>NC_080842.1:30374609-31044221 GCF_030435755.1 Ochotona princeps | reverse complement strand
CCGCAGTGGGGGGCGGGCCTCCTGTCCGTGATTGGCGGTGGCGCTAGAGGTTACGGGACGGGTCTCCGGGCGCTGGTTGGCCGGTCTCTGATTGGCGGCGGCGCTAGGGACCGGGAGGCGGGTCTCCGGGCTCTGATTGGCGAGCGGGACTTCGGCCGAGTGGCTTGGCTCCGCCGGATCCCGGGCGCCCGGTGGGTGTGTCAGGGCAGGCGGGAGACCGGAAGGGAGGCGGGGCGGCGGCGGCGCGCGCCCCCGGAACGTGCGCACCGCCGGCGGCGCGGGTCGCTGGGAGCCGGTCCGCCTCCTGAACGCGAGCCGCTGGGTGCGAGCGGAGGCCGTCACCATGAACACGGTGCTGTCACGGGCCAACTCGCTGTTCGCCTTCTCGCTGAGCGTGATGGCGGCGCTCACCTTCGGCTGCTTCATCACCACCGCCTTCAAAGACAGGAGCGTCCCGGTGCGGCTCCACGTCTCGCGGATCATGCTGTGAGTGCGGCCGAGGGCTCCCCGTCGGGCTGGCCGGTCCTCGCCGACGCCGGTCCTTCCCTCCGGAGCTGCCCTACTGGTCAGCCGGGGCGTCCGTCGGAGGGCGGACTTGGCGGGCTTTTTTTTTCGGTTCCCCCCAACCCCGCCCTCGGAGAGGTTTTCACTCGCCCGTCGCCAATTCCCGGGCTTGCTCTTAAATGTTGCTGTTGAGTGTGCCTCGGGTCGGTGCCGGGGCTTCCTTCCTGTTCCTCCCACGCCGGCCAATGAGCGAACAACACACCAGCCGACCCGCGCCGCGGCTGTCCAGCCGCCCGGGGCTGGGCGCGGCGCCCCCGGCTCGTCCCCGGCGCCCCCCGGTTCGTGCCCGGTCCCCCGGCCCGTGCCCCGCGCCCCCCGACTCGTCCGCCCCGGCTCGTGCCCCGCGCCCCCCGACTGGTGCCCGGCGTCCCCCGGCCCGTGGCCCGCGCCCCCCGACTCGTCCGCCCCGGCTCGTGCCCCGCGCTCCCGACTGGTGCCCGGCGCCCCCAGCTCATGCCCCGCGCCCCCCGGCCCGTGGCCCGCGCCCGGTGGGGACGGAGGGCCTGGACGTGGCCTCTAGGCCGACCCTGCCCCGCATCACCTTTGCTGCGCCGTGGTCGGCTTCCCCCCCAACCCCCGTCCTTCATGAAGTTGGCAGGATGCACCCAGCACCCCGAGCCTTCTGAGCCTGCAGGGCTATAGTTTTCTTAGTTCTTTAATGAATTCTCAGTGCCAGATTTTTTTTTTTTGTCTTGAGTTTTTTTTTTTCTTTTCTCTCTACCACTTCTGTGACTTTTGTCTTTGATAACACAACATTCTTTTCCCCTCGAGGTTCACCCACTTCCACCGGATCGTCCCATAAGTTCGTTGGTTCTCGTTCTGCTATCCTAGTTGATTTGGTTGCTTTGAAAGCTAGTTATGTAATAGCGACCCCCTCCTTTTTTTCTCCTTCCTCCTTCTCTCTCTCTCTCTCTCTCTCTCATTCTCTCCTTCTCTCATTCTCTCATTCTCTCCTTCTGTCGTCTTTCCTTTCTTGTCCCTGTATCAGTATTTGGTAAATGCAGTTTGAGCTCAGGCAGCCCCGGGTGGGAAGCAGCCCCGCCACCAACAGCTGTCTGGGCTTACCAGAGTTTGGCATCCGGTGAGCGGGAACGCAAGTTGGTAATTCTGGTCTTGAACAAGTTCCCTACCATTTCACATAGTGATTTTCTTTGGTTTAAAACAGAGGTAAAACCTAACGGGTAGGCTTGCTAGGATTGTTTGAAATCACTGTGGGAAACACTCAGTGGATCTGGCAGGTAGTGAGCAAGAGGGCCCAGTACATAGCAGATGCTTCAGGAAGTTCGTGCAGAATATTCACCTTTATTTTGGGGCCAAACATATTTGAAATCCGTGTATATGGGGAAAGCTATGAAAAATATACATTATGCATAGATTTTTTTTTTTTAAAGGATAATGGAACTTTTGTCTTCCAGAAAAAACGTGGAAGACTTCACTGGACCTAGAGAAAGAAGTGATCTGGGATTCATTACATTTGATATAACTGCTGATATCCTTTAAGAGAATGTTTCATTGCCTTCTCTGTAATGTCATAGTGAGATGATTGGTGTTCTGTAGAACCAGCTAAACCTTGGGAAGTCCTGTACCTGCGTTTTCATCAGTAAAATTATTAATACCTCTTCGTTAACTCTTTGAGAAAACTTCACAGATTTCTGAGTTGCATGGACATTATATTCATGGCAACCTTAAATTGATTGAGTCTGTATGAGAAGGATGATTTTTTTTTTTTTTTTAAAATCTACACAACGTTGAGTTTTGGAGGAGAAAAACAAAGGCCATTTGGATTGAAGAAGGAAATAAGTTACTGAATTTATGTAGTTGGAAATGTTTGTTGCCTCCTTTTTTCTCTTTTAAATTTTTATTTATTTGAGAGAGGCATGGACAGAGAAGGTGCATGTCCACTGATTTGCTCCCAGTATGCTCACGGTAAGGGGCTGGGCAAGACCGGTAACCGGGACAGAGACTCCCCTGGCTACTTAGCCACCACTGCTACTTCCCAGGAAACATTTAATAAGCAGGAATACCCACCCCTTCTAGAAATATGTAAAGTCCCAGCAAATATAAATATATATTTTCATACCCAAGAGAAATGTTTCGAAAGTGTGTTGTAGGCCCAGTGTAATAGCCTAGTGTCTAAAGTCCTTGTGAGCAGTTCATGTCCCAGCTGCTCCACTTCCCACCCAATTCCTTGTGACCTGGAAAGCAGTTACAATTGCTTGTGACCTTGCAAAGCAGTCGAGGACAGCCCCAAAGCCTTGGGCCCCACCACCCGCGTGGGAGACCTGGAAGAAGCTCCTGGCTTTGGATTGGCTCAGCTCCACTTGGGGAGTAAACCAGCTGTCTTTCCTTGTCTTTATAAATCTGCCTTTCAATAAGAATGAATGTTAAAAAAGAAAGTCTGTTGTATCTGTTATAAATTGAAAGATCATTTTCTTTTTCTAAAGACTTTAATAATAGGAATCAGAGAAATCCTAAAGTCTGCACATGTTCAGCACATATGTAATATTTTCTTTTTTAAGAGGATAATTTTTATTGGAAAGGCTAGTTTACAGAGAGAAGGAGGAACAAAGACAGAAAGATCTTCCGTCCGCTGGTTCACTCTACAAATGCCACAATGGCTCCAGCTGAGCCTCTCTGAAGTTGGAAGCCAGGAACTTCTTTTGGGTCTCCCATGTGGATGCAAAATCCCAAGGGCTATCCTCCCTGTAGTTTCCCAGGCCACAAGCGGGAAGCTGGATGAGAAGTGGAGCAGCCAGGACACGAACCAGTGCCCATATGGATTGCTGGTGCTTGCAGGCAGAGGATTAACTGGTTGAGGATTCCTCTTGATACACAGGATCACTTTGGTTGCTTTGATCTTCCATCAATTCATAGACGATATGCTAACAGTTTTGTTCTTTGCCATTTCAGCCTGCCTGTTTAGACCATATGATCAATGATTAAAGATGGTTACAGAGACTCAAGTTGGAATTTGTGTGAAACAGTAGTCAACAAATGCACAGATCCCTTGCCTGAAGCTTAGCTGGTGTGCCTTTCTATTTATATGGATATACTTTTAAGTTTATGTCTAAATAAATTATTGGATTTAGATTATAGCTGAGGGAAGAAGAGAGCATTGGATCAAGTGATGGAGCTGCAGGCTACTTAGGTGCACCTTTTCTGTATCAGTACGTGAATTTGGTGTCCAGTTCGAGTCTGCTGCTTGACTCCAGCTTGTTAATGGGAAGCAGCATTAGGGCTCAAATAGTTGGGTGCCTGGCACACGCATGCGAATTCAAGAATTGGTTCCCAGACTCCTAGCTTCCACCATGGCGTAGGTCATGTGAGTGCTTTGTGAATGAGTAGTGAATGGATCTCATTTTTCTTTTTCACTGTCTGCCTCTCAAGAAAAAAAAATTGATGAGGAATGAAGTCTTTAGGAATTAAGAGTGTATATCAGAAACATTTTAGACTCCTATACTTTGTATGTGTACTTTGAATTATTCATGTTATTTGGAAAATATCCAGGGGATATAAGTGTAGTATAAAAGTAGTAATTTTGTGTATTCTGAATTATGAAGTTTCCTGATGTGGCTACCGTGTTTATATATTGCCAGTGTCCTTGGTTACTTCTAGTTTATTTAGACTTCTGGATACCAGAAGCATGCTAGAAATAGCACTTATAAAAAGCTATCTGAAGTTTGCCAGTTTTAAATAAGTAATTCTTAGTGATTGCACATATTTAAAACTGGGATGTAATAGATCTGTTGCTATCAATTTATAATGTGCATAATAAAATGGTGTAACACTTTAAATACAAAACTTAATAAAGTCCGGACATTAACTCCACTTTTTTCTCAGTAGTGACACCAGCCTGCTTAATTTTGGTGAGGTTTTTTGTTTTTTTTTGCTCCCACAGGGAAGCCAAATGGAAGGAAACTATTGTGGTGCATTTTATCAAAACACTTAATGTGTTGAGGCATTTTGGTCTCCACTGGCATTTACACAAGAGCAATTTGTTCAATTTATTGTTCTTAATTATTAGGACCTAGCTTATGCATGCATAGCGTTAAATTTTAAAAAGTGGTTATACTTAAAGCTTTGGTGAAATCCAGTGTGCTTCAGATACTGAGTCTGTATTTGTTTGGACTGAAGGAGCTGATGTGAAAGGAAACTAAGGTTTTAATTGCTTGTTTTCTCAAAGTATCTGCTAGTAAGGCTGAGAGGAACAAGAAGCTATACTGATAGACTGTGTCCTCGGCTTTGGAAAGGAATGAATCTTGAAATAGTTCTTGTGTAAATTTTCATTAAACTACTGATTCGGTGTGTTTCTGGGCCACTTTTTTCTATTTTAGTATAAGTGTTGCTACGAATACCTGAGATTGCTTTGAAAGTTGCATGGTATGTATGTATCCTTAACTTGCATACATCTTGAGAACATATTTGATTGGAATGTTAAGCAGTTATTTCTTTACTTATCAGCTGAGTATTCAACAAAAAATAATGTAAGTATATGTATTTATATTTTTATATATTTAATAGCTAAGTAAAGCTTCAAGGAGGAATATATGAAACATTAACCTGAACAGCCCAGTAAGACATCATAAGCCTATTAAAGGGTAAGAAGTTAAGCTTTGCTAATATTTGCTATTTGAGCTAGTGTTAATATTCATGTTAAGTCCTCTCTTCAAATGGCCACATCTTCTGCAGTGTTGCATGTATTCAGAAGTTTGTAGGCCGAAAGTTTAAGCAGCCAGTTATCAACATTTTTCTGAATGTTGCTATGTGTAAGTAGATTACATTACACAGTTTTGAGTAATCCTTACAAAATGGAAAAACTGCAAACATCCACCAAAGAAATCAGGTTAAAGAGAATGGTAGTGGCATATATCCATCTAAACAAGAGGGCGGTGGCAGAGTTGCTGCCTCTGTTGCTCTTGCTAAGTCGTATTAAAAAATGGTTTGGCTGCGACAGTCCAACATGAGACCATCTCAAATAGGAATTTATATTCACTGTCAATGATATACTCTAATACTAGCACTGTGTGTTGCATATATCACTTACAAATCTACGTGTTTCAGGAGTTTGTACTCCTAGCAGTTTGGGATTTAAACTCCTAGTTACTGCTAAAGATGGTGAGATCTAAAAGGTTGTTGCTTACCTGTGCTATGAATTGCCTAGGAAATTGGGATGTAGTATTGCCACTCAGCTATGTACCCTTTAGAGCAAAATACTGTCTCTCTCCACCTAAAATTAGGGAGCTAACTGGCGACATTATTGAATGAACAAAATTTGAGAAATATGATTAATATCTTCATTAAGAAATAATCAAAAGCTGTGCAGATTGTTAACATTTTTTGAACCATCACATTATTTTGAAATTGTGTTTGCACATCTGTGAAATGAACTATTTCGCCAGTAGCCTTATTGGCTGTGCGTTTACAATTAATGTAAGCTTATGGAGACCTGTTTTCCTTTATTGTGGAACTGTGTGAGATTCATCAACCTGAGTACTTGGACTATACTTGATCATTATACTTGGAATTATGTTATGCTGTTAGAATTCAACCAATTTAAATGATTCATTTGTGATTGAAAGCTGTTCATGTAGTGTGATAGACTTTTACTGCAGGTAGGGGAGGGAATGGGACTCATATTTAGAATATTGCAAAAAATAAATATTAGGTCCTGCCTCAGTGTTGATACAGAAGGTATCAAGTGATAACACTCAAAAATATGAAAATGGAAGTGAAATCTTGGAATTAGAATGTTGTTACATGTTGTCTGTACTTGAGCTATCATTAAGTCTCTCATTGTGGCCTATGGATAATTTATGCAAAAGTGAGTTGACATTCATTTGTTTAAATTTAAATTTTACTTGTTTTCAAGGGATGACACATTCTCGAATTTCATTTATTTCATGGTATGATAAACTAGAGTTTTTCTCACTTGAGTTCATTACACATTTATTTTGATCATATAGTATATGCCAAACACTTTGTCAGATACTGGAAACATTGGGATGAATAAGTTTTATTTCTTGCCCTTGAGAAACAGCACAATGTTAAAAGAAGCAAACAGAAAATGCTATTTATGAAGAGTAGAGCAACAGCTCTGAGGAGTAGCCTTTTGATCTAGTGGTTAAGATACTTGATCCCAGATGATAGTAGGGGGTGTGACCTGGCTCCAGCTCCTGAGAACGCACCCCTTGAAGGCAGTAGTGATGGTCAAGCAAGTTGTTGAGTTCTTACCACCCATTTGGGGTACCTGGATTGTGTCTTTGGCTCCTGGCTTTGTTCCTGTGCCAGCCTTGTGTCTGAGGACATTTAGAAAGCAAAGCAGCGAATGAAAGATAACTTACTTCCCTGCTCCCTCCCTCTGTCTCTATTTCTGCCTTTCAAGTAAAATAAATCTTAAAAACTAGAAATTTGCCATAATAAAACAATGAAGCACATATTTTGTAAAAGGAGGATGCTTTTAAAATGAACATTTTTTTCTGGAGTGAGTCCTTGATGATTTAAAGATCATAGGGATTCATGAATTTTCTTGGTGTGGTTTGACGAAGTAATCTAACAGTATCCTGGAACAAGTATTCTGTCTGTTGCCCTGGCATCATTGGTGTCTACTCTGAGTTGGAGAGTCTCAGAAATCCAACATGGATGAGTGGTTTAACTGAATACCTGCCTGCCTGAGGGTTGTTCTTCCAAGGAGTTTACTTCTGGAAGAGAACATATGACTAGATCTGAAACTTAGGATCTGTGAGAGCCCTAAGAAGTATAGTTAACTTACGCAAGAAATGATTTTGTTTATAACAGTATCTTCTTTTTCCCCGAGTCTTGTATCTGTGTGCTTAGTGTTTTCTGTACTTGAAGATCTCAGTAAATCTTTGAAAAGTAGGGATTCATTATTGTGTCAATATTTAATGCTTCCTAATGCTTTCAGTGTGAAGTGATATGATGCTATTTCTGATAAGGTATCTAATTTTCGTTTTAATGTAGGCTCTGAACCAAGTTGTCCTCTGGGACAAGATTGTTCTGCGAGGTGATAACCCGAAGCTGCTGCTGAAAGACATGAAAACAAAGTATTTTTTCTTTGATGATGGAAATGGTCTCAAGTGAGTATTTTCTGTTGTCTTTTCTTACATTTTAGTAAGATGTGAAAGTGAATGAAATGCATTTTTATTTTGAAGAAAAATATTAGATAGTAGAAGAAGGAATATTGGGAGAGAAGTATTTTTACAGATCTGAACTGAATGATTGGGTAGAAATACAAATTGGAGTCAAAACTAATCAGTTCTTAATATAGTGTGTGAAATATAAAAAAGCTCACAAAGGCCTGAAGATTCTAGTAATGTGTATAGAGGAAGTGGGCTTGTAAGTAGCTGGGTGTGGTTGTCCAATTGAGGGGCTGTCTTCTGGACTTGACATAGGTAAGCCCCGTGATGAGGAAGCAGTTGATACTGCGGTTTCTAATACTTGTTATCTTAGCTTGTCTAAGCCTAAATTTACTGTGTAGTTGGAACTGGAATGATTGATCCCTCATGTAATTTTTATCTGGACTGCTCTGTGGCGTAACAGAGAAAATTTTTAGAAGAGCTGTTTTTATTAAACCAGGCCTGTCTTTGCAAATTAAAATATAAAGCAATGAGGTATTTTATTTTGTTCAGGTTTGAGCATCTGGACAATGCCAGAATTAGGCTTTTAAGAATTGTTTTCTAATTCCAAGAACAAATTTCTCCTTATGTTTGTTAGGTTTTCCTCATTTAAACCTTTTGGTGCTATTTGATTAAGGGGAACGATGCTAGGTCATTGTGAGATGCCTGCAGTTGTAAGTCTGATGTTTTTCAGCGTTGTCTTTGGATGTGACATGACATGAGAAAATATTCTGTTCTCAAGCAAGGATTTCTAGTAGGAATGGTCAATTATAGTTAAGTACCCAATACCTCAGTACTATGTATAAAATGTTTTAATTGAGTCAAAAATATTTCTGCTGACTTCTCTTTATTACATCTTTTTCTAGGGGAAACAGGAATGTCACTTTGACCCTGTCTTGGAATGTCGTACCAAATGCTGGAATTCTACCTCTTGTGACAGGATCAGGACATGTGTCTGTCCCATTTCCAGATACATATGAAATAACGAAGAGTTATTAAATTATTCTGAATTTGAAACAAAATATTTTTATACTTAATGGACTGTGTCTCATTTCTCTACCCCTGCATCTTCATGTTTCTTATTTTTACTTTTTTTCTTTGAGAACTAACATCAGAAGGCATATTTGAAGGGAAAAGTTAGTATACTACTTAAACCAAATTTTAAAAGCAAAGACACTAGGAGTGGAGTATTGTAAGAATAAGGCAACTACACACACAGAAAAGGTATTTGTAAAAAGTTTTGCATTATTTCCTGTATTTCCATTATTATTCATGTAAAGTGCGCACGAAGGGTGATTAAACTCTCAGGTGCCTGTTAGTCTTAAGAACTTTAGTTTATTCCTTGCATTCATGCAGACTCACATTGGTTATAATTAATAAGTAGACATTCTTCAACTACTGAAAGAAGTAATGTGGCTGTTTGTTAGAAACCCAGTTTACGAAAAAGCCAAATGTGATGGAATTATATTCCATCTGTGTTGGGAATGCTATGATGCTTGTTTTTTTTTTTACAGATGGCTAGTAATTTTGTTTTCACTTGAAAGACTAAATACCTCTTTATATTTAGCTGTAAATACAAAGTAATCTAATTTCAAAATCATTTAGGTCAACTAGATGTGTGTCTTTCAGTGGTTTCTCTAACAACATTCCCTTGTATTATATCTTTGTGTAATTTTTTAGCATTGCTATTGGAAGTTGAAAATTTTTGCATGATTTACTCCTTGAGTTTAAGTTTGTTCTATTGAGCATGCTTAGTGCCATCAAGTGGTAGTTTTCTATAGGTCCACATTTTTGTAACTATTGAGGTAATCATAATAATTAGTACTTGTGTACTTTTCCATTTAAAAAGTACTCGTACAGTTTCTTGTATTTTATCCTCAGTCTAATGAGATAAATTGTGCAGGGGTTATTTTTGCAGATGAAGAAACTGAAACCCAGAAGGTTGCTGAGTTGCTGCAAGCTCAAATAGAAAACAGCAAAAAAGAGTTAACTCAGATCTTAAGATTCTGTAAGATTGTCTTCTATTATACCTAGAATGCAGGCCAATTAAATTTCACTTTTAATTTTCATAGTATTGTGCTCGCTTCGGCAGCACATATACTAAAATTTTCATAGTATGCTCGGTTACCCTGAAGCTGCTGATAATCCATATATAGGTGTATTTTATTTCATTCTCTGCGTATAAAATATCTAAATGTAATTAAAATAATTTAGAATAATCATATTTAGCTTTTTCTTTTGCAGTTGACCAAAAAAAATTCTTTAAGTTGGCAACTTTCAGTTACTCTTAAGAGCAAGACTAAACTATAATTACATTGTCAGTAGTGACCAGAAAGGGCTAATATTTCCTAAGGAAGTTTAAATCAATTACTAGCAGTTGTTCCATATCATCAACGACATCACTATCTAGTTATACTCATTTTATTGGCTATTATATCTAACTGTATGGCTCATGTAAAAGCATGTAGCTACGAGTTTTCTGAAGTAGCAAAAAAGTCGAAGATAGAATGTCATGAATGTCTTAACTGGCTTTGGCCCCCAGCCTTTTCATTGAGCTGTTCTGGGTTTCAGTCTCTTTCTCTGTAAAATGACAGATGAGTTGATCTAATTAACTGAAGTGGTGGTTCTTCCACACGTACATCTGAAATTTGTTTCAGTTGTTTAGCAAACATAACAAAAGCACCTTGGTAGTAGTGGGAGATCAGGAAGATGATTCCTATTGTCAACCTTCATTAGATTTTATACCAGAAAATTTACATGATGTAAATACCAAGGCAAGAAAATTCAAAATCTGCAAATGTCCTTGCTTGTCATTAGCGTGTGTTCTCCAAGTTTGGTGAGGAAGACTAGGATGAAGCCCAACTAACACAATGTGGATATCGTTCTGTTTACCTGCCTGGGGAACTACTCAGGGCAAGGATGCTCCAACACAGCGGCGGGGCCTGTGGCTGGGAAGCTTAATTTTGGGTGTGCACAGCTTTGTTAGTTCATTATAGATGTACATTCCAAAAAATTGACTTGTGCTCAGTTGGTAAGGTTACCTTAGTCTTGATGTTTTAAAGGTAGTTCTTAAAAGTCTGTACAAAGACACAAATATATTTAGAAAAGACGGGGTGGGCACAGGATTGTGAGAAGAGGGATTGCAAGACACTTTAATTACAGCTAGAATGAGTGAATTTTAAAATATTAGGTCCATTATATCCTATTCCTTGGCAGTTTCACCTAGACAACAGTGTTTTTGTATTCCCCTTGTTAATTACACTTGTTTAGTGATGAACATAACAAAAAACTTGAATTCTTAAGACTGTATTGAGATGGGTTAATTTGAATTACCTTTCTTGAAACTGCTTTTCTTTGGTGGTGATTACCTGCCAGTTAGTAATAACAAGAGATGAGCTTTAAGGTGATAATGGACCTTTTTGAAAATCTTATCTGTCTAAAGCTAGAAATTGAAAGCTCTGGCTCTTTGAGGTGTATAGGTTAAGAGAAGTGTTGCTTTGTAATGCTCTGAATTGGCATGAAGTGGGTTTATGGAAAAAAAAAACAAGCTGGGAACTTTGGCAATAAGATCTTCATTTCTCCAACATTCTTTGCTTTTAGGAAAGACTGTATGTTACATGTGACTGCCAGTGGTTTTAAGAGATTTATATTAAAGACGTTGCATGTTTTTGATGCAATATGGGAAATTGTTTACTTCACAAGTGCAGATTCATAAGAAATTCATGAAAATACTGAATATACATTTGAGGATTTTCTTAATTGCAATAAATACTCAGCATTTTTTTTCTAATAAAAGTTGCTTACAAGTAAAAGTATACATTTTAGGAGGTTTTCAGGTTTATGCTTTTATGTGAAGCTGCTAACTTAAAAGTGGAACAAACCACTTTATTATTTTTTTTCAGTGGGTGTCGGGAGGTTAGTTGGATCTTAAATACCTTCTCAGGAGACTGTTTGCTCCTCTGTAGACTGTAAGCTCTGTGAGGGCAGTCTGTCAGATTCAGTTGTGTGTATTTCCTAGCATTTAGCCTGTACCTCACACCTCATGGGTGCCCAATAAATCCTGATGCTGAATGAAGTCGTGTTTCTGGTGCAGCCAAACAGTGGGGCTACAGGTGGCACTTTGGATATGCTTCTTTTTGTTTTGTGTTTTCCTTCTTGAGTGCCTGTTGATGTTTCAGATCTGGCTGTTCCTCCTCCAAGCTCTTTCCCCCCCGGGTGTTATGACTTGTGTTGTCTCAGACTAGTAGTGGAGTGATGAGGGCGTTGTTTACCTTACTTTAAAGAAACACTGGAAAACCCTGATAGACCCAACTTTCAGAAAAATAAACTCAAGATACATGTTTCTACATGAAAGAAATGGGTTTAGGTGATTCCAGCTGAAAACCGGAGTATTTGCCTGTATTCAGTGTGGTGTGTATCTGGCTGCATGACTGCCCTGTGTGTACCAGCTACAGCATTTCCACTCCTGTCTCAAAACTGAGATGTCCTAGCGTATTTGCCAATGAATTAAGAAAGCAAAATAAATACTCCCTCAAGGTAACAGAAAATATGTTTAGTGCTTTTTGAAACCTGATTTTATCAGGGGTGATAGAAGAGATCAGCTAGAGCTTCACTTGATGGGGTGGGCATCTTCCCAGCAGAACGATGCTGTGCTGGAACGTGTTAGTCCTGGGGTGATATGCCCGGCCGTCTTTGTTCCAGATGAGGTGTTGAAGCAGGAACTCTGGTTTTGATTAATAGCTCGTTGCTACAAAACAAATTATATTTACCTTGAATATTCAAATAAAGTTTGGAGAAGCTTTAAGTGCAGTTTGTACATGCCCCACTTGAGTGTCTATTGCATGTGGTTGAGAATAAATCAAAGTAAAGGCACTTGCGAATAGTGTTCACATTTGAAAGAAAACGTCTGCATCTAAAGGCTACTGCTGTGTCCCGAAACCCCACTTTGCATTTTGGAAGCTTAGAGTGGCTGTAAACTTTCCCAGTAAATTGGCATGAAGGGTGGGGAGGGTCTTAAGATGTACTGAGGATCTGAAAGTCATAATCCAGAGAGAGGTTTGGCTTGTATGTATTGCCCAGATGGGTATCAGAGGTTGGGCTTGTGCTTTTTGTGCCTTTACTGTTGCTTTTAAAAAGGCCTCAGTTCCCTTATTCAGGTATGCAGAGACAACCAGGGACTGTCATCAATTGGAAATCAAAAAGTTTGCAAAAGTCATTTATTAGACTGACTGTTCAAAGGTTGCTCTCCAATATTTGAGAGAGCTTAAATACTGCTAAATAGCAGTAAATGTTTTTAATGGGCAACATCAAATTTTAGTAGCCTAAGAAGTCAAAATTCATTGCTCTTGCAAGAGACCCATGATGTTCAGGCAGCTTCCCACAGGAGCTTTTCGTCTAGTGACTGCCTTCCGGGGTTTACAGCCATTCGCTCAAAGCTGGCTGGCTGGTTGGAGGGAAGGAGCAGGGAAGACTCCTGGCCCTGTACAATTACCGACAACCCACAACTGCCAAGAGCACGTGGGGGACAATTGCTTCTTGAGAACAACTTCGATGGGAGTCATCTTTATTACATAGCTAATCATTCTGTAACTTCCTGGTAAGTGCACAATCTCAGACTATGGGACCACCTGCTACCGCTCAACATGAAACAGCTGAGTGCAAGGAGTTCTGCACCTTGTCTGCATTGACATTAAGTACTTCCTGAAGGTGTGCACATTAAAGACTTTAGGTTTCTTAAGTGGTTTTATTTTTTTAAGGGTTCGGTTTGAAAGCACTTATCAGTTACCTGGTAGGTCTAATCTTTCCATGCAGAACTTAATTTTATTTTTAATCTGGTTTATAATCTTATCTATTCCACACCATTGTTGCCATTTGTTACTTAATGCAATTAAAATAATCAAAGATACTTTGCTGGGTACTGTTCGGTGTTTGCAAGAACTTTGATCTGGACTTGTCCACTTTTGGATTTGGAAGAAATAATAAGGAGTGAAACTGTCTTGAACAGATACATTGGGCCTTTTAAACTACTGAGATCCCATATCCTTGATAGAAGGACCATCACTAACATTGACTTGTGTGGAAGCACACCATGACATAACACACACGCCTCAGTCACTTGATCTCCCTGCTTATCAAGCCAAGCAGAATTCTGCTTGCGACTTTTGCCCCTGATCTCAGCTCTCACTTCCTTTACATGATTCCTCAGATCCCTGTCACCTAAGACTATAGCTTCGTTATTACAGGCCATTTAACACAATTACTAGGTGAATTAATAATGATAAAGTATGGCTAATTGTATTGCTTTGCACAGATGTTTTGTCTGATTTAAGAGAAGCATTGTAGAAGATTCTGCAATAACTTTTAGGGATAGCAATTTATTCATCATAATTGAGCTTCAAACACACGCTTACAGCAAGAGTGGCTACATCTGCTGGGTAACTCTCCAAATGTTTGCAGTGGTCAAAGGGCCAAGCTAGGAGCCAGGGATCAATACATTTCTCCCATATGGTGGTTAAGTCGCTGCGGGACTAAAACTGCCTGTTCCCCATTTACAGGAACCTGGAACCCAAGCTGGAAATGTCTACTTGGGACATGGGCATCCTAACTGGCAGCTTGGTCTTGGTGCCAAACACCAGACTCTGAATTGGTTGGTTGGTTTGAAATGTAATCTCAAAATATCCTTGATAGCATTGTCTTCACTAATGGAGGAAGGAGGATATACAGTCATTTATATTTGAAAGATATTATGCAAAACACAGTCATTACATTTTATATGTATTGCGTTTTTTACATTTTGATAAGATAAAGAAGTAGAGAAAAGTGGGTGAGATATTTGCAGAACTGAATGGTTGCAAGCAGACACGCATATAACTGATACTCAAGCCCACAAATTTAGTAATGCCATTGCCACAAGCTTCCCCAGCCTCCGCTCCCGCTGCACACACACCTCCTACTTTGAGACCACTGTCAATTTGCTGTTTTCTTGCTTTGCATGACCATTTTCACCAAGTTAGATTCTTTCATTAAATTTGTCATGAATGGTAGGATCATCTCACTGGTTTAACAAACATGTATTTCTTGCATAGATAACCGCTTGGTTGGTTTAGGATGTTTGCTTCTTCTGGTATCTGGATTCAAAGAACACTCACTTTTAGGACACCAAAGAGCAGCAGACCTGATGGAAACTTAATCCTTCAAAAGTGACAAACTTCTGTCTACTCATTGATTGACTAAAACACATTGCAGGCAGGGGTTGGGGGTGTCAGTTTTAGGAGGGCATGGTGCAAGTCACGTGGCACAGGGCACTCCTCTTGTGGGGAGGAGATTGACATTCCTAAGCAAAATATTTTACTTGATTATGAATAGGAAAGTGATGTCACCATGGCACTTTGTATCTTGCTGAGTTGACTAAGCACTAAATTTGAGATGTTCGTTTCTGATTTTGTCTGAAGCTGTGGTTTATCTTCATTTTTATGAGGTGATCATTGTCTAAAGCAATCCACGGTAAGTCCAATAGGCATAGTTTATTTATCTGAGCTTTTGGTTGGCTTGATGGTTAGTTTTCTTTCTGGGTAGCCATGTATAAACATCCAAGTGTTTCTCTAGCAAAAGGATCTTCAAAATATTGGCTCCTGGGAGGCCAGAGAGATTTCTCCTGCTATGGTCAGTACACCATGAGGAAATCCTGGGATGATATTAAGGTCCCGTCTCAAGCCCTGCCCTGCAACCACCACCTTGTGGCAGCAGGAAACTAGGGGGTGGGAGTCCGACCTTGGCGGCTCCAGTGACAGCAGCCCTCTGCAGTGGGGGGCCGCCTGCTTGCGGAGAGTATCCGGGCCAGGTCGGACCCAATGCCCAGGCACCATCGCCAAACGGTGAACGAGTCCTAGGCCTTGGGTGGCCACTGCGCCTACTTGGCACCAGGCTCTGCCTGCTGGCTGCCCGGCAGCGAGCTCTAGTGGAGCCATTTTACTACAAAGCAAACGTCTTCCGTGGTGTTGAGCCACTATGCGTTACCACGTGTCTTCACAGGTCGTAAGCAAATTGCAGATGCTGAATAGCATGTAAATGACTGATCTGAAACTAAGGAAGCCTGAATAAAGCTTATATGTGAATTGCACCAACACCATTTGCTCGGTTTTGGTAGTGATGTCACCCTGAGAGAACACTAGGCAAAGGGGTACATGGGACCTCCTGGTGCTGTTTTACACCCACCTGTGCAACTAAGACTTTTTGAAACAATAAGTGACTTTAAGCACATAATTATCTCCTTTCAACGTGGCTTTAACATTAAGTGGTATGCGATTAAATCAAATGCCTTTTCTGTATATTTTGAGATAATGATTTTTCCTTTATTATGTTATTAATTTGCATGCGCTATACCATCTTTGCATCTGCAGGATAATTTAGAAAGTATTTTAGTTGTGCCTGGTGCGATAGCCTAGTGGCAAAATGCTCGCCTTGTGTCTGCCGGGATCCCATATGAGTGCCAGCTCGTGTCCTGGCTTTTCCGCTTCCCATTTAATTCACAGCTTGTGGCCTGGGAAAGCAGGAGAGGCAGCCCAGAGCCCTAGAACCCTGCACCTGTAGAGAACCGGAAGAAGCTCCTGGTGCCTGGCTTCAGATGGGCTCATGTCCCACCGATGGGGCCACTCGGGGAATGAATCAGCAAATGGAAGATCTTTATCTCTCTTTGTCTTTGTAAATCCGCCTTTCCAATAAAAACAAAAAGTATTTTGGCTGTACATATTTATGGGGTACAACATGAGAGGTATAAATATCCAGTGGATGATGACCGTATCTTGTCGGTTAGCATCACCATCTCTGTACATATTTGAACATGCTGCGGGCAGCATGTAGCAGCTGCGTACGTCTGAGGCATATACAGCATCACACCTCAACACACGTACACAAAATGGATGTTTAACATTTTCTTCAAGTTTCATGCCTCTACCTCCTCATAAAATATATAACAGATTATGTAATAACTTATGCTTTGCAGTCTGCAAAATCACTAGAGATTTGTACTCCCCCCCACCCCCCAAGTAAACAAGGTAGTAATAGTTTCTTGGTATTAACATTTTTTAGTTTCCGAAAATAATATTAATACTACTGAAGACCTTTTGACATGGCATGAGGCACTGTCCAGACACTGCGCCTTAAACCCTCATGCTCCACATTGCTTTAGGAAGCAAAAATTCTTCACACTAGCCAGAACCCTTCTTGTGAGAAGGTTTGGAAAACAGCACAGAGAATCAGTGATCATCCTTTTCGCAAATACATGTCTTCTGCTGTTAGTGGTCCTTTGGCGCCCTCTGGTGATACATTCAGGGAAAGCAAGCAATAGTTCTGGTGCATGGTTTTACAGCATCCTCACTATTATCAGAAACATCTTTATTTATTTATACATTTACCATGCTTTTTTTTTACTTACTATGCCATTTTTCACTGTTAATGTCATTTCCAAAGTCCATCTGTTAAATGTGTCTTTTACAAACGATTGATGGTGATGCGCTTAGCTTTGTTCACCAAAAGTGGTGTTTCTATGTTTCTGAACAGATTTTCTGGAGACATGCTTGTTAGGTTGATGGTTGTTTTTCCAGCAAATGCATGTATTATGTAGGCTTTATCTTCTAGGAATGTGCTTGTCGAGATGTGTCTTATTCTGCATCTTCTGCGGTGCTCACAAGGCCTTTCCTTTTCCTGTTTCCTGTCACTGTGGATTATCTTGTTCGTGGGTTTTTGAATATTCTCATGAGTTATTTTTTCAAATACTGCCACTCTTCTCATATGCTTTCTTTTCTCCCATTGTAGCATTCTTGATTATATACATACCCCCACACACATATAATCTTTTTACACACTCTGACTCTAACTTTTCTTTCTTACATATAAAATACATACATGGAAATATGAATCACACACATGCACACACATGTGTGTATGTGACTTTTTGTCCTCCTTGTTTATTCTAGGTATTTTTCTGATTTATACTTCAGTTCATTATTTTTATTTTCTACTGTGTCTAATCTGTTATATAACCTACTCGTGGAATTATTTCATTTCTTAAAATTCTAATTTTTCTTTTAAAAATTGCCATGACATATTTTTGAGTCTCTTGGCCCTTGACTATCTATTTAGTTAAACCAACATCCCCTTTTATTGTTTTTAGCATTTCATGCATTTGTATTTTGTGTCTCAATTTTTTTTTTTTCTGAAGACTTTCCGCCCTTCTTGTTTGACACTCACGATAGTTTATTTCTTGTGCATTGGTGATTTTTCTCATTGCTAGCCAGCACGCAGAAGACTTACTGCAAAGACGCAGAGGGCATAAACTAGTGACAAAGTGTTCTGCCTTGGACACTTAGGAGAGTTTCGGGACTGTGATTTAACCTGAAAATGCCATGTATCCCTACCTTCCTGTTTGTTCTGTGGATGCTTTGGCGTTACGTAGTTATCACAGGAAAATACAGTCTCAGATGCGTGGCAAAGCAAGGGACAGCCCCACCAGAAACAGGAGATACACAGGAACTGCATCACCTGGTGAAGACTGAGGAAAGAATATAGAAGCCCCTCATCTGCAGGACCAACCAAGACTATATCAGCTCTTTTCCCTAAACAAAGAATTCCAATAGTTTGGGGTGTAAAATAGATAGTAGAGGAAGATGACTATAAGTTTTAACTAAGTAAGGATTCTAACAGCTACCACTGTTTGCCGGAGACCTGCTCCGGCTGACTGAGAGCTTGCAAAGGATGTGTGGATCGGCGAGATGATAAGAAGAAGAGATAAGACACGGACCACTATGGCTTGATGCTCATAATGGACAACTCAGAAAAGCTGCCTTCTTTATTTATACACAAATCATCACAAACTTTTGCACAATATCCAATTGTTTCATTTTTACATCATGGTTAAGAAAATGCAAAAAACAATCCTAACATATTATTTACTTTAAAGAAAACATTTTTGGCAAACCATTACTCATTGAAATCTGCAGTGACCTGGCTAAAGCCAGGAATTCCACAGTTGGCAGCACATGCAGTTACATAGTGAGAAGTAGTTTACTTATACTCAAAATTAATCTTATACTCAAAATCAATTTCTACTAAACACAAACTAAGATTGATTAAAATATTAAGAGTACAGAATTAAAAGATTATAAATGAAAGGATCTTATAAAAGCATATAACATAGGTTCTTTGCTAAATCTTATAATCAAGTCATGCATTAATTACCATCACCTTCACCTAGTGCTGATTCAATTGTTTTTTGTTCTTTTGTTAAAGGGCAGTGAAAGGGATCAAGGCAGCACAGCCAATCTACAGAGGGCCTTTACAAGAAACTTCCTTTTATCTATATAAACTGCTTTCTTTCCCTAAATATAAGTGCCAGTATAAGATAGAGATTTTAAGCCATTTTGAGGGGGTTCACATTTGTTTCCCTTTAGAAGATGCCCCATATACTTTTGCTTTCTGTGGTGAGAAACTAGAATGTGTCATATCATATGTTGTAATAGTTCGAGGCGCATGGTAAACAAACTCTTTGTACCTCCATGATTGCCATCAGTTGCAAGATATTATCAAGCTATTTCTTAAGGAAAACATTACTTATACTAGGGCAAATTCCAGGACAAAAGTGGGCACATAACAGGATGTTTGGAGACATTGTGGGCTCAATTGTACTATTGTATACTTTTAGCTGTGTGTCATAGCCTTACGTCGCTAAAGATGTTTTTATCATAACATGATTGATCAATCTGAGGTGTCATTCCAGTTACAGGAATCACTTCACATTAGCAGAAAAACAACAACAACACCCTCAGAAGAATTCTATGAAACATCAGAGAGGTGATTGAGTGTCCATACAATGGGGTGAGGCAGCAATGAGGTGACCAGAGACGTTCCGCCGGGCCTTGCCTCGCTGCTAGAAACTCCTCGTAGCCTTGCTAACCAAGGAGCAGTGCTCATCACACACCCATGCCATCCGACCCAACTGCATGGCTCCCCACAACTGTTTCCTTCTGTAAGATAAATACTTCCCTGATTTCCTGTTTTCTGTGTGTTGCTTTTGGCTAACTCCATTTTAGAACATAACCTACAGAATGCTTAACTGCGGGAGTAACTGAATCAGAAGAGGACGAATGATGAAGGCCAGCACTAATGAAACTTCACATTTCTTTGTGTGGACAGGGGAGCGTATTTTTGTTCCTATGATGAATAATCTCATTATGTTAGTGAAAAACATGCTGTGTTTTTGAATGGAAATATCGAAAGAGATGGACTTCCAAGAGCATGAACTGACTCCCTCAGTACGCAGACTTACAGCTTGCTAAAATGCAGAGTGGAGAAGTACAATCACAGTTCTTAACTCGCCTGTGGCTCCTGTTCACCAGCACCAATCAGTTGTGGTCTCGCAGGCAGCTGCACCCACAGGAGGCTGATTTGGAACTGAGTCCTAGGAAGTGGGAGAGAGGTGAGATGATTTTGTATTTCTGAGTTAATTGTGATAGCAGGGAAATTGTTTTCACAGACGAATTGAACACGTTGTTTCTGCCAGGATGAATGGTGTCATTTGGGCAACTGCTCCTGCAAACAGGAAACGGTCTGTTCCTTTGGTTCCTGCACCAACTCTGAGCTCTCTAGGTACACTTTCACTATCCATTTCTGGGTTAGACTGTTTTGAACTAAAAACACTGGCCCATATTATATACATGAGTCTACACATATGCTGAAATATGTACTGAATAGATACTGAAATATTCTGCAATCCAATATTGTCAAGGGATAGAGAAATTAGACTTTGAAGAGAATTAAGACTCTTGTTTAAGATGGTTATTTTTCCCTATGTTTGTTGGCACTTTATTTTTTCTATTTATTATTTGATTTCTATAATCTTACATAGTTGATTAGGGCACAAAGGATCAAGGGCTACAGGAAAGTGGATAAGACATTATTTTTTCCATATCTGGGGTAAGGGAAGAGATAAAGGGTGAAATTCCACCCAGCCTCCTACCCATTCCAGGGTCCCCAATGTGGGGCATGCTCCGAGGGTCCTGCTCAAGTGGTTTTGAGAGGTCAACAGTTCTGAATTGCTGCCAGTCTCGCCATTCCAAGCAAGATGAAATCTCTTCAGAATCCACTGACTGACATAGTTCTCTTTAGAGTGTCTGTTTGCCCAGATTCTCACTGCTGGGGTAGTTGATTGATTTGTTCTGTCCTCTGTTGTGGTACCAAGTGTCCTCTGCAGGTTTTTAATGGACTGCCATATCCTCCATGTGCACCTGGATATACTGTCCACTGCTCCACCTGAGCCTCTGAGGAGGCTCAGCTTTGACACATGCGTGCCATGGTCAGACCATGGAACCTGCACTTCTCTTCATTGTTGGGGTTCTGAGATCAGCAGTTCAGGTGGGAGGTTCCCCAAAGAAACTTCACCTGAGGTGATCCCAGACCTGATTCTTGTGTGTGTATGTCAGTGCAGGGTCCATCACAGTTTGTTGCCCCAATCAGCTTGCCTATGCTGGTGGTTGCAATTGCTGGTTCAGTTCTGTTTCCAGCCCTGTCTTCCACATGAACCAGAGAGTGTTGCAGTCCGGCCTGATTTTGCCCAACACACATCTGTTCTTCATGCAAACCAGTCGGAGCTGCATCCTAGTCGGAGTGACCTGCAGTAACGCCCACCAGACCTGGTTCCCGTGCTTGCCAATATATACCACAGACTTGTTCAGTCTGTCCCACAGCCCATTCAGCTCTTGCACATGACAACAGGCATTGCCTAGTTCAACCCAGCCAGCCCTGCTAGCCAGCCCACACACATGCTGCTGGGTGCCCTTCTGTCTAACCATCCCTGCCCCAATCCTGTTTTTCATGCTCTCCAGTGGGAGTGGTAACCCAAGAAGGAGGTGCCTATTTCCCCACTGGGCCCACTCCCACTCCCTGGTCATGCACTCTCCAGGTGATTCTGCAGTTTAACTTGACAGAATTAGCCCCCAGTGCCATCCTCTGCCAGCTGATGCTATGGCAAAGTCCAACCAACCCTCACCCACTATGATTTATGTTTGCACCAATATCAACAGTCAGCTCAACCTGGCCTTTCCTTGATGTAGCTCACATGAGTCCCACAGGTGTCATCTTGTTTAAGATGCAACCACGGTTCATGACCAGAGCAAAGGGAGTAGTAACCTCCATGGAATTTGGAAGACAAATCAAAGAATTGATATTGTGTAGATGTGGCATGCCTCCGTGTCTTTACCAAAATTAATTACCAAAGACTAAGGAGAAGTTACCGCTTGGAAGTACACGCAAACATGCAGAAATGCCGAAGATTTCTCAGGGCAGAAAATAAGGGAAGAAACCAAGGGCTACTCTTTCAAATCACCTTTGAATATAGAGGATCATTTACAGCCTATATGGCAAGAACAGTACTGAATTCCCAGATGGTTTTGAAATTCATGCTCCTATGTTCTCGTTTCCTGACTCTGGGATGTCTTTCTGATGTGATTTCTCAAAAATCCAGTCATTTCCCTGTCAAAACTTCACCTCACCACCATCCACAATTATCTTGGGAGATCATTTCAGAACTACCTAGCACAAAAGATGACATCTTTTTTTTTTTTTTTGTACATTCTTACTAAATGGATCCATGTACGGATGAGAACAGCATGAGTCAGGTGGTTAGGATCATTTTGGAAACAATAGTAACGGAAAAAGCAAAAAGAGGAAAGTGACATAACACGGATTTAGTTTAGTGTCAATGACCACAAGGTCAAGCAGAAAGCAGGAGTCTTCTCAGGACTATTATAAATAAACAAGCAGCAGCAGAAGCAAAAATAAATAAATAAGTGAAGCTATAAACTTAGAACAGGTATACTGTTAATAAATAAATAAATGAATATCACACACACATTTTAACAGCTTACAAGGAATTCTCACCTCCCAATTGAAGCCAATTTCATACTTCAGATGAGTGAATTGAAGCCCAATTTTCCTAGGCTAGTAATAACATAGGTTATTATGATTCCTATAGCACATGGTTTTCCTGTGCTTCAATGAAAGGTATTGTTTCACCCAGGCCAATTTATCTTAGCAAAGGAATGTTTATTAGCATCTTATGTGACGATAGATAGGATGTAAAAACTAAGCTCCCGTTAAATAGCTGATGTTAAAAAAATTGTTTAGCACATTATTTTACATTTCTTACATTATTCTCAAGCAATGACATTTTGTTGTGAATACTCAGTTTAAGAAGGTATCCACTAATCCTTGTACCAGTGTATAATTGTTGCAAGGTGCTGGGGAAATAGCAATTGTTTGAAAGCTGGTAGTAACCACCGACTGTGATAGCATTTCTAGCTGATTTCCACTAGATGGCACTGTTGAGCTCAAGATTCAAGCTGCTGTTTATTGTAATGTAGGAATTAGACGTGCAATTATAGAAACCTTTTGAATTGTATCATTTTCTCATTTTACATAAATACTTTAAACAGTAGTAAAAACCTGGACATTTAAAATCATAGTTACTATGTATTTATTATTTATTTATATTTTCCATCAACTAATCTGTTCCTCAAATGACAATAAACCTAGAAATTTAAAAACTTGGTTCCTTTTTGTCTTTCTATCTATCTTTCTTTCTATCATCTATCATCTATCTATCATCTATCTATCTATCTATCTATCTATCATCATTTTTGAGACATTCCATCAACTAATTTTTCCTCAAATGACCACAATAGTCATGGCTTGGCTAACCTGAAGCCAGAAGCCAGGTACTGCACCCTGGCCACCGATACTAACACAGATGTCAGTGACCCACATGCTTCCCACATGTTTTGCTGCCTACTAAGGTGCATTAACAAGACCCTGGATCAGAAGCAGGGTAGCAGGGTAGTGGGATTGGGACTTGACAAGTGGTGACTTGATGCAATGTATTGTAGCACTGGTTCCCAAGGGCAATTTTTTTTTTAAGA
Organism: Ochotona princeps; assembly: GCF_030435755.1. Lineage (NCBI taxonomy): Eukaryota > Metazoa > Chordata > Mammalia > Lagomorpha > Ochotonidae > Ochotona > Ochotona princeps. The sequence goes on along the minus strand of NC_080842.1, from coordinate 31,020,556 downwards.
TTTATTAATTGGTCCAACATGATGGCTCAAATGGCTAAACCCTCACCTTGCAAGTGCCAGGATCCCATATGGGTGTTGGTTCACGTCCTGGCTGCTCCACTTCCGTTTAGCTTCCTGCTTGTGTCCCGTGACAGCAGTAGACCACCCAAAGCCTTGGGACCCTGCATTCATGTGGGAGACCTAGAAGAAGCTCCTGGCTCCTGGCTTCGAATCAGTTCAGCTCCGGCTATTGTGGCTATTTGGGGGATGAACCAGTAGATGCAAGATCTTTTTCTCTGCCTCTTCTTCTCTATGTAAAGCTGATCTGCCTTTTCAACAACAATAACAGCAACAACAAAACAAATAAATAAATCATTTAAAAATATTGGAAAGAGATTTTACAGAGGGGAGATAGAGAAGGAGGGTCTTCTGTCTTATAGTTCGCTCTTAAATGATTGCAATGACCACACCTGAGCCAGTATGAAACTGGGAGCCAACATGATGCAGGAGCCCAAGTACTCAAGCCATCCTCAAGCTGCTCTCCCAGACTGTAAGCAGAGAGCTGAACAGGAAGTAGAGCGGGTGGGACTTGAACCAGTGCTCATCTGGGATAAGGCACCAGCAAACAGAGGATTAGCTTGCTTTACCCACCCCACCCCCAATTAACTTAAGAACTTAGTATGAAAGTTAGTGTTTTCATTGTAATTCAGAGAAACAGTGTTCTGTTATAACACAGGATTCAGGGAGGACATTCTTGCCTGTGTTAAATTTCTGACACTGTTCTCCGTTTCAATCAAAGTATAGTTTTTTTTTTCACTATTTAAGAACTTTTTATTAAAGCAAAAATTTTATAATCCAAATTACAGTTATCAGTCCTGCTCCTTAAAACAGAGCTGACCTTCTGAGCGATTCCACAGTAAAGTTTTACAAAATTGAAGAGAGGAATGCTGCAAATTTTTGCACTTTGCTGATAATTTTATGAAGCATTAATTTGTTTCTTTTATTTTACTATTTTTGTGTGTTTGTTCTTTTTAAATTAATAAGTAATCTAAGCATTGTGTTTACCAAACGTGACATTTGCTTGGTATATAAGGTTCAAAGTTTCCTTTCCTTTTTTTTTAAAATTCATTTCACGTTTTGCAGTTTTTTTCATAATATTTACGTGTTTCAATGTTTAGATATTTTTCTTTGAATTTCTTTTCATGGGCCCTGATCATTTCTTTCTCTCCTTTTTTTAAGATTTATTTATTTTTATTACAAAGTCAGATATACAGAGAGGAGAGACAGAGAGGAAGATCTTCCGTCCAATGATTCACTCCTCAAGTGAGCGCAATGGCCGGTGCTGCGCCGATCCGAAGCTGGGAACCTGGAACCTCTTAAAAAAGCCCGACCCCAGCCCTGGCTGTTGTGACTGTTTAAAGTACGGACCAGTGAAGCTGTCTTTCCATCTCTAACTGTGGCTTTCAACAAAATAAATATATTTTTAAAATAATATGAAGTTATTTTAAAAAAAAATTCTAGTGAGGACAAATAGTTATTTCCATCAGTGCATTTTTGCATAAAAATGGAGTATTTTTGAGTTCCTATTTTCATTTTGTCATGAAACATTTCAAAAGACTTAAATTATAAAAATAAACAACACTTGGTTCACCCAGTGAATCACGAGTACACTGAATCTGTGAGTGTGTTATTGCAGGATGGTAACGAGTTGATTAACTTGGTCTGTGTTTTGAGACGCACAATACGGGGACGTCCTAGGAATTGTCTAAGTCATTTCATCATTGTCCTAATGAGGCCACGGGAGACCTGGACCACACTGAAGCTGTACTGGAAAGAGCAGGGTTCTCCTGACTGTGCTGAGCGCTCTCTTATCTGCTTACACAGTGTGGCACAAAGCAGACCACCTCATGAGTGTAGAGTGAATCTCCGGTCAGCGTTTGTGAGAAATCCCTATTTAGTAAAAGCTGTAGTTACGAAGTGGCCTGCCATGCCATTTTCACCAAGAGGTAGAAAGGCGTGAGTCCCCTGTGTTCACGAAAACTGGACAGCAAGTTCTAGATCTGCCACTTAGAACCAGCGGTTTTCTCATCCACAAAATAGAGTTAAAACATCTCTGGAATTGAAGAGCCTGCTAAGTGAAGTAGCTAAGCTGTGAACAAATGCCTAATCCTCTATCATATTAATAAACAGTGTTATGGGTTATTTGTGGAAAACTCCAATTTAGAACATGGGTCAACAAGGTTTGATGGCGTGGGACTATCTGTTTGGAGGTTAGGTTTTGCTCAGATTCCCCTAACAATCAATTCCGATGAATTTTCTGGTCCTTGGTTGGAGTGGCCTATCCGATGGGTTTCATGAACATAGCTAGAGTCAAGCTGGTGCAAATCCACTAAAACCAAAAATAACACACTAAAAAAAAAAAAAAAAAAAAAAAAAAAACAAAACCACCACCACCACAGCCAATAGAAAGGCGCTATGTTAGGAGGTGTTAACAGTCTTAGCGTCAACGTCATCTGATCAGATTGGCTACTATGCAGCAGCATGGATTTCCATGTGGTGGTCCTTATCCGTTACATCCCATCCCCTTCCTATCCTGCGGACTCACAGTAATGCCGCAGCTTGTGGTTGTCAATAGTTAAACCGTTGAGCACTCATTATACTTTTTCCCCCTCTTTCATTTCTTTTGTATTCCAGCAGATGTCGCTAATTCTCTTTCGATGATCAGCATCGATTGCTGCGGACCTGTGATCAGACGAAATAACCTTTAGTTATAATGAAGTGATGTGTTTGCTGAACCGCAGTAATAATACCGCTCCCCATTAACCTATTAGGGCCTTGAAGCATTTTGCCCTCAAACAATGATGAATTTTTATTTTCTCATTTAATTTTTCCCAATAAACTCCACCCTTCATTGCAGTTTCCAAAATGTGTTACAGAGAAATAGATGGGAACTTGGAGACGACAGGCAGGGAATTTAAATTTGCATTTGGTCAAATGATTTGTACTTGAGCGGGAGAGAACAAATCCCCCCTTGGTGTCAAGGTGAGGGATGATCTCACTCTGCAGCGAAGAATCACAAATGGCCTTGTGGTTTGTGCTGCATACTCCTGCCGAAGTGCGAAACAAGGTGCTTTTTAATCATTCCTGCTACAATCACAAACATTCATTATATACAGTCATTGATCCTGGCGTAGAGCTTGTTAGCTAACGACATGTCTTATAAAAAACAGGGTAAAGCAAGCTAAATTAAATGAAGTCAGTTTCGTGTGTTCGATTTCTAAAAAGGAGAAAATGCCTTTTTAAAAGAAAATATGGTAAACACAAATATCAATATATCCTCTTATGTTATTCAAACTATCTGCTTTAAATCTACCTGTTTTTTTTAAAAAAGCAAGGGTTAATAGTTTATCCTCATGATCATTAAAAAGGAGCAGTATTGTCAGTCTTGCTTTACTGGAAAACCTGGAATTTATTGTGGGTAACTGATAATCTCTCTGAAATCCTATTAAAACCTTTTTTTAAAATTGTACTTCAAAGTAGTGTATTTGGTGGTTTTGAAAGGATGTCAATGTTCACACGTGTTACGGGGTGCTGGGGCCACTTTGTGGAACAGGGAGCTTAGGGACACTCGCACTCCACATGAGAATTCTCATCCAAGCCCCTGCTGCTCTAAATCCAATAGGCTTTCTGCCGGAAAGACAGTGGCTGGGGACCAAGTGGTTTGGCTGTTGCCACCCACGTGGGAGACCCAGATGGAGTTTCTGGCTCTTGGTTCTGACCTGGTTGTCTCGGCTGTTCTGAATACTTGTATTGTGAATGAGTGAATGGAAGGAGTCTCTGTCTCTCCATGTCTGTTTGATGCTCTCTACCGTTCAGATGAAGACGTCTTTTAAAAAAACGCTTTTCAGAGGGATTCCTGTTGGTCCGCTTCTGCCCCTGATGAAAATTCTTATTTACCGGTCATTTTGAATCAGGCAAAACAAAAATGACCAAGTATGTTGTATTGGAGTTTTAAGTTATATTGCAGGTATATGTGACAGCTTTCAGGCGTGTCACGCAGCAGTTCTTTGCTATGAAATATACAAAAATAATCATCGAGAAAAGAATTCAAACTATGGGAAAATGAGGGTAGACACATAGTACCATTCTTGACAACTGTTTAACAGCTTTATGAAAAGCTGTGGTACAGTTTAATAGTTGAAAATATGCTATTAAATGCTGAAAATTTAGTTCTTGGGTTTTGGTTATCTGGAAAATTTAAAAAAATTTTTTTTTTTAACATACCAGACCTTTTCCTCAAGGACTCCTTCAGTACCTTAAATGTTGCATGATTAATACATTAATCAAAATTCACAAGGTAAAGACCATTCCTTTTGCTCCTCGTTTGTTTACCAATTTTCTGCTTTAAAAGTGAGTACATAGTCCATTTTCTAAGTGATCATGGACTCAATTAGCCAACTTTTAGGGTATGTGGGAAAAAGGAGCAGATAATAATAGAAGTGAAGAGGCCAGAGGAGAGTGCAAATAGTAATGATGGTTTAGGGACATGATGAAAATTACAGAATCACAAAGAGAGGGGAACATTGTGTGTTCCCTGGGAGCAGGTTGCCCTAATGAGCTGCTAGCATTAGAGAGACACTGATTGATGAGCGTCTCTGGCAATTGCTATGCAGCGATATTCCCCGAAGAAGTCACAACAGTCATCGCGGGATCAACTCACGGTAAAGTAAACACAGTGTTTTTGCATGAACTTGAATATTCAATGTTGGAGATGAACACGATGGTGGAGAATAACTCCTCTCTCCCTCGTTTTCCCACATTCCTCTTTGTAAGGAATTCTCAGGTCTTCAATCATTGTCATAGTTGTGTGAGACTTTAGGTCCCCATAGTTTATTATTTTTTAGGTAGTGTTTTTGAAATACAATCATTTAGAGATCTCTTGGCTCTTGGATTTACATTACAAATGCCAGTGATAGGAAGCTTTGACAAATTGGTCTGCACCATGAAATACAAGGTATTTGTATGATGCTGCTCGATTGGCAATTATGAGATCTTGCCTGCTCCCAAGTTTTTTGTTTTTGTTTTCCCTTGTATAAAAAGGTTGTTGTTCTAAAACCCAAATGGCAAATAAACATATGAAAAAATGCTCAAGTTCCCTGGCAATAAGGGAAATCCAAATTAAAACATCAATGAGGTACCACCTAACACCAGTAAGACTGGCCCACATGAATAAAAGCACCAACAACACTTGTTGGCGAGGTTGCGGGGAAAAGGGAACCCTACTCCACTGCTGGTGGGGCTGCAGGCTGGTACAGCCTCTATGGAAATCAGTATGGAGAATATTCAAACAACTCAAATTCAACATACCGTATGATCCAGCAATAGCACTCCTAGGAATATATCCAGAACACTTGTTTTATGAGAAACCAACATGCACTCCTATGTTCATAGCAGCACAATCAGTAATTGCAAAAACATGGAAGCAACCAAAATGCCCATCAACAGAGGATTGGATAAGAAAGCTATGGTTCATCTACTCCATGGAATACTACTCAGCTATTAAAAAAAAACAAAATGCAGTTCTTTGTGGCCAAATGGGCCAAACTGGAAACCATAATGCTAAGGGAAATGAGCCAATCCCAAAAGGTTAAATACCACATGTTTGCCTTAATTTAAGATGATATGATGTTATGTATAACATGTTATGTATGTTATATGTTGTGTATAAACTAAAATTGAAATGTCAATGAGGTGGTCACAGAAGGTGGTTAAGAACTCGCATTTACTTTTACCATATTGGTTACTCATTACTATGTCAATTAATTCCATAATGATGTAAATTTGTGCTGATGGTATGTTGGAGCTTTCAATTGACTGGGATGATGCTTTGCTGGCTCTGTCTTCAGACCAGAGAGGGTATACCTAAGAAGCCGTTGGACTTGACTGGACAATAAGATGCTGGACTCTATGTTTGGTATACGCTTGCAATGGGGGAATCTCAACTGAACTTGAGCTGTGGTTATGCAACAAGGTGGAGGAATCCACCATGGTGGGAGGGTTTGGGGAGGGGTGGGGAGAACCCAAGTATCTATGTAATTGTGTCACATAATACAATGTAATTACTGAAGTTAAATAATAAATATATATATAAAAAAAAAGGTTGTTGTTCTGTTGGAAGCACAGTAACAACAGAATAAAGGCATGAGATATGTTACTTATTTATGATTACATAGTCTATATCTATCTGTGATAATTGACAAAACTAGTACACACAATTTTTAAAAGAAATTGTCACTAAATGGTGGTGTTACTAAAGTTAAATGTAATCTGTCGAAGAGGCATCGACATTGAGATTTGTTTCAGATAGTGGCTTTTTGATATGACACTAGTTATGTTGGCACAAACCTTGGACCTTGATTTTCTCACTTGTCAGGTAAGAAGATCTGATTACTGATTTCTGAATTCTGCAGGGTGTGATTCTATTTTTTCTTTCTTTTAAAGATTTATTTATTTTTGCTTGAAAATCAGAGTTACAGGTGGGAGTGAGGAGATAGAAAGGTCTTCCATCTGCTGGATCACTCCCCAAATGGTTGCCAAGGTCACACCTGGGCCAGTCCGAAGTTGGAACTCAGGAGCTTTTCCCCAACCTCCCATGTTGCTGTAGGGGACCAAGGACCTTGGTTGTCCTCCACTGACTTCCCAGGCAGTAAGCAGGGAGATGGGTGGGAAACGAAGCAACCAGGATACTAACTGACGCCTGTATGGGATGCCAGCATTATAGATGAAGGATTAGCCTGTATGCCACTGTGCCAGCCCCTAATTTTTTTTTTAAATTATTGTGTATGGGTTTGTTTTTTTATAAAAAATTTTCCTATATATTTATCACCCAATATGATGCCCTGCTTCAGTTGGAAAAGTTTTCATCTGAAAACTAGGGCAAATGTTGCAGCATTGCTAATTAAACTATTGCTTGGGATAATTGTATCTCTTATCAGAGTGCCGGTTGCAGTCTCAGCTCTGATCCAGCTTCTGCATTCCAAAAGGCAATGGATAACAGCCCACATAACTGGGTTTCTACCACCCGTATGGGCGATCCAAAGAGAGCTTGGCCTAGGCCTGGCAATTGCAGGCATTTTGGGAATAAACCAGCATATAGAAGATCCTTCCTCTCTTCCTGTGTGTGTATGCGTGCATGTGTAAATAAACATAAAAAAACCCCCAAACCCCTAACAATCAGAACCTGACTTTCATCGTGTGACTTAATGTGGCACGTCTTTGCTGTTGAACTCTTAGAAGTTGCCATCCATGAAGAAATTAGTACTTTCATTTTAAAATGAAATTTTAAGGGTGTTTACTGAACATTCTTAAAATAATTTCTTTCATAATTTTTGCCATGAAAAAATCAAGCTATATCCAATTTCTTCAAAATGCTTCAATGGATGTATTCTTTAAAATGTGGATTGGTGATATTCTTAGCATTATTATTTAAATGTTCTAAAATGTTATCTTTGTATCTGATATCATACAAAAATGCTCAAAGTCATACATTCAGTAGGTGTAGAAAGAACACATTCAGTGTTATCTTTCCCCAGTCCAACAAAAGAAGAAAAAGAAACGTAAAGTTAATAATTATGCTACTGTGGAATTAACATAATCTTCATGGAGGAGAGTTGTGTATGCATATCGAAGCATGTTATAGCAAAAATCCAAAGCAAATGTGGTGAATTCATCTTGTTAAATTTCTGCCTGTTCAGTGTGTTTCTGAAAGCGCTGATTTTTCCAGTGCTGTTTTATAGTCTTGAGGAAGGGCAATGATGCAGAATGAGGTGGTGAGAAAAGTTAAAGCCAACAATGGTAATGAGTCACGGTGTGTGTCTGTGTCTCACAGGTTCCCATGTTTAGCAAAAATGCTTGCAGAAGCAGATGAGAGGGGGAAAAGTGCGAATTGTTTTTTTTAAAAAATATTATAGCAGCCAAGAAGAAAGTTCAAAATTTAAAAAGCAAAATGAATGGCCGCGTCATTACATACTGCCCCATTTCCTTGAATTATGGCCGTGTGAAATTGATTTCTGTGCAGATTGGACTCAGTGGCAGTTTCCTTTCCTTCAAGGTCCCACAGTTCTTTTTCCTTTCCTTAAAGTACCTCTCAAACTCATTATAAGCTGCAATGTCCATCCTTAAAAAAGGAATAAATCTGTAACAGCATTTGATTTGCTCAACAGAGGTAGGCTTTTGAAAGCTCCCTACTTTCTTTTCGCTTTGCACATTTACGATAAGAGAGGTAGCTGCTGTTTCAACACAATGCAGCCCAAGTTTACACTGGCAAGTGGCTTTTCCTTATTGGTGTGGAAACATTGATACCCCCTCTGCTCACTGGGCTTCGCCACCGAATCTCCGAAGCTGTGATCTATTAGGCATTTTAACTTATGACAAAGAGTAAATGTCCGTTTTTTTCTAATAAAACAAAAACAGTTTTTCCATGACAGTCTGGAACTTAACAAATTTCATTTTTCTGTTGCTAAACTTCTTCTCTTCATATGAATGCCATTACTACACAGCATAACACTAGGGATATTTATTTTCTAATAAATATGGTAACTGCCATGTTAGGAAGTAGAGTTTTTTTTTTTAAATGCCATTAGTCTTTTCTTGTGATTACAAGACTTCCAAACAAGGTTGACTACCTACACTGATTAAATCTATCACCAAGAAGGACTGAGACCTATCACAGCAATTTTATCATGAATATGTTACTGCTTTCTGGCTAAGCTTCTTAATTCTATTTGGGAAAACAAAGAAATTACTCTACTTTCAATGGAAAGTATATTACTTGCAAGCCTGTCCTAATACAAAAATGATGAGCAAAAGAAAGTGCACTGTTGGAGCTTGGAATATTTGGCTCAATGTCCAGCAATTACAAATCAAGTTAACAGGAAGTAAAGCGTGGCATGTTTTCCCATGCTCACAGCTTATCTTCATTTTAACTTGGAAGTGCATACTTGAATTTAACCTTGTATTCTTCCAAGCTCTGAACTGAAACGTGATGATAAGAGCGTCGCTGTCTTGGCCTCATGACTCACCGTTTGCCCTTTACAGCCTTAGGTTTATCCTGTTACGTATGAGGCATCTCACATGCACAAATGTGTAGAGCCATGCCCAGATGCAGACAGTATTTCTTTAAACACTAGTATTTATTTATTTTTAAAAGGAACAGAGAGAGGTCATTCATCTGATGTTTTACCCACTAAATACCTGCAAACATCAATGCTGAGCTAGGCTGAAGCCAGGAGCTTGGAATCCTGGATTGGGTCCACCACGCATGCATCGCAGGGTCTACATTAGTAGGAAACTAGGAACAGAAATCAGGCACTGAACAGAAGCAGAGTGTGCAAGATGTGCAGATGTCCTAACCGTTACGCCAGACTCCTATTACCTGGATGCATTTTCTAAGCCTCGTTCCACAAAAAAATGCACGTTGACCATCTCTAGAAAGTAAATCAATTACAATTCACCTTTGTGTGAAAGAGATCCACATAAATCTTGGAACCAGGTTTGGGGTCATTAAATCTTGATTACTTGCCTATCCAGGGCATGGTCTTGATAGATTACTATAGACACTTTTTCAGGGAAAGGAGAATACCCATTAGGTCATGAATACTTTCCAGTTCCTATTAGAGTTGACTACATTGAAGTCGGAGTCAGGAACTCATAGTGGAGATGAAACTAACATTCAAGTACACTGAAAAGGGATTGGGAATCTTAATAAGTTTCTTAGCCAACATATAACCACAAGGCCAAATCCATCTTCTTCAAATATTTTTGAGGGTTTTCTCTGTAAAGGCAAGTTAGCAAGCAAAATGTGTCAAAAAAATTTAAGCAATTAAGCAAATTTTATAGCTCAGTGGGGCCCAAGTCCTCTATATTTTCTGCTTAACTTGGGCTTCTTCTTGTAATAATCTTGAAAAATACCCAGCCTTTCCAAGCATCTCTTACCTCCCTCATAGCTAATGTGAAACCAGATTGTTGATTTAACAGTTATGTGTCTGGATTCAATGGGTTATTATACCATGTAAAGCTGGCCCGACTATTTCCCTAAGTGTGTTTATCACAACATGAACACTATGGCAGAAAGTTTACTGCTACTGTTTTAAAAGAACCTGTTTTGATTTTTAGTATAACTCAGTTTTGGTGTATTATATAATCAGCTTAAAAATTTTGACATGTTAGATTTCTCACTGAAATGGCTTAAATTAAAAGTCTAAATGTATGTGTCTCAAATATTAAGCATATGTAGCTTTGATACACAAGCATGTGACATATTTACATAAGGGACTATGATAGTATCAGGGTGGAAAATTGGTCTATGAACATGTTAAGTGATTGCATTGATTGATTATTCTTCACAAAATCTATTACTTCTTTGAATAAATTTAGTTGGCTAATTACTATAGCATTTATTCACACTATTACAATATATCTTTATTTATTCACTGTGCAGATTTACAGTGCAAATTTGTGCTTCATGTTTAGTGTGAAGACAATGAAGACATCACTATGACAACACATGTATATTCCACATTAAATCTTTGCAGTTTGCATTCTGTCATATATATTTCCGGATAGATTTTTTTCTTATAAGTTTTATGGCTGTGACCTGTCTAGTCATTCCTTTTTAAAATTTATTTTCTTTATCTGAAGGGCATAATTAGAGAAGGAGAGAGAAATTTTCCATCTGCTGATTCATACCCCAAATGTCCACAATGGCCAGGCCTGAGTCAGGCCAAAGCCAGGAGCCTGGAGCCTGGAGCCTGGAGCCTGGAGCCGTATTCAATCTCGCATATGGATGCAGGGGACCAAAGACTTTCACAACTTGCTGCTGTTTTCTCAGGTCCTAAGCAGGAAACTGGATCAGAAGTGGAGCAGCTAGATTGAAACCAGTGCCCTTATGGAGTGTTGGCATTGCAGACAGTGGTTTGATCCATATACCAACCCCCCCAAGTCTATTTATTACATTAGACAATTTCTTAGCAATCATGGGTTGGGCCTAGCACAGTGGTTCAACTGGTTAATCATCCACCTCTAGGTGCTGGGATCCATGTGGGTGCCTGTTCATGTTCCGGCTGTTCCACTTCCCATCCAGTTGTCTGCTTATGGCCTGGGAAAGTAGCAGAGGATGGCCCAAAGTCCTTGGCTCCTGGCCTTGGATTGGCTTAGTTCAGTTTGTTGCAGCCAACTGGGGAACAAACCAGTGGATGAAAAATCTTTCTTTTTCTCCTTTTCTCTGTGGATTTGCCCTTCCAGTAAAATTTTTTAAAAAATAATCATAAACCGTTACTGTTTCACCAAGATGAACTTTCTAGGCACTATTTACTAAGTCTATGAGTATGTGACTCATATAAAACTTAAGGAAGATTTTAAAAACTTATTGCTAGAAATATCAAATGTGTACCATATTAAAAGCTGCTGACACCTTTCTGATACTCGGCAATGAGAATGATTGTGCTGTATTATTTATTAAAAATCTACTATTTACCAGTTTCCATGGAAGATAATGTATAGGTACTATCTCATTCAACCACCACAATAATCTTATAAAATAAGCACCATTTTTTTTTACCTATGATGAAAATGAAACTTAGATTAAATGTCATGCTCAAGATCACATAATCAACAAATGGCAGTGCCAACATTTGGCCCTAAAGTATTTTATTAAAGAGTAATTTTCCTGATGGTAAAACTGAAATCCCAAGTGTGTGACTCTTGTCCCTATTTCAACTCTTTAATGTGTGAAATCAGATAGAATCGTTCCATTCCTATGATCATTTTTGGGTCTACTTTCTCTGTACTAGGTATTGATCTAAAGGCTTTAACTCCTTAAATTTACTCAAATTTTGAGCTAGATAACATTTTGCATATAAGGAAACTGACAAAGAGAAGAAAACTTGGCTAATGTCCACCAAGTCACTCTGAAAGATGTCATGCCTATTGTACCTCTGTTTTTGCTAAGTAATATGCCCCTGGGAAGAAAAATTGATTCACCATGACCCTAGAGTCTAATTTCATTTATTTCTTTAGAGCAAAAATAAGCTATATCTTCACCTTTGAATGCTATAACATTTCATAAAACCCAAAGATCAAATGCAGATTATGTTAAACATACATGAAAGGCTTACAGGAAGTGAAGTCTTAATTTGGACTATTTAAATGAAGAAAAAGCTGTATCTTTGATCCAAATCATGCTGAAAACTGAGATTTCTAAGCTTTAAAGGTTAGACTATATTTTATTTTAAGCTGTTTGTGAAATTGAGTAGTCTTGGTGTTTCGTAATCCTCAAATCGGCTTTAATTATTTATCAGATCTTTTAGCAGAACCTAGTTCAGTGTTTCTGTGTGCCGTTCAAAACCAGCTCCTTATTAGTTTCCAAAAGTCTTTAAAGTAAGTTCAGTGATATAACTTAATACTCTCTTTGGTCTAATTTACAGATAGTCTAAGTCAAAAAGGAAAGACTATACTAGAGGTTGAATATATTATATAACACTGAACAGTTCTCAAGAGCATTGAATAGAAAACTAAGAAAGCATCTGGGGCTGGCATTGTGGCATGGGGTTAATGCCAATGCTGCTATGCAGACATTATCTATAGGCACCATTTCTTGCTCTAGCTGCTCTGCTCTATATCCAGATCTTTACAGAACATGGCCCAAATATCTGGGCCCTTGCCTCCATCATAGGACACCTGGGTGAAGTTCATGGGTCCTGCTGCTGCCTGGCTCAGCTCTGGTTGTTATGGTCATCTTGGCAGTGAACCAGTAGGTGAGATCTCTGTTTTCTAACTTTGATTTTCAAATGAACAAATCTCTTTCTCGCTCTTTTAAGAAAGGAGTCTCAAAAAACAATTCATCTTAACATTTTCTTCTGACACGATGGGCATATAATTCATAAATTCTGTTAGAGGTACAGCTTCAAAAATATCCTGTTTACAGCCAAATAGAAGTTTTCTTGCAACAGTAAAACTTAAAAGACAAGCAGTTCTTGATAGGTGAAGAACAGCAATTTATCCCATTGATTAATACGATTCAAAGTATATTTGATTACAGAAAAATACTATGGCTCACTCCCGAGTTGCATGTATGTATGGCTGAAATAATCGGATATGGTTTGCAGATTGAATAAAGAATGGAATAAAGACCAGGACTGGATCTCTACAGAAAAAAAGGAAATATGGAAGATCTTATAATCGTGAGAAAGTCCAAAGCAACATTAATAGGAACACAGAAGTGCCAAGATTAGAAGGTATTTTGTTTATTGATTTTTAGAAGATACTTTAAAGAAGATGATTTCAGAATGTATCATTGTGTATGCACGGGAGTGCATGAAATGGTGACATGGTATTGGTATCGCTCCTGAGGCCCTGGATACAATGGGAAGCATTGGAGATGAGGTCAGGGATCTGTAACACTGATGTTACTGTACAGGTGTGGAACTTATCAGAAGGAATCATAAGAAAGAAAAGCCTCGGGAGTCCTTACCCACAAGAAATCTGGCAGAATTCCTCTGAATAATTGTTAGTCCAAGGTCCTGTAACAAAACTTGAAAAATGGCATGGTATACACTGAACAGCACTGAGATTATGGAGGTTATAGGTAAATGTGTAACTTTTCTGAGAATGCTTAAAAAAAGAAAGTAAGTTGAACAAGGAAAAGTTGGGTTGCAGACAAATGAATTAGAGAAGGGTGTATTTTTTTTTTAAGGTTTATTTTAGCCATTTGAAAGGTAGAATTATACAGAGAGAGGTCAGAGAGAGAGAGAAACATCTTTTGTTTGCTTCTATCTTCAATGGCCAGGGCTGGGCCAGGCTGAACCCGGGGGCCAGGAGTTTCTTACAGATCTCTCACATGGTTTACAAGGTTCTGCTACTTGGATCACCCTCTGCTATTTTCCCAGGCACATTACCAGGGAGCTGGATTGGAAATGGAACTGCCGGCTTTTAAACTGGTGCCTATATGATATGTTGCCCCCAGCAGGCAGAGGCTTCACACTAATGCCACAGCACCAGCTCCAAGAAAAGTATGTATTTTAGTAAATTAAAATTTAGCAATTAATTAAAGCATATTCCTTAATAATACAATAGGGTTAATATAAGCAGAGTGTAAATATCCAAAAGATAGAGGTGGACAAAGTAGAAGTGACTCAAAGAAAAATCAGCTGGCCCTGGATGAAAGATTCTCTCTTTTTTTTTTAACCTTTGGTTGGTGAGTGACTTAAGACCCAAGAATAAGGCAATGCAAAGTAGGAAGAAGTAAACAAACTAGGGGAATAGTCTAATAACATGGAAGATTTCATGTAAAGAACCAACCTACATATAATTTCACTTGAGGGAAATCTTGTTGAATAAACTCAGAGTAAGGTCTCATGCCAAAGAAAGGAGCTAAATTGAAGAGGTGCTATATATATATGATATTATCTTAGAATATTTGAATTTATTATTTTCTCAAATCTGAGAAACATCACTACCTGCATTATTAAGATGAAGAATCTGGTTCTTCAAAATTAAGTGACTGGGGCCCAGCGCAATAGCCTAATGGCTGAAGTCCTCGCCTTGCACGCTCTGGGATCCCATTTAGTGACCCTGCTTCCCACCTAGCTCCCTGCTTGTGGCCTGGGAAAGCAGTAAAGGATGACCCAAAGCCTTGAGACCCTGCACTCACACGTGAGACCTGGAGGAGACTCTTGGCTCCTGGCTTCGGATTGGCTCAGCTCCTGCCGTTGCTAAGGTAGTGAATTCACTAAGATAGTGAATCATCGGACAGAAGATCTTCCTCTCTGTTTATTCTCTCTGTGTATCTGACTTTCCAATAAAAATAAAATAAAAATCTTTTTTAAAAAAAGTAAGCATCTCATCCAAGATGACAGAAGTCATCTGGAGGGATAAGACTTGCCATTAATTTTTTCTCATTCGAGAGACTTACTGGTATACAGTGACCTCTAAGAAAGCAATTTAGAAAAAGATTTATCTATCTATCTAGTATCTATCTACCTACCTATTTATTTATTTGAAAGGCAGAATTAGAGAGAAAGGAGAGAGTAGAAAATTAAACAGAAGAATAGAGCAGAGGGGAGGGGAGGAGTGAGGTGTAGGAGGGGAAGGGAGAAGGAGAGATTGTTTATGCATTCTGTTTATGCATTCTGTTTATTCTCTAAATGGCTGCAATGGCCAGCACTGGACCAGGCCAAGGTCAGGATCCTGGAACTCCATTTACGTCTCCCACATGAGTGGCAGGAGTCTAGGTACTTGGGTGATCTTCCTCTTCTTCCCAAATTCATTAGCAGGGAGTTAGATCAGAAGTGGAGCAGCCAAAACTTGAACCAGTGCCAGTGAGAAATGCCATCCTCATAGGTGATGGCTTAATTCACTGTGCTGCAATGCCAGCCTAAGGATGGAATCACTGGAATAAATATCATCAATTCACTTTGCCCGTTACAACTCTTCTTTACGGCATGAAACCAACTCAGTGATATCCTGTGATACCCTGAGGGACTGGGACTTTTCTACCTGTAAGAATCAGGTTGCAAAGCTCCGTGTTAGCATCTGCATTTCAGCTGTGTGAGTCTATCTGCATTTTTAATTGTCAATGTGTTCACCTGCCGCTGAACATCGTCTTTATCTTCCCTAGAATGTTTCTCCATTTTACCCCTTTCCTCCCTATTCCTTCTCTCCAAATTTGCTGAAATAGTACATGAATTTTTAAATTCATTTAATTGTATTTGATGACTAATCCTGTATCAGTTCTAAATTTGGTGTTTTACAGAATTTTGTTTTGTATTTTATGATACAATTTTTTTTATTACAATATTGGTGAGAGAAGCCACTCTCAACCATAATTTTTTAATGGAAAAATGTAGAGCAAACTATTCTTTTCCCCTGTTGTTGTCTTGCTGCTTTTTGTTCTTTCCCTTTCAAAGCTATAGTTCTTTTGACATTGATGTCCACAACCTGAGTCATTCAATGGGCTTCTACTCTCCCGGATGTCTCTTTTTGTTGTAAGCAAACTCTAGAAGAGAAATGAAAAGAAAAAGATAATCTTACATGTCCTTACATTCCTTGTTCTTTTCATTCATTTCACTTGCATCTGCACCCAAGGTTCCCTGTGACATCATCTCCCTCAGGCTGATCAATATCTTTTGGCATATCTTGCAGGACAGGTAGGCTGGCAACAAATTCTCTCAACTTTGGCAGATATCTAAGTGTTATTATTATTATTATTTTAAATTTTACTCTGGGTTTTAGGTAATTTTGAAACTTTTGCACAATTCAGAACTTGTGAGAGAGTTTCTATTCTCAGCATTGCAGTTACGTTGAGCCATTTTCCTCTTTCATCCCTTGCTTTTAACGATAAGCCAGCCATTTGATTTAAATTATTGTTCTGCCATCTGCAATGTGCTTTTCCTTTGACCTCTGGATCTGGTGTCTTTGGGCTTTCTCTGTGTTCTGCCTTGGCCATCTGACAGCAGTTCATAGGAAGGATTTTTGTTAGCATCTACCTGTTTCCATTGTGTATATAAACCTTATTTTCTTTATCCAGTCATCAGATGCTTAAAGACATGATTGATTCCATATCTCAGCTATTGTGAATTGAGCTGCTATAAACATAGGATACAGATAATTCTTGTATATGCTGATTTCATTTCCTTTGGTTAAAATCCTAGGAGTGGGATGACGGAATCTACTTTAGGATTTCTTGTAAGTCCCAATATTGTGTTTTATTATGCTTATACTAGTTTACATTCATACCGACAGTGTATTCATTTGTCTTTTTTCTACACCCTCAAAAGTATTTATTGCTTTCTGACTTTTGGATGTTTGCCACTCTAACTGGGATGAGGAAAATCTCATTGTGGTTTTTATTTGCATTTCGCTGATGTCTGGTGATCTTGAACATTTTTTTTTTATGTACCTGTTAGCAATGTGTATTTCATTCTTGGAAAATTTCCTCTTATGTCCCCTGCTTATTTTTTAAACCATGTTGTTTGTTTTGTTGTTGAGGTCCTCCTATATTTTGGATATCACCTATTTATCAGATGCAGAGCTTGCAAACATGTTCTTCCAGTAACTTTGTTGAGTATGTCCTTTGCTGTGCAAAAGCTTCCTAACTTGATGTGATCCCATTTGCCTATTTTTGCTTCTATTGTCTGGACTTCACAGATCTTATATTTATTTTAAGGATTTATTTATTTTTATTGGAAAGGCAGATTTACAGAGAGAAGGAGAGGTGGAAAGAGAATGTCTTCCATCTGCTGGCTCATGCCTCAAATCTCCAAGAACAGTTGGAGCTGAGCCTATCTGAAGCCAGGAGCCAGGAGCTTCTCCCAAGTCTCCCACACGGGTGTAGGGGCCCAATGACTTGGGCCATTTGCCGCTGCATTTCCAGGCTATAAACAGGGAAGGTGGGTGAGAAGTGGAGTGGCCGGGACACAAATTGATGTCTGTATGGGATGCCAGTGCTTGCAGGTGGAGAATTAATCTGTTGAGCAACTCTGTTGGCCCTTCTCAGATCTTACTGAAGAGGCCTTTTTCCAGTGCCAATGCTTTCCAGGGTTTCCCCAATGCTTTCTTTTAGTAGTTTGATGGTGTCAGGTTGTAGATTTAATTACTTGATCCATTGTGAGTTGACGTTTTGATATGGTTTGAGGTGGGGATTTCTTCTCATACTTCTGCATGCAGAGAAAGATCCAGTTTTTCCAACATCGATTGTTGAACAGACTGACTTTTTCTGTGAGAGCGATTTTAGCTCATTTGTCAAAGATTAGCTGATTGTAGATATGCGGATTACTTTCTGTGATTCCTAGCCTTTTCCATTTATCTACATGTCTATTTTTGGGTCCATACCAGACTGTTCTGCAATATGTCTTGAAATCTGGTATTGTGATGCCTCTGGCTTTGTTTTTGTTATTTAAGATTTCTATAGCTCTTCAGGATAGCTTGTATGTCCGTATGAAATGCAACAGAGTTGTTCTCTGAGAATGCCCTAGGTATTTTAATTTGGATTTCCTTGAATCTGTAAATCACTGTGGGTACTCTGGATATACATTCTTTCAATTTGTGAACGTGAAAGAGTTTTCCATTTTTTGTGTCTTTTTCGGTTTGTTTCCTTAGTGTCTTGTAATTTTCATTGTAGAGAGTTTTCACCTCTTTGGTTAAGTTTATTCCAAGGCATTTAAAGTATTTTTGTAATTATTGTAGATATGGTTTTTGTGTTACAAGCTCTTTCTTGGCCATGATATTATTGGTACATATAGATGCTATTGATTTTTGTGTGTTGATTTAATATAATATAACTTTCCTAAACTCTCTTAAGAATTCTAATAATTTCTTTGTGGAGTAGTTTTGTTGCCATAAATTTTTGAAGTTCTTCCAGTTATAGTATGGTCTAAGACTACACTACTTTACTGTATAGTTGTGAACCATCATGTTTTATTTATCCATCTGATAAAATCTGCTGTTGAATCCTTTGCTTATATTTTTCAGGTTATTGTTCTTTTCAATTCTGGACTTTGAGTTTGATTTTTTGAAAATTTAGCTCTTTATTTATATTGCCATTTTCATGATTTGTTTTGTTCTCTGGATTCAATTGTTATTTTTTTAACTTATTGGACATATTTAAGACAATTTATTTAATATCTTTGACTAATTCTCCCATCTCTTTGCAGAGAACCTGACAACAAGTACTGTCAGATGAGAACTCTGGGTACAAGACTCTCCCATTCCTTAGCCATGCTGATGTTTGCTTTTGGGGGGTTAAAGTGTATCCTTTATGATTTTTTCCAAGCTATTTTTGCACTGGTGTATTCCTTGTTGTATCTGTTACTGAAGTTTCTATTCTAGTGGAATATCTGTAGCCCACAAGTGACCCAACAGATATCGCCTCTATGGTGGGGCTCCAAAGAGGAGGAAAGAAAAGATTATTCTCTTTAGTCACCTCTTCCAATGGAAGTTACTGCCTATAACAGTTTTGAAAACAAGGCAAGCATGTTTGCTGATTTCTTGGAATGCTGGCAGAACAACGAAATGCATTACACAAAATGTTTTGAGGACCAAGTCCTCACTGTTCCTTTTTAAAAATTACTCAAATAGTTGCAGAGTGGCCAAGGAATTGGGGGCAGCAGCTGATTTGTACACGCCACTCGTTTAGGAAACGCTGGCAGTCTCTGTTAATCAAGCCCTTCTGAAGTTGTTTTAAGTGTCCAGTTAGGTTTTAGAGCTTCAAACTAATTGATTAAATCACTCTTTCCAGTTGAACGGCTGCTTTAGGGGAAGAAATGACTGCTAGAGTTTCCTAGTTGGCCATTCTGATTCTAAGACATTTTTAAAAATAAGTGTTGAAATAGTGCTTGTTATTTTTTATTTTTATGACTTTTTCGATCTATAATATTTTCTCTTATACTTCTAAATAAATTTGTTGCACTGATTTTGTGGGAGATAAAGAATTATCCTAAATTTGAGGTGGGTCTGATAGATTTATTCAATTCCAGCTATTTCTGTCAATTGGAAATTGTATGTAAAACTTTATTTAGAATCAGGCTGAACATTTTTAATGAGGATACTTTATATTGTATCATATTATTGAACATAAGAATATGATGTTTCACAGCGAAAATAATGAATCCTTTGCTAAGATGCTACCAATAGATCTCTTCAATATACAGGCTTGTTTTCCTTTTTCCTCTGGTAAGTAATCTATAGGTAAAACTGCTACTTTGCAAATTTTTGTTCTGCAGTATTCTTCAACCTAAGGGTTTAACATACATTGCTTGAGAAACTTGATTGTTTTAACTATTCTTTTTCCTTTTAAACCTGAATGTCATTTTCAAAGTGAGAGAACCAGTGAATTAAAATGGAAATGGAGGAAGCCTTGCTATTTATTCCCATTGTCTGTTAACATTAAAACATCCACCTAAAATAGGGCCTTTCAAAGTCTTGCTTGTTTGGTTGGTTTTTCCTTAGCATTTATTAGTATAAGCTCTGAGCTGACTTAAGAATTCATCTTCATGTTAACTCAAGCCAAGTGCTTGGCTGTGTGCTCTCTCCTCCTGCTGTTGTACGCATCTATTACCATCTTAATTCACGGAGAACACTCTATGGAACTCATTTAAATCTTCATTTATCTCTCATTTTTCTACCTCATTGGAATAATTAGTTATTGCCTACATAATTACATTTTTAGAGCTTTAAAACTCTCTTAATCCATCTTTCTTAAGAGAGATCCAGAATATACAATCAAATCCCTTCACTTGAATTTCAGGTTGGCCTCAAAGAATTATGCAAAGGAAGCCATCACTAATCTTCTGATATGACTTATCTATTTTTTTCCTCATGATAATTTTTTCATTTTCTCTGTATTCCTCCTTGGTAGCTATATCTAATGCTGCCATGACAATCTCCCTCTGTTTCTTCATATCAGATCAATGAGCACATCAGTTAGGTCAAAACTTCACAGGTGTTATACTTTGAGCTAACATGAGTTTTTGTCAGCTCTTTGAATATAGTGTCCCATCACCACTATGTTAATTGTGTCAGATTTTTTCTCTTTCTGCCTTCTATTAACTTTACCAAAATGAACTACTATTTTTAGTTGAAAGTTCTGTGCTCTTAGAAATATGAGATATTTTTTAAATGTCATATGTGATGCTTATGAATGTATATTAAAATAGTGAAATGACATTATGTGTTTATTAATAATATTTTGTGTCACAGTTTAATTAGGGAGCAAATTTCACTAGAGAGACAGAGAGATGGAAAGTGAAGTGATAGAAATTTCATCAAAGTGATTAATATAATTCTTCAGAATTATTCCAAAAGCACAGTATGAGAGTTGCAGAAATAACACATGTAGAAGTATCTCTCACTTTTCCAATGCCATTGATAATTATGAAATTATGAGTGTAATATACACACTTCATGAGAATAAATTATTTTGTCTAGCATCTAAAAATTACTGCCTACTATAATATTTAAAATCATATATTTAATTTTTTGGCCTTGACAATACAATGTATTGCATAATGTTAAGTAAGGAGGAAGATATAAAAAGCATTCAAACGATCTGTGTCAACTTTTCATTAGGCTTCCTGGGAGCTAGGTCATCCAGGAGAATCTTCTCACTCCATTCCTTAATGTGCAGAAGATAATTTCCACTAACTAGTTTATTCTCTGCTCTCTCCTTATATTTTTGGCTAAGTCTGACTGGGATTCTGAAAATGAGGGCATATAGAACTCATGACTAACTTGAGTCTCTGAAGAGGGTAAGGGAATTAGAAGATGCTGGCACACTGGTAAGTTTACTGTGTGTCCTAAATGGACAAGCTGCGTGCTATAATTCCTCCCTGTTAATGGTCCTGGGAAATCAACAGTAGCTGGACTAAGTGCTTGGCTATTTCCACCCTGGAAGGCCTGGGGGGAGTTTCTGACTACTGATTTCAACCTGGCCTATCCTTGGCTTACTGCCATTTGGAAAGTGAACCAGTGGATGAGAGATTATTTTTGGTCTCTGTTTAATTGCTATCTGTAGAACCTTTCATCCCACAGATTCAGAATATACTTGTTTCATCAGCACATGGAACCTTCTCCAGGACTGATCATATTATAGGCCATAAAACAGGCTTCAACAAATTTCAAAAAGTCAAAATCATAACATGGATCTTTTCAGACCATGGAGTTAAACGGAAAACAATTCAAAAGACCCTAATATGCAAATACTAGAAGACTAAACAATATGCTGCTAGATGAACAGTGGGTTACAGAAGAAAGCAAAGATTAAATAAAAAAAATGCTTGAAATGAAGGTAATAATGCAACATATCGACACTTAAGGGACACAACCAGGGTAGTGCTAAGAGGAAAGTTCATTTCATTCAGTGCTTTTATGTCAAGACATTAGGAAAATGCCAAGTAAACAGGCTAAACATAAATCTGAAGGAGCCAGAAAAACAACAGCAAAGCGATTGTAAGATTAGCACGGTAAAAAGAAATAATCAAAATAAGGGAAAAATAAACCAAATAGAGACCAAATGAGTCAAAGAGCAGATTCTTTGAGAAAATTAATAAAATAGCTTCCCCACTAGCCCTTATCTATTTTTCTGCATTCTAATAAATAAATACATCTTTTTAAAAAATACATCTGAAGCATGTATTCACTTGATTCTTAATTCATTTAATTAGCCCACTTAGTTCTGGGCTTTTCTTTATTGGGAAAGTTTTGATTATTGATTCTCTGTTGAGATTGTCTATGTCTTTAGTTAGATGTATCCAGAATTATCTATTTCCTCCAGGCTTCACGATTTATTAGCATATGATTGTTCATAATCATTCCTCATGATTTTTTTTTGTATTTCTGGGGAGTCAGTTATGGTATCTCCTGTTTATGTCTGATTTTATTTGAGTCTGCATTCTTTATTCTCAAGTATGTTTTAAATGCAGGTCAAGTGGTGATGGATTCCTACAATTCTTGTTTGTCTTAGAAAATCTTTATTTCTCCTTCGTTTCTGAAAGTTAACTTCACTGGGTACAGTAATCTTATCTGGCAGTCCTTTTCTATCTGATTTGGAGTAAAACAAGCCAACCCTCCTGACCTATAAAGTTTCTGCTTAAAAAATCTGCTGTTAATTTGGTGGGGGTTCTCTTGACAATTGCCTTGAACTTTTCTTTTGCAGATTTTAGAATGCTCTATTTGTATTGTACTTCAGAGATTTTGATGATAATGTGTCAATATCAGGATCTTTTTTGATCATCTTATTTGGTGTTCTGTGAGCCTCTTGTTCTCAGATAAAAGTATATCCTCACGTTGGGCATGATTTAAACTTTTAGCTCATTGAATGTGATTTTTTTCAACCTCCACTCCTTGCATTTAGAAATCACTGCAGTTCAAATATATGCTTACTGATGCCCCATCTTTATTCATTTTTTCTGTTTTCTTTGAGGCTTACTGAGATACTTCAAAGAACTTGCTCTGATGTTCTAATTAATTATAATCTTTAGTCTAACCTATTTTTAATTTTTTAAAAATTTTTATTGCAAAGGCAGATTTACAGAGAAAAGGAGAGATAGAGAGATTTTTCATCCTCTGGTTCATTCCCCAAGTGGCTGCAACAGCCAGAGCTGAGCTGATCCGAAGCCAGGGGCCAGGAGCTTTTTCTGGGTCTCCCACACAGGTGCAGAGTCCCAAGGCTTTGGGCCATCCTCTGCTGCTTTCCTAGGCCGCAAGCAGGAAGCTGGCTGGGAAGTGGAGCGGCTGGGACAGAAATTGGCGCCCTTTGGGGACACCGATCATTGCAAGGTGAGGATTTAGCCATTGAACCAACTTGCCGGGCCCTAGTTTTAAATTTTATTTATAAAAGAGAGAGAGAGAGAGAATGTGTGTGTGTGTGTGTTTCCATTCACTGTTTGACTCCATGAATGCCTAAAATGAATAAAATTTGAGATGAACAGAATCCAAAAGCTAGAATCATGTTTCCTGCATGGGTGACAGGAACCTAATAACAGGGAGCCATCACCACTGCCTCTCAGAGTCCCTTTAGGAGTCAGCAGAAGCCATAACCAAGTGTCAAACCCAGGGACTCAGGTGTAGGATTCAGGGCTCTCAGGCACTAAGCTAAATGACTTCCCTTAACTGCATTTTTAATTTGACATATTGAATGTCTAAGATTTCTTTTTGGCTCTTCTTTATGATCTTCAGGTCTTTGTTGAATTTCTCATTAATATCCTGCGTTGCTATTCCAACTTCTTGTTCACACTGCACCGATCTTGATCTTGCTTTTTTAAGAATGCTTCCACCACAGGATGATCTTTTCACAGCATCTCATCATGACATGGCTCTGCAGACCTCCTCAAAGCTCTCTGTTCCAACAGAGTGGATCCCGTGTGCCTTCACTTACTGTTGCTCATCTCTGCTGCAGTTACAGGGTGCTGTTTCCTTTCCCTTCACATTGCTAGCGTCACATGCCTCCGAGCCTTTAGAAGTGCTCTTCTCTCTGCTAGACCTCCCTTTGCTTCTCCCTCTACCAGCCCTTCCTCCTACTTGATACTTCCTTTTCTTCTACATGCCTTTATAACAACTGGAAAAATCACCTCTTTTCATCAATTATTTACAAATTAATTTTTTCTGTATGTATTTCCTACAAAATGTGAACTTCCTGTATCCTAATAAACTTAACAAACAATAGTCACTCAGAATCATTTTGAATGCATGTGTGTAGTTCTCTAAAAGTGAGAAGATCCATTCTTTTTATCATGAAGTGCTTAGTATTTTTTTTAAGATTTTTTTTTTTAAGTTTTATTGGAAAGTCACATATACAGAGAGCAGGAGAGACAGAGAGGAAGATCTTCTGTCCGATGATTCACTCCCCAAGTGACCGAAACGGCTGGTGCCACGCCGATCTGAAGCCAGAAGCCAGGAGCTTCTTCCAGATTTCCTATGTAGATGCAGGGTCCCAAGGCTTTGGGCCATCCTCGACTGCTTTCCCAGGCCACAAGCAGGGAGCTGGATGGGAAGTAGGGCCACCAGGATTAGAACCAGCATCTACATGGGATCGCGACATGTGCAAGGTGAAGACTTTAACCACTAGGATACCGTGCAGGACCTCTAGCATTTTTTTTATTGTTTTATCCATAATTTACTCTAGATCATCATCCAACATAGTGAAAATACTTTCTTTCATTCTTAGAATTTGTGGGTTAAACACAAGCCCACAGAACTTTGTAATCTTTTGAAGAACTGATCATGGAAGAAGTCTAGATTCATCTTATTATTAATTTGGCTACAACATTCTTTGGACTTTGGTATTTCTTTTTATTGATGACACCATGTTTGCCTAAAGAATATATAGTTCATGGACACAGCGCAGTGGCCTAGTGGCTACTTTACATGTGCCGGGATTCCATATGGGTGCTAGTTGGTGTCCAGGTGGCCCGCTTCCCATCCAGCTCCCTGCCTGTGGCCTGGGAAAGCAGCGGAGGATGGCCCAAAGCCTTGGGATCCTGAACTCACGTGGGGGACCTGTAGAAGCTCCAGAACAACTCTGCTCTGGGCCGTTGTGGCCATTTGAGGAGCAAATCAGCAGAAAGATTTTTCTCTTTGTCCTTTCTGTAAATCTAATCTGCTTTTCTAATAAAAACAAATAAACTTTTTAAAAAGGAAAATAAAACGATACATCAAAAATTCAGATGACATTGCTAGAGAATATTGGTTTCTGCAGTAACATTTTTAAAAATTTATTATTTTCCATGATACAGTTTTATAAGCATCGGGATTCATCCTTTCCCCTCCTCATTTTCCTGTCCCACGCTTGGTTCCCCTGTTATCATGAAAGCAGACTCACTCAGATCATGATTACAACCTTGACTTTCTGATATTTAGAAAGCATCATGTCATGGTGAGTACAGTGAAGTAAGCCAGTTCTAAAAGGACAAATACCTGACAACTAATATACAAAGTGCAACAACTTTTAGAAAAACAAATTTATATAATGCTTTATCAATGAAAATTCATTTTCTAAAATTGCTTTTTAAAATTTTTTCTTTCTATGAGTTTCTGTGTAAATAATACACCATATGGAGTTATAATAAATAACAATATAATTTGTTCATTGAAATCATTGATAGTATAGGAAAGAAGGAAAAATAAGGATGAATAAGATGAACATCCTGGTTGTTTTCTGCTGGTCTCAGAATTGAGTGCAGCCAGTTATTTAAAAAAAATTGCTAACCAATTAATCCTTGTAGTCTTGGACAGTTTTAAGATTTAGCAAATAAAAATCTGAAAGACTGCTCCCAGAGTCAGCTTCAGTACTTGTAAGCCTAGTATATCACTACTTCTTTAAAAGGGCTAAATCAGACAACACCTATAAAGAAACACTATTTGACCCTTAATACTCAGACTCAGGCCTTGAAGTCCAAAAATTGATGTTTGCTTCCTGAGTGAGTCCTAAGCATAATAAAACTCTGTTCTTAAGGCTAAAATTCCCATGAACAGCAACATATATCAGTTTATCTTTGTTAATAAAGGACACTAGATGGCCATAATGTGGTCCCCCTTGTACCTCTACACCCCCAAATTAGACTGTTCTAAGAATTCTTTGCAGTTCTCAGGGTTTTTTTTTTTTTTTTTTTTGCTAGTTTTTTCTTGGAATCACAACCGTTTGTGTTGCACTTATCCACCTCCTGGTGAAGATGGTGCTGTTTGGTTATAGCATTAGAGACTGCCTTTCATATTCTCTGAAAGCAATGTTCTCTAGGATCACATAAACCAGTCTCTAGTTTTCTTTTTTCAATAGCTTAAAACACTAACAGAGTTAAAATAATCTTTATGAAAAAATGATAAACAGATGGAAAACCAGATTTAATAAATATTCCTGCCAATTGCCATTCTGCCATTTCCTGAGCACAATTAGAAAGGATTTTTCAAGAAATGCCTGATTATTATTAAACCTGATAACTGTATAGTAAGATTTAGTTCAGGGAAAGTCAGTGAGGGCAGCATGTTATCAATAACAGGTAGCAATGGACAGTGTCTAGTACCCAGTTACCACAGTTAATCAGTATTTGTTGATGTAAGTATCCTTAGAAAGTTTTTTGAAAATTCTTTTGCAGCACATAAATAATATTCCAAGCAAGTTCTTGGTTTCAAGTTTTAATATATTCTTGAAACAATCCTTCCAGGCTTTGGGGCACTGAATTAAATATTTAAGCACTCACAAAAAATGAGCAGTTCATTTTCCTGGAACATGTCAATGTTTTCATGGATGGTACTTTAATAGATATCTCTTAGTATAGAAACTGGCCTAATATAATTGAAGATGGAGCCAGCAGGGAGAATTGTGCATTAAGAAGGTTTTAGAATTAGGAGTTTTTTGTTCCAAAAAAACTGCATTTCTTTTTCGCTTCTAATGCATTTTCATTGATCAATATAAATAATACAAAAAGAAGACATTTCATATATTTCAGATAGGATAGTAAGAATGTAGTGAAACTTTCCTTCCTTCCCACCTTCATCCTTCTTTCTCTCCCACCTTCTTTGCTTCAGTTTTCTTCCTTGTAACTTTTTGCAAAGATCTTTCTCTTCTAAGTGGGTGAAGATGATAACTCCATTTCTTAGAGTTTATAAATAGTTTCCCAAATTATAACTAAATTGGAGAACATGAGACCAGGACTGTAGGTTGGCTTTTCCTTGGTAAAGATGGTAGATACTCAGATTTTGTTCAGCATGACAGCAAAATTTAAAATAATTGTTTAAAACAACTATTGAAATTGAGCCAACATGTCACCATAAAATTAAGCAAAACAGAACCAAAAATTGGAAGTGAAGGATAGCAAAATATGGCATCTCAAAATAACCAATTTTGGTGAGATTATTTTGAGCTAAAAACAAGTGATAAGTAATTTCTGTGTTTCTTCCTGAAAACAAGAGACAGAAACTTCCAAGGACAGCACATTCTGTTTGTACTGGAGAGAAGGCCCCCTCTTCATTAGAGCTTCCATCTTTAAATCCACACAAGAAAATCCCCAACATGTGTAATAGGGAATAGAATTAAGAAATAAATGTACGGTCCACTGTTGTGTGTGGCACAGTGGGTTAAGCTATTCCTTGTAATGCTGACATCACCAGTCTGAGTGTCAGCTCAAATCCTCATACCCTTCTTCCAATCCAGCTTCCTGCCAATGTGCCTGGGAAAGCAGCAGAGGATGGCCCAAGCATGCGGGCGCCTGCCAGGCATGTGGGAAATCAGGATGCAAGCTCTTGCTTCAGCCTGGCCCAGCCCCGGCTGTTGTGGTCATTTGGAAGAGTGAGCTAGTGGATGGAGGATCACTTTCTCATCCTCCCTGTTATACTTTTAAAGACAATTGAATAAGTAATCTCTTAAAAAGGGTAAGGTTAATTTTTGTTTCAACTCCTCCTGAAATCCCGGAATTGTTTTTTCATAATATATATTTTCATAATAATATTTTTTCATAATATATATTTTCATATAGATTCATTTTTTGCATGGATTCATTTTTTTTGTATAAAATAACCTTTTAAAAGTAAACTTTAATTCTATTTTCTGTGAAATCTTTAATATAGTTTCATGGATTCAACTACCTAACATCTCTATCTAATCACTTAATCTTACTGCAGCATTAACAGCTCCTGTTACCCATGCCAAAATTTTTGTCCCTCACCTTCTTCCCCAGCTCAATACGTGGCAACTCTGCTTTTCAGCTGGTTAAGTCAAATATTGACTTTGCCCTTTCTTTTCTGCTTTCAGACTCCATCCTTCCAAAAACCCTCTTGGCATTACATTAATGATACATGCAATTGATACCACTTCTGCTGTGATATGAAAGTAGAAATCATTTTTCACCTTTTATTGGCACTTTTGCCAAAGGCTGGAAAAGCCCCCACATGCACCTCATTTTCCGCATCGCAGATAATGTGCATTTTAAAAAATACAGGTCACTGGTGTGGGTGCTTGAGGCAGCAGGTAAGTCCCTGCTAGGGATGCCAGCAACCCAACTTGGAGTGATGAGTTCTAGTCCTGGCTCCTTTGCTTCCAGTACAGCTTCCTGCTGATACTCATCCGGGAGGCAGCAGGGGATGGTCAAGTGGTTGGATCTCTGCCACTTCTGTGGGATACCAGGATTGAGTGTGAGGCTCCTTGATTGGCTCAGTCTTGCCTGTTGTAACCATTTGCAGACTGAAGCAGCATGTTGGAGTTTTTCCGCCTCTCCCTCCCCTTCTCTCTCCTCCCCCTCTCCCTCTCTGTCTCCCGTTTTTCCCTCTCCCTCTCTAGCCCCCTCTCCCCCTCTCCCCCCTTCCTCTTCCCTTTCTTTTCCTCACTCTCTTTTCCTTCCCTCTTCCCCCTCCTTCTCCCTCCAACTTTCAAGTAAAATGAAAATACATAAGTAAAGGTATTTTTATGTAACAAAATTAAGAGACTGTCCTGATAGTAACTTGTTAATAAAGCTGTTGTTCCAAAGTAACAACTCAGTCAGGGCCTTGACATACATGGCCTGACATTTCTTACTTTACAGCTGTTTGAGTTACCTTGTCTTCTGGAACACTTGTCTCCATTTGTCCTCTTGCCTTAAACACATCAAGCATACTCTGGCAGTCAAGTCCTTAGATTTGCCTTTTCTGTTGCCTGGAATGTTGTTCCTTCAGTATGTCCCAGTCTGTTATTTGCTTTAGACTTATTCAAAGTTCATACCTGTTCCTGCAAAATACTGCCTAGCAAGCAATGCCAAGACATCAGCGGCGTTCTAACAGTGAGTATTTAATAATCTTTAGTATTCCAACTGACTTGGGCAGGACCAAGCTGATCATACGTGTCTTTTTTCACCCATGCATACCTAGACCTTTCTGGCAATAGCCAAAAGGCTGATGCAGCAGAATGGCCAGCTAGGCACCTCACACTGATCATAGATTTGCAGAAGCATATGTCTAAGAGCCACCGAATATTGGCTGATCCAGCATAGCCTCAGCTTGGATAATTGGGGCTAACTTTTATTTAATCTTTTCATAGCCCTGCAATATTCTTACAGATGTGACAAAGGAACAAAAGACATGTGAAATAATGCAGGGCTTTCTCAAGTTTCTGCCTTGCCTTCATCTGTTAATATCTCACCGACCAAACAAACAAGCAAAAATCATTAAGCCAATCTGGACTCAAAGGTTAGAAAAATAGATAAAATCTTACGGTGAAAAGCACTGGAAAGTTCCGTGGACGAAGGATTGCATGAGGGAGGGGTGAAGAATTAGATCAATGATGTAGTCAGTTAGACGGTGATTGTTTCTGCAGATGAATGTAGTTATTCCTGTTAGTCCTGGATGCATGACTCTTTACACTGTGAGGTAGTGCCTCATTCTGTCAGCTGATGAAATTTATCTGTCTTGTCTTTGAATCTTCCCTGGATTTGTGACTTACTCTCAGTAAGAGGGTGTAGTAGTAGTGTTGTGTCACTCCAAATTTAGGCATCAGGATATTTTGCAATCTCTGCTTTTGAATATTTGGAATGCCATACAGAACGAGAGTCCGAGGCAACAACCACTGACAACCACCAAAAAAGCATGGAATCCATTTAGACTCCACTGAGCTTAAGTAGTTACTTGAATAAATTTAAGTAAGAGAAGCAGGAAAACTCCTCAGGCAGGCCCAAGTTACTGACCATCAAGATTCTGATTAAATAAAGAAATAGTTGCCTAACCTTTTTATTTTTGTTTTGCTTTGTTTTGCTACAATAGTGGAGAATTTATCATTTTCATTGTTAAAGATTTATGTATTTATTTCAAAGACAGGCTTATATAGAGGAAAGCTGAGGTGGAGAGCGAGGGAGAGAGAAGGGGGAGAGAGAGAGATCTCCCATTCTTTGAGTCACTCCCCAAAAGGCTAAAGCAGCCAGGACTGGGCCAGGACAAAGCCAGAGGCAGGAGTTTCTCCCAGTTTTCCCACATAGGTGTGATGCTGGGTGAGAAATGGAGTGGCTACACTTGAGCTTGTGCCCATATGGGATTGTTGCCCTTGCAGTCAGTATCTTAACTCACTGCACCATGATGCTGACACATCATTTTCATTTTTACATTTTCTCTACAAATAGCTATGTCTGAAAATAACCACTTAAACTAGACAATGTGATGATTTTTAGTATATGACAATTATTTGGGGCCACCATCTAACATTAGAAAGTATAGACTTTATGGGCTGTGCATGTGGCCTATTATTTAAGACCAAGTGTATATTCCACATTGGTGCTTGAATTCAATAAGTGGTTTCAACTTCCATATAATATAGCCACTGAAAGACAGCAGAGATGGCTCCATGGATGACCGAGATGGATTTCCTGGCTCCTGGATTTAATCTGGCCTAGCACCAGACAAGAATGGCATGTGGACAGAAGCTCTCTGTCTTTGTGACTTTTAAGACTATATAATATTGTGGTTTTTCTTTAGAGCAAATACTTTTTCTCTTTTACTAAGAAAGACTATACAATAGTTTTTTGGATGTGTGGCTATAATTGCTTTTGTTGGTTTGCATGTTATTTTTAAAGCATTAACTGCAAATGTATCAGATTCAAAGTCTATCACTTAGCATTCTTTGCTCTTGTTGACTGTGGTATCCCTTTGAGATAAATGCTGCTTTTGGAAGAAGGGGAAAAACTTCGTTATGCGTTTTTTAATCAACAGCTGTCAACTATCTGCCTTTTATAACTACTTGCAAAGAAAATGATTCTTAATTTCTCATTTCTAAAATTCCCAAATGTAATAGATTCCTAATTACCTGACTGAAAAAGTAAACACCTTCTAATGCTTGCTCAAACATTAAGGTACATAGGAGTGATTACTAAGTATGTCTGGTTTCCCAGACACCAAATGTTAAATCGATTAGTATTTCCTGCTATTCTTCTGAGTTTTGAATAGTCTTCATGCACATAGAAAAGACCAACATACAGAGACACCTATGTAATTGTCCCTCTGTTAAAAATATAGACTTGATAAGATCATGAAGCAACAGTCAAAAACCTCTCAAAATTTGTGAGCCGAGTTGAAATCTGCAATAACCTTGTCTACAACTCACTTTTTCGTAATAGCTCAGTTAAGGTATCTGCAAACTGAATAGAACATCAGATCTTTATCTTGTTTGAGGAAATACATGTTTCTTTGATCTAGATTAAATTGTTTACCTTCATATTTTATTGTTTTGCTGCTTGCTGACTTTCTAGTTGCTCAGCAGCTATCCATGCAACATTGATGTTAATGACATAGTTGTAGAAAAGTATAGCCCCGGGCCCGGCGGCGTGGCCTAGCGGCTAAAGTCCTTGCCTTGAAAGCCCCGGGATCCCATATGGGCACCGGTTCTAGTCCCGGCAGCTCCACTTCCCATCCAGCTCCCTGCTTGTGGCCTGGGAAGGCAGTTGAGGACGGCCCAATGCATTGGGACACTGCACCCGCGTGGGAGACCCGGAGGGGGTTCATGGTTCCCTGCATCGGACCGGCGCGTACCGGCCTGTTGCGGCTCACTTGGGGAGTGAATCATCGGGGGGAGGATCTTCCTCTCTGTATCTCCTCCTCTATGTATGTCTGGCTGTGATAAAATGAATAAATCTTTAAAAAAAAAAAAAAAAAGAAAAGTATAGCCCAATGTATATGACTTTTGTGGCAAGAAGTCTGCAATTGCCCCGCAAAGGAAACTACGTGAATTGAATGTTCTTGATATTCATCCCTATTTGGAAAAAGCTGTGGTGAAGGATTTGTATCATCCTGACACATTCCCTGCCTAAATTAAGCTTAAGAGAGCATACAATTGAAGAATTCCCTTCTCACACACTGTACACTCAGAAAAGCAAGGAGGGGGTGTGAAACAATGAGTTTAAGGAACATGGTGCAGTTCAGGTTTGAACTTTCCTCATGATATTCTCAGATTCTAAACCTGAGGTTTTCTTCTGAAAGAATTTGGTAGGTTTTTTTGTTTTCTGCTTTTTTTTTTGCAAGCAGACCATTTGACTGAAATGTTTATAGATGTTTTTATGTTAGTCTCAAAGAGCACTTTGTTCTTTAAAAACCACTCTCCCTTTGGGTATCACTTTGAAGTCAATCTCATTCCTCCTTCTCAAAAGCTTTTCTGTGTCCAGACTGCTGTGCGGCTTTGCTTTTCCTGATTGTGGCTCTCAGAACTGAAAAAGAGCTGGGAAAAGGGAGGAAACCCAGGGAAAATGAAAGAAAATGTCCCCTTCCCTGGCTTCAACCTGGCTCTTGAAGTGAGTTCCACAGCAGCCCTGCTATATTTTTGGGGGGGCTTCTCCAAAATGCATAATCCCAGGCCTCACCCACACGCTCCTGGGCTGGGACTGGCTTTATGATATTATCCTGAAGAAATTTATCTACTCTCATTTTTGAATTTTTTGGCTTCTGAAACTGCAAGAAACAAATTTCTGTTGATGATCAGCCCTCCTTTTGATGGTATTTTGCTCCAGAAGCCAAGATGGACTATGAAAATAACCAAAAATCCAAGTGTTCCCTTGGTATTATATCCCTCTGTCCAAAGATATTTCTTGATCAGTTCTTTCAGAGTGTATCTACTGGTAACTGTCGTTGGAGACCTGTTATTAACAGCTAAATGGAAGGAATCCAGTCTCTTTCCTCATTTTACTTTCTGGAGAAATATCTTTGTTATATAACAAAAACATTGCTAAATACTGTTATAGCATACTATGTAAGTGCCATACATATTTCTAATATTTTAACATCGGTGAGTAGGTGGAAGTTCTCCAGAAAACAAGGAACTCCTCTTAATTCCAAGAGAGATGTGCCTTCCATGTAAATCGTTGATACTCAGAAGGCTTCCATCCCTTGTATTTTCTTATTATTATTGTTTGATTCAAAGTAGTCTCCCCTAGCCACAGTTTTAATTTCTATGGTTTCTGTTTTCCAGAAATACATATTTTCTAAATTTGAAATTCATGTTTTTCTGAGTGTAGTGATGAAATCTTGAACTGCCCTGCTCTGTCCCACCCGAGATGTGAATCATTGCTTTTCCAACGTGTCTACATCATCTATCCTGCCCACTCTGTTCACTTAGCAGCCGTATCAGTCATCAGATGGACTGAGTACTGCACAGCTTGCATATAAGTAATCTTTATTTTAGTTAATCATGGCCCCCAAGCACAAAAGCGGTGATAGTAGCATTCTGTTATGCCAAATAGAGTTTATAAAATGCTTTCTTGAAGTTAAAAGCTAAAAGTTTAACATAGGTATCTATGTAATGAAAAAAAATCGTAGTATTTATACAACACTATTCTTGGTTTCAAGCATTCATAGCGAGGGTGACGGAGGCGTGTCTTGCAATTATGCCCCTTGGATGAGGAACTAGCATATATATGTTAGGAATGACTAAAGTTCACAGGAGTGAGTTTGTTCTGGCATGTCACTCAGCAGAGCCTCTGTCTCTTCAATCTCTAACATGCTATTAAATACTGAAGCAAAAAGACTCCACAGGTTTAAAAATCGAAGACAAGAAATCTGCTGACCACATCGTTTATGGTTCATGAATATTTTTAACTCTTTAGAATGCTTTACATTCCAAAATTTGTGATGTTTCTCTTTCTGTGTGAGTATTGTAATTATGTTGGAGTTTAAGTTACTATGGGATAATGTACAATG
The DNA here is from genome assembly GCF_030435755.1 of Ochotona princeps. Taxonomy (NCBI): domain Eukaryota; kingdom Metazoa; phylum Chordata; class Mammalia; order Lagomorpha; family Ochotonidae; genus Ochotona; species Ochotona princeps. Next base: position 30,986,395 of record NC_080842.1, on the reverse strand, counting down.
TCAACATATCCAGTGATAATTACTGATTAGGAATAAATAAGAAGTAAAGATTAGGTAAATGATATTTATTAAGAATTAATTTTTGTTCTTATGGAATTTGTTGGAATTAATGATTATAATGATGTTTGATTTAGCTGCGTTTTCTATGCTAACAACAAAAACTTGATTTCTCCAACCCTTATTTCTATTTTCTCATGGTGTCAACTGTCCTTTCTAATTTATTACACTTCTTTTTTTAGTTGCATGATTAAGTTCCTACTGAAAAAATATGATTTGTTCCTTTGTTCACTATTTTGCTGAAAGGCAACAACATATGCCTGGTAACCTGAGAAATGCAATGAGATATTATCCTTGAATCTTCTTTCTCTGCTATCCTTAGGTTCAGATGATCTGAGATTCTGTCAGATCTGCCCTTCACATCAGCTAGTTCCTAACATGTCCCTCTGCCTTACTTTTGTTGAGCTGTTCTCTCTCATAACTGTTCCTAATGGGCCTTGTAATCAAGACAAATAATTTCTTATTCGGTTTCCAGAAATATCCTTCTACATGCAGATGTGGTCATCTTTCTTTCTTGCTTAAATCTTTTTCATGACCTCATTATCCCGAACACAAAGTTCACATCATTCCTACATAGTATTCAGAGCTCCCACAGATGTGGCTCCTTGACTTGAACTTCAATATTTTTATCAGCCTTCCCTCCAACGCCCCCACCCCAACACAGCTGTTCTGTCAAGCAGTTCAATCAAGCTGCTTTTTAATTTCATGCTCTCTCTCAACCTTAAAGTTTCTGTTATTTATTTATTTATTTTCTCATGAAATGCTCTACTTCTCTGTGTACTCATCCCTCCCTTGACTACCTCAACCACGACTGGTCAATTCATCTGCTTATAATCTTAGCTGGAATCATTTACTCACTATCAAGTCTGCTACTATTCAGGTGTCTCATGTCTATTTTCATTTTAGTATTTAGCAGTTTATAGTATTGAAGCATAATTTTGCTGAACTTGGCAGATTTTATAATAGTCTAAACTGGCTTATAACTCTAACAAGACATATGTCAACAGTTGAGGTGCAGAACAGTTTTAGGAGGGGTGTGCAGAGAAATCTTCAATAGCCCAGTGAGGAGTAACTAATCTCTATGTCCCATCTAGTAAGGTATATGTGAATCCACGCTGACCATTTCCTGTCTGGTTCTAAGCTTTCCTTGTTGTTCTCTATCTATTCTAATTTTTTTGTTCCGCTTTTTTTTGGGGAGGGGTGCTCCGGAGCGACCCTGATGGTCATTGCAAGAGAGGGTATGGACCCAAAGCTGGAATGAAGTAAGGACCAGAGAAAGCTCCTCTCCCTAGTTCCGAACGAAGTTTCTTCTGTTTCTTCTGTTTCTGTGGACCACTCAGGGCTCCTGGCTGTTGTTCCAATGTTATTGACTACTGCGGGGTAGGATTTGGGCTTCTTCCATCCCATGATCCAAATGGGAGCGGATGACCTCAGAGTTCTCGGCCTCTGAAGGCACTCCAATTCCCCGTGGCCTCCTTGGCAGTAGGGATGTAGTCCTTGGTGCCTCTACTGATAGTCCTTGGTGAGGATCTGAGTCTTCAGGGTTGGGATACAAGCCTCCTCCTGTCCACCTGCTCCACTCTGGGGTTCCCCGCCCCTGCTCTGTGCACATGACCTCCCGTTAAGAGGCTGCCTGAGCTGTTTTTGTTGTTCTTCCGACAGTGGTGATAATGACTGAAGTTTCATATCACATCATTGCATTTACATCGATTTTTGATAGAACTAAGAAAACACTTGTACAAAATGCAGTAGTAGTTTATTCTGGGAAAAGAAGAAAAGAGAGAAGGAGGGAGAGAGAAACAAGTGAATTGTTTGCCAACAATTTCAAATGTTTCTGCTACGAGCTTTTTTTTTTTTATTGGTTTGTTTTCATTGGAAAGTCAGATACACAGAGAGCAGGAGAGACAGTGAGGAAGATCTTCCATTTGGTGATTCACTCCCCAAGTGATTGCAATGACTGGTGTTGTGCTGATCCAAAGCCAGGAGACCGAGCTTCTTCCAGGTCTCCCATGAGGGTGCAGGGTCCCAATGCTTTGGGCCATCCATGACTGCTTTCCCAGGCCAGAAGCAGGAAGCTGGATGAGAAGTGGGGCTGCCCGGATTAGAACCGGCACCCATATGGGATCCTGGCACGTGCAAGGTGAGGACTTTAACTGCTAGGCCGGGTCCCCTGATATAGGCTTAATGGCACAATTTTAACTTCTTGGCACCGCATGAGGTCAACATTGGTATATTTAGTAGTAAGTAATTTAAATTGGAAAATTGGGTTTAGAAGTAAAGTGTAAAGTTTTTTTTTTCCTGAACTTATCTGTCCAACATATACAATCCATGAATAATGATAATAACCTTGGCAAAGTATATAGCTGATCAGTCACTTGTTCCTGTTAGGCTCCAATTTATATTTGCTATTGTTTTAATTTTCTATTACTTACATGTAATATAAACTGTGGACTAGGTTATGCTAATAAAAGATATTTGGAAATTGGAAAAGCACCATTTAAAGCTAATGTGTCTTGCATGAAAAAACCTTTAAAAAATAATCTGTGAGGAAATCATGATGTACCTGCAGTTCCTGGCATTCTAAAGTGCTTAACTTAAATCTGAAGAAAATTCTGACAATTGTTTTTTAACACAGATTTTCCAAGAGTCATTAAAATCAACTGTTTGCTAATAACTGCATTGTAATTGTGACAATGTGAGATGTAACCAAGGAAAACATATTCAGTATGGATTATTAATTATATTCTTAGCAATTTAGGTAAGTTGTTGGTTACTTTTACATTGGTTTAATAATAATCACTTAATAAGTACTAATTCATTATCAACACAAGAAGAATGTCATAGAAGAATGAAAGGTACAAGGTCTGCAGCACAGAATTTTAAACTGAAATACAAATTTGATTGGATTACTTTGATAGGGATATATTTGGGTAAAAATACGCAATTTAGTATTATTTATCATCTGTGTATTCAGTGTATTTCAATTTCGAGGGTTTGCAATTTTGTTAGAGCAAGATTTGAAGATCACTGAGATCTCTCTTATTGTAATAATCTATGACTCCACGAACAAAAAAGAATACATAGTAATTAGCTCCTGTAGTTCCCATCACAAACGTGTCTGGGATTTCCATAATCAGTTTCTTGATGCGCAGTATCACCATGCTAATATTCATAGCCTTTTAGAGGGTATCACTTTAAGGCAAATTAACCATGTTTTTACTTTGAGGAAATCTCTGACTTTCTTGATCTCATTTTTTCTTCTCTGCATTGATGTTCATTGGCCTCAGCAGGGAGGAAATTAATGCCTCAAGGTCCGTCTTCATGTTGCACAAGCATTCTAGGACCTCTTAGCTATTTCTCCTAATTTTACTTAATAAGTAATGGGTCAATGTCATAGAAACACTGTATATTCTATTTGATGCCTGAACAAGTTAAGCTAGGACTGAAACATAGCCTAATTTCTCTTTTGGGCACAAAGAGAGGAAAAGTCAAGCAGGGAGAGAACACGGAATTGAAAGAGGGAGGGGAAAGACAAAGAGAAAGAGAGAAATGGAGAGGGAGCAAGAGAGAAAACAAAAGTGGGAAAGACAAAATAAAACAGAAGGCAGAGAAAAGACAAATTGTCGTATTGCCACTCAGGATTTACAAGTGATACTTACACTCCACCATTAAAATATACAACCACTAATCCTTGCTGCCAAAGAGAATTTCCTCTGCTTCCCTCTATTTGGATCCAGTAAATAATATAACAGGTGTTTTCTTTGTCTCTTAAGAGGAAAAAAAAAGGTCTCTGACATCATATGAAGTTTAAATGATTTAAGTCCTGGTTATAAAATGTAGCTTGAAATCTAATGGTTATCATCACCTTATATTTCAATAATATTTCATTTCCCACACCTGCCTTCCAGAGCAGTTTCAATCATGAATAACAGTGGGGGAGAAAACCGATAAACATTATGTGTTCAGCAAAGGTCTTCATAGTTTTGAGCCAAGTTGGAAAAGGAGAACAACTATTACTACAGGGCTAAGGCCTGTGGGGAGTCTGGAGTTCTGCCCTGACAATACCAAACACTGCAACTTTATTCTCGTTGTGATTTTAAAAAGACTTGATCTTTCTAATATTACATTCTGAAAGCCAGCTTAATAGATACTCTATTTCTGGAGAGCTTTGTAGGCAGAATTATGGAAAATTCTTGTGGTTGTTGTCATGCTTTTTGATGAAGAAGCAAAGCACAGAATAAATTTGGTTGATTTGCATGAAATTTGAATATTCAGTGTCAGTGATTCCTACACTGAATCTTCTTTATGCTGCAGGAGAAGAAAAGCATTATTTCTAACAGCTGGAGGATGGCTCAGGGATTTAAGGTAGTGTTTGGGACTTTGCCAACATGCTTGGCATGAAACTGAAAAAGTCGATGCGGAGTTTTGGTGGATGATGTAGTCAGAGCTAGCATTTTTTAGTTGGAGCAGGTGTTGGTTGGCCTGTGTGATATGATTTGAGAAGGTGTAAGGAGGCCTTTAGGGTCAAATTCTTCATTTCTAGTGCCTGTCATTTGATAGGCATTCCTGAGATAAAATCTTACATACTCCTATTAGAAAGAAAATCGGTTGTCTGGGAGACATATTAGTCACTGCTATCTTAGCAATGTTCATTTCATCAGGTAAACCCACAGAAATCTGAAAGAATGGTACCCACAAGGATCATTTTGTTTTGGGGGAACAAAAATGGACAAGAATGCAGACCAAGTAGAAGACCCAGTGGTAGCACCACTAGAGTAAGCGCGTCACTGTAGGATGAATTCAGAGACGTCTCAGCTCCTGTTTCCACTGCAGTAGTGAGTGTACAGAATCAACTTGCCATTTGGAAGTTTTCGTTTTAGAAAAACTATTCATGTTGAAAACAACCTGTTTTCCTTGCGTTTCTTGCAAAGCATTGTGCTCATATTCAACGTTTAGCATAGAACTGGAGGTGTTAAATCTCGTTACTCCACATATCCAGCTTTTCTTCAACTAGATTCTCCTCGTTTTCTTCTGCAGAAAAATTAAACCTTTTGATTCCATTGTTACCTTTGTATCTCTGAAAACTCATTAATGACCCTTGCTAAACAGCGAGTTGGCTATGATAGGTCCTGGCTATCGGAGGTAGAGAAAGCGAATAAATTCAAAGCTCTGTTTGCATTTTCTTTTCCCACTCATTTCAGATGGCAGTTCAGAATTTCTGTTCCTTAAAACCCTAACTTGCCCATGAGAAAGATAACAATGAATTTGTCTATACATCATCTCCTTCTCTACTTTACAAAAGAAATGTTTCCTTTAATTTGATTCAGTTAGTCACAATGAAAGTCTTGTATTTTTGAATAGCTGTTGACAAGGATCTCTGCTAGCTGAGCATTGTCTGAGGCCAACTTCCCACCCATGGTTAGTGTACCATCTACCCAGAGACAATAGGGAGAGCTATCAGAGAGACAGAAAAACACATTGTCCATTGCAGACAACCAGTTTTGGAAAAGTGTGGAACGTGTGGGAGAACAGACATGAGCTCTGTTTTCCCTTTATCCAGTACTTCTTCATAGATTTTACTGTAATTGTAATGAATGTAATTGTTTGCTATTTGCCTATGCTTTTTCATCGTATTTTCTCTCATCTTCCTTTTTGGGGGAATGCCTTTGCTTGAATTTGCCTACCAGCACAAACTCCAGGGAGCACAGTGAATTCAGAAGTTCAGAGAAGGCTGTAGTCACTTCCTTCTTGTGAGGATGACCAGTCCCGGCTGTCCGGGAAGGCTTGCCAACAGAGGGAAAGTCCAGATTGCCATGGATTAGTCATGTCATCGTAAACCCGTCTTCACCACAAGACTGTAACGACATGTTTCTTTATCTGGGAATCCCCAAACTGTTGTTGGAATCAGGAAGTAGTAGATGCCTTACATCACCGTGTGGCTTGGAAGCGCTCTAATATAATCTGGCTTGATGGGTTTCTATGTGTGGCCCAGATGCATATCCTGTTTCCATGGATTTGGCAAGATGGCAGCCTGGACTCTAGGAAGACCCTCAGGTTCTTTATGTTTATGGAAGGGGTCTATAGCTGTGGAACAGCATTCCATGTAAGCAGTGTTCCTCTGAAAATTTCCCCTTTTTAATGCAATAGCTTGTTGTCTTTTATTCTTGCGTTCACCCCTCCTGTGACTCAAAAGAATACAGAGAGAAAGAGAGAGAGAGAGAATGGCAAGGAACTCTTCTGTGGGATTCATAACTGTATGTGCAAAGAGAATGGAAAGAAATTGTTCAATGATGAAGTGAGCTTTTAACTTCTTCTGCTGCTCCTGATAAAGAAAGGCAGGCAGCTGGTAGAACATTGCTGCACTGTTCCCAATTAACTTTCCTTTGTTCTCCTCAATGCGAAGAGAATGAGCCATCTCCACCCAACTGTGCAGTGACTGGAGTGCATTAAGATGCACAAATAGCAGCCTAGCCTTTTAGTCTTCCTTTTCTTTCTTTCAGTTATTATTATTATTTTTTGGTAGACAGATTCAGTCCAAATAAGGTTCTTGCTCCTTGTGAGATAATTCCTGACATTTCTAAATGGATTTCAAGTATCCTTACTAATTTTGCTATTAGTAATGAGCACCATACTTCACAAACAGGCCAGCTAGCTGTACAGATGCACATTTTGTAACTGTATTTGGTTTCATCTGAACTATTTTTAAAAACTATGGAAAAGAAATTATTTAGAAATCAGATAAATACAGCTCTATAGCTATGATTTGAATATGGAATATTAGGGAAAAAAGAAAATAAAAACACTGCCATTAGCAACATTATTGAGTTATTTCATGCTTCTTTCTCTGCCTTTTTTATTTAATTGATTTCGAGTTCTGTTTTAAAACTCAATTTTACATTCTTAAATTTTTTTTTTTGTGGTGGTGACAGAAATTCATTGAGGATAGGTTTTAAATGTAGAGAATCATGCAAAGGCAGAAATAGCCCAATGAGAAAGGTTGATGATCATGGCAGGTGATAGCATTTTAGCTTACAAAATAAAAGGAAATGGAAAAGATTTTCTCCATATGGAATCAACACTGCTGCCTCTGTGGGATGATACTATAACCGTACACAATGACTCTTCCAGGAGATTGACTCTGGAGGGGTATGCTGTTTCTCTTCTGCTACAGGTTCCATGTACTATGGTTTTATTCATGCAGCAGTTAGTCTGGAATTATGTTCCTAAACAATGCAGCTGGGGCTGGATCTCAGAAAGCTTCCTGGAATTCCAGTCTGCTTCAAGCAAGTATTTCATTATATCAAATGTGGTTAAGATAATTAAGTTGTGCTTTTTCTCTGCAGAATTCTAAGACCACTTTGCATTAATATGTTAAACATTTTAAATGCTTTTGGCACTGTTGTCTTCATGCATAAAAACTTGATTCTAATGTCAAGGCCAGGTGGTACCTAATCTTTTTTTTTTTTTTTCCTTTTAATCTCTCCTAGAACATGTATTCGATTTAAGTTTCCTTACAGTGAAAAGTCTGCATATTCTAAGCCTAGATGAAATTTTCCTTCATAGTGAGAGATCTCTGCTTTTTGGCTTCTCAATCATCACTTTGTTTTCATTTTTTTTTCCAAGTTCACACTTAAGGCACATTTTAATGCTCTGTGACCACCACCTATTTCCTGTTATTGTGTTTCTTATTATAGGCTGCCTCCTCAGAACTCTTATCTTTTCATATTTCCTACTCCTGTTAGTTGAGGTCAATTTGCCAGAGGCAGGGAAAACTGAATGGGCCCTGTTCTCATCTGAATGGGAACCACACCACAGTCTATTGAAATAGAAGAAGAATGTCCAACATACTCACTGTTGTGGTTTTGCTGTCATTTTTACTGCAAGCCAGAATAATTTTCTAATTGAATTTTCAAAGGTTCCCCCCTCCTTTTAAAACCTAAGGTTGGACCCTAATGTGTCCACAGATCTCTTTTACATTATTTTTGGATAAAGCCTGAAACAAATTGTGCTAAAAAATATTGTGAGAACATTTCTGCATCTCAGATTTCCAGGCCAATGTGGTAGACTCCAGAGGTTTGAATTATTCAGATAAGACTTCAGAAAACATTTGGTGTTTCAGATTATCTGCTTAACCAAATTCCAGTGCTCAACTGTGAGCTTTTCTAAAAGGAATATCAGTTGTATGCTACAGAGTGACCTGAAGGAGGAGCCAAGCGAGCTATTTACATGTAAAAGGAATCCAATAGTCTGTAATCATGTTTGTAATAACGTGCTTAGAGAAAAGTCAAATATATGTGCATTTCTCAGGCCAATACATATATTTGCAGCATGCCTATCTCTGGCATGAATAAAATATGAAATACAAGGCTGAATTAAGTTGATTATTTCATAATAAAAATAAAAATGTTTTCTATAATTGGGTTAGTTATTTCAAGCGTGATTATTCCAAAAGCTCATTTTATTTGTGAAAACTTGGATTTCTGGGTTTGGAGTAATAATTTTGATGATTTCTCAGTGTTTGGATAGTGGTAGTAATTCGTTGGTCAAGCATTTTCTGAGAATCAACCGTGTGTTGAATGCCATAAGAGGCACAAAGAAGCACAAAAAAAGCAGAACTAAAAGCAGTAGTTCTGCCTTCAGAGTTCGGTGTATTCAAGGATTCAGGTAGATTCAGTTTTCACTTAGAATTGCTATGAATTTTCTTCTAATTATGAAGAGGGCTTTGTGGAAACAGGTTGATGCATCTAGTGTTGCAGGTGACATATTAAACAATGGGTGCAAAGTATGGTTGAAACACTGAAGCAAAGTGTAAGAATCCTCCACTGGGGAAAAGGTCGAAGATCAAAGAAGTGATGAATTTTAGGTGTTATATCATGTGCTAGGTGGTACGTTACACCAGGTTCTGTCATTTTATATAGCTTAGCATTATACTAAATCTCATTTGATCTGTGTGCCACACTGTTATTCACCATAAATTTTCAGTGTCTGTTTTTCGAGAGCAGAATTGGAATAATGATAGGCCTTTCTGAAGATTAAATGTATGAAGCATATGTGAAGCACTTAGAATAGTGCCCAAAATATGGGAAACCACTATAGGTTAACTATGAAATTAACTGATATTTCCATACTCATTCATTCATTCTGTTAATGTTACATAGTGAAGTGGCAAGGAAACATTTGGCTTATGCTAGGCACTAGAATTCAAACGTGATCAGATCAAGCATTCATCCTCATGGGGCTTAAAAGGCCAGTGTTGAGATGAAAGAAAAGCAAATAAATCACCAAACCTACAAGCCAATAACAAATATGGACAGTTAAACGCATTCTAATGTTTTGGACTAGGGAAGGACACTTTTTATTTGCTGTCCTTGTTGAAGTCCTTCTGGAAAAAATGATAGCTTGATGCTAACACAGTGCCAGTTTTGCAAAGGCCACAGGTAGGAAAAAGATTGTGCTGACCTAAAAATGGTCAAAGGCCACTGTTTGTGAAACACCAGGGGAAGAGGAAATGAAGCAGGAGATGAGGCTAGAGATAAGTAGGGGACAAATAAGGAAGTGTGAATTTCTAAGTGTAATGGAATTAGTTTAGAATGCGTGATGAATTAAGAGGTCCAATTAGTCGTTCAAAAACTTTCACCCACCAATCCACACCTAGCACCATGTCAGAAAGAACTGTGCTAGAGAAGCTAGCTTGATTCCTTGGTTGCTTTATGTTCTTCCACTCCCCATCAAAGAGAATAGGAATGTATTCTTTTTCTTGTTTGCAAGCAATTTTTTAAGCTATTCATTTCAGAGGCAGAAAACGGTGGTGGAAGGAAAAGGAAGGGATGAGGAGAGACAGAGATTGCTCTTGTCCACTGGTTCTTTCTCCAAATTTCAGCAATAGAATCTGGGAAATCAAGTCTCCCATCTTTGCCACAGTTGTCAGGAACAGAGTCACATGAGCTGTGGCCATGCCCCCCAGAGGACTCATTAGTAGGGAGCTGGAAACAAGGACTAGAGCTAGGAATTGAACCTAGTCACTCCAGTGCAGGATTTGGGCATCTTGACCAGCGGGCTAAATGTCTGTCCTTTGCCTTCTTATCCTGATCATATTTAATGTATTTCTTCATCTTAAATACTCTCCCTCTTATGTCTCAGGCACCAGATTATGCTCCTTCATTAACAAAATGAAAGTTAAGCAAAATGAAAAAAACAAAATGTAGACAAGATGAAAAAAACAACTCAATTCTTATTCTTCCAAAGGTCCTGTTTAACATTGGTAAACAGACAGAGAAAGACATGAAACCACAAAATGTTGAGTATGGCGATTCATCCAAGCACAGAGAGTTCTAGCGAAGGCGGGGACAATTTCGTTCTGCCGGAGGGCATTGATGTTGGTCTTCAAAAGGTACTAGTGAAAGTGACTCAGGACCAAGAGAGCTGTGTGAGAGAAAGTGTCTATGTGAAAGTGCCGGCAACAGGAGAAATCAATCCTGAAGGTAGGAAGAGTCTGCCAGCAAGTGGTATTTCCTTAGAAAGTGCCTTGAGTAGGAGCTAAACTCTTTAATTCAAACCCTTGTGTTGCTTCTACTGCTTGACTCTTCTGTTGCTTTCTTACTTCTGGATCCATACTTGAATGACCATTGCCATCAACCTAGTCTTTAATAATGATATGACTTAAACAAAAACATTGACCCTGAATGTTTGTCTCCCCACATGTCAAATGTAAACATGAGATGGTGAGCTTGTGAGAATTATTCCATTCTCATGGGGATGGATGTGGCTAGCAGAGCCACACGTAGAAACTGTGGCTGACATGTAGAAAGTGATGAAAAAAATATTAGTCTAGTTTCCTGAGCAAGACTATTCTCCAGAACTCTTACATTGTTCCCTCAAAAGGTTTTCATTCGTTCTGTGTATTTCTCAGGCTCATTCCGTTGCCACTCTTGTCCACATTTTCTTTGTCTCTCCTCCTTTGGATCCTTTCCCCAAACATCTCCTCCTGTATTGAAGGCTTCTCTCCGAATTACAAGGTTTTATTCACTATATTTGTGAACATCTATTTCTTCCATTGTTTTATCACACACGTTTTCTTCAATAATGATGAGAAAAATGCAACATGTCTATAGCTTTCTTCAACCTGACACTTCACAAATGAATTTAGATAAACCATCCATTTTCTGAGAAAAGATGGAGACACACTTATAATTTTTCTTTTTTTTTTTGGTATTTTTGAGGATGAAGATGAATAATACTCCTAGCAATGTTTTCCTACTCCTATTCTTTTTTTTTTTTTTTTCAAAATATTGAGGCAACACAAACTAGAATTAAGTTACCTTGGATACAAATTTACTGGAAAATACCTATGATGTAATTGTCTTGTCACACCCTGAATGAATGTGAAGTACTGGTGTTGAATTCTTCTTCTTCTTCTTTTTCTTTTTTTTTTTCAGAAAGGGTGAGGCAGAAGAGGTACATGCTGAAGGCCAAGCCCTTGGAATATCCACATATTTGGAAACTGAAATAGGCCAGAAGATCTGTATATTGTATATTCCAGCTAAGGCATTGATAGGTTAATAACACACTTCAAGCTGTTTCTATGCTCATGATGTCATTTTGCTAGTTATTTTCCTCTATTCTATTCGGTACGAGGAATTTGGAAGACACCTTAAAGGGTAACTGCTAGCAGTAAACTTGTCTTTATTGTCTTTGGAAATAGTTGCTCCTTAATAATGTCTTTTAATACTGAAAATGTGAATTGAAGATTTTTGAATTAGTGTATAAGTGGAGCATTGTCTTCCTTCCTTTCATAAGATCAGCCCACATTATTAAAGAAGGATAAGCTAAAATACTGCTGAAGATTCTAGTTCACCATGTTCACCAGTAGCATCCATAAGATCTTAACTCTTCTTTTGATTCTAAAGTTGCGTTTTCACCTCATCTTACAGAGCTGGTTTGGATTAGAGTCACATACAAACTGAACCTTCTCCAACATCTACATGAAGCAGTAACTTTAGCTCAAGATAAAGGTCATTGGAGGGGCAACAGGTTTCTACTGCTTATTCTGGCTTCTCTTTTCCTGTTCTGGTGATCGTTTGGAAGAGCTACTAGTGATTTATCCTTTATAAGCATTAAACACATGTTGATTAGCACTTCCCTTGATGAAGTATACAAGTGTCATGTAAAACAAAGTGGACTGTGTCCATGATGGATTGGAATGGACATTCCATGGGGTGTTTTTGAGCCAAGACCACAATGTTTTGGCTCCTAATTGCTCATGGAAACTTCTAATTGACTGTTTCATAACACTTGCCAATGATTTCTCTCAAAAATAGTTCTGGATGTAGAACTTAGATGATTCATGCATTTTTAATGCTGAAATTTATTTGAACTGTACCATGTCATGGATTTTACTCACTGAATTTATTTGAAAACAGCACAGGCTATTTAATGGGAGATAATATTAGAACAAATATTAATACTACATAAAGAAATAATTCACCATCTTTAAAATTGATAATTTAATTATAAAATTTGAAGAATGTGGCAATGAGATATTTGTAAAAACTTTATTTTTCAAACTGAAGAAGTTTAAATGTTTGAGTTACAAAAACTATTTATTGATAGCAATGGTGATTTTAAAGTTGTTTACTGGAAACTTAAAGTAGAGCAGCATATACAGTTTAAAAACATTTAGCAAGAATTATCTTGGGGTAAGTATTTAGACTAATGGTAAGATGCTGGTTAAGACCTATGTGTCCCATATCGGACTGTTGGAGTTTAGTATCTGGTTCTAGCTTCTGACTCTAGCGTCTTGCTACTACAGATCCTGGGAGACAGTAGTGATGGGTCAAATAAACTGCTTACACCTCCCGCTTGATGATATGGATTCAGTTTCTGGATCCCAAATTTGAGATGACCTCCACCTGGTTCAATCCCCATGGTGCACAAAGACTCCGGGAGGCAGCAATAATGGCTTACATACTTGGTTCTGCACACCAGTGTGCAGGACCTGGATTCATTTCTTGACTCCTGGTTTTGGTTTCTCGGCACTTCCCTGCCTTAATTATTGTTTAGAAATAGGTTATTGTACTAACATATCTCTTCAGTTTTGGAGTTCATTGTCCTCTCTTGTTACTGTGATTAGAAATACTTTCTATTGACTGGTGTTTTATAAAAATCGAATGACAACCACACCAAAGAGAGACCAAGACCAAGGAAGAGAGAAAGAGCCCTTTCATCTGCTGGTTTATTCCCCCAAAGCCTAAGCCAGGTCAGTCCAAAGTTAGGAGCTTAGGATTCCACCCAAATTTCCTATGTGAGTGGCAGGGACCCATTGACCCCGACCTCCTCGCCTGCTACCTACCAGGCATACAACAGCAGGACGCTGGAATAAAAAGCAGAGCTAAAACTTGAAGCCAATATGAAATGGAAATCTCACAAGCAACAACTTTATATTTTCCTTTTAGCCTTAAAATTAAACATTTAAAAAAATTGCCACTTCTTTTGAAATTGTAGATATTGTGTACAGAAATACTAACATTACTAAGGGAGGGATTCAAGACAATGATCATCACGTGAGAAAGAAGGGTAAATTGTCACGTATGTGTTGATTCATCTTAACTGCTGCGCCAAATGGCTGCCTTTCACATTCACTTTCCTAAGGAAGATGATCATGGAGTAACTTGTGTAAGGGCTGTTTGAGCATGGTGGCAGATGGATGAACCAGATGGATGAGGTAGATGGATGAAGATAGATGGAGGATGGTGGTGGATAACTTGTGATCTGAAATGGTTAAGCTGGAAGGAAGCTTCACAGCAGTTTTTCAGTATATGAAGCTTATTGAAACAGTCCTAGGGAATACGGGGTGTTTGGATTAGAATGTGTAACTTTTCTGTTCCTCACAAATTTTAGGTTCAATTCTGTCACATAAGGGGCTTGGATTTTGCCTAGGGAGTAAAACGACGCTTCTTTTCTCCTCTTCCTGCTGCTGCTGCTTCTCCTTCTCCTCCTTCTTTTTTTCTTTTGTCTTCAGATCAATGCAGAGAGAGAAATCAGAGTTGAGATGTGGCCATGGGGCTGCTTCTGTAGCCTGTTAAGCCGCTGTCCGTAATGCTAGCGTCTCTATGCGAGCAAGTTTGGGTCCAAGGCTGCTCCACTTCCCATCCAGCTCTCTTCTGTGTGCCTGTAAAAGCAGCAGAAGATGGCTTCTCCCTGGCTGTTGCAACCATTTATGTGTAAATTGCCTTTCAAATAAATAAATCTTAAAAAAAAGGGTGTAAATGTGATTCACATTTATCAGAGATGGAAATTAGATCAGAAGGTGAGGGGAAACTTGTGAAATCATCCTGCACAGCAACCAATCAGTGTGAAAGGTGAGTGGGAGTGCAAGAATTTCAGCCTCTCACAACAGACGTTTTTGCCCTCCTGGTCACTGAGTTCACCCTCAGCCCGCACGTTGTACATTTGTATTTGTATTTCTTCAAATTTCAGCTTCTAGATTCATGGCTATTATTCAGAAATTTCTCCTGTTGCCATAATTTATTAAAGAAGCAACACTTATGTTTAGTTTAATCTAAATAAAACTAATGAAAACATCTTTAATAAGGTAATTGTTCCATATTAAGAAATATAACAAGGCTCCATGACTGTTGAAGAATAGTGCCTGAGAGTGGTAAGTATAATCAAAATTGGATCCATGTCTTTGTTTTTCTCTTTTTTTTAAGATTTATTTTATTTTTATTACAAAGTCAGATATACAGAGAGCAGGAGAAACAGAGAGCAGGAGAGACAGAGAGGAAGATCTTCCATCCAATGATTCACTCCCCAAGTGACCGAAACGACTGGTGCTGCGCCGATCCGAAGCCGGGAACCAGGAACCTTCTCCAGGTCTCCCACACGGGTGCAGGGTCCCAAAGCTTTGGGCCGTCCTCGACTGCTTTCCCAGGCCACAAACAGGGAGCTGGATGGGAAGTGGAGCTGTCGAGATTAGAACCGGCGCCCATATGGGATCCCGGGGCGTTGAAGGCGAGGACTTTAGCCTCTAGGCCACGCCGCCGGGCCCTGTCTTTGTTTTTCCATGTGATCATTTTGAGATATTAGATAAATCACTTTACCTCTGTTTGTCTCAGTTTGCATACTTGTAAAATAATACTAACAGTACCTACTTACAGATTTTCTATGAGGTTTAAATGGGATAATGGTCATAAAATAGCTAAACAAATCTGCCCTTTTTGGATATTAATTTTAAGTAGAATGAGACAAGTATGGAAAGTACAATAAATTTGAATAAAAATTGTAAAGTTACGTATTTAATTAAAAGAAATTGCAGACAAAGAGTGAAAATATGGACAGGATAAGAACTCTAAACTACAGGTAAAAAAATATTCCTGCAAAGTTACTTTTTAAAAAACCAATGCCAAAATTCCCACTATGTTATGAATATATTACTGGATTCAGAAAGACAAATTTGGCATTTTGAAATAGATTTTGTTTTTAATTATTTAAAGCTGGGAAGAAAGCTAATGACATACTTGCAATTACCGATTGAAACTGTCAGTTCCCACAGCTACTCTCAGTTGATGAAGTTAATGCCAGAACCTTCAAATTCTAAATGACTCCTTTATTCCCCAGTGTTATTTGTGAGTTAGCAAGTGGCCTTCCTTGCTCTTAAGTCCCTGATGCTTGTAAAGCATTTTAAGATTTCCTTTTTTAATTTTTATTACACATATTTTCATAAAATGAGTCAGATTCGAGATATATTATTTAATTTACCTTTAATGGCTTGGCTTGACACGAATGTTTAGGTCATGCTGTTAACTTCTGGGTGCATTGCTATCTGCCACAGAGAGAATTTCTCTTAAAATCACCTCTAAAGTTATAGTTACAGCTGAAAATATGGCTGTATACATTCTTAATATTTTCCTTGACACTAAAGAATCAAGATTGATGCCACAACCAATGTTGCCAACATGTTTTATTTTGACAAATGATATGCTAGGTCTTAGAAGAAGAAAAAGAAATCATAACAGTTATTTGGGAAAACAGACTGAAAATCTAAAATTACTAAAATTGTGCTGTACTAAAGGTAATAGTGATCAGTAATTTTAAGAAATAAAAGGTCACTGACCTACACTCTTTTTTTTTTATAAGATTTATTTATTTTTATTGGAAAGGCAGATATACAGAGAGGAAAAATAGAGAGGAAGATCTTCTGTTTGATGATTCACTCCCCAAGAGGTCGCAACAGCTAGAGCTGAGCCAATCCAAAGCCAGGAGCCAGGAACTTCCTTCAGGTCTCCCACATGGGTGCAGGGTCCCAATGCTTTTGGCCATCCATGGCTGCTTTCCCAGGCCACAAGCAGGAAGCTGGATGGGAAGCAGGGCTGCCGGGATTAGAACCAGTGTCCATATGGGATCCTGGTACGTGCACGGACAGGACTTAAACCACTACGCTATCGCGCTGGGCCCTACCTGCATTCTTATAATAATATAATCATTTGGGGGTTTGTTTACTTTGTAGTTTCCTTTTAACAGCTTTTTCAATTGCAAGTTTTTATTTCATTTGGGAAGATTTTGAACTATAAAATATTTCATTGACAAATGACTAAGATTTTTAAATGATGCACACAGAAATTTACAACCTGGTTATTTAATGAGAGCAAAACAAAAGACTCTGCAGGTGAGCAGTTGGCTCATTTGTTCCTGTTCCCTAATTGTGTCTATTTTCAAAATGAAGCTCAAAAACACTATGTCCACCTCCTCCTCATGATAACAATAATTCTTAAAAATGAGATAACATGGGGCCTGGCGGCGTGGCCTAGTGGCTAAAGTCCTCGCCTTGAACGCCCCGGGATCCCATATGGGCGCAGGTTCTAATCCCGGCAACTCCGCTTCCCATCCAGCTCCCTGCTTGTGGCCTGGGAAAGCAGTTGAGGACGGCCCAAAGCCTTTGGGACCCTGCACAAGAGTGGGAGACATGGAAGAGGTTCCAGGTTCCCGGCTTCGGATCGGCGCACACCGGCCCGTTGCGGCTCACTTGGGGAGTGAATCATTGGATGGAAGATCTTCCTCTCTGTCTCTCCTCTCTGTATATCTGACTTTGTAATAAAAAAATAAAATCAATCTTATAAAAAAAGAAGTAACCTTTTCCAAATGGTCCAAATGGTCCCTGGTTCATTCTTTTTTTTTTTTTTTTTTACTAAATTTATTCATTAATTACATTGTGTTGTAATTACATAGAATCTGGGATTCTCCCCCCACCCTCCCCCATGGTGGGTTCCTCCACCTTGTTGCATAACCATAGTTCAAGTTCAGTTGAAATTCCCTCCCTGCAAGTATTTGCCAAGCATAGAGTCCAACATCCCATAGTCCAGACAAGTCAGGTTCATTCTTTATTAAGCGTAATTTAATATTTTTTAAGCTCAGGCATTTTGACCTTTTCCTGGACATTTTATTTTCACAGACTTGGAACTAAAGCTCTTAGAACACTGAACACAAAGGCTTTTGTAAAATTTTCTGATCAAAGTACTATCTCAAAAGTAACTACCATAGAATGTCAAACACAAATATAGAAAAAGAAATGTATCTGATATTCTCATTATTCCCCCAAAGAAAGTCGAAAGTGAAAAAGGCCTTTACAACAGAATCAAAACAGACTTCAGTTAGATGTTTCTACAATGTCTGCTAATTCCTTTCTTTCAGTAACATGCTTAATTTCTTTATTTTTCCGAATGAGGTTCTGTCTCTTAGGAAGTAATTTCTCTTTATTTCCACACCTTTCCTTTCACAGCTGCTTCTCCTCACTTACACAGTACCTCTCTGTTTTACACAGTAATGCACTTGGATCGTTTATAGATAGGAACATAGAAACAAATATATAGATGTAAATATTTTATGTGATAATTTCTGATATTATCTCTCAGCCTCATGTTTTACCTCTCCAACTTATTGTCATATCCAACTCCTATTATTGTTATCAAATTCTATTGATTAAGGGTAGTTTGGTCATACTGTTTAAATACAGATTTTTAACTTTTTTTTACATTTTATTATTATTATTATTATTATTTTTTATGATACAGTTTCATAGGCTCCTGGCATTTCCCTTATCTCCTTCCCAATACCCCCCCACATAGTTCCTCTATATCATTACTAAAGTATGGTTCTTCATACAGTCTTATGTCCATCATTGCGGGCATGGACAATGGCAGAGTCCAGCATCCTATTGTCAAGATACAGTGAACAGTTTCACTGTAAGTCCATCTTTGTCTGGAAGTAGAAATGCATGCTACATTGTATCCTCACATCTGGATGTTAGTCTCCATTTCACAGCTACTGTACATCCACTTAAATGAAACGTCATAATACAAAATCAATAATAGAAAGAAAAACAGAAATTTACAGTGCCATGAAGTTAAATGATATGTTACTAGATATGACAGTCTCCATTACACAGCTACTATACATCCCCTTAAATGAAAAGCCACAAAACAAAATCAACATCAGGGAGAAAAAAGAAATTAACAACACCAAGAAGTTAAACACCATGCTACTAAATGACTAACATGTAGCTGAAGAAATGAAAATCAAGAACCTTTCTGCAGAAAATGATGCTACTGTATGATCTAGGAGTCATTGAATGATTTAATCAGAAGAAAGTGTTTTGAAGGGATGAAACTAACAGAAAACAACAAAACCCATGCAATACAGTTTCTGCTGATTTTTTGTTGGTGAAGTGTGTCTCTTCTAGACAATTAACAGATGGGTTTTGTTTTTTAATCCAGTCTACTAATCTATGATGTTGGATTGAGCTTAAGCCATTTACATTCAGAGTTTAATATGTATGGATGGTACTTTGGTTCTGTCATTTTAGGAATGGGTTGTTCATTGGTTTAGTCTTCTGTTGTCATTTTACTGGGATCTTCTTCCCACTTAAGATCCTTAAATGTGCATGTGAAAAAAATCAATTGACATATAAAGGAAAGCCAATTAAACTCACAGGAGTTCTCTCACAGGAAACTCTACAGGCAAGAAGAGAATGGAACGACATATTCCAGATTCTAAAAAAAAAAAATTGTCAGCCTAGGATAACATACCCAGCAAAGCTTTCTTTTGTCTTTGAAAATGAAATAAAATTCTTCCACAGTAAGGAAAAGTTAAAAGAATTTGCCTCTTCCAAACCTGCCCTACAAATGATACTTCAAGATGTTCTCTTCACAGACAAGAGGAATAGCACCAAACAAAACTAAATACAGATTTTTTTCAATGCAATATGCACCTGTACAAATGTGCACAAATATGCGTATACTCTAAATTCATTTGCTTTCTGATTCATTCAGGTGCTAAAATTTTAATTTGCAAAAAACATTTCTGACTACGCAGTTCCAAAAATTGATTTTCACTTGGCTTTTCTATCCAATTTAACTGGAAAAAGAGAGGACAAAATAGTCAATCCTACTGACTCCATCAGCAGTGGGGAAGACAGTGAAGTCTCATTTCATTTGTGCTGTCAGGTTGATGGATTAACTCATATTATACATGGGTTATGTGCCAAATTAAGTTTCTTGATTCTGATTCAAGAAAAACAGGAGTCTTGAGTGAAGGAAGTCCTGAAGGAGTTATTATTTCTGGCTCTTGGATAGAAGGAAAAGGAGACTTGCAACTAAAGAACATCAAAGTGTCAAAATCAACCTCTCATGCAGTTTACTCATATGATGATACACAGCGTGAAGGATTAAAACTAGATGTGATTTACTGGAGCTTCATAATATTTCTCTGAGTCCAATTAGATGATGGTCTCTTTCTCTGTGTCTCAAGCTGTGAGCTGTGTGTGCTGTCAGTCTCCAGCACCTTCATGTGGCGTGGGAAAAAGCAGGCAAGGTGGGAATGATGGAGCCAACTGCGATGCGTGCCTAGATGCTGTAGAGCACTCACTTAGGAAGGTGAAGTTAATGATTGGATGGCTGGATGTCATGTAATGACACACCAGTATCAGCAGAAGAGTTAGCAAGTTAGGGACCAGTGCCCGATGCCTAAGGGCAGGATCGGAACGGCCAGTGAAGCCAATGGGGGAGGTAGAAAACATCTCCCTATTCTTTTTAAAACATGTGTAGCAATTTTAACAGTGATTTGTGAACATGGCACAATACATTTGTTGGGTTTATGTCACAGCATTGAGAGTTGAAGAGCTTCAGTTTTCTTCCACCCGACTTTCCATAGTTTACAGTACTGGCATCTCTGGTCACACGAGCTCATTGCAAAGAGAATGCCTGGGCAATGTTTAACTTTCCTTAGAAATCCCGATCATACCTAAGGAAAAGAGAATTACAAGCGTCTAGTGGGAATATCTATCCTAAACTGACAGTGTAGAAACCCTGAAGTGTTCAACTAGAATTGAGAAAATTACTTTTAATACATATAAGAATGATAGTTCATTACTAAGCAACATTGGAATCTTATGAGCTAAGTTTAAGTACAGAGAAGTGCACTGACATCTTTGTACATTTGGAATTGTGACAATATAAAATGTCAGTATTGTATTGTACAATGTGCTTTGCCATGCAGCAGGTGGAAGAAATAATAATACCTACTCTTATTTCCATTCTATAAAAATGTTAAAAATTTCTTTTATTATTTCAAATCTAGCAGTATGTAAGCTTACAATAAGAAAGTACTTTTTTTTTTTCTCTTTGACATTTTTAAAGACAAAATAGGATCTGTAACACAAAGCCTTTTCTGTTTGTGTTTTCATTTCACTGTCTTTCAGCTAGAGTTAGACGAAAGCAAAATAAAGCGCGGTATAACACAAATATGTTAACTCGATATTTTTCAATATTTTATTTCATGATACGACTGTCACGGTATAACTTTACCTTTCACTGGCGATATTGATATGAAGGTCATATTTGCTGAAAGGCAATATTCAATCTCGGAAGCATCCCTGAGATGTGAATACAAGGCCTTTGTCTGCTAATGAGCGTCCTTTCATGTTTCTGGTTTTGTAAAGCCTTGCACTGTGAATGGACCGCCAATCAACTCACAGCTGCATAGCGGCCTTCAGATGGCCGTATCCATGGCAACAAGCCAAAAATGGCGACACAAATTAATCCATTTGTGTGGAATTCTCAGTGAGAGTCCACTTTCATCTTTCAGAAACTACTGTCAGGAAGTCTGATGATAATGTAAAATACTGAGCAAAAGCAAAATAGTGATGGATTACCCACAGGACCTTCTCCCTGTAAACAGTAGGCTCCTTTTCCTTTTCATCTGCTAGAGATGACAGAAAACAGTTGGGGATATGATATTACCACCATAATGTTCTTTTAATAAAAAAGTTACATTAATTTAATGCTCACATGTACTCTTCTTTCCTTCCTTATCCCACCAGTACATTTTAATCAGCCTTGAAAATAAGTACAATGATTTACACAGTGGTATGAAATTTAAAAAGTAATCTTTTATCTTCTTGGCTTAAAGCTAATAGCATTTGTGTAACACATACCACATATGTACCTCTGGCAGTGGATTGGGAATTACTTGTTTGCTTACTATTTTATGAGCAGATGAAACTATTTGTCTTTTAGAAAAGTTACCAAAAAAATCACAAGAGTGTTGTTTGCCTTGTTAGAGTCTTGCAGTAGGCCTACATCTAAACAAGTCTGCTCTTCAATGAATATATCTTAAAACAAATTATTTCTCTTTGTGTTTGGATGAGTTTAGTTAAACCAAATTATAAATTGTATTGTCATAATTATCTGATGATCTATTGAAATGGTACAACCTTTTGCGTTCTGAACAGCTACAGATTTCCAATTTGGAATTTACAATCATGACTCATATTCAAAAGAGAGTAAAAGTGATTTTTTTTTCTTATTACCCCTATTATGGGGATTTGTGTTGTGTTTTACATATAGAAATTAAAATAAAATTGGCATGTAGTTTATTGCTTTTTTAAGTAATAAATGATAAATAATCTTGACATATAGTTCATTGCTTCTTCAAGTCAGAAAACTGGGGATCCAATAAAACCTCTAGATAACAGTGCATACATGTATGTTGCACAAATAATATTCATTTTTAATGACTCATAAAGTGTAAGTTAGTAATATATTGGTCCAAATGGTGTTTAAAATCTCCTATTGTGGGGTACGTGTTTGGTGCAGCGGCTGAAATGCCCATCGCAATGCACACATAGCCTAACAGAGTGCCTGGGTCTGAGTCCTGGTCCTGTTCGTGATTGCAGTTTCCTGGTCACACACTGCACAGCTGCAGGAGCATCATTCCCAAGCTTCCATGTGAGAAACCTTGATTGAGTTCTTAGCTCCCATTCTGGCCTGGCCCAGACCCAGACGGGTGAGCCAAATGATGGAGATCTCTGCTTTCCTCTCTGCTTCTTAAATAAAAATAAATTTAAGATGGTTAAAAATCCTCTCAAACATTCAATGAAGACTTTTGAATTCAGCTTTGATATCTAAAGTGTTGGAAGTGGTTACTTCCAAACTTACAAGAAGGAATTGAACAATGCAATGGCTTTTCTTGGACCGACAGAGAGCTGAGACGGTGTGGCAAAATGCCATCTGAAAATTGCATCGACTGATGATTCTAGAGAATCATGCTCAGATCTACTCATTCAGAGCAGAAGCAGCTCAGTCCACAACTGGTAGTAACCGCACGTTTGATGAGCTGTGAAGGCTCGGAGTGAGAAACTTCGGAATGCTGCAGTCTTAGAAATCCCAACAGTCCTCGGTCTTAACGAAATTAAACGAGTTGTCATGATCAAGACCCTGAAACCTCTCTTTCCTGGTGTTGGCACAGTCAGGGGAAGAATAATCATCGAGAAGTTACCCCAGAGTGTTTTGTATAGCGCAAGTCTACCCTACAAGGGTATAACCTTTGCCAGTCATCTCACAGTCAATAAAGGACATCCCACCATTCTTAGTTCCTCTTAACCTTCTTGTCTCATATAAAGTGGGAGGCAAGAGGACATCTTCCTGCAAAAACACTTATGAGGGCAGGCATTTAAGCTAGCTTCTGAGAGATTGCTTAAAACTGCCTGCTTCTCACCGGGGCTCACTTCTCAGTTCTGAATGTTGTGAACATGTGGGGGATGTGCCAGGGGATGTGAGCTCTGTGAGTATATCTACCTCTTTGTATGTCTCTTCGCCACTCAAATAAATTAGATTAAATGAATGATAGTTTGAAAAATTAAAAGGCAAAGACAAGCCAAAGATTGGAAGAAAATATTTGCAAAACACATATTTGATAAAAGGCTTGTATCCAAAATATACAAAGAACTCTTAAAGCTGAACAAAAAGAAAATAAACAACCCACTTAAAAATGGGCAAATGAGCTGAAAAGACACCTTATGAAAGAAAAGCTACTGATGGAAAATAAGTGTATGAAAAAATCCTGAACACCATTTCTCATTAGGGAACTGCCAATGAAAACAACAACGAGATGTCACCACATTTGAGTATTGCTCTGATTAAAAAGTAACAATAGCAACAAAACCTTGAGAATAGCAATAGCTGGTTACATCTTGGAATAGCAGTAACTGTTATTCATTGCTGGTAGGAATACAAGGCAGTTAAAATGCTCTGAAAGACAGTTTGACAGCTCCTTACCAAAATAAAGATATTTTGCCATATAATCCAGCCAAACATGTTCCTCAGTGTTTGTCCAATTGATATGAAAACATATGTTTTTGGAAAAATTTGCACATGGATGTTTATAATTGCCCAAATCTGGAAGCCAAGATACATCTTAAATAGTGGGTTTATAGACCAATTTTAATATGCTTTTATAATGGATTATTTAAAAAATTGTGGAACAGGCAGACAGGAAGAGAAAGACAAAGATGACGAGGGAAATAGACATACTCGGCTTCACGCTGCAAATAACCACATGACTATGACTGAGCCAGCCTAAAGCTAGGAGCTGAAAGTTCAATTCAGGTCTCCCACATAGATGGCATAAACTAAATTACCTGAACCTACCGACTGCTTCCCATGGTCTGCATTAACAGGAAGCTGAAGTTAGCAGCTGTAGCTAGGAACTTGAATCTAGGCACACTTGACAATACAATAAAGGCATCTTAACGTATGTCTCAAACTTTAGGCCAATTTCCATTTTCAGTAAAATACTATTTAACAATAATAACAAATTCCCTTTCAGATCATGAAAAGATATGGATAATTCTGAAATACACACCGCTAAGTGAAAGAAGCCAATCTGGGGCTGGGCTCAATAGTCCAGTGGCTAAAGTCCCTGTCTTGCAAGCACCAGGACCTAAAATGAGCTCTAGTTCATATCCCAGCTGTTCCACTTCTCTTATAGCTTCCTGCCTGTGGTCTGGGAAAGCAGCAGAGGATGGCCCAAAGGCCTGGGAACCCACACCTGTGTGGAAAATCCAAAGGAAGCTTCTGGCTCTTGGCTTCAGATCAGCTCAGCTCTAGCTGTTGCAGCCACTTGGGGAGTGAACCAACTCGTGAAAGATCTTTCTGTCTGACTTTTCTGTCTGTAAATTTGCCTTTCCAACAAATATAAATACATCTTTAAAAAAAGAAGCCAATTTGAAAAGGTTATATACAATACAACTTCAATCATATGGCATCTGCCAGGGCAAAACCACAGAGATAGTAAAAAAGACCAATGGTTGCCAAAGAGTTCTAGGGATGGAGTATGGGTTGGTTGATTGATGGATTGATTACAGAAAGGGTAAAAATTATTGTTGTTTAACATGGTAAACAATTTTTTAAGGTTTATTTATTTTACTTGGAAAGAGTTTCAGAGAGACAGGGAGAAACACAGAGAGATAATTTTCATCCAATGGTTCACTTTCCAAATGGCTACAACAGCCAGAGCTGAACTGGCCTGAAGATGGGATCCAGGAACTTACTCCAGGGTTCCCATGTGGGTTAGGAGTCCAAATTTGAGCAGTGCTTTGCTGATTTTCCAGGTCATAAATGGGGAAGTAACTGGGACATGAACTGGTGCCAGTATGGGATACCAGGACTGGAAGGTGGACAGTTAGTCTGCTATGCCTCTGCTCCAGCCCTGTAAAGCGGGTAAATTCACCTATATAGCAATACAGATTTCAGGACTTAGTGATACTTTCCATCCACCACTCCCTCCTGTCCTCATTCCCTACCCATCCTCCTTCCTTATTTGTTTATCATAGCTTTTTCAACAGCATACTTTCCTTTCACATTACAACCGCAGATTTAACATTCCTTAGGTAAAGATACCAACACATGCAAGTAAAAAGTACTACTAATAACAACACAGAACAAAACAAACAAATAAAAATACAAGCCCTCCGTTCCTCAGGTGCAGAAACAAACACTGCGTACAGTAATCACATAGTTCCGTGTCTTTCTTGACTTGTATGAAGGATTCTGTTGTTGAAACTCATAGGGCTTCGTGGCACAGAGAGTGAACATTAGTATAAAAAATTTAGAAAAACATTTTGGAAGCTGGATTCTTCTGTGCTAAAAAGCACACTATGTCCAAGTGGTCTACTGTATTACGAATGTATGAAATAGCCTTCCTGATGTGAGAGGGTGCTGATTTCAGCAACTTTGCTAATGAGTAGTCTGAGATTAAAGGCAGGAGGAACTTCACATAATCACTTTACTCTGGCTGACAAATTGTTTCCCAAGATATGGCATTAACAATTATGGTGCTGTTGTATGGGTATACTAGAGCTAGAAAAATTAAGTGGAAAGCCATGTTAGAAGACAGATTTCTTACTTTTGGAGTAGAAGGTGATAGAGAAATAAGAGGAGGGACCTAGAATGGATTATAATTGTTGACATCAGCCTGCTCATTAAAAAGTATATATGTATAAATTTATGTATACATTTGCACAAAGATATTTCAGATATATATTTATAATAGTATTTGAGAATACTTCAAAACAGTTTGTGAAAAGTTAAATTAAAAGATGCTTGACTTAGTGCAAATATTTTTTGAAATACATACATAGATCTTTCTCTATCAGCCTCCAGGATGTACGAAGAGTCTAGCACTACAAACCCCTAAAGTTTGACATCTAATATGATTCTCTGGTGAAAGACACAAAAGGACTCCTAGGAGAAACAGCTGACTGTAGGATTAGACTAGGACATATGTAAGATGAGTAAGGGGCATTCCAGAGTACTAAAATTAAGTGATACATCACCACCAAAACCAGTGAAATAATAAAACCAAGCTCCACAATGACATGCAGAAGAGACATGAAGACCAGCTGAAAGATCTTCTAATGTCATAATTAGAACAGTCTGAGCAACAAAACAAGTATTACATTGTCATTCAAGGCATGAAATAATTCCATGAGTTCAGATTATTATAAACAAATGATTGCCTAAACAAATGATTAGATGAATTTCTTTGACCTTGGAAGACTAAGTAACTTATCCAGATACTCAGTCTTCTAAAAAGTAGACTATAATTTCCTATTTCTGATATATGAGCTTCCAGTAATGATTTTTATCTAAAGATTACAGTGTAGAAATGGAATGACTCCACAGAAGAGAAATGTGTCAATAAAATCTTAAGTGATATTGGTTAACATCAACAGTGATGTCAAGTTGATAATATGTATGTGATATCGTATAAAGAAAGTTGCACTTTGCGTATAGTATCTTCTATTCCAAAACCCATGACTTCTGTTTAGTCATCAGAAAATATTTTAACAATTTTATTTGAAGGTCATTTTAGAAAATATTTGGTGTGTACTCAAGGCTTTGAGTAAAGTGGAATAAAGACTGAAAAACTGGCCTAACCAAGAATGCCTGAGAAGACACAGCAACTGTTACACGGTATCTCAAATGGGATCACATCACAAAAAAGGCAATAAGAAAACTAAATAAAGTACAGGTTGAGTTAATAAAAAAATCCTGGTGTGAATGATGCAGCTATGCATAATAATTATATGCAATTACTACCTTTTGTAGTTGTATATAATTCTTTCATATTCCAGAAGTTTCGCTGATTAAATGGGTGAACTTCATAGTTGAGTCTTGAGTATTCATAATTATCACTACATAGTGTTCTTAATACTTGCTAAAACAAGATTTTACTACTGGAGTATTTACTGAATTTTAAAAACAACTAAATTGAGCTGATATGAAGAGGCAAAATAAAGGATCCTTTCCTAATGGAGTTAAAACCTTGGGACTGAATGACCATGCAGAAGCTGGCTAATGTAGCTTCCGTTTCCAGATCTTACCATCAGAAATCATGAAAACTATAATTTTTAGTAACATCTGTTTACAAAGATTAATGTACTTTAAGCTTAATACAAGGCAGTGTAGAAATGACTTCTCAAGAGCTCAAACTGCCTTCCAACCAGCTCTTCTTTTTTGTTCCTTCATATTCATACAGCTAAATAGCTGTCTAAAGATGTATGCTCTAGTTATTCTTTAAATCTCTTTAGTCTCATGTTCAAAGCTATCACCCAATGGAAATTGTCACAGTTAATTGGCAAAAATAATAATCAGTGTCATCAAATCCCAAGTATCATATTGATTCTCTTTATCACGTGTACAAACTGGTGTTGGAGATACTACCACTCATTGTCAACTCAGCCTTCTTTCGTAGTAAATCCTATCCTGCCTCATTTACTCAGAGTTCAGTCTTGAACTCTCTTCTCTCTTCTGCCCTTAAAGTTCGCAAGTCTGATAATGTAAGAAGCATTCCATCTACCTGGCACTTCATACTATTTTTAGAGAGCTAAGACTGTTAGTATTGTTAGCAGCACACCATTTTTAGCGGGCTATTAAAAGTGACTCTAAATGTAGCTATCTGGCACAGCAGTTAAGATCCTGCTGGGGGATTGAGTCTTAGTTCCAATTGCAATGTCAGTTTCTTACTGTATCCCAGAAGGCCACAGGTGACAGCTAAAGCAAGCGGGTCTCGGACACTTATTAGAAGACCCAGATTGAGTTCAGGGAATCTAGCTTTAGCCTAACCCAGCTCCAGATGTCGTGGGCATTTGAGCAGGTTGAAGCTGTTTCTCTGTTTGTATTACCCTTCCTCTCTCCTTTTCAAATAAATAGAAAGAAAAATTTTGAAAAGTATTCTCTGAAGTTAACTGAATAATGTTAATATGTATACTTATGTATATATATATATATATATATATATATATATATATATATATCTTCATGTATATGAAAGATGTAATGTGTTACTAATTTCTGGAGTACTGATGTGCCCCATTATAGATCATTACAGTTACAATATTACTGGTTACTAATACTGAATTGCTTACTTGAAATTTGGTAAAAAATGTTTTTAAAATTATATTTTGTGTTTATATAAGTGAACAAATTTCACATATTTCATATTTATGGATTTAAAGCAGAGTGATACTTCCCATCTTACCCTCCCTCCATCAATACTCCCAATCTCCTTTCTCCTTCCTTTCTTGTTTTCTCTTTTAATTTTTACAATGATGTACTTTCAGTTTATTGTACAATCAGAAGCTTAACCCTCCACTAAATAAAGAGTTCAAAAAGTAGAAAGTTAAAAAACAAAACAAAACACGGTTCCCCAAGAGTATAGGCAAGGACCATAAACAGGAGTCAAATCTCAAAAGGCCAAGAAGTCTGCCTTTGCCGACGTCTTGTAGTTTTTCTGATGTTTTCCTCCAGTAATTTAATGGTATCAGGCTGTAGATTTAATGCTTGATCCATTGTGAGCTGACGTTTTGAGAAGGTGTAAGTTGGGGGTTCCCTTTCATCCTTCTGCATGGTGAGAGATCCAGTTTTCCCAATGCCAATTGTTGAAGAGACTGATCTTTCCTCAGGAAGTGATTTTAGCTCATTTGGCAAAGATTAGTACATGTATCGATTAATTTCAATGATTTCTCCTGTTTTCCCTTGGTCCATATGTGCCAGTACCATTGCTTTATACACCCAGAATGTATACATTTTTATGTGTAAAGCATGCCTTAAAAGGTGGGAGGAAAAGAAACACCAATGTAGTTTCTAAAAACTCTCTGGATTAGCATACTGTGTGTACCAGATGTGTTATTTAAATGTCAGTGAATTGCAAGGGAGATTCCTGATTGCTGTTATTTCCCCCCTCACTGTCATTGGTATGCAACATGGTATTTCAGATGATAAGATAGAGCACAAATCACTTATTTGTGTGGTTGCCACATTTGGTGAAGTATGTTTTCCTTCTTTAACAACAAATATTTCAGGTTTTGAGTTATCTCAAGTTTTGATTCTAGTCATAATAGATAATTATACTCTGGCGGGAGTGTCAGGGACCATATTCTTGGTTCATGCAATGTAGATACCACTCTCACTTTGGGTCCATATGGTGATCATCTTTGTCTTTTGAGTTATGCATGATTTAATTCTTTCCTCCTATGTGCCTAGCATTTGGAATCCAGTTTTAAGAAAGAATGTTCATTAACAAGGGGTCTGTCATGTTGTGGTGAGGCTGTTTCACAGTGATTTCCTGAGAGCTGCAAAAATGATTTCAGATTGTCTCCTTGCAAGCACACAATCACTCAGAATTAAATAAACCTCAATTACTCAATTTTTCCTTATTTCTATATTTTGCCAAATGTAAAGCTATAGTCACTAAAAACTACAGAACATTAAATGCTAATTTTTAAAATAACTTACATTGAAAGGTATAGACTGCATTGGGTCAGGTGTTTGGTGCATCACTTAAGATGTCACTTGTGAGTCCGGGCACTATTTTTCATTATAGTTTCTTGCAGTGGTAGCATTTTGACTAATCTTCTGCCTGCAGCACTGGCATTCCAAATGGGCACTGACTCTAGTGCAAGCTGTCCCATTTCCAATCTAGCTCAATGCTTATGACCTGGGAAAGCAGCATGGGGTGGCTTAAGACCTCGGATCCCTGCACCAATGTTGGGAACCCAGAAGAAGCTCCTGGCTCCTGTCTTTGGGTTGGCTCAGCTACTGTTTTTTTTTTTTTTTTTTTGGCCATTTGGGGAGTAAACCAGCAGATGGAATATCTCTCACTATCTCTTCTTCTTTCTATAGAATCTTAAATAAAAATAAATACAAATCTTTTTTAAAAATTACACATTCTGGGAGGCAACATGCTCAAGTAATTGGGTTCCTGCCACATTGGTGGAAGATCTAGATTGATTTCCTGGCTCCTGGCTTCTGCTTGACCCAACCTCAGATACTATGGGCTTTCTAAGTGAATGAAGAAATAGATTTCTCTCTCTGTCTGTATCTTTTTCTGCCTTAGAAATAAATAAAAATAAATTTAAAAATTCAAAACAGAGGGTAGAGTATTTCTCAAAACTCTCATGAAATGGACAGGATGGGAAAATACTGTTATTTCTGTGGGCTCATATAGAAGATTGTAGCTGTTAATAGCTTTAACCCCTTCTATGCTCAATCATTCTCTCATTGCTAAAAAATTAATTTCTCTGTAAACTGTACCTTGAGAAAACCCAAACAATTCTGTGATTTGAGAGAAATCAATACATACACCAAGAACTAATCTTGAGAAGAGATAACCTTTGACAGGTTGTTTAGATATAGAGAGCAAATAAAAAGCACTTTGAAAAAAAATTTATGAAGGAAGATCAGGAGAAACCACTGCTGGCAGTGTTATATACAGAAACCAATCCTCTAAGCCGCATCCAAAAGTGATTGGTAAAAACTATGGATATTGGTAAAACTATCTGAATATGTTTGGTTGGAAGTGATCTAATTCTTGCTTAGAAGTTCTTTATGAGAATTTAGAGAAATTAGAATACATGGTCTTATTGGATTGAATATGCAAAATAAAAATTCTCACCTATCTATAAATTTGTTGTAATTTTTGAAATTTTTAAGTTCATTTGAAAAAGAAACTCCAGTTAAAGTTTAACCAAGGAAACCAATTTTAATTATATTGTAAAAGGAGGTATAGAGAACATTCAGCCTGGCCAGGTATGTGAGACAATTTGTATTTCAGCAAGTATCTGTGAGTTCTATTCTTCCTTTACTGATATTTGATATTTTCCAAACTTCACACATGTTTTTATGTTTATAAGTCATTTGTTTTTCCTCTTCTATGACTTATCTATTTACTTAAGCAGGTATATTTTAAAAATTGAGTTCTAGTGTTGTTCATAATCTTATTATCAAGCTTTCTCAGCTCCATGTATGACAATGAAAGCGATGTATTAGTCAAATTTACCAGAATACTAACAGCAATAAAAAAAATAGAGAAAATGAAATAAAATAAAACACTAGAGGCTCATTCTGAAGACATCATAAAGATAGAACAACTAAGAAGGTAAACTATCAGAAAATTAAACATTTGGTTTCAGTTATTTTGTCCTATTGCCAATATCTAAAACCCATTATCTTTCCCAATGAAAGAGTTTTTATTTGTTACAAATTGAGAACTTTATAACATCTCAAAACTTATTTGCTCCAACAATTTTGATAAAAATATATGTATTCTACAGTTGTATTCATTGGTCTTTACTTCATTTCTACTAAATTACTGTCTAATTCATCTACTGTTTTAAAGATTTATTTTTTTATTGGAAATTTGGATTTACAGATAGGAGAGACAAAGGGAAAGATTTTCCATCTGCTGGTTCACTCCCCAAGTGGCTACAATGCTTTGAGCTGAGCCAATAAGGAGCCAGGAACCAGGAGCTTCTTCTGGCTCTCCCACGTGGTACACGGTCCCAAGACTTTGGGCCATGTTCAACTGTTTTCCCAGGCCACAAGCAGGGAGCTGGAGGGGAAGTGGAGCAACTGGGATACATTCAAGGTGAGAACTTTAGCCCCATTCCATCTGCTTCTGATCAATTGACTACCTTTGAACTCATGTCAGAGAAGTGATAGAATTCAGACAGGTCTCCTCATCTAGATCATTTCCCAATTCTTTCCACTTATTTAAGCCAATTGACTTTTGCTCAACTGAACACAGCTTCTCATTTTCCAACCATTGTGAGATGCCTGTGTGTATTCTTAATGCTTTAACTGGTTGATGAATAAATTGAGAATATTTAGATATGTTAATTGTCACTTCCCTGAAGTAAGCTTAATGTATATCTGTATTTTTTAACATGTAAACTAACAACTTTTCTGTTGTCCTAACAAAATATGCGATTAAGGAAAAGGCACATGGGATTGGCATTGTGGTGCAACCAATCAAGCCATCCCTTGCTATAGTGGCATCCTACTTAAGACCTGGTTGCTGCACTTCTAATCCAACTCCTTTTTTAATGCATCTGGGAAGTCAGCAGATAACAGTCCAAGTAATTGGGCCCCTGCCACCCACATGGGATACCTAGATGCAGTTCCTATCTTGTTTCTGCCTAGCCTGACTAGCTGTTGGGCCATTTGGTAAGTGAATCTCTCTCTCTCTCTCTCTCTCTCTGTCTTTCCCTTTCTGTTTATTACTCTTTCAAATAAGTAAATCTTTTTTAAAAAAAATCCACTGAGTATCTAAACAGGTGCAGAAAAAAGAGACTTTTGACAAAATTTCACATCTATTCATGGTTAAAACAGAACACAAAAGGTGTAGATAGAACTTATCTCAATAAAACAAGACTCAGCTACCACCAATTTCATTGGGGAAAATCTGAAAGCTTGTAGATATGACAACAAAGCAAAAAACAACTTAACTTTATCAAAAGCATTTCCACAGCAAGAAAAATGACTAACAGAATAAAAAGGTAACCCATGGAATACTCAGACATTTTTTTCCTATGGGGGCTAATATTCAGAATAGACTAACTAATCTTGCAACTTTGAGGTGAAACCAATTAGATTAAATTGAAAGTAAGCAAAGGATCTGGAAAGGTATCCTAAGAAGAGGGACAAATGGTCAACGAATGTACAGAAGGCAGTTATTAATCGTTAGGGAAATGAAAATGAAAGGAACGCTTACATCATACCTGTTAGGGTGACTATTATCAGAAAGAAAACAAAAATGTTGTTAAGATATGGAGGTAAAAGAATCCTTGTACCCTTAATGGAAATGTAAGTGGATGCAGCCACTATGGAGATTAGTATGAAATCTACTTTCTCAAAATAGAACCAGTATGTGATTCTGGCACTTAGCAATCCTTCTTCTGAATATTTGAGTACATGAAAAGGAACTGAAATCAGATTTCAAAGATGCATGTGCATTCCTGTGTTCATTTCAGCACTATTTGCAACAGTCTACTTAAGGGACCAACCTCAGTGTTTGTGAACAGATTAAAGGATAAGGGAATTCTAGCAAATATGCGCTGTGGGGTATTATTCAACCTTTAAATATAAGGAAGCTTACTAATGAGATAGCACGGATGATCCTAGAGGACACTACATGAATGGAAATAAACCAAATACAAGGAAAGACAAATACTGCATGATTTCAAACATAAGTAGAATCCAAAAATGCGTTGATTCTTGCTCTCTCTCCTTCTCTATCTTCTCTCCCTCCCCCAGTTCTGCCTTCTCATTTCCTTCAAGCTAGAGCCTGGGTCTTCTTCAGAATTTTGCTTTTAAGAGCAGTATAATATTTTTGTACTCTTCTTAGGCTTTTCTGCTCCTTAACCAATAAACTTCACAATGATAGATGCTTTGGGTGAGTTTGCAGCTTTTGAGAGGGTGTATTCAGTTTAGGAAACTGATAGGATTTCCTGTATTCATGCAGGACACCGTAGGGAAGTAAATGGGAGGAAATCAGGAAGCAAAGCAGCATGTGACATTGGCCTGTATGTGTGAGGATCTATGCATTCTCATTTTGGCTCTGTTGTGGAGTGCATTTTCCTGTAGTGTAACTTTGATGAGAAGTTTAAAGGTTTATGTTTTGTACACAGCAGCCTGGGTGGATTTTTTAAAAAAAGATTTATTTATTTTTATTTGAAAGATTGAGAGAAGGAAGGAGAGAGAGGGGGAAGAGAGAGGGAGAGAGAGAGAGAGGAAGAGAGGGAGAGAGAGAGAGAGAGAGAGAGAGAATCTTCCATCCAGTGATTAACTCCCCAGATAGTTGCTATGGCCAGAGCTGAGCTGATCCACAGGCTGGAGCCAGGAGCTTCTTGGTACCCCTGCATGTGCAGGTGCCCAAGGACTTGAGTCAACCATTGATACTTTCTCAGGTCATAACTAGAGAGCTGGATGGAAAATAGAGCAGCCAGGACATGAACTGGCACCCATATGGGATGCCAGCGCTGCAGGAGAATGTTTAACTGGCGAAGGCACTGCACCTGCTCCTGGATGGACGGTTTTAATTCTGAATCTGTATGGTGTTTTAATCCTGGCAAGTACCTGCACTTTGTGACAGTTTCATCCATAGGAGAATGGCCTTTTGTTGTTTTTTTGTTTCATTTTGTTTACCAAATGAAACTGTAGAGACCAGACTTTCGTAGAACAGAATCTTGGTGAAGCTTTAGTTTTAAATTACTAGTGCTAGGTGTAGGTCAGGTGTAACACAATCCACTTTGTGTGCAGGGTCAAGGGGGGCAAAAGTAGAAAATACCAGCTTCATGGTATGCAGTGGCTCTGGAGTGAGGCCCCACTGTGAACTCTTGAAGTGGGTATAGATGACAATTGCCTCAGAAGGATTATTCATCCTTAATACTGCTTTCTTAGTCCTAAGTAATCACTGCGGGAGATAGTGTCCGTTTTCAATGTGGTCCAAGTCTGGAAAAATTGCAGAAAGTGTGTGCGCACTGATTTTACGTGTGCCAGAGAAATTCAACTCGGAGGGATGTGGAAATTCAGCACCAGCACTTTTTACTTAGAACAGAAAGAAAAGCAGGATACCTTAAATAACTACTGGCGACTGGACTATCTAGTTATGTTCATTTGCTTGCTTCTCAAAATTGCCCCAGTACTTTCCTTCTCTTTGAGATGAAGGGTAGCAAGAAAATGTAGATTTTTAACCCTTTAAAAGGTAAAGATGCACTGTCAAAATCTGCCTTTATTCAGGAATTTCTGTCAAAAAAAAAGGTGAAAGCTTCACTGAGAACATCTTGGATGACAGAGAAGAATGAAGTATTTGGAGAGATGAATCATGGATGACAATTTTCTTAAACTTTGATTCATAAGGCAAGAATAAGTATAGGTTTTTTGCTATAAAATAATTACACAATAATTTTATCTTTGACTTCAATTTTTTTTCCCTCAGAATTTGATAATTGAGAGCCATGACCTTGTTGTCATTTCAACATCTTGCAGATCTACAAATTGTCCTGGTCCCATGACTGTACTGGCAGCCCCACATTTCAGAAGTCCTCAGTTCCCTGAACACTGGAATGGTTAGTTTTTTTTCTGATAGACTATGTTGAAAAGGTGTGGTTGGAAACACTATGGGATGGGACATGAAAGAATGAGTGAAGTTTTGTTTTGAGATATTTATGTTGGGCCCAGCAACATGGTCTAGCAGCTAAAGTCCTCGCCTTGAGCGTGCCGGGATTCCATGTGGACGCCGGTTCTAATCCCGGCAGCTCCACTTCCCATCCAGCTCCCTGCTTGTGGCCTGGGAAAGCAGTCGAGGACGGCCCAAAGCTTTGGGACCCTGTACCCGTGTGGGAGACCTGGAGGAGGTTCCTGGCTCCTAGCTCCGGATCGGCACAGCACCGGCCGTTGCGGCTCACTTGGGGAGTGACTCATCGGACAGAAGATCTTCCTCTCTGTCTCTCCTCCTCTCTGTATATCTGACTTTACAATAAAAATGAATAAATCTTTAAAAAACAGAAACAAAAAAAGAAATATTTATTTTTCGTTAGTCTGATGTTGATTTATTTTTTCATTCTTAACACTGTGCCTGAAATGATTATTTGAAAATCAGAATTAAAGAGAGTCACACACACACACTCACACACACACACACACACACACACACACACACACACAACTTCTACCCTCTGGCTTGCTCTTCAAATGGCCACAATGACTAGAGCTGGGCCAAGAGGTAAACCATACCCAGGAGCTTCTTTTGATCTCCCAGGTAGTTGCAGGTGTCCAAATACTTGGCCCATTTTATGCAGCTTTTTCAGGCACATTAGCAGGGAGCAAACTGGAGGTGGGGTAAGGACGTGAACCGTCACCCTTTTAGGATGTTAGCATTTCATGTGGCTGCTTTACCAGCTATGCCACAGTTCCAACCTGATTTTATTCTTGTCCCCTCGCTGTTTGTTTCTTCATTGTAAATCATGATGAAAGTAATCTTAGATTAGTTCAAATAAGTATTTACACTGATCTTTGAGCCTGAATGAACCTGAGATTGAAACTAGTTCATAAACATTTCCATATGGATTCCATTTGCTTCTCAGAGCAAGCCTCTGTCAGGACTGGTATGATTTTGTAGCTCAGTAGATTAATAAAGCTGCGATGTTCTTGTCTTGTTCAAGCTCACACAGCTAATAATTAGTACAGCCACATACAAGAATCAGATCCTCTGACTCCCAAATTGGTATTTTTCCAACAACCCTCAAGAAACTATATAGCATATAATCATTGTAAAATAGAATGTAATAACTGAAACAAATGTGACTGTTTAAATCCAGTTACTAAAAATATTCCAGTAGGCTGCTATTTACCACCAGGCACTGTGTTTCATAAGCCTTTGCTGTGTCATTTTGTCAAGTTGTAAAAAACCAAAAACCAAAACAATTAGTGTTATATAAAGAAAGCATGCTATTCTGTTTGAACATTCTCTGGTTTTCTGTTTTTTTGGGGTTTGAAGCAGAATCATTTCTTTTATTCTGCATTTCATCTTAGCTCTTGAACAAATAAGGTTATGTTAAACACTAAAGGTAAACGCTTATTTGTTTTTTTCATAATAAAGTTCCATAGGCTCAAGAATTCCCCTTTCCACTCTCCCCATACTCCCTACGCCCACTATTTTATACTGTATTATTACAATAGTATAGTCCTTTAACATAGTCACAAGTCCATCATCCTTCTATTTAAGTATATCATGACATTGTAGGTATGGACAATGATAGAAAATCCAGTATCTTAATTTCAAGATATATTTAACAGTTTCATTTTGAGTCCATCTTTTATTCTGGCGTAGAGTTGCATACTATGATGTATCTTCACTTCTTAGTATTCTAGTCACCATTATGCAGTTCCTCTGTATGAGTGTGTATATATATTACATATATATACACACTCACACACACATACATATATATATGTATATGTATGTATGCTTACCTATTTCTTCATGAGGGTTGTCTTATGTTAGTAAGAACATATGATATTTGTGTTTTTGGGATTGGCTTATTTCACTGAGCTTTATGGTCTCTAGTTGGAACCATTTTGTTGCAAATGGTAGGGTTTCATTCTTTTCAATGACAGAGTAGTATTCCACAGAGCCGATGTACCACAGTTTTTTATCCATTCCTCTTTTGATAGGCATCTGGGTTGTATCCATGTCTTTGCTGTTGTAGATTGCACTGCCGTAAATATAGGATGCTTTCTCATATGCAGGTTTCATATCGTTTGAATGTATTTCCAGAAGTGGAATAGCTGGGTCATACGGTAGATCAATTTTTAATTGTTTTTAACTCTCTCCATACTGACTTCCATAGTGGCTATAATAGCCGACCTTCTCACCAATAGTAAAGTAGGGTACTTTCTTCACACCTTTATGCCAGCAGGTATTGTTGGTAGAGTACTGAACATAGGCTAATCTCAATGGAGTAAGTGGAACCTCAATGTGATTTTTATTTGAATTTCCCTGATAGCTAGGGAGCCTGAACATGTTTTTCATATATGTATTAATCATTTTAATTTGTTCTGTTGAAAACTATCTGTTCATTTCCTTTACCCATTTCTTAACAGCTTTTTTTTTCTATTGTTAAGTTTCTGTGAAATCCTGGATACTAGTTCCCTCTCTGTTATGTAGTGTGCAAAGATTTTCTCCCATTATGTTGGTGGCTTCCTCACTGTACAGAAGTGAGCTTTTCCTCTGCTGTACAGACACTTTACAGTTTGATGTTGTCCCATTTGTTTATTTTGGCTTTACTGCCAGTGCTTTTTGTGACTTTCCTAAGGAATCTTTCCCAATGCCTCTAACTTGCAGTTTGCTTCCTATGTGTTCCTGTGTTAGTTTGATCGTTTCTGGGTGCTGATTTAAGTCCTTGCTCTATTTGGAACTAGTTTTTTTGTATAAGGTGACAGGTAGGGGTCTTGCCTCTTATTTCTGCAGACTGCTCTCCAATTGTCCCAACAGCATTGGTTGAAAAGATCAGTCTGTTCCCCTGGATTATCCTCAGTTTTTTTGTTAAAGATTAGTTCGCTGTTTATGTAAGGGCTCCCTTCTGTGGTTAATCTTCTGTTCCCTGGATCTTCTCTGTTTCTCTATCAGTAAAAATAAACATTTTTAACATGCAGTTTGTGGTTCCTTGAGAAAGGAAAGCCAGAATTTCATGCTAAGAAAATGGTGTTTAAATCTCTTTTCTCCAAAATTAAGGTATTTCTCTACTGCCATTACAGCACCTATTCATATTATAAAAGCAAATGCTTTTTTATTGCAACGACATCATTTGACTTTTTTTTTTTTTGAAACCAAAGTGCCAAGTTATATACAAGATCATTTAGTTTAGATGCTAAAATTCAGCTTGCTTTTTAAGGGCATGAGTTTTATTAGCTGGTTTTTCTTACACAATCAAGTGCCATTTTAAATGCCATTTACTCTTTAATGTACAATTTTTGTATTAAGTATAATTGAACTCGAAGATGCATCTTTATTCTTTCAGTGTTCAGAAACTGTTTAGGGCAACTCCTTGTCTGGTGTCCAGAGTATCTGTGAGTGTCATCTCATTTAGAAGGCACACCTAATACTCAGAAACAATCAAATGACAGATCTTTTTTTTCCTACTCACTGTGACTAACAGGGAGTGTTCTCATCTTCACAATAAGAGGAAATCTCATTTCTTTGGAAAAGATTCCCAGTATTAGCTTCACTCTTATTACTTAAGAAGTTTGTTATCAAAATAAGGGTGATTTGATTTTATGAGGAATTATCCTTTTATTTAAATTTAGACCCCTTATAAATGATGAGGGAAGCTTTATTTTAAATAGCGTGATCAACAAGGATTGAAAAATTGTCAGCAGAATGTCTATAGATGGTGTTTAGAGGCCATTTCAAGTTTCATCTTCAAGTCTGAATGCAAAATTATAATTTATGACTAATTATCTTCACTAACATTTAAGTTTATTAATTATGTTTTCTTTTTCCTTTCTAAAAGTCAATGCCATTTGATCACTTCCTTTTTTTCCTCTGACAGTCAAAACAAGGAGCACCTTCAAATGAATGTTTTATATAGAAGAAATGTTTTTGTAATGAACCAGATTAGTTAGAAAAAAAATGGTAGAAGAGAAGCAGTGTCTGTGGTGAGTTTATGCCCAAGTGATAACATTTGACAATTTAGTGAATGCAATAGGATTTTTAAAAGGAACATCTTAGAGAAAAACTTATTGTTGACCAATTCATAGTGAAATATACGTATTTTTTTTAAAGATTTATTTTTATTTTTATTGGAAAGTCAGATATACAGAGAGACAGAGAGGAAAATCTTCCATCCAATGATTCACTCCCCAAGTGAGCGCAACAGCCTGTGCTGTGCCGATTTGACACCAAGAGCCAGGAACTTCTTCCGGGTTTTCCACAAGGGTGCAGAGTCCCAAAGTTTGGGGCTGTCCTCGACTGCTTTCTCAGGCCACAAGCAGGGAGCTGGATGGGAATGGAGCTGCCGGGATTAGAACTGGTGCCCATATGGGATCCTGGCACGTTCAAGGCGAGGACTTTAGCCACTAGGTCACGGCACCGGGCCCAAAATAAAAGTATTTTTGCCTGATTTGGCTGTGGTGACATCTGTCATATAGAAGATACTTTGTTTATAATTACTGATAAATAGTTATAGTTTGGTGCAGGAATTTCAAACAAATAAGGATTACATAGCCAAGTAAATAAATATTACTGACTTTCCACCAGGCCCACTTAAAGCTTGCACCTCTGCCTCTTTCCCATACTGAGATCTTTAAGTGGAGCCTCATGGGCAGTCAGTGGATGGAATTAAATAATGTACCTGGGACCCCTTCATTACTTATTCAGAGAATACAGCCATTGCTATTCATTGCATTTCTAACTCTCTTGTTGGGAGAAAAATGACAAAGAAACCTCTACTTTTTTACTTCCTTCTGTATGGAATTTGAAAAGAAATAAAGGGAGCCAGGGAGTTTATAGGAATATTTGACAGTAAAGTTTCTCTATTTTAGGAATTTATTTTAATGTATAGCAATAGATGATGGATTATTTATCCACTTATAAAGGAATCTTAAAATGATATTCTGAATATTTCTGTTCTACTTTTTCATCTCAAGACTTCCTCTGGTTTATTTGTGAGGTAGTTGCATATGTAAGTGTTTTATAAAAGGCAATAGAGCCCTTCCATCACAGTTAGTAGAGCATGAGACTTATAAAAGACAATATGGGTATAAAAGGAAGTGCAACACTGAGAACACTGGGTTCTGAGCTGGACTCATCCATATGGTATTTGATAGATCTGTGGATCCAGATGTCTGCCATAAACCTTCTTTTGTTCACATTCTGCGGGAATGGACTGCTTTTATGACTTCACAAGGTCTTCAATGGGATGAAATCAAATAGTGTGTGTTTTGGGATGTGATTCAAAAATCATCATCATCATCATAACTGGGATATTGTAATTGACAAAAAAATTGATTCTCTGTTACTCGAGTTTTTTCCCGTTATTCTGCTATTTTGCTTCTCATTTCTCTTGCTGACTACACAAAAATCAATATTATTATGAATTTTAATGGTTTGTCTATATAGATCATTGTGTTTTTCAAATCCAGCAAGACATAAATTATATTAAAAACAAATGGTTGCTGCATAAGAGCAAGTAACAAAGGACATATCTCTGGCAGAATGATCTCCCCTCTTTTTACCTTCCTTTGGGCTACTCAATTGAATACATCTGCTGTGAATATTTGAAAGAATTATTGAAGAAAATCATTACTATTTGTTTGGGTAGTTTGTGTGCCAGATATTTTCTTCTTTAAAGATAATTTGGTTTACTTGCAAAAGACAAAGAGAAAGAGAGATAGAGATTATTTAATCTATCAAC
Source organism: Ochotona princeps (assembly GCF_030435755.1). NCBI lineage: Eukaryota > Metazoa > Chordata > Mammalia > Lagomorpha > Ochotonidae > Ochotona > Ochotona princeps. The sequence goes on along the minus strand of NC_080842.1, from coordinate 30,945,252 downwards.
TGGCTCACTCCTGGAATATCCACCACACCTTGGGCCAGCCCAGGTACGAGGAATTCCATCTGGGTCTTTCTTTTATGTGACCCAGATCTAGGCACCTGATCGAGCTCTGCTACCTTCCCAGCTGCAGTTGTTGGAGTCTGGATTGGAAGCAAACACTGGACTCTGCTACTGGGATGCTAAATTTGCTTTATTCTCCATGCCACAGTGTGGATCCCTATGCAGCTATTTTCTGTATTCTTACATGTGTTATTTTCTATAATTATCACAACAGTTCTGAGAGGTAGTCACTGTTTATAATCCTAGAATGAACAGGTATGTAAGTACAAGGTACTACCTCAAATTGACAAGTATGAAATTTGGAAATTTTAGATATCATGAAGGAATATTCTTTTTTTAAGCTTTTATTATTTTAAATTTCCAGACATTAATTATGCATGGAGTAGTTAATATGTTACGCTTAAAAGATTGTGCTTTGAAGAGCATGATCCAAATCAAACTTATAGAGCAACTGGTACATTTGTTTATACTCACTGACAACTGCAGCACATTACAGCCAATTAGCTGCAGAAATTTCCTGTGCTAGAAACAACAATCGTTAGGATTGGGAATTTGGAAATATAATGCTGATATATTTTGTGTGTGGAGTCAGGACTTAACCAGTAGTAATTCTGCATTGCACTTTATGTAAATCAAAAAATATAAATTAAAAGAAAATTACTCAAATACCAGAAATACATGAAAAATTGAAAAGTAGGTTTGTTTTAAAATATTCTGTTTCCATTTCAGAAAACTTCATCTACTTCATTTGAAGAATGGTAACTTGAAATCTAAAATTCATCTCTAAACAGAAAGATAAGCCTTTTTCAAGAAAACTGATACTACTAATTTTATTTAACTTTTCACCTACCTTAAATAAGTATAAATGTAATATGCAGAGCTTCATAGACTACGTACAATCTGATGATTCTGAGTGCATGCAGCATGCAGGACACCCTCAACACAAACAAGACAACAGACACATGCATCATTTCCTAATATTTCCCATGTCACTCTGCTTTTGCTCTTGTTGTGAGGGTGGGTAACATACGATAAATCTCCTGAGCAATTTTGAAGTGTACAACATTATACTGCTAACTGTGGGCACTATGAATACAGCAGATCTCTTGTGGTTGCTTATCCGATCTTAGAAAAAAATTTACACTGATTGAATAAAACCACCCTATTTCTCCTACCCACTCAGTTCCTAGAAAACACTATTATACTCTGCTGCAATGAGTTTGACTGTTGTAGATGCTCATGTGAGCGGCATCACCCACTGCTTGCCTTTCTGAGATTAGCTTATGTAGGTGAGGATAAAGTTCCCTGAGTTGATATGCTGATGAAACTGGTTGGATTTCCTTCTTCTGAAAGCAGAATAATTTTACATCGAATGTATATATATTTAATTTTTTAAAGCCTTTCTTCTGTTAACAGACATTTGGTTGTTCTTAATTTGTCGTTGGTGTGAATAGTGCTATAATGAGTATTGGAGTTCAGATACGTTTTGAGATACTGTTTTTAATTCCTTTGGAGCTGTATACAGAAATGCTATTGCTGGTTCACACTATAGTTTTATTTTTAATTTTTAAGGAACCTCAATGCTGCTTTCCATTTCTAATACATCATTTTATATTCACACAGATGAATGCAAAATTGAATTTTTCCACTGCCTCACCAACACTGAAACACATCTTCTATTAGCAGCCTTCCCAAGAAGTGTGAAATGATTTCACACTGTTCTGATTTACAATCCCCTGATTATTAGTGATATTGAGCATTTTTTGTAAACTTTTTGGCTATAGATTATTTGTAGACATGTCTGTACTTGTTTTTGTTTTTCATTACCATATAAGAAATGAAATGGGGCCATTGAGCTCACCATGGGAGCTAGGCACTGTTGCACCCACCTGTGCCCTCCATGGACATGGGTTCATGGGGGCTGAAAATATTGGCTTTCAGGGGGTGTAGGAGATAATGCCAGTGGGAGTGCTTAGAGACCTGGGGGCTCACATGGAAGTAGCTGGAGCAAGCCTAGCAAAAGGGGTGGAGGAAGAGGATGGGAGAGCCCTAGGTTAACATGCTGGCGCTGTGTGCTGGTGGACTGGGCTCAGGGAACTTTGAATGGGCTAGGAACTTGAATGGGCAGAGGAGTAAGCTCCAGGCCAGTACACCACCACACTGGAAGACTGGGCTGGGGCACAGAGACTGTGGATTACTCAGGGAATGGAGTAACAAGATGTATGGAAGGGAGGACTGCTGAGGAATATATTGCAGGTAAGGAATGACTTCTGAGGGACTTCTGTCGACAAAGCCACTGAACTTGCAGGTAAGTGAGGGATCTGAAAAGAGCAGTTTGGAGGGGAAACTGGAGGAGCTTTAAGGGTCAGACCAATGTACCAACCGGCATGGGGTGGGCCAGGCTGCAACATCCACCAGCTCATACCAAGGCTGGGACAGAGGGGGAAGACTATACTAAGTAAGAACCTAGCATCCATGAGACCTGGGTCTTGGATTGGGCCTGGTGGGAAACTTTGAAACTTCCCTGCTGGAATATAGCTCCCACCGGTGAACATGTTAATTTAGGCCTAGGTGTTGATCAGGACAGACAAGATAGCGCCACCCATCGGCAAGTGAGTGGGTTGGTTCTGAAGTGGGGCAGACTGGGCAGGGCCAAGCCAAACATTAGCACACTGGTATATTCACAGAAGCGAGGATGGAGTACGGGTCATGCAAGGATAGACTATTATACCCACCAGTTTGCATGAGCCAGGGATGGGAACAGATGGGGAAGGGCTAGGCTGTAGCATCTGCCAGTGAGAGTTGGGACTAGGGGCGGGCCAGTGCAGACCAGGCTGCAGCATCCAGTGGCAAAGGTAAAAATGGGGAATGGGCTATGTTGAGCTGGGTGGGAATAACCACTGGCATGTGAAGATCTGTGGTTGGGAACAGGCCAGATTGGGGAACTAAGGGGACACCCTGGCTGGAATGTGGCTCCCACTGGTGAGTATGAGAGCCAGAATGGACGTGGTGAGATGAGCTGGACATGGCTGCAGTGTTCCTCAGCATGCGTATGGACTGGGTCTGGGATGCACCAGACTGAGCTAAACAAGCACCCATTGGTGCTTGTGAGAGCCAGGGTGGATGTAGGGTGAGCTGGGCTAGGTCTCAGTATCCACTGAAGCATGCGAGAGCTGTGTTTGGGAGTGGGCCAGGTGTGGCTGGACTGTAGCACCCAATGGTAGGAACCAGAATGGATGTGGATTTGTTGGGCAAAGCCACTGTTACTGCCAGGACAACAGGTGGACAAGGGCAACCTGGGCCAGAAACCCACCAGTGTGCAGTGTGCAGTGTGCAGTGCATCTGCCACTGACAGACCTATTAGAAGAGCTTGGGGAGCTCGTCTGTCAGGATGTAGGTGATCGCAAGAACCAAGGCAGGGAACAGCCCAGCCCAGCCCAGGCCAGGTTATAATATCCACCAGCATAACTGTGGATCAGGTCTGCGGGTGGGCCAGGTTGGGCCAGTTCATATCACCGACTGGCAGATCTGAGAACTAGGTCAAGGTGCAGGACAGGCCGGGTCAGGCCACAACACCAGTCAATTCAGATTAGGATTGAGACTGGGGCCTAATTGAGCTGGGCTAGGCTGCAGCACCCACCAGCATGAGCTGGATTTGGGCACAGACCGGGCCAAGCTAGACAACAGTATCCTCCAGAAAATATCGAGGTGAGGCGGGCCTTGCCGGACTGGGCCAAGCACCCACCAGCACATGTGAGACCTGGGGGTTGGGGTACAAGTCCAGTAGGGGAGTGGTGGGCTCCATTCTTGGACCACTGCTCCCATTAATGAGCATGACAATTGGGACTGGGGCGGACTAGGCTGGGCAAGGCTACAACACCTATTGGCCTGCATGTGAATTGGTTTAGGGAGAGAGTCATATTGGGCTAACCGTATGCACGGTTGCATGTATGAGCCAGAATAAGTGCAGACTGGTTGGGCTTTCCTGCATCATCAGCTGGCAAGTGCTGGGACTAGGGGCAAATCCTGACAAGCTAGACTGTAGAGCCACCTGGAGAGTGCAAGGTCAGGGACTGGGAGTGGGTCCAGTAGGGAAACTGTGGGCATTTTTCTGATGGGCTGTAACTCTCACTGGTGAGCATGAGAAACCAGGTCAAGAGGTTGGCCTGGTTAGACAGGTGGTGTCATACACTGGTATGAGTGTGAGCTTAATAGTGGAGTCAGTTGAGTGAACTAAGCTTCAAGCATACTGAAGTGTAGGAGATTGAATGGGATGTGTCAAACTGGACCAGTCTGCTGCACATACTAGCAAGCGCAGGAAGCAGGGCTGGGGGAGAGAATAGTGGGGGTTATTGTGGGTCACTCCAAGTAGGCTGCAGTTTCTGCTGGTGTATGTGAGGGCCAAGTGTTCAGTGGACTGTGTTGTGCTGCACTGCAGTACCCATTGGTTTGTGTGAGAGACAGAAAAGACCTGGTAATTGCAACTACCCCTGTGTTCACAAGCTGATGTGGATGACGGACTGAGTCAAACCCTGTACTGGCAAACACAGCTGATGAGACTCGGGTGTGGGATTACCTCAGATGATGTTTCATTGGGGATCCCCCAACTGAATTGCTGGACTCAGAACTCCAACCATGGGGAGAACTGCAGGATCTGTGGACTGACTGTAGAGTACATGTGTCAGAACCTGATCTGCTCAACGGTTCTTCCCCTTTGCCCAGATGCAGGAGGTAGAAAATTTGGGAACAGTGGTCTCATTCACTTTCCCCTACTCCTTGACCCTTCCCACCATGATCAACTATGTAAACATCATTAGAAAAATATTTTTTAAAAATGGAACTCTGCCATACAAAAAATCAACTCAAGTAAATTAAAAAGTTAAAAGTGGAATATCAAGGGTCAGACTAATGAAAACATATAGGAAATGCTTTGACATTAGTTTTGGCAATGAATTTTTGGTATGACACAAAAATACGCAGGCAACAATGGCAAAAATAAGCAATAGGACTATGTTAAACCAAAAACTTGCATAGCAAAGGAAATCGTCAATGGAATGAATAAACAGCCAATGAAATAGGAGAAAATATGTGAAAACCATGTATTGTATTTCATAAGGTGCTGACATCCATATTTATATATGGAACAATTCCAACACAAGAGCTAGTAGTTATTTTAAAGCTTGGCATTTTGCAACTGGATAGATGAAAATAACTCTCATTATTTTGAATAAAATATATCAGAAATAGCAGAAAAAGGCTTTTCAAAGTGGTTATTATGATTCAGGCATAAACATTTAATGTAAAATGTTTAGTTACATATGTCCTATGGTGAATTCTTATACAGTGTTACAGTAACATTACTTGTGTTCATGAGCTAAAAGAATTTTAAGCATCCGTCTCAAATTTCGTAATATTTATTTCATAAAATTCTCTTTGTCTTAAGTTTAAAATGTCATTTGCTGTTTGCTGAAGTAGGATGTAAAAAACATCCTTTTGGTTTTTTCAGTTATTTGATTTCCAGTCAAATTGCTCATAGAATATTTATCATAAATTACACATCTGCAATGCCATTATGTGTAATTATTCCTGATTTTCTAGGGAAAATATATTTCTGGCTCCAACTATAGATAAATCACACTGGGGTATAGTCATAATCTTTATTAGTTCTCAGAAGACACAAAATGAAGCTACTCTGAGCAGCTCATGCTTTAGGACATCATTAATGTTGAAAAGCACAGTTCTTAGAATATCTGATTAGAAAGAGATAACAGTCAAGATACTGGAATTTCTCACATACTATAAAAACAATAAGGAACTTGTATTACTCTAAAGTTCTATTGTGTTACTGGGATGTAAAGTAGGGATAAACACATTCATTGCCTTCTATAGCTAAAAATGATGCAGGGATTTTATGTATATCTAGTGTATAGTGTATTGGAATAATTATTCCGCAAGAAATATTTTAGGCTAATATTTTCTTTTTTAAAAGTTTGTATTGGAAACTCAGATATACAGAGAGGATGAAAAATAGAGGATGAAAAATAGAGAGGAAGATTGTTCCTCTGCTCATTCACTCTCCAAGAGGCTGCAATGGCCAGAGCTGAACGGGTCCAAACTCAGGAGCAAGGAGCTTCTTCTGGGTCTCCCACGCAGGTGCAGGGTCCCAAGACTTTGGTCTGTCCTCGACTGCTTTTCTAGGCCACAGGCAGGTTGCTGGATGGGAAGCAGGGCTTCTGGGACACGAACTGGCACCTATATGGGATCCTGTGTGTGCAAGCGAGGACTTTAGCCACTAGACTACCGCACTGGACCTAGTTGTTGGCATAATGTGAATCACTTCAAGTATAAATAACCTTTTCAAAAGCTTTGTTAGGTAAGATTTGTTGCTTATTTGACTTACTACCCAGATTTGGCTTTAGATACTTAATAAAAATTTTCACTTGTGATACAAATCTCTCTCTCTCTAAATATAGCATAAGAATCTCTCTACCTCAGCACTCTGTAAAGACAGAAGGAAATTGTTGACTTCTGTTCTAACTCTGCTACAAATTTTCTTTTCGGGCTTGGCGGCGTGGCCTAGTGGCTAAGGTCCTTGCCTTGATCCCATATGGCCGCTGGTTCTAATCCCGGCAGCTCTGCTTCCTCTCTGTCTCTCCTCCTCTCAGTGTATCTGACTTTGTAATAAAAATAAAATAATAAATCTTTAAAAAAAAAAAAAAAATTTTCTTTTCATTTTGTGCACATCACTTGTCCTGTTTATTTTCCATTTGTGTGATTTTAGTCTGATGAGTAGAAGGGATGTATTTGCTATCTACAGTCAGACTGAATTACTGCATGCCTCTTTCCATCCCTTGACTCTGTACTACAAATAAACAGATGAGATTGGCTGGAATTCATGGTCGTCTTTCCTTTCTAAAATGTTAATGCTTGCTTTGTAATCCATCATTTGAAGTGTGTATAGAAGCATTTCAAGGACATTAGATGTGTTTTTTAATTTTTAACTGGCACATTAAAATTGTACGTGTTTGTGGGGTATCATTTGATATATATGTGTGTGTGTGATTTAATATGCAAATCAAGGTAAGCATATCTACCTTTTCAAACATTGTTTATCTTTTTATGGCAAAAACATTGGAGATTATTTATTCCAGCACTTTAAAACATGCAATGTGTTGTTGTTATTCATTGTTCAATACAACACCAGTTAGGGGAACAAATATTTCCCTGACTCCCTAATCTTGCAAGCCTCTGGTAAACACTACTTTGCTCTCGGCTTCCATGAGATCATCTGTTACAGGTTCCACATATGAGTGAGATCATGGGTTATGTGCGATAGGCTTATTTAAACTAACATAATGACCTTCAGTTGCATCCATGTTATTGTAGATGATGATTTCTTTTTAATAGCTGTATTCCCTTCTATTTTTGTACCTCATTTTTTTTGTCTTTTCATCAGTAGATGGACACTTTGTTTCTGTTACCTAGTTATGCTAAATATTGCTGCTGTAAAAGTGAGAGTATAGTAACTGTGTAATGGAAACTATCATATCCAGTGGCATGTGGTTTCATTTCATGGCATTGTAAATTTCTGTTTTTCTTCCTGTTGCTGATTTTGTTGTGGTTTTTCACTTGGAGGAGGATTTATAGTGACTGTGCAGTGAAGACTAACATGTCCAGATGTGAGGATATGGTGCAGTACGCGTCTCACTTCCGTATTGAGAATGGACTCCCACGGAAACTGTTGGATGTGTCTTGACAATGGGATGCTGGGCTCTGCCATTGTCCATGCCTACAATGATGGACTTATGACTGTTCATGAGGAACTATGCTGTTTAATGATATGGGAGAACTCAGTTGGGGGAGGGATTTGGAGATGAGATAGGGGAAATCCCAGGGCCTATGGAGCACTTCATAAAATGATATTAATAGTAAATGAAAAAAAAAAGTTACCAGAAAAAAAAAGTGAGAGTATAGAGGTCTTTTTGACAGACTGATTTCACTGACCTGGATATATAAGCATGAGTGGGATTGCTGAAAAATATGGCGGTTCCAGTTGTAGTCTTGAATTTCTCCATATGATTTCCATAATGGTTGTGTTAACTTATATAGCCTCTAAGAATGTACAACAGTTTCTTTTTCTTCATACTTTTTCACCACTTCTAGTCTTTTGTCTTTCTGATTACAGCCAATTTCTCACTATGGTTTGGATTTGAATTTCCATGATGAGTGAGGATGTTGAGGTTTCCTTTTCATGTACCTGTTGGCTACTTGTCTTCCTTTCAGAAGTGTCTTTTAGATACATTGCACATTTTCATTGAATTATTTCAACTTTTGCTACTGATTTTTTATGTCTCTTAAATATTCTAGTTATTAGTTTCATATTAAATATATAATTTACAGGTGTTTTCTCTCATCCTGAAAGTTGACTGTTCACAATGTTGGTTGCTTTTTGGTCAGAAATTCTTTAATTTAATAAAATATAATTTGTCAATTATTTGCTTTCCCTTTTATTTCCTATGCTTTTGAAGTTTGAGTTTTAAAAAAAATTGTACATTCCACCATCCTTACGTATTTCCTCTGTATTCTTTCTAACAGCTAAAAAATTCAGGCCTCTTTTTAGCTCTTTCATCCACATTGAATTGATTGTCTACATGGCGAAAGATAGAGGTCTAGTTTTATCCTGCATGTGAGTATGCAATTTCTTGCAACTGTTTATTGAAAAGAATGTCTTAGTTCCAATGTGTGGTCTTATCCCACTTTTCAAGGATGAATCAACTGTAAATGTACCTTTTTATGTATTGATTAAATTTAACAAAAACATAAGCATTGAAACTAATTATGGGACAATGTGTGATGTTTTGACACATGTATACATGCTTAAACCAAATATCATAAACAGATCTGTTTTGTTAAGTATTTGATGTATCTTAGAGGAGAAAATATGTAAAATCCTATCTTGTAGTTATTTTTCACAGAGAAATCTATGTAGTGCATTAACTATCACCCTACCAGGCAACAGAGACCCATAAATTTCATTACAGATGCTCTGTTTTGATTCACTAGTATATTTGTCTGTATTTATGCCAACGTTGTAGTATTTTAATTCTTAGTTTTCTAGATTATTTGAAGTAAGGAAATGAATTAACCTTGCTTTTTCTTATTGCTCAAGATTGTTCTAGCCATTAAGAGGCGCTCATTCCATTAAACTTTAAGATGTCTTTTTTATTTCTCTAAAGAATGTCATCAGTATGCTGAGAGAGTACATTAAACCTGCAGATATTTTGGTAGTGCAGAAATTTTAACAATATTGATTCTTCCAGTCAGTGAACATAGGGTATCTTTTCCATTCTTTGTCACTCTTCAATTTTTTTTATCAGCATTTTATAGTTTTCATTATAGAGACCTTTCACCTCCTTGCTTAAATTTATTCCATTATTTTTTGCTGCAACTGTACATGATGTTAGCTTCTTGATATTTTTCAGATAACTCATTATTGGTGGATAGTAAAGTGGTACTAATTTAAGAATGTTGATTTTACATCCTGAGGTTAGGTAATTTATTTACTAGCTCGAATAGTTTCTTCACGCAGTCTACATATCAAATCATGGCATCTTTTAGCAATGAAAATTTTACTTTTTATCTTTTTAAATTCATATGCACTTTAATTCTGATTTTGTTTTTAAATACTAGGGCCCAAGTATTCATTTTAGAGTAGGCCCAAGATTAGAATGCTGTAATTTTAGATTTTGAAAATTATTCTTTTTTATTCTCTTTGAGAACAGACTAAACTATTGCCTTCTATTAGTATCCTTTGTAGGATTTATGGGACACCTGGCTAGAGACTGGGAGAAAGAGAAACTTTTGGGTGGATGAGTGGGTTAGATGGTTTGAGATTAACTACATTTCTTGCTCAGTGTACTTCCTTCTGTCAGACTGTAGGGGGGCTATAGAAAGATTCAGGCCCCAATAAAATCAGTGAGACGATATTTTCTCAGTCATAACCATGAAAGAGCAAATTATCAGTTCCAGAAAGATGTGATGCCACAAATGATATACTGTAGGCTGTGGACTGATCATTACTGATCCTTGGCTGCTTGTGCAGAAAGCTTCCAATGATCATGCATCTCCTGTTTTTGATGTGGAATAAGAAAAGGTAGTTCTCTTTCAAAAGCAGTATTTTAGGTGGCATAGAGTGTCACATTTGCTATATTTTTGTTAAATATTTATACATACATTTGCAAGGCAGATTTACAGAAAAAAGAGAGAGAGAGAAAGAGAGAGAAAAGGAAGAGAGGAAAGAGAGAGACAGAGGCGAGGACAGAAAAGACATTTTCCACCCACAGATTTACTTCTCAAATGCCCACAATGGCCAGAGCTGAGTGGATCTGAAGCTTGGATCCTGGAGCTTCTTCTCAGGTCTCCCATGAGCGTGCAGGGGCCAGAGGACTTGAGCCATTCCCTGTTACTCTTCCAGGCCATAAGTAGGGAGCTGGTTCAGAAGTGGAGCAGCTGGGACACGAACCAGCCCCACAGTGGAATGCTGAGATTAGCAGGCCAGAGATTTACTTGTTAAGTCAACCTGTGCCAGTCCCCACACTTGTTATTTTAGGCCTGTAATTCCAAATTCTAGTTTTGAATAAATAAGAAATTGCCAATGCATTCCAAAGATTCCTTAGGATTTTTAGTCACCTTACTTTCTAATAGGGTATTTCATGTCCATCTAGGAAGGAATTAATACAAGTAAGTTGGCCCATTTTGTAAGGACATGATGCTGATGAGACCCAGTTGGAGGGCTTGGCCTCTTTCTCCATGTAGGGAGGTAGGTGGTGCTTTGGTTCCATAGCCACTGGCTACAGTGAGCGGTTATTTCCCAGATGCTTTGACTCACAAAGTAAAAAGTGGGAAGGTGTGGATTAATCATGAATCCAATCCATTATCCCAGTGAAGGCAGTCAGAATTTTAAGTAGAAACAAAAGCACATATATGAACAATGATGCACTTGGAGTTCCAAAATTGGAGGTACTCTGAGTTCATATTATTGAAAGTTGCTGACAGAGTTTGGAGTGTGTTAGAGCATAAAAAAACATGTGGCTTGTATTTTAAAGATGTAAGACAGGATGTCCAGTCTGCATACTTGAACATTTTCCCCCCAGCTATTTTAATTTTTAAATGGGGCATTTGGCATTGGAGAACGGAATGTGCAAGCCAGGTACATGTAAGTTTCCTTGGTTTTGAATTAGAGATAACAATACCTGTAGCTCTTTATAGGCTCCCAAGCACGATCGAAGGAGGGACAGATGAAGCATAAAAGATGTCATCATTGTCTAATTCTCTTCAGTAAAGACTCAGTACATTTGATATTTAATTACTAAGTAGACACTGGAAAATGGAAAGGTACACAAGATATCATTAATGCTTTTACATTTAAGAGATGGAGGTGAACATAGTTGAATTAAAAGATGGATAAAGTGGGGGTGGATGAAGAAAGACAAAGTGGGGTGGATAAAGAAAGAGAAAGTGAGTGTGGATACTTCATACAGTGGTTGAAACACTGCTCGGGCCTCCTGCATTTCACATTGGAGTGCCTGGGTTCAAGTCCCAGCTTCAGTGTTTATTGAGTTTCCTGCTAAGGTGCAAACTAAGAGGCAGCAAAGACCCATGTGATTGAGTCCCTGTCATCGAAGTGAGAGAATTACATTGAGTTTCCAGCTCCAGACCTTGGCAATCCTGACTGTAGTGGGTATTTGGGGAGTGAAACAATTAGTTAATCCCACTTGACCCACCTCCACCAATCCTACCTACTCTTTGATATTTAATATCTAGTAATTTTGAACCACAGACAATCTTAATTTGTACTTTACATTTTCAAGAGTTATAATTTTTTCTTGTATTCACAATTTATCCCAGATTTAAATGATACCATGTTTATTTAGCCTCACTCAAACATGTTATCATGTTAATTTATATTACAGCTCTATATGTGGTTCTAAAAAGACAAACCTGTAAAAAACATAATCATGCACATACATGTTTTTGTCTTTCCACCTAAGTAACAAATTAAGCATGGGAGCCATGCATAGTTGTCCTGTCCTCTCCCAAACTGTAACATCAGGCTCAGCACAGTGGAAATCCTAGCTAGACCAAACTGAAGGCCTTCTGTAGTGAGGCTTGGTGTGCTTACCCTGGGACAGCCGTCTAGACCTGATAAGCTTAAGTAAAATTATTTGTGACTATGAAAAAAGTCAGCTTAAGTTTTAAAGGCAAATTAAAACACTTGATTACTTTTGCTGTATTTTTCAGTAGGTTGTAAGGGAAAAAAATAGGCTTGCCCAACTTCAACAGTTAAACTGTCTTCCCTTATGGAAATACAACAATGACATTTTTTTGAAATATATTTACATTTTGAATAAAATTCAGTTATTTGAGTTTGAAAACAGTTTAAATGGAGTATAAAGATATAAAATGGTGGCTGCTTCTGTTTTATAGCAGCTGTGTGCCATGCATGACGATGGTAATAAAAATACACTGTGTGAAGGTATCAATCTGCCGTATCATATTGCTGGCAAAATTTGTGCAGTTTTCTCCATTTCTGAAGCCATTATCAGAAGATAAAAGGCCAAGACTTAAAGCTGTCAACTCAGTCACTTGGTATTCTAGTTCTTGAGAATAAGCGTTCAGTGACTATTGCCACCAGTGAAGCCCAATCATTTCCTACAAGTAGCACTCCTTATTTTAAGTGTAGCACACTTAGAAATATTATGAATGAACATCTGATTGTCCACATCTATTTCCAATGGATAAAGAGACAAAGGTTTTATGGATGACACAGACAAACAACTGTTTGAAGTCTTTGAACCTTAGGTTACACTACTTCTTAAGTGCTCAAGCATCCATTCACATTCTTCTTCCTTAGGAAAGACTTTTTCTCTGTAATACAATTGTGTCAGACTTTCAGTGGGGGCAGAAGAAGCCAGTCTGGCAGTGGAAGGAGACTGCTATAGCAGGGAGGATTTGGAATTTCATGTGCTTTGCAGGGCTGGTGGTGGGGGTACAGAACATTGAGAAGGATCAGGGAGATGAAACACAGACGCATATGTCACGGCAAGCAGAGGAGATCAGACTTTACCCTGTAGACAACTGAGAGCCAAAGAAGTTGAAGTGAATGCTAATTTTAAAAATTATTTGCCAAAGTATTCATAATCTAAATGTACTTACTCATTTGGCCAGCCAGGTAGTTGGTGTGTCTATCAGCCTTTGTTTAAACTCATATATAACAGCACAGTATTAACTTTTCTCAGTCCATTTTTCTTGCTTTCTCTATTTTTTAATGTAAGCAACAAAAAGATTACTTTTTCTGTTGCATTTGACAGTTTGCAAAGTACTGTAGTATACTGCAATGTGCTAAATCTGAAGAAACCACTTTCTGTCTAAATGAAATGGTCAGAAAATCTAATACCCTGATTATTTTAAAAGCTACAATAACATAGAAATGTAAGCAAGGACAAAGCTTAATGAATAAAAACTTCAGTCTTGTTTTGGTAATTTGCTATGCCAGCTGTTGTAGTGTGTAAATGAATATACTTTTTCTTCATTGTGTCTGAAAAACAAATGGTACAATGACTGTTTCTCTCCAGGTTTATTTTATTTCAAAAAAGAGATAATAGATTATTGAATTAAAGCTAGAAGGTCATTTGGGCTAATCTCAATACCAGACGTGAAAAATTTTAATGTCTCCATTGTATAGGAGCTTCTTGTTAGCTGATGAATTGATTTGAACCTGTTCACATTTATTTGTGTTAAGCTCTTGATTATAGTTATCTTGATGGTAATAAATGACTTCAGTATGCAAGTAGCTAATTAAATAACTACCTAGATACGAATAAACAGCTGAACATAGAAACCAAAGATGTTTAACAGAACTTAAGAAAGCATACAATTAAGCATCTCTGCTTCTACTTACTTGCTAAATAACTAATTAGCTCTTTCATATAAATAATTGAGGTCATATTCAGCAATTTTAATATTTGGAAAAACTAGTAAAATTGTGGAATAGTCAACTTTTTGGCAAAGCTATTAGATCACTGGCATTTTATAGACTCTCCTTCCTGAAACCAACTTCTACTTTGTTCTTTAACTTGAAAGCTACCTCCCTTTTTGGAATTAAGTCATAAATTTGTGGCGCATCCACTAGGTTTATATTCTTAGCATGCTATTTATTGTTATTAAGCATTGTACATCATCATAAGTTATTTTCTTCATGCAATTATTATTTTTTCTCACACTCTTTTTCATCAGGTCAATCTATGTCTCAATCTTAAATTTCAGTCTCAAGGCTAAACATTTAGCTTGTTTTTGCCTCAGAGAGGATATACATTTATTAGCCATTCATTTTATACACAAACATATAAACATGTAGTGGTAAAGGAGGAACTAGATATGAAAAACTCTATGCACGGTACATGCTTGCAGTGAAAGAATCATGACTGGATTTGAACTGTAATACTGTAACAAGGTGGAGGAATCCACCATGAGGGAAGCGCATGGGGAGGGGATGGGGGAATCCCAGAGCCTATGAAACTGTGTTATAAAATGAAATGAAAAAAAAATTAATTTAAAAGTCCCCCTAAATAACAGACTGATGAACTTAGGACTGCTTATGAAGAACTCTACTATTATAATAATATGGGGGAAATCAGTAGGGGGATGGGAATTTGGGGAGGGGGGGGGAAATCCAGATCCTATGGAATTGTACCATAAAATTCAAGATAAAAAAATTAAAAATAAAAGTATACTTAAAATGAAAAAGTATTCTTAATTTAAAAAGATAGCAAAAGAAAGGAATGAGAAGACATGATTCCATATGCTCCTATCACCTTCCTTGCCTCTATAGTCATCTACTTTCATTCACGTTTTGAGGGATGAATTGTCTCTTCCTAGCTCTATCCACCCCCTCTTCACTAAACGTTGCATTCTATTGTTTTGTACATAATGTCTTACCTCCTGAGGTGTATGCACAGCTTTCTATATAAGAACGTTCACTCTCTGAAGAATCATTTCCAGCAACATGCAAACATTGTGCACTAGGTTTAACTTTAATAATACTTCATTGATTTGGGACTCAATTTTTGCCAGATTTCTGTTTTGTTCCTCATAATAGAATTTTCCAAAAATGTTGTTGGAGTTTCTTATGTTATTTTCACTTCCCCCATGTTTTCCTTAATATATTCCAATGAAAAATTTATGACTCCTTATGTCATTTAAGTAATTCTTGTCAGTGGTTTCTAAATTATCAAAATCAATGATCACTGATTTAGGCTAACTTAAATCAGATGAATGCCCATCAGCGGAAGACTGGCTAAGAAAGTAATGGTTCATCTACTCCATGGAATACTACTCAGCTATTAAAAAAATGAAATGCAGTTCTTTGTGGACAAATGGGCCCGACTGGAATCCATCATGCTAAGAGAAATGAACCAATCCCAAAAGGTTAAATACCACATGCACTTCTGATCTAGCTTCCTGATTGTGGCCTGGAGAAACAGAATACTTAAGATCTACATCGAAAAACTGTAAAACCTACTATACCCTCAATACGCTATGTTAACCTATAATGGGGGGGGAGTGCAGGGAAATCTTTCAGGACCATAAAAAGAGTGAGGAAAAAGTACAATATAGCCTATCAAGATCAAATCTGGTAATTCATAGATAACAGACTCAAAGCGGCACTAAACAACAATAAAACTACTATACCAATGCATGAGGGGGGAATCGGGTGCGATCCTGACAACCTCTTAACAGGAGGTCATGTGCGTGGAGCAGGGGAGCACTCCAGAGTGGAGCAGGTGGTAAGAAGGAAGCTTGGATCCCAACCATGAAGACTTCCAGACCTTCACCACAAACTATTAATACGAGCAACAAGGACTATATCCTAACTGCCAAGGAGGCCACAGGGAATTGGATGCCCTCGGAGGCCGGGTACTCTGAGGTCACCCACCCCCAACCGAAGCTTCCACAGGGGATGGAAGAAGTCCAAACACTACTGTACAGAAACCAACGTCATCGGAAAGACAACCAGAAGCCCTGAGCGGTCTGCAGAAACAGAAGAACAATAAACGTCCTTCGGGACCAGGGAGGAGAGCTTTCTCTGGTCCAAGCCTGGCTCCACCTCTGGACCCCCCCTCCCTCGCAATGACCATCGGGATCGCTTCGAAAGCCCCTCACAGCAAACAATCCTACAAACTGAAAAAAAAAAAAAAACCTAAAATAAATAAACAACAGAAAGTAGAACTTGGAATCTGACAGGAAAGAGCTGGCATGGGTTGGCTCATGCCTCGCTGGGTGGGTCACAAAGATTAGTTACTCCTCACCATGGTGTTGGGGATTTTCCTGCACACCCCTCCTCCAGAAAAAAAAATGTTCTGCACCGAAAATGTCGACATATATCTTGTTAGAGTTACAAGCCAGTCTGGATTATCCTAAAATCTGCCAAGATCAGCAAAATTTTACTTCAACACAACAACTGGCTAAATACTAAGATGAAATGGACACGAGACAGCTGAATGGTGCCTTATGGCCATTTTAAGGTATAGAGCAGCCGGTCCTGTATATGAACTAAAATTGAAATGTCAATGAGCTAATCATAGGTTGTGGCTAGGACTTGTTTTCCTTTTTTTTTTTTTTTTTTAATACACTGGTCACTCAAAACCATGTCAATTCCATAACATTGCAAATTGCTGTTGATGTTATATTGGGACTCTTAATTGACTGTGATGATATTCTGCCAGCTCAAACTTCAGACCAGAAAAGGTCTCCCCAAGAAACTGTTCAACCCATCTGGACAATAAGTAGCTGGACTCTATGCTTGGTATACATTTGCAAGGAAAGAATCTTGATTGAATTTGAACTGTAATACTGCATCAAGGTGGAGGAATCCACCGGGGGGAGGGGAGGGGGAGGGATGGGGGGATTCCCAGAACCTATGAAACTGTCACATAATGCAAAATAATTAACAATTAAAAAAAAAAAAAAAAAGAAGTGCATGGACCGGTACCCGTATAAGATCCCAGTGCTTGCAGGAGGAAGACTAGTCAGTTGAGCCATTGTGCCAGGCTTGAAACCAGGTTTGATGTTAAACAGCCTACAGTACACAACACAAGCACTACTACTACTAGGAAAGAACACACAGCTCAAATCAACGTAAAAGCTGAGCTTGGGAAACCCAGGCATACAATAGTGCGATCTGCTCTTGGGTCACATTGAGGCTAAGAGCAAATACCACAGCTACAAAAGACACAATTTGAAGATGGGAGTTACCAACATGAAACAGAAAAACAAAAGTCTTACTTATACAGTGGAACAAAGATTGCTATCATCTGGAACGTTAATAACAGGAATATCAACAGGTGGTGGATGGCATCATGCGTGAACTTGGAAGACAATAACCACAGATGGGCACGAGCTTATCTCTGCCTGCCTCACACTCCTGCCCTGAGGGCATTTGGTGATTACGCACATTACAACCCATTTGCTGTTAATTACAGAAAAGAGCATGCTCTATTACATCACTGAAATATCATCATGGTTTAGAGGAAACAAATGAACAAGATGCTCTAGGAAAATAATCTGTTGTTTTGGCACCCAAATCTATTAAGCATTGACGAGGCAAGCAGGAAATCCAATGAAAATAATTCAAGGAAATCTTCTCATCAACACCCATCCCTAATGCCTCGGCCTTCAGGTCATTATTTCTGCTTCTGGAGGTGGACTCTGCATTTGCAGCCAACAGAGGAAGCTTTGATTTTAAACAAGGCAAGTGGTAATTTTTACCACATAGTCCAAACCATTCTGATGATGCCAACTCTGCCTCATTTAAAATGTGACAGTTTTTAAATGTGTTTATATGATTGCCCATCTCTCTTGTACAATTGAGCATGTGCACATGCGCACACGCACAAACACACATTTATAGACATTAGAACTTCAGTTTTTAAATGTGGCTATACTTTTCAAAGTAATATGTACAGGATATTTACATGGCATTACACCATGTTTTTGCTTGAAAGAATAGTGATGGAATTAACCCATACCTTCTTTTGCTTGATTAAAGATGACTAGTTTATGTTACTGAAGTCATCTTATTTGATCTTTAAAGAGGCTTAAATATGAGAACAACTGTCTTTTCTATTCTGTGTCATTCAAAAGTTCCTGGTTGGATAATAGAACCCTATGATAAAGGAAGGAATAAACCTCACTAGGTTGCATTTATTGAAATAAAGTGGATTGCGTGATGGGTAGCTAAAGGCAGAGAAGAGGATACAGCAGGGCAGGGCAGGATATCCTCCTCCTCAAACCTCATTGTATTGATTTCCTCATTATCAACATGGCAGAGTCACACAAATTGTCCTGCCCCAAACACTTAGACATGGTAAACTGAAACCACCCTTCCATTAGGTTCAAAGTAGAATGAGCACATGAGGAAACTTGTAATGTCCTGTGTAGAGAATGTGTCCAGATAACCAGAATTTCAAAATGACCTAGTGGCTTTGTGAATAAGATAAAGTACTTCCACAAGGTGCAAAGGAAACATAAATGATCCAACACTGAGAGCAAATATGGCTTTGGTATCATGATTGTTTACATTAAAACATTCTCATTCTTTTCCAACTGTTAGGTAGTATTTTCTAACTACTTGATTCTACTTGAGAAAAAAAGCAAGAGCAGGCAGAGAGATGACATAAAACAGGTGTTTGGGTACTTGGTCAGAGTACCACAATGATTTCAAAACAATCACTTAGTAAGCACAGAAGAGGAAATATAAAACTTCAAAGAAAGTAAAGACATGGAGTTTAAGTTCCAGTAATTTAAAATGGAAGTGGAAGTAAGACACTAATTATAATTAATAATTATTTGCAAAATATGGCGCATAGGCCACATCTAGCCCACTATCTTTTCTTGTTAAAAAAAAAAAGGTTCATTGAAAGTTAGTTGTGACCCTTTACTTGTCTTTGACTTATTTCACACAGTGGCAGGAGAGTCACGCTGGAACAGAGACTATATGACAGGCAATGTCTTAAATCTTTACTATTTGGTATTCTGAATAAAAGATTAACCAACCTTGGCTTGCAATGATGACATTTATATACATGGTAGTAAACACTGCATTGTTACAGTTAATGATCAGTTGTGTCCAGTGAGATACCTACTATTTTAATCATATTTTCTAGATAAAAGGATGCATATATAAGATTAAATATGATGAAGGTATTTGGCCTTCCAATTTAAGACAACGTGTATTAGAGTTCCTGAATTTGATTCTCAGCTCTGCCTTCATGTGTCAGCTAATGAAGATCCTGGAAGTCTTGACACCCTTGTGGGGTATTTGCATTCAGTTCTTGGTTTCCAAATTCAGTTCATGTCAGGGTACCATTGTGGGGTCATTTGGGAGTAAACAATGAGTGGACATGAAGGTCGGCTGGTCTTGGATTTTAACCAGGCATTCTGATGTTATAGTCCATGCATATAAATAATGGCTAAAAATAGTCAATTGGAACAGAGATTTCTCAAAATTTTTATCAAGTTGTCTAAGATATTTTTTATTTTTATGTAACTCAAATTTCTCCTTTGTGTTTCTGATTTCTTATTATAAGAATATAATTCAGTTTTAGAAAAAGAAGTAATGCAGTATCCCTTCTAGATAGCATCATCTTTGCTTCTTAGGACCATAATAGTGGCAGAGATTGTGATTCTAAGATTGATGGAAATGATACTTCTCACACTTCACTATTTCTTTATCAACACTTGGCGCTATATAACTTTGCAGTGTATTTCCAAATATGATGTGTTGTCCTTGACTAACTTTTTTCCAATAGGGTATTAGAGATATGATGGGGACAAGTGGAAAGCCTTCGTTTAGGATCAAGTGACTGAGATAATCCTCTTTTGCATCTTTGTAATTGTTATGAATGTATGGCTGAGCTTACCTGCTTAAATATGTGAAACATAAAACAACCAAATCACCTCAGGTGTGCCACCTGAAAGCCAGTCAGTCACAAGCAAGTAATAAACCCAGGTGAATATGAACAACAAATGTTTGTTGCTGTATCCCACTTGAGCTTATGATTTCTTGTTTTGCAACATTATATCATAACAGATAATGGGTACAGGAACATCTACAATAAGTACCATGAATAGAAAAAGGGAACATGAGGATCTATTTACAGTGGTTTTTTTTTTTTTTTAGTTATTAACAAATTTTTGTTTGAGGGGCAGAGAGACAGAGATTCCGTCTGTAGCTTCACTTTCCAAATGCCTACAGCAGTTAAGGGTGATGGGGTGGAGAGGGGACAACTAAATCAGAGGGGTGGAAATCCCATCCAGGTTTCTCACATAGAAGGTGGGATCCAATGACTCTAGCCGTCACTGTTGTCTTCAGGCTCTGGATTGACAGAAAGCAGTAACTGAGAACTAGAGCCAGGTATTGAACACATGAGCTTTGATATGTTAATACTGTAACCGGTGTTACAACTACTAAGAGAAATGTCCACTCTCTTAAAATTTTTTATGGTACATATTTTCGAACTATAGTGTCATACTTAATCAAATGCATATAACAAATAATGACCAAAGTGGGAAATTGATATTTATATTTGCTTTAACAAATTTGTTAAAAACATTTTTGACTACTATAATAATGGCACATACCTCTAGGGTGCGAGGTGGCACTCCAATGTGTATACAAAGATAAAATGAATAATCCTCAAATCAGGGCAACTACTATCTCACATTTCGGCCTTTTAGTTCTTTCTTTCAGTTACTTATAAAATACGTTTAGTTCACTGTGAACTACAGACCCTTCATTGTACTGTGGAGTACACCTACATGTATTTTCCTACTTTTTATCCATTAAACAGTAGCAAAAGAGGTTAATGATAACTGAAATACAAAAGTTAGAAAAAGAGAAAAAGTCATCCATGTATTGAAAAATAAATAAGTTATCCATTTAAAAAAACTCATAAAGTACCAAGAACCATGAATACTTTAACAAAGTTAAGATTAGACACTCAAAATACATTTAGAATGTAGGTAATCAGGTTATCACAGTTTCATGGATAAGAAAGACATGGAGTCGTTAACCTTCCTAAGCTTTTAGTGTGCGGATGACTATCCTCATGGTATCATTCATACCACTTGTTAATTTATTAAAAATTTGTCAAAGTGTGTACTAGGATTACCCCAAGTTAACAAAAGAGAAATTAGTACATTGAGGAAGTGGATAACTTACACACGGTGGCACTGTCAGCGTCAGAGCTGTGTCTCAGATCAAGTTGCTCTTGACTCCAGTGGGGCTTGCTTCATTATTTGGACATAAATGTCATGCAGAAGGCTGAATTATGACTTACAATTAAATATAAATGAAACTTTAATTCTTACAACAATGCATGCATAAGGGTCACAAAGAATTTTGTTTAGATTTAGGAATCCATTAAATTTAAACTGTAAGAAACGTGTTCCAAAAATTCTTGGAAATTCATAAGAAAGAAATTTTCAGAAAGAAAATTATAACAAAATAAGTTTAGTTTTGAGCTTTATTTTCAATTACTTTTTTGAAGCTCTTTCACGTAAAATATTAAACCAGATTGCTATGTTGGTTTTATTTAGCCTGATCCTATCTCAATCATAAATACAGCAATTTTGTTTTCCTCCATAGTGGAGTAACCAGAGCAGTATATGTCTTTGCATCATAAACAATTAGAAAACTTGAAAAAAAAAATTGAAACTCTTGCCTATGTTCCTGTATTTTGCTTTTTGTTTGGTAAAAGCTTGAATGAAGAATTAAATTTTTTTGCTACAAGTTAAATTGAATATGTTTTCTTAAATTTTTTTCTAAAGCTAACAAAACACAGCTTTGTTTCAGTATTGAGCAATGGATAGCATATGTCTGTGGTCTATTGCAATAGAAGAACAAATGAGTTAAATCCCAACATTCCTTCTGCTAAAAACAGACTTTAAAGCAAAAACAAGAAAAAGCATACCATCAATGTCATTTCATTAACACTGGTTGCAAGTCAATCAAAGACTTCTAGACATGTAAGAAGGAAAATATGAACCATAACCAGGAGAAAAATTAATTACTAGAAACAGGTCCAGAGAGGACAGAGATAATAGAAGCTGATGATAGGAAATGTAAAATAGCAGTTACCATGATATGAAGAACTGTAAAATTAGAAGAGACCCACATCTAGTAAAGAAATCTACAATGAAATTTTAGGTCATGATGATTTCACTAGTGATTTTAAAAAAAACATTTGAATAAAACAATAATTATACTACACAATTTTTTGAGAAAAGAGGAAAACAGGACATTATTAATTCATTTTGTGAAGAAAACATAACCATAAAAATCTAATTAAGATATAAGAAATAAATCAATATTCTTTTTGAATACATTTTTGCAAGCATCCTTAACAAAAGATAAATTGGATCATAGTTTTACTATGGTTATAAAATGTAAGTTAATGTTTAGAAATCCTCATATGATATGAAAAGTGTGAAAATCTAAATGAACTTTTCATCATCAAAATTTCTTAAAAACATTATTATAGAAAATATTTGGCAAAAATAATTATCAATTGAGCATTGTGGTTCACAGTCTCACAGTGAGCTTACATTAGGAAGACAGGACCAAATAAAGTATTTTATCCCCACAATTTGATCAAGGAAATGACTTTGGAACACTTCTCTTTATAGTATTTGAATATAAGTAAACTTTCACCTGATGACCAATTACATCTGTATATTATATTGCTATATTGAAATGAAGCAAATGATATAAGTAGGATAATTTCTGTAAAAGTTTTGAGGATCAATGCAAAAAATAAGCTTGATCAAAATGAAGGTGAAGGGTTAATAAAATCAAATTATAATAGTAAGGAGGCATGGCTTTATGCAATGATCTTATTGTATAAACATATTATTGAATTAATTTATAACAGATATTATCACGCTGTGTGGAATGAAGCCTCTGGTGCCTGGCTTCAGCTTAGCCCAGGACTGGCTGATACATCCATCTTGGGGTGAACCAACCTACAGAAGATCTCTCGCTCTCTGTGTCTCTTTCTCTGTAACTCTGACTTTCCAAATAAACCGTTAAATCTTTCTTCTTTTTAAAGACATGAATAGTTACCTGTGGAGAAGGGATAGCAAAATGAACTTTCCTGATCTCATGGATCTTTCAATTCAGAATAGAAGAATGGTAATTAAGCTTGACGGTATCACCAGAGCTTTGACAGCAACAGGGAAAATATGATAAACATGCTGATATGAAAATAAGTAGTTTGAAATTAGTCATTGAAGGGAATGTGTAGCGAGATGGTGGGACAGACGTGACCAGAGGATATTTAATTTGTAATTTTTTAATGGCAGTTTTATTTGTCACTCAAAATCACTGCTTTGTGTTTTTGTAGCTGGAAATAGTTTTGGATATCTATTGGAGAATGGATAAGATTCTATAGCCTTCCTGCTATCACTCCAGCACTATTTCCTGGCGAAATTTCTACTTGGTTTTAGACATCTCCATATGCCAATTATGTAAGATTGCTGTTTCCTCTCTGTTATCCTAAAAGTTTGGAGTTTATAGTTGAGCCCACCAAATTCTTTCTCTTATGAGCCTAATTGGAATATGCTCTATATGTCACAACAGTTTATTGAGCACCAAATATGTGCCAAGAACAAATGTTTCAAAGATTAGTACATTTAATTGTCCCAGCTGTCATAAAATGGATGCTACTATTACTTTTGATTAACATATGAGAAAAATATGGTAGCATGATGTTAAAGAAGTGGGTGAATTTTACCCAAAGCACAAATTCAGTATCCACGTTGAACACTCATCACTAAGGCTGAAGAGCCCACACTCATTCATTTTTTTCTACCAATACACCAAAATTGGGGATATATTGATTCATCTACAAATTTAATTAAATCTCTCTTTTTTGACAACTCCTCAGCTTGTACCTTCTATTGGCATTTTAATAACAGCATTTTCTTTTAAAGGACAAGCTTATAACTAAGAAAAAATACAGAGCAATGCAGTGGAGAGAATTTATTATTGAGATTCCTAAACCTTTTAAAAATATGGGTATTAAACGTTAGTAAACAGTTTAAAACTTCTGCCCTTTAATGCATAGAATATTTGAATTGAACTCAAAGCTTTATTCCTAATGGAACCATCCACATCACTAGGTTCAGGCTATTTTGTGTGAGTCACTATTTGATGTGACAGTGAATACAAATAAAATATGTTGATAAAATGGAACTACTAAAAATCAATCTTAAAAATCACCAGAACCTTCCCTATCCATATTCTCAGTTGAGTTTTGATTACACGAGACAAATCAAAGTTTGACTTCCCAATTGTCATTGGGAGGTGAATAACAAAACAATCATAACACAATATAGTTTTCCAGCATCTGTGTTGCTGTAATTATTATTTAATGTTTATTATTTCTCCAGAGTGCACAGCCTGCTGTCAATGGCACATCTTTTAGAGGGTTATTATCCAGTTAGGAAAACCATGCTGAGTCTTGGTTATTTTGCTGCACTTAATTCACTTTTTACATTTGTCTAGTGCAGAGTAGGCCTTCTGAGGCTTGATGTGAAATATGTTCCTTGGATCTCAAAAGGTTTATACTAGATTAGAGGGGAGATCATCATGATAGATAAATGAAAAAAAATCACACAAATTACATATAAATTATGGAACACTCTGAAATAAATTGGTTAGAAATGGCATAAAATTAACAAAAATTATGTTTGTGCAAGTTACTTCCCACAATTTTATCTGTAACAGCAAAACCTAAAAAATAATCCAATTGTTCATATTATGATATGAGTAGCTTAAACTATGATGCATTCACACAGTGCTGTATTATGCAACTGTCAATAAAGAATATCTTTATATACACATATTCTTGATTGCTGGATCCAATATTAAGTGAACAGAACCTGTGGTTTGATAAAGTCAATTTCTTTGTTTATGTGAGCACATTTATATGTGGATATGTGTTTTCTTCTTATATTACCAAAGATAAACAATGGAAAGATAATCCAAAAGCCAATAAAACATTAATCTCTATAGGGAGGAAAAGTACAGAGAGAAAGAGGCAGCTATGACAAGCTGATTGAATCTTTTTATTTTTCATTTTGACTTTAGAACAATGCAGTGTCTTACAAAATAATAAGGCCCCCAAAGAAAGAAAATATATAAAAAGCCATCACCTACTCCAAGATAATGTAAATCTAAAACAAACATTGGTTAGAAAAATATCATAATCGCAATATTGTAGTGAAATGCTAAACAATGTTGACAAATGAGTCAATTTGTTCTCATCAAAAGGAATTATTAGGAAGAAAAAAACTTAGCTTTTTTTTCTTATGTCATTAGATTCTCAATCAATTATCAAGGTTTTGATATTTGTCATGAACAAGATTTAATGCTGTGAAATGTCATCAGGTCTTATGGGCAATGAAAGACCAGAATATTTACGGAACGATTAAAGTGAAAGAGGGCTGGATTTTTCTCCCAGTTGCCTTCCCGCCACTGACTTCTCAAGTTTCCTGCTTGTTAGGGTTGTAAAATCTGTCCTATTATCAGATTTCATGGGGTTGTAGCAAGGATGACCCCAGCAAGTTTTCCTTTTGTCTGATGGCCCATTCACTTCTGGCTGTCCAGCACTAGTAGGTGGAGGTTCTTGTTTACTTCCATGTGCTAATATATATTTCCAGGTATGTTGATTCTTTTTTTTTATTTAGAGTTCTTCTTGATTGCCCCAAATTTTTATCCAGATTTTGCTGCCTTATAGAAATAATAATCAGTAATAATATCTTAAAACATTTATCATTTGAATACTATACATTTTTCAACTAAGTGGCAAAATAAAAAAGAAATAATGAAAATATTTAGAACAAAAGGCAATTATATTGTAACTTATATGGATTACGGCTGAGGAACAGCTGAAGAATTGCTGATAAGTTAGAAAAGAAGGACTATATTGAAGACAATTCTGCCAAAACAGATCATTGTGTATAAAATGATCTAACACTGTATTGTCACTTGAAGAATCAATTAATCAACTCATTATATAAACCTTCCTCTCATATTTGTTTTGCCAAGGTGGAATACAGTACAAGAATGTTTTCTCAGGAAGTTTTTGAATAAATTAACTAGAAATCAATTTGTTATTAAGACTCAGCTGTTGTCATATTACAAGAATTTTTACTGATTTTTTTCCCCTAAGATGATTGTTTCCCACACATTATCTTCTATATAATGAAAAGAATTTTGATCCTATTTAGATTAGGAAATGGCCACAAATGGTAACATACAACATTGATACTATTTTCCAGATTCTTTTTTGTTAAAAGGTCAAAGAACTGCTGATTTGAATAAGTCTTCTAGTGTAAAAGACAGAATGAAGTTTTAAGAATTTTTAGTCAATAGTATATACCGGAAAAAAATGAACAGTTATAAAGAACTAGTAACTCTCACAACATTTACACATTTCCTTATCAACAGAAACAAATCACATTCATAGAAACAGATCACATTCATAGAGATAGGTCATATATATTTTAAAGTTGATTTCTTAAACATTAAACTTTTTAAGAGCAATATACCACAAGTAATGTGACTGAGCAGCATTTTGTATATTTTGTAAGTTTTCACCTGATTCCTGATGAATAATGCTATGCATGTCACTGATAGGCCTCTTTTATGTACAATAATTCAATGACATTTTACATCATGCTAACACTGTGTCAGTCCTGTGCAGGGTTCATACTGTTTATCATTACCCAGGTAACATTTCTAATCCTGGGGATTTACCCCTAAGAATTAAAAGGCCATTTGGCAAATGTTCTAGGCCTTTTAATAACTGAGAGAAGCGGGCAATGATATCGGCACTATGTGTTCCAAGAGTACTTCATACAGTGGGAGAGGACTCTAATCCTTTTGTTTTCTTATTTTTAAATCAAAGAACAGGCAGATTTAATAGGAAACACCTTTAAAAAATGTCAACCAAACCAGATTGGATATTGACAGCCTTGACAAATGTAAACAGTACGCAGATCAAATGAATCAAGTGGAGGGTCAACTGCTGTGCAGCAAGCTGCACAAACACAATATGGTGGGACCGACAGAGAAACACAGGAACAGATACAAGTCTGTATGCACTTGGACAATGCCTATGGCAGAATAATCTTTCAATAAATACAATGTAATGCTTCATTTTCAGGAAAGGAGTTATATTTGTGGCATATTACACAAAGAAGCTATAAAAATGAACATAACCTTTTTGTATAATCCATATAACTATATATAATGTGCATGTAAAACACAACTATATATTTTAAATGTGTTTGGCCAAAGGAGGAAGATAGACTTTTGTGATTATCTGCAAGATTCATATCTAAAGAAGTGTTGCCATTTCTGTTGGTGAAGATTGAAAGTCCAAGCTTTTATAGTCTTACAGAAATATAAACAATTTTAAAATATATCACTGTGTTAGGCAACGTATGATGACTCTTTGAACCCATGCCACTCATCTTGGAGACTGGGATGGAATTCCTGGCTCCTGGCTGGAGTTTAGCCCATCCCTGGCTGTTGTGGACATTTGAAAAGTGAAGTAGTAGATGAAAGATATCATTATGTTTCTAATACACTCATCCTCTCAAATTTTGTTGTCAAAAAAGATCTCTTGAAAAAAAAAATGCAACTTTACCACAAGTGGATTATATGTGGCAGCGAGTGTTCCTACCCACAGATGGGGCATTCTTCTTCATGCTGTTTGAAGTCTTCTTCGTCATGTTTCAGGAGAGCTTCAGTCCAGTGGCATTCTCTAGCATGCTTCAATGTGAGAAGCTGATGCCCCTGAAGCAGATCCTTGGCATTGATGGATAGGACTTTAGGGATAAATAACCCAGCTTTCTGTCCAGTGGAATTAAACAGTTCTGTGCTTTTTATGTTGTTTTCCAGAGACCTAATTATTAATCTGCTCACATGCATACTCTCTTCTGTCTATCTCACTTTTCCATGATCTACTATTTCTTTTTGGATATTTCTTACCAAATCAACACTTTACTTTTTGTTACTTGTCTCAGTGTCTGAATTCAGCAGAAACCCAATTTAAGCTACTCTCTTCTTCTGAAGAACTCTAAAGAAACTCAAGAGTCTAAGATGCAGGGCTCTGCTCTGGCTGGCCAAGGAGGAATCATGGAATTAGGGTATTTTTGGAGTCCTGATTGTAATAAAGACCCTGTCTAAAATCAATTTCTCATGTGTTGAAACATGAAATCCTGGGTGACTTTATCTGTGTAGATGAGACATAATACAGGGATCTGTACTAAAAATACATCCCTTTTCATCTACCATATGCCTTCATATTGTAGGCCACTCAGATAACAAAAGGAAATGAAAATAAACCTATGAGAAATTACACTAAGAGTAAGAGATCATTTTAACTAAAACTGGAAAGAATAACAGCTATTCACTAAGATGGTAGAACCCCATGCAGGTTTTTCAAGTAGTAGTTTTTGTTACTCACTCTTTGCATATTTATTGGCACTACTGAACACTCAAAACACCACAGTGAAAAAAGAGTTATAAAGTCAATGTCTGTCTTAACAGCCGTTACCCTAACCTAAGTGACACAGTAACAAAGTAACAAAAATAAAGAACCAAAATAGTAACAAAACAAAGAATTCGGATAGACAAGAGGACTTTCTTTCACAGAGTATTGTTTCAGATACAAAGAGATTTTTATACAACACCCACAATTGTGAACACATGTTATTTATTCACTGGACAAAAAGGCAGGAAGAAATTCTACTGCAGGCTTCTGCTCAAGTTTTTCCCAGCTCTTGACCAACAATTTGATCTACAATTATTGATACTAGTGTTGCTCTTTTTAGAGCTTCAACTAAAGGTCTCTTCAGGATGAACCTAATACTGTACAAAGCAGGGAGAACAAATTGAAAATAACCTGAGACTTGGTTGATATTCTAGCTTTGTCAAATTATAAAATCCTGAAGCCTCACTCTTAATGGATTTCCTTTTATATGAGATTACATAAGCTAGTGTTGTAGGTGTTTCTGCTTTTCCTGGATACACATATTTTAACAGAATATAAATTGATGCTAGTAGTTATAGTCCAAAGACCCAAGAGAGTGAAAGTTGCTCAGGATAGGCTATTAGGTTATCTGGTATTGAAGATAGAGGCGGACAGATAGGATCAAGGAATATGAATGTGGCTGTCCATGGAATGCAGTAGTAAACAGCTGAGGTATCCATCAAAGTGAATCTCAAGGGACTGAACTGCCACTAGCAACAAGAAGCACAAAGGTCATGGGGTGAACAGCTTCTTCCATTCACACTAAACAGACTAAAGGAAGCATGTGATGAGCCCAATTTTTTAGAATTCTTGACTGTGTGAATTAAAATTTCCATTTCCTAAGACTTCTAAGTACAGCTCTCACTTTTTCTCAGCTATAGAACTGAAAGATCTGAAGAGAAAATCTGCAACAAAATTAGATCCCATCACACTTGGGGTGGAAAAGTGAGAGTGAGAGAGAAATCAAAAGTTGATATGACTTACCCACCAAAAGAATTACAGTATTTAAAAAATTCATATCAGTAAATATCTAGGGAATATATCTACTTGTAAGGGCAAAGTGGACAAATACCATTTCATAGGGTCTGAAATTATCTACATGAGTGTCAGATTTCTGGATTAGATAACAACTGGAAGTAATGATAATAGTTTGATGAAAGAATCAAATTGGGGGATCTCTGGTACCACCTGTTAAATTAAGCTCAGCAAGAAGTAAGTTTATGGAATTACATTCGTAAAGGAATCAAAATATATTCATGGGATGCAATCTATTGAAATAAAGTCCACACATATGATTGACTTTTCCCAATGTCCTTTGGAAGCTTATGAAGACAAAGCATTTATTAATGTTTTAGCAACTACACTATTCAAAGCAATACCGTCATGTCAAAAATCATTCCTAGAATTTTTGTGGCTGGAGCTTCTGGAAAAAAGATGCTACAGTTTAAACAACGATTTAATTTCAACATCAGGGAAGTTCCTAGAGTGTCAGAAGTCAAATGATTGCACTCGATCACTGAAAACAAGATGGATGTGATTACTGTAATTGGCCCCAGGCCTTGTGTAGTAATCAGAGTAGTTTGACCTGTAAGATCATTGGTGGAGTCTAGATAACTTGGGATTCTTAGGTTCAAAGCAGATGGTTAGCTCTTTAAGATCCTACTTGATTTGTAAATCTGGGTGAAGACAGGTCAGATGAACAAAGGTTTGTCTTGAACACAGTAATAGTAGTAACACTATTCAACTCTCAGAGCCTTACAGAAAAGGAGAGTTCAGGCAGAGGAAAAAACATTGGAAGCCCAGCAATAGTCCTGTAATTTTTCTGTTAGCATTCTCCAAGGGAATGTGTGGCTGTTTTTAAGAAAACCCTTAAGTTTTCTTTATGCTAAAAGATTAATTTAGTGAGCCTCTGACTGATTTCTTGTAGATTAGTCTAGTACAAATCTCAGTGTAAATTACTACAGATACTGATTTGTACTAATCGGGGCTAGCAAGAGTACTGAGGCTGTGGGCTCAGCTTGCTGTTTCTGGACTCCAGGTCTCTCATTACATTACAAAAGGAATATGAGGACCAACGACCTACCTTGTTACATTACTATAATGAACCTCAGCCTTTGCTCATGCTAGGAAATACACTGAGGCGTCTCCAATCCTGCAGCTTTGAGAGTCCCAAAGTCTGAAGGATTGGATAATGTAGATTGGGAGGCTGAATTCTGCCAGGTACAGATCTATTCAAATACAGAATTCAGTGGGTCACGGCATATTGTGCACTGGCTTTTGTTTGTTTCTGTGAGATTTTCCTATAACTGCTGTCTCAGAACACGCAGAGTGTTTGCTTGGTCCTTCACCACTACTTGTTTGACAGTGATATTTTGCCTTACCTACTCTTAACTAGTTCCTGACGTGCAGGATTCCAGTGACTGTAAGTCTACCAAAAACGGGGCAAGAGTGTCAGGAGAGTAAGGATTAGCACACATGAGGCTGCAACCAGCCCCTGGTTATTTCCTCAGTTGCTGAATGAAAGTTAAATTGCTTTACTGTTCCTTAGCCACAGATTCACATTAGTGATTTTTTTCTGCATACTAAAATGTATTTACAAGTTGAAAATCAGTACTGGACATTCAAAGTAACATTCTTTGTTTATGTTGTGTATGTTTTTATTCCAACGAGGTGATGCTCTGCTTGATTGTTTCAATGATCACACAAGACCCGAAAATGGAATACTGTAGTGTAAGAAGCTATAACTTTAGAGTGAGCTGGATGGAATTTGGATCCCAACTCAGCAACCCATTGATAGGTGGCTTTAGATAAATTGCTTAAAAGATTTTGAACCTCATTTTAACTTTTGTAAGTTAAAAAAATACCTAGTAATGTAACTTGTTTTTAGGATTTGAGATTATAATTCAAGTGCAATAGACACACATATGTATATGTATATTCCCCAAGAAACAATAGTGCAATTTTAATGGTTCAATGTTGTAGAACATTGTTACTCCAAATAATGAGGCTGAAATGTAGACTGTTTCCAACAACAGACAGAGAAGTAGATTATAATACAATCTCTTGTAGCAGTTATAAAACTAAGTGAGTTGGTGTTCTGCATATGAAGAGTATTAGATAGTGTTTGGTCAGTAGCCAAATCCAAATAATTTTTTTTGCTGTTATTAGCATTTTTAGCAATAGCTAAGTGAAAGTTTCTGTAGCTTTTTTCTCTCTAAAGTAATAATGAATCAAAAGCAATACCTAGCAAAATTAGTAAAAATACAATATTATTAAAGGCTTGAAATATGCAAGAGTGGAGAGCTCAATCACTTCCACAGTTAATTTTCTAATTTGGCAATTGAAAAAGACAGATTGATCTTGAAAAATGAAAATAAATTATCCGAGCTATAGTCAAGTGAGAATTAAATATTTCAATTTTATACAAGATGCAGTTTCTTCACTGGAAGAAATCAATACAGCCCTTGGTAAGTGTCCATTGATTTGAAAAACACTTTTTTTCCTCTATCCCCCAAAGCTAGAAATAGCAGTTTGTTTTTCATATGGCAGAGATAGTAGTACATATTCACTTTCTTACCAGAGGGATAAATAAACTATCCCACTTTGTCCCATATTACTTTGCAGGAATAAGTAACTATTTCATGAATGTATAGTGGTCTTACAACTAATTTTGAAGGACTATGCTATTGTAATTAGAGGGGAAATCATTATGGAGTGGGTTTGAGAGTAGGTGACAGGAAATCCCACAGCCTATAGAACTATATCATAAAATTAAAAATAGATAAATAACAAAAAAAGATTAGTAGTCTATACCTCTACTATACCTTAACAACATCATGTGAGATATTAAGAGACTTTGCTATGTTGATAAAACATCAGTGGTACAGCACTGAAAAAAGAAACTTCCAAAATACAGGGACCTATCATGATCATGAATCTTATTAAAGCCGCAGAGTGTAAAGTGTCTTCTCTTCAATGGAAAAGAAAGTGTTTGGGGGTGGCATTGTTGGTTTAAAAAAAAAAAAGCAAAAGCATATATATCTGTGATCTACACTGAACCACATGAATAATTCCCTGGGCAATTTTAATCCTGACCATCCTGACCAGAAGAAAAAGGGGTAATTTCCAATTGAGCACACTGCAATGTAAGCCACACTTAAGTTGGACACCGATAGCTCACAGAATCCCATGGATGCTGTATAGATCCTGTCCTGAGAAAAACACAGGAATCCATAATGGTTTTGCAGGAAATTAATGCCTTCTATCAAGAAAAAGCTCTTTCCTTGCCACCAGATCATTGTAAATGATGAAAGTAGAACAGAATAATGTCACATGACTGTGTAATCCTAACCTCTAATCTTAATTGATTATTAAATGACTCAGTATGTTACAAATATTAGAATTCATACTGGTTGAGTTTTATGTGTAAATGTGTGAACTGGGATAAATTTCATTTCTTTGGTTTGATTTTCATATCAAGAGGAACTGGAGACTATAGTGTCAAATAATGTTTTCCGATTCAATGCATATGATGAATTCTGGAACAGGAGATCTCATCTTCATGGAATCTGCCTCTTTAGCTGCTGCCTCATTTGGGTTTTTTGTTATTTATTGTAGTGTCTACAGAATAGCTTCCTGATTGACACATGCTTGTTCCCTCACTTTGGAGGTATTTTGGAACGGTGAGATCAGTATTCCTATTTATGGAATATATTGTCTCCAGAAAGTCAAGAAATATATCAGTCTATCAAGTCAAGATGAAAAATCATCAAAAGCACAGGTACTCAAGACCAAAACAAACAAATGGGACTACATCAAACTAAGAAACTTCTGAACAGCAAAGGAAGCAAACAGCAATCTAAGGAAGCAACAGAGAGGGAGAAGATTTTGCACATTACACAATACATATGGGGCTACTATCCAGGATATACAAAGAACTCCAGAAAAACCATAACAAAACAAACAAGTTGAGAAATGGGCAAAGGAAATGAGCAGACATTTTTCAAAGGACCAAATCCAAATCGCTAATAGACATATGAAAAAAAGTTCAAGCTCCCTAACAATAAGTGAAATGGAAACAAAAACTGCATTGAGGTTCTACTTAATGCAAGTGAGAATGGCTTACTTACAGAAAACTACCAACAACACCTATTGGTGAGGATGTAGGAGAAAAGCTACTCTGCTCCACTGTTGGTGGGATCGTAGATTGGTACAGCCACTGTGGAAGTTGGTATGGAGAATACTCAGGCAATCACACTCCTGGGAATATATCCAAATGAACTGGCACATACACATAAAAAAGCAACCTGCATCTCTGTATTAATTGCAGCACAATCAACAATTGCAAAAACATGGAAACAACACAGATACTCATTGAAGGAGGACTGGATGAAGAAACTGTGGTATATCTACTCTATGGAATACTACACAGCTATTAAAAAGAACAAAATTTTATCATTTCAAACAAATGGCCCCATTTGGAGACTGTTCCAACTGCTGAACCAGTTCCAAAAGGACAAACATCATGTGTTCCCTGTAACATAAGACAACCTCCATGAAAAATACAAAATAAAAAAATAAAGGTAAGCAAAAACACATGTAATCTCATAAATGAAGAATGTAATGGAGCTAAGAGTAGCAGGAATCAAAGAAAACTGACAGAATGAATCTCTATTAGTCAATAAACGTAGGCTCACAATGAAACTTCTAAATATACCCAGACAACAAAATATTAAACTTTCTAGCATTGCCTATGGCAACAGTGTTAAGGCCCTGCATACAAAGACCTGAAAGTTGGAGTCAATACTACCCTTGATAGATTACAAAACACAGGGGACCATGGTGGGGAAAGTCAGGGATGGTGGGGGACAGGGAGGGAGCCCTATGTCTGCAAAACTGTAAAACAGAAAATAAGAATAAAAAATGATGCAGATTTTTGTCTTTGTAAAAATTCAGTGACAGACCATAACTGGAACCTTTACCTAAGTGGTAGTGCTCTGTATACTCATATACTTTATCTCTTATCCTCCAGAGCATAAAGGTCTTCAGAATCTTCCTTATTCATTTTGCAAGTTAGCATGATGCCTTTGATACAGTTGGTGGAGTGCCCAGACAGGCCAGATCTCATCAGACTACATTGTAACAAAGAATAAGAGAGTCAGGAAAATCGCTGTGACTTTGTACTGACTTCCTTTCCAAGTCAATACTAATACTTTCTCATCATCTTTGTTGATTGGAAAAAAGAAATATATATTAGGTGGATTGTCAGCTATGTAGCATGCACCTGAGGTCATAATCATCATTTTCAGCAATGATCCTTTTTTCTTTCTCACATCTAATTAATCTACCCACATGTCCTTGTTTCATGTGTCAATGCCCAGTTTTCTAAACCAGGTACTTGAACTTGACAACAGATCTGTTTCAGCTTCCTCAATTGTCTTTGAAGTTGCTGTATTTCTATCTTGAGCTTTTTCTGCTCTTCTAAGAGAGGATGAAGGCTCTTTTCAGGTTTCCAAGGAGATACTATGAGTTTCAGTCATTTGTAAAACACCAACTTTTCTTAAGGAAGGTTGTTGATATCACATAGCAACAAGTCAGTTTCACTGACTTTTCATATGCTGCTTCTGGTAATTTTAAGCCTACCAGTCAGGGAATTTGCTGCTACAGGAATAATTTCCCGAGTTACCACCAGTGAATGCTTAAAGGTTGGATGGGCAGGCTTATGTATCACTATGTAGGATGTCCACTGGTAGTAGTCAGTGATCCAGGAATGGGACTGCTACTTGTTAAAGAGATTGTGAATTGGGAAGAAATGTAGAAGTGTTTGAATTTCAATCATCATATGAGATCATTCTGGAAAGGGCATTCTTTGGGTCAAAAGCTGCCAGTTAACAATTTTTTACATTGAATTCCTTATACAAAAGGATCTAAGATACTGAGTTCAACTTCTGCCCTAAAATATCAATAATTCATTCAGATAGTTGAACATAATGCAGAGGTCTATCTACAGTTTAAAATAATGTCTCCACGATGGTTCATGCACAAAAGGAAAGTGTTTGCATATATAATTTCTACTTGGTCTTTAAAATGTAATACTATTCCAAATTTCTTTTAAGATCCTTAATTTTACAGGTGGTATTATTGTACTTTTAAATGGTTGTATTATATTATTTTTTAAAAGGTTTTAAACATATTTTAAATAGACACTTAAAACGAATAGACTGGTAAAAGGGTGTTTGAGAATATACAATGTAAAATGATCTTTTATCACTCAAATGCCTTTTTTTAAGAAAAGAGATGAAAGCTATGGTATTAAGTATATTACAGTGTAGCTCCTCCCTGTGAGACTGCATTTTCATTGAGCTTTTAGCCTCAATGCAAAAATAGAAGACTTTATCATAGTTTTAGCCTGTAGAGCTATTTTTAGACATACAACGTCATGGTCTAAACTTAATAAAGGCAAACACAAAGAGATGAAAGTGGGAACATTTTTTTCTGCTGAAATTCCTTTAGGGCTATATCCTGCCTTCATTCTACATGAAGAATTCCCATAGAAATCAATAGGAGACTAAAATAAATATCAATGGCAGGATGCAGTCCAAATTATGAATGAAAGCCTTAAACTCAACAGATTGTTTTTCAGACTATTGGAATTGGATATTATTTCCAAGGCTGTAGATACACAGTACCTTTTGCATTTCAGGGGCTTATTTCTGGGAATTATATTTACCCTTTGCTTGATTTGAGAACAAAAATCATAATTCTCATTAGTTGTATAGATTACTTTGCTTTTATGTTAGATGCTTCATAAAATATATGTGGTGAAGGACATTTATAACACTCCTTACTTAGCTATATTTTTCAAAAGCTAATAAGGAAAATATAATAGAATTGCAAACAGAAGAATCAAAGTTATAAATGGTTAATAGAAATGACCATAAGGTCCATTGCGTACAAAATGTCACAAATGGTGAAAGTGTGCATATTGTTTGCAGGTTGTCAAAAATCATCAATAATATTGAATAGAGATATGAATTTGTAATGAAGCTTTGCCACTATGTCAATCTAACAAATTCATAGCTTTAGTTACAGTAGGCCCTCTTAGTCACATTTTTTTTACAGAAAAGAATGCAACCATCTTTCTGTGAAATTGGAGTGAAACTCAAGAGTAGCATAAATATAAAATGATTTAATTTCTAACATAAAAGTTATGGAATTGGGCATACCTGGGCAACGGTTCAACAGCCCAGTAATGCCATGGCTAGCTTCCCTGAGAATTTTGTCCTTTTTCTTCACCATTAAAAGACACCTGCACAACTCACATCCAAGGCTGAACAGAGTAAGGGAACTATGTCAATGATACAGAATACTGTTATTAAACATTTTAAAAAACCAGACACTGACTTCTTTCAACTTGTGTCTCCTGTCTATAACTGTAACCTATGACCAATTCTGGTCACAAAAGAGGTTATAAAATAGAGTATAATGTTTCTGCAGAAGCAAATTTGGATTGTGTAGTTTATGATATAATTTCTTGTAATAATTCAATAGTACTTGACCAAAATTGCAATGTTTTAGGTAAAGACAGGCACAGAGGGAAAGCCCACTGTGAGACCTAAAACCACATTTTTTGTTTGTTTTGTTGTTAATTCATGTAACTTCATATTTAGAACACCAGATATGAAAGCACCATTTTTAGGTCGCAGAGTGGTTAACACATATTATGTAGCCAAGATATTTAAGTAGGTGAATCACTAATACATCAGATACACTTTGGCTAACATTAGATAAACATCACTGTGACCTAACTTGGCACTGGAAACTATGAGAAAAGTAACAGTGATGTTAGCCAGTCATACACTTAAGGAGATTGTAGTCTGATGAGCAGGCAAACTGGGACTCATCCATCTAGAATTCCAGATTATTTATATCAAGAACATAAAGATAGATTTAAAATAAACACTTTAGTAATATAAACTGGCTACAATTCTTTTCCTCTGGGGAAGCATTAAGAGGAAAGGATCCACTTGTGTGGTGATAAAAAATGAAAAAGACACAGGGCTACTATTGCAGCAGGTAAAGCTTCTGCCATGCCATGCCAGTATCCCAGATAGGCCACCAGCTCATGTTCAGGGAAATAAAACGAAGATGATCCAGGTACTTTGGGCTCCTGCTATCCACATGGGAAACCTTGATGAAGCTTCTGGATCCTGGCTTCAGCCTGCCTTAACCCAGGCAAGGCAATCATCTGGGAGGTGTATGAAAGATCTCTCCCTGTCTCTCCAGCTTTCTCTGTAACTCTTTCAAATAAATAAGTAAATCTTTTAAAGAAAAAGATGAAAATGACAGTGACAATGCTTCACAATGTAATTCCTATTTATTTAAAGGTGGGAGAAAAGACACGTCAATGAATCTTCTGGAAATAACGATAGTGGTAGGTTTTCAATATTTAACAGGTAAAGTACGGAAAAAGGACTTTTTTGATGAAGATAAAGAATTACAATATGAAGACAAGAAAGAGACTAAAAATAAAAGTAAATGTCTAGTGCACAGTAAAAAAAAAATCATAGCCTAAAATGAAACTTTCAAAACTTTTTCTCACTGTGAGATACAAACTCTTAAATAATAAAAATAGTGTAAACTATATGAAGAGTAAATAGTGCAAAATATAAATAGTAAACAGTATACACATTATATATGTATTTATTTATTTTTAAAGTACTAGGAGAGAATTAAATCAACACATTCCCACTTAAATTTTACAACATGCAAGATGAAATCAAAATTATTTTTTGTTCTCTTTTAACAAAGAAGAGTTGTAGGTTGCTTGTGGTTACACAGTTAGTAAGAAGGAAATAAGATAGGTCTCTCACCCTTAGGCATTCTATAAAAATACAACTATTCCTGTTGCTTGAATCACCAAGTGTGTCTAAAAAAAATCAAAGAGTGGCAAACTCTTGATATTAGCTCCTGCAATTATATATTAATGTGGCTTTTAAGTGAAATTGTTCTCAGTGCTGCTAAGGAAAATTTCCTACAACATTAAACACAGCTTTGTGTTTGAATGGCCAGTTCCCCACATGAGTGTGTTTAATTATTGCAAGAGATTGTCCTTAGTGTTTGAAAATATTTTGGTTATTTTGCTAAGGAACTTCCAAATTTATTCTGTGTAATAGTGAATCAAAGAATTTAAAACATAAAATAATACTGCAGTGCATGTGAATCCTTTTAAACATACTCTGTTTAATGAGGAAACCTCGTGTTTAATTTTCCTTCTTCAAAGGAAACATTTTCATTTCCAGAGTGATAAGTTTCACTTTCACTATGCTTTCTATCACATGGGTTTAAGAAATTAAAAAATGCAATCACAAATAACTATCTCATTAAAATAGAATCTATGTTTGGATTCTATTGCTTTGATAGAAATACAGCCTATTTTCACTGCATAACTACTGACATGGTTTCTACAAGCAACTCTTTGTCTACATTGAGTATGGTCCTGGGAACCATATCAAAGGCCCAGACTTGGCAGTTATCTACACTCCCCGGGACTGAGGGGCCTAGAACAAAAGGAAGAGAGGTCTGAAAGAAGAAATGCAGGTTGCAAGCTAGGAAATTTGTGAAAATTTTGAATCAATAAACACAGGCAGTGCAAACACAGGAGAACAAGTGAAATGTCTTACAGTGTGTCTGTGAGCTAGTTCAGAAACTGGAGCCTAGAAGGATCCTCCTAGGCACTTAATACAGGGTTAAGATTACTTTATAGCTTGGTATCCATCAGTTGAAATGTTGGGAGAGAGATCAATTTTACAAAGTTAAAGTTTAGTTTTCTCACTGTGTGTCACATTGGTGGACAGTTTAGTTAAACGGGATCATTTAACTGAGAAACAGCACCCAGAAAATTTCCTTAAGGACTGCTATCAGGAACTTCTTTCTAAGGCAACAAACCAGCATGTATTGAATTGTACCATGAACATTCTATAAGCAGATCTAGTATCAAAAATAGTAAAAGGTTTTCTGAAGCAATATCCGCAGGGATTTTATACCTTGACCTCACTTTACTTTAGATCCAAAATTTATACGAATTAAGTATTGAAAGCTGGCAAAATGCTTGAATTACCTTAAAATGGTATATGATGAGTTTAAAGTTGAAAGAAAGAAGATGATTAGACATTTGCACTAGGTAGTATACTTATTAATTGTAAATTTAGCCAAAAATGGCTCATATGAGTAAAAATACCTTGAGAAAATCACAGTTTCAGGAAACTTATAAAATTACTCTGAGTAAATGATGTGAGATTTTGCACCTAACAATTTATTATGGTATAAAACAATGTGGTCCTCAGGAACTAATAACAATAGTTCCTGCTTCTTGGGTGACTAGTAATATCAGGCTCGTGCTTGACTTTCCACACATGGTCCATCCATTCCACACATTAACCGACCAGAGTAGCTGCTGCCCTCATGGCTCAAATGTAGATGAAGAAAGAAATGATGAAGCGGGACTCAAAGAGATTAGGTCATTTCCTAGACCTGGAATTAGACACCACATCTTCCTACATCCAAAACTCAATTTCTGAACACAGAGTAGATGTTGTATTAACTTTATCATTCCCATGTTATTTACTGTCACATAAACAGAGAAAACAAGTATTTCAAAGGGCCATCCTGTCAACATTTGAATCAGTTATCAAACTGACCATGATGAAAATCATGCAATTAAAAAGAAATTTTACATGGTTACCTTTGAACATCTCAGGTTAAACCCCTTCAGGTATTTAGATTTTAACAGAAGTGTGGGCTTACATAGGAAATCCTCCTTCTTTTCTAAGACACATAAAAGAGTAAGTTACATAGAAGATTAAAATACTGCTTTTAAAATAACTGATAGAAGTTAAATTTTCAGGGTCAAATCACCTTGCTAAAGAACCACAGCATTAGAACCACACACCTGGTCAGCTGTATTGGAGAGGGTAGAGTCTTCCAACAGGAGCAATAGTGAAAGTCCATAGCAAAAGGCAGAAACTCCCGAAGAAAAAAAAATAGCTCTTTTCAAGAGAAATTCAATAGTTAATAGGGCAAAAGTTTTTAAAATCACACTGACCTCAAATACACCAAACATTTTTTAACAGAGAGAATTCTCAGTCTATTTTCCAAAAGAAGAATCTGTAAATCCATAACTTCATATTAACTAAAGCTAATATAAAGGCTCAGTCATTTCTTAATAGAACAAGATATAATCATTACCTATTGTTTTGTGAATGATCACCCACAAACTTAGTAGCTGCTACTGATAAACACACAGTATCTCACTGTCTGTTCCAGGAGCCTTAGAACCCCCTATTAATTGGTTTTGGTTCAGGATCTCTTGTAATGCTGCTGAAGTCACATGAAAGGTGGGATATCATTTCCAAACTTATTCACATTGGAAGCAGGCTACATTTCTTCACCATTGGCGTAAGACATCAACTTGGCACCTTGCAATTCTTTCTGCATGTACTGGAAAGTGTTCTCTTGGCATGGCAGTGACCTGAGAGCAAAAAAAGCAAGAGTGATGTCACAATATCACGGACATCACAATTCTTGCATCACTTACTATATCCCCTGCTTTTTCCTCTTTGTTATGAACAAAGAACTAAGTCCAGTAAAAACCAAGAGGTAAGGAGCATTGAGGGCCATATTAGGATCTAGTTTCCAGTGAAAATGAAGGCGAAAAGACTTTTTAATGTTCACCAGATGCCTCTGATTAATAATAGACACAGACAAGAGGAGTCTATTATTTTATAAATTTCAATTTAATAGAAATTTCTAGCAAAAGCTTATTGCAATTCACTATCTCTGAATGAGAAGTCTGCCACAGCATAACTTCTTAATTCCCATGCACCCTGTGAGTTCTGCATTCATGGCACATCAATAATAGATAGGCAACAAAATCTGCTTGATCCTGTAGCTATCATGTATCTTGTAGAAAGACTTTTACCCCTATGATGTGGAGTCTAGTGCTTCCTCCTTCTGTTACAGAATTCATGAGGTTTAAAAAATCTGCTTTTTAGCAATGGCTTTCATCTTGTTGCCGTACTTATTTCAAGCAAAAAAAAAAACATTTGCAATATGTTTCTGCTGTAAAACTATTGTGGATGCTTCTGAAGTCTTTGCTCCTTGGGGTGTGGCAAGGCCCCAGATTTGTTCTACACGCTCCTCAAGGCACTGTCTCGCCTCTGCCTGTGGATTGTCTGCTAAGTCACGTTGTCTCTAGACATCACTGAAAGCCCTGCCTATGACACGTGTCTCTTTGAATTCATTCAGTATTGCTTTGAATAGCTCCCATACGAGCTTGTAGACAAATCTCATAAACCTCCAATCTTTTTTCTTTGCCCTAAATGGAGAAAATATTTTGGATCAATTAATTATTGATCCATTGTACCCTACCAAATTCTGGTGCTAACTATTTCAAGCTAGAATGTCAGAAGTGCTATATGTCACTCATGAAACTCAGTTGCCCTGTAGCTTAAAAGCAACTATGTTAAGCTCTTCACATGTACAAATGTGCAGGGGAAAAAACGTCCAGTTCTCACTAACATTCTTGCCTCAGCTCCACAGCCACTGGTATTGGATTTGGTTTTCAATGTGCACGGATTATACTTAAATGCACTCCAGATCAAAAAGCAACCAGTTATCAGTTAATGGTACCTACTGAAGGACTTTAATACTTTGAGAATCTTTGTCAAGGCCCATCTGGACTTAGAAAACACCTTTCCTATTTTAGACACATTATAATCTGGAATCTCAGACCTAGGTTGAAAACCATGGACTCTGGCCAGTGCTGTGGTGCAGCAGGCTGAGCCTCTACATGTGGCTCAGGCATCCCTTATGGGTACCGGCATAAGTCCCAGTTGCTCCACTTCTGATTCCTCTCCCTTTTTATGGCCTCCCAAGTGGGATACCCAGAAGAAGCTCCTGACTCATGGCTCCTAACTTCAGACAGGCACAGCTCTGGT
The DNA here is from genome assembly GCF_030435755.1 of Ochotona princeps. Classification (NCBI taxonomy): domain Eukaryota; kingdom Metazoa; phylum Chordata; class Mammalia; order Lagomorpha; family Ochotonidae; genus Ochotona; species Ochotona princeps. The sequence continues at coordinate 30,902,534 of NC_080842.1, read as the reverse complement.
CATTGTGGCCCTTTGGGGAGTGAACCAATGAATGGAAGATTTTTTCTCTCAACCCTTTCTTTTCTCTGTCTGACTTTTTTTTTTAAAGATTTATTTATTTTTATTACAAAGTCAGATATACAGAGAGGAGGAGAGACAGAAAGGAAGATCCTCTGGCCGATGATTCACTCCCCAAGTGAGCCCCAACGGCCGGTGCTGTGCCGATCTGAAGCCAGGTACCAGGTACTTCTTTCCAGGTCTCCCACTCAGGTGCAGGGTCTCAAAAGGCTTTGGGCCTCTACTGCTTTCCCAGGCCACAAGCAGGGAGCTGGATGGGAAGTGGAGCTGCCGGGATTAGAACCGGCGCCCATAAGGGATCCTGGTGGGTTCAAGGCGAAGACTTTAGCTGCTAGACCACGCCACCGGGGCCCTTACCTTTGACTTTTAAGTAAAACAAATAAACCTTTAAAAGAGAAATACCTTTAATTCAGTCTTAGGATTGCTTGTTCATACCAGTACAGCTACAAGCTGGTCTAGTGCAAGCCTTTACAATCTCAAAGTATTCTGCCACTAAGCTTGTGGCAAAGTCTCCAAATTATACTTTTAACCCCAGTTAAAGTCTTCTTGTTTAGTTTGGCTTTAGCTACAACTTCGCTCTTTAACATTTCATTTCGCAATGTTTTCATCCAACCTAAAAATATTTGTGTCTTTTAAGTTGTTCTTCAGACTTTCAGAGTCCCTGTGAGAGCAGAAAAGCAGTTATAATTGGGTTCTTCCTGCCCAAAAGCTGGTTCTTAAAAAGATAAGTTGAGCATGCCCAACTTATCTATCCTAACTTATCAACTGGATAAGATACTTCATGTGGGTTTTGTTTGGGTTAAAGAAACAAGCTAGGAGTATGTTACATTGATTGCATGTCCTTCAAGCCCATAAGAGAAAACATCAGGGGTGCACAGCAAGTTTTCTCTGAATCATCTGAATGACAGGCCCTCTTAGGTTTACAGCAAGAATGGAAAGGAACAAAAATAGCTTTCACCCCAGAATGTTGAACATTCTTCCGGAAGTGCAGTGTTCATTTGTAATGTTCCAAAATTTCTTCTATGAGACTTAGAGGAAAGATGAATGTATTCACCAGGAAAGAATCAATTTTGTCAGATAAACCTGATCTTCCTCACCTACCCTTTCAGTCATACATTATAGAGATCTGGCTTTTCATACCTCTTATTTTTTCTCAACAGTCTTTCTTAAATGTCAACAGCAATATCTTGAAGGCCAAATCCAACAAACATTTCTGTTCTCCAACGTAATCTGCTTTTGACATCTAAAACTGTCCTTTCCAAAAAAAAAAAAAAAAAAAAAAAAAAAACCAACAACAACAAAAAGCCCCAAAACAAAACAAATCAAAAACCAAAAAGCAGCAACAACAACAACAACAACAACAAAACACCTTTCTTTTCAGATCTGCTATCTCCCTTTCCAAATTCTTTCTTAACTCTGCATCCATCAGGATCTCTGCTATGATATCTAAAAACTCCTTTTCTTTTTCCTTCTCAGAGACATTGTTCTCTGCGCAATACTTGGATCTGGGCCTGCATCCCAAAAACTTCAAAATGAGGATGCAGGCATCCCAGCTGAGAACCTGATCACAATGCCAGGCTACCGCCCCACTTCCTTTGTTGTCTAACTATGCACCCTCTACCTTGGCAATACTCTGTATCGTAATTTCTGTGACAACCTGTATGATACTAACTCAACATTCTAGATTGTTAGTTTTAAACTAAACTTCATACTTTCTAAACACACACACACACACAGTTTCAATATTCAAAGTAAATACATGTCACACTCATGTCTTTATCGACTAGGAACTGCTTTCCCTCATATGTTCTTTACCTCAGTCAAATCGACATTTTTCAAGTTCTTAAGATCATAAATAGCATGACCATCTTAATTTTTACATCTTTTGTCATTTCCTATGATCATCTGGGAAGGATAGAGGTTATTTATATTAAGGATTTGTCTCTGTCCCAGATCTACAAATATTAACTATTCAGGCATCACAAACCACTCGGCTTCTGTAACCTTCAATTCCCTATGGTTACATCTGAAAAGTGGGCTATAGTAGACAAAATGTGTCTCATAGGGCTGATGCAGAGACTTGCCAAGATAAACTTGTGTGGAGTTTTTAATTACAGTGTTGGATGTAGAGCAACCAGGCCACGTAGATTTATCTAGTGTTACTTGTTCTAACTTTGGGTCGTCTTTCGATTGTGTACCTCTCTTTTTTATCTGCTGTCAGTGCCTTAGTTTATTTCATTTTCTTTTCTCACACGGATTATTGCATCTGACTGGTCTCCTTGTTTATAGTTTCTCACCCTTTAAATCCATCATTCATACTGTCACAAGCTTTATCTTAGTAAAGCCCAGACCTATTCATGCCACACTCTGCTGCTTTAATGCTCCAGTGGCTCCCCATAGTCTACAAAATAATGTTTCGTCCCTAGAGTGACATCCAGGGCTCTCAGTAATCTGCTTACAACTTGCTTTCCTCTGCTCACACTTGGGCTCTGGCACATACGGACCTTTCCTTGTTCTTGAGGGTACTTTCATTATCATTGGCTTTTTTTTTTTTCCAAAAGAAAAAGATTCCTTTAAACTGAAACTCTTTAAGTTGCTCATGCCTCAAACAGGAGATAAAATTCCATTTCTTCTGTTTGATTAGCAAATTTTTCTCCAATGGTCACTGCAATTTTTCTTTTCCTTTTTCATGGTAGTGTATTTTTATAATAATATCACATGGTTCTTAAAAGCAGGGAACATATCTGTTTATTTGCATTCAGTCTTCCTATCTAGCATGGACATCAGAAGTAATCAGAAAATACAGAACTATATTTATAACTCTCATAAACATTATTCTATTTTACAAAATTAGTTTATGTTTTGGTTATTATTTGCCTCTTTAATGCTCTGATGGTACTCTGCAAGGAAACATGTTGCCTGTTACAGCATGCCATGCTAGCTCGCCTGTGAAGAAAGAGAGAAAATCTAGGCAATATGTTCACGGAGGTATAGTTAAAATGATAAAAATTAAATCTGAGATGTAATTGCTAGTTATAATAAGTAAACAAAATCTACATAACATTTTTAATTAAAATTCCTGAACACTTAAAGCGAGAAGCCAGATGGACAGAATTTCCTGAAATTTTTATAGCTCTCTCACAGTTCAAGAATCATCAGTTCCCACCTCACTTAGACACAGGTTCAGTTAAAAGAAACTTAATTTAGTGCCACATAATCGACAGGTGCATTTCCAGTGTTCATGCAGTTTTATTTCAGTCTCATTTATTTTTTGGTTTTATTAAAGTTTTGGGCCAAATGTGAGGCTTGTTGAGTTAATGAACAAAAGCATTCTTTCCCGGGACTATTAAAACTTGACTGTAGGCTATTTCACAGTGAATATACCTTGAATTCTTAAAATGGGTGCCAATATGCCCTGGATTATTTATGAGGAAAATTAAGAAAGAAATCTTAGTGTCATATTAGGAAAATTCCAAGTCCCTGATTGCTTGCTAATTCTATTTTTGTTTAATATTCACCAAATAGAGAAGAGTTTCATTTACCCTGTATTACAGTATGTCCATTAAAATCTCTGCTCTGAAATAGTCAGTACACACATAATTCCTCTTATGTTTATGGTATTCTAATTACAAAACCTAACCTCAAATAGATGCTAGCCAGAGTGACATATTTTGTCTTTTTTTAAAGTACTATTTTAGTTATTTTTAAAAATATATTCAATTTTCAAAATATTATTTTAAGAAACTGAAGCTCATATTATAAAAATTATAAACATGGAAAGAAAAATTTACTTTACTTTCCAAATACATCTACGTTTTGTGTTCTAATATTTCTAGTTGCTTTTCTCCTTGTTTCACAAATTTTTCATATAAATTATCAAAAAGAATCTTAAAAACCTTTTGTCTTCTTTAACATGACAATTTCTTGTATTAATAAAACTAATCATGTGTAAATATTAAAATGATATTATCATTTATAAACCTTTATCTTATTATTAGGTATTTGGGGCATATTTTAAAGTTTTACACTTTATAAATAATGATGTTCCAGGTAGTTGTATGTCATAAAATGTTTCTTCATGAGTAGGTGAGGAAGCTCATGTTTGCTGTTAGCAGGACTTCTTTGCATGGCAAAGAAACAAAGCATTTTCAAGGTGGGGACGAGGTCAAATCTATTGCCTTGTTGGAAACAGAATCAGTCTTGCAGTTTAGCACGGACATAGTCTTCAGAATACTATCTCAATTCCCTGGAAACTGCCCTTCCTTCACAAAAATGCACATGACGTGGCCGAGGACAGCTCTCCCGGTCTCCACACCTCAGGACTTCTTGGCTGCCCTTCTCTTTTGGCCTGCTATCTTGGTGAACAGCGTGGTTTACTGCTGAATGAAATCTACTCGATTGATGGAAAAAAGTCAGAGCTTTGAGCAGTATCATTTAGATAATTCCTAGCTGAAATGGTTTTCTATGTCGCTATTTTTCAAGTATTTGCACCCATTTTTCTTTTCAGTTATTTTAGCTCATGCTAGTTTTACTTTGAATACTATTGCATGCTTGGAATGGTGTTGACTAATACAAATCAAAATTTCCAGAATGTCAATAAGTTAGCTAAACCGTAATTCCAAACCCATTTTCTTTCTCTGGACAGATTGGTTCAACAATAACATGTGAGAAATTCCAGAACCAATTACGGGTTCTTCCATTCTAAACACATCTGAGGCCATCTGTATCAAAGCTGACAGGAAATTTTGTTGCAACTCTTCACTTCTCCCTCTTTCTTTCCCTGCTGTGACATGACCAGCACATGCCTAAAGTGACCACATGCCAATGTAAAATTACACAAAGAAGCATAAAGCATGGTCCAATCAAAGAAACAAATGTCCACAGTAGCCAATCTTAAACAGATGGAGGTATGTGAGTAATCCAGTGGAGAATATAAGGTAACATCAGCAAAGAAATGCAATATTCTTGAGAAACAGTAGTTTAATACTCCTCACCTGTTGGGCTCAAGGGCAAATAGGTTATTAAGTCACAAGATGGCGGCTAACGGAAGAGCCATGGGCGTGAACCAGGGAGGGGATCAAGTTGTTTTAAAGAAAGTCCATTTCCGGATCCCTGAACGCCGAGTGTTCACCTGCCCCTGGCCTATGGGGGATGGCTTCCGCAGCCATGCTGATGACGATTGGCTCTGAGTTCACCTCCTCTCCTGGAACTCCTGGAATGCCTAGCCTGAGGCTGTTCACTGTTCCATAAAAGGGTGTGTGTTTCTCAAATAAACCGGAACTGCGCTGACGTCAGGAACCTCTGCCAGGTTTGTCTATCGCGTGCTGGGAGGCTGGCTGGCGGGCATTTGCTCACCCCCTCAGACAACGGGGTACTAGCGGATCGAATCTGTGGGGAGGGAGCCCCATACTCACCAAAATATTGATAAAATAAATCCCACAATACATTAGAAGGATTAGATACCAAGTGAGCATATGGGATCCATCCCTACAACACAAGGATGTTTTAAGGGACAAAAAACAATAAATGTAAAACTCAACATGAACAAAATGAAGGATCATGAAAGTGATATCTTGCACGAGTAGGAAAAAGGGCTTGGTGCATTAGCCTAGCAGTCAGAAGTCCTTGCCTTGAACACGCAGGATCCTATATGAGCGCCAGTTCTAATCCCAGCAGCCCTGCTTCCCATTCAGCTCCCTGTTTGTGCTCTGGGAAAACAATCGATATCAGCTCAAAACCCTGGGACCCTGCACCCATGTGGGAAACCTGGAGGAAGCTCCTGGCTTCTGGCTTCGGATCTGCGCAGCACCGGCGATTGTGGTCACTTGGGGGGTGCATCAATAGACAGAATATCTTCCTCTCTGTCTCTCTTCCCTCTGTATATCTGACTTTGCAATAAAAATAAAATAAATCTTTTAAAAATAAAAAGAGTAGGAAAAAGGATTTCATAACATTAAAAACACTTTCAGTATATAAACACAACAGTGGTGCAATTTTAGAGATATTGTGGTTCAGTTCCAAGCTCCTGAAATAAATCACAATAAAGTGAGCAACATGAGTTTTCCAATTTTCCAGCATGTATTATAATCATATTCACACTAGATCATAATCGATCACGTGTGTAACACCATTACTTCAAAAAAGACTATGTACCAAAATATGACATAGAGATGTAAATGATAACAAGCTGAAGGCAAACTGAAACTCATAGTTCTTCTTGATGTAGGATTGCCAGAAACCTTCAATTTGTAGAAAGCAAAATACAATCATTTGAGGTAAACTTACAGAAGGAAATTACCTCAAAGTAATAAAGGCCAAGTATGAAAAGCCTAGAGCTAAAAAGTTATTAAGTGGTAAAAACTAGATGCTTTTTCTCCCAGAGAAGGAATAAGCCAAGGATGCTCACTTCTGCAACTTCTATTCCCAGTATACTAGAAGCCTTAGAGTCAGTAAGAAAGACAAGAAAGACACTCAAATTAGAAAACAAGAAGAAAAAATAACTGTTCAAAAATAACACACTCTTACATGGAGGAACTTGAAGATTCCACAAAAAATATTGTTATTATTAGTAAATTCTGTATTATTACAGAACACAATGTCAATATACAAAATTAGTTGTATTTCGGTATATACTTAAACAAAGAATAATTTTAAAAGGAAATTAAAGAAACAATGACCAAAAGGAACAAAATACTTAGCAATAATCCAAGTTAAGGAAGTAAAAGACTTGTATACACAGAATGATAGAATGTTCAAAAAACAATCTACAGATTAAATACAATTCCTGCAACAATACCATTCCAATGACAATTTTAATAGAAATAGAAAGAGATCCTTAAATTCATGTAAAACCAAAGGATTCAAATGGTCAAAACTATTTTAAGGAAGAATAAAGTTGTTGGCCTTACACTTCCTAAATTCAAAACCTATTACAAAACTACAATAATCAAAAATGTATGTTACCAGAATAAAACCAGAATACATATCACTAGAAAAAACTTAGAGAACCCAGAAGTAAACTCATACATATATCATCAGTTAATATTTGGTATGAATGACAATGTAGAAATGATACTGTTAAAAAATTGTGCTGGGAAAATAGAAAATCCATGTATAAGAAAATGAAATTGGATCTTTGCCTTGTACCATATATAAAGGTCAACCCAAAGGTGGGTATGGAAGCCAAAATGGAGGCTGAATAAGGTACTTAGTTGTCTTCTCTCAGATATATCAATTTTAATAGCTTTTAATGAGAATTTCCTACATAAAACAGTGAACAATCTAGACACAGAAGGAACATGGCTCAACAAAATAATTGCCTTTATAGAACAAGCCAACAGCTAATGTATTACAGAAGATTTCTCTTTAAAATCTGGCAATTTATGCCAGAATTATTCTGCAAGATAAAGAGATAAAATATAATAGACACCAAATCAGAATTAAGATGAAGGCATTAGTTTCTTGCATTACATAGCATTGTTTGGTGACCATTTCCAACATAAGTTATTTTACAGTGTAGGAACAAATAAAAAAAAATAGACCCAAGTCTCCAGTAATGAAGTAATGACAAAGAAAAAATTATATCTATCTTCTTTTAATCAGAATATAATATATGTATGTATTGAAATGTCACCTTATAGCCAATAAATATGAATAACAATGTTAGCAAAAAACAAATGGCAACAAAGTGGAAAGGATGAAGTTGAATTGCCATTGTTTGTAGATAAAACAAACTTAAAGACATAACCTTGAGGACTGCACCAAAAAGTTATTAGTAAATCAGTTGCGCAATGTAGCAGGGTGCAAAATCATTATGAGTCAAATGAATGGATAAAAGAAAGTTGTGCTTGCATTATGGTAAAAATCAATGTCACAAGAACATAGCTAGTTGTATATGTACAGGGAAAAACTAACTGTGGTTTACCAAATGAAGAACACTGTGGAATTACAGGATGGAACTGAGTTACCACTAAGTGAGCATTTTCTAGGGTTATTTTGGTGTCAATCTCTCTCTCTCTCTTTAATACTCTTGACAATCAACTGCAGCAACCAAAATTTTGTTTGGCACAAGCCAGAAAACATAGAAGCTCCTTGTCAAGTTTAAGGGTCAACTCCTTAAACACAATCCACTATAGATTTATCCAAAGAGAAACTAAGATCAAACCCCAGCCTGATCTGCACACTAAGTTTGGAGGCTGATTTCTGCATGCCTACAGAGATTATGGGAATACCTTGGGCTTATGCAGATCTGCAGCAACTAATCAGAAACATAGATCCACTCAAGTTCAACATGATCAGTTAGTAAACAAACAGGATGCTAAAACAAAGTGAAAAGAATCAACCTCAACCTCAGAAATATAGACATACATATACACACACACATATATATTCATATATATAATTCTGAATCCTGTATCTGTACCTGGATGGAGTTGGCTTCTGATCTAGCTTCTTGCTAATGCGCCAAGAAGGAGCAGATAATGGATCGAATACTTGGTTCTCTGTCATGGAAGGAGGACCAGATGGAGGTTTAGGCTCCTATTTCATCCTGGCCTATACCTGCTGTTGTGGGCATTTGGAAAGTAAACCAGCAGTTGTGAAGATCTCCCTGTCATCTATCTCTGTCTGCCTTTCAAAATAAAAAGGGGGGAAATATGCAAGAAATAGTAAGTAAATTCATTGGTGGATTAAGACAAATAAAAACAAACACAAATCCGATACTTTGTATATATTCTATATATGTAATGAATAATTTCAACTTTAGCAGAAGAGAATGGGATTATAAAAGGAAAATATATTTGAAGAAATAATATGCAAAAACTTCCAATTTGAGGAAGAAAATACTGTTAAACACAAACAGCTTAGCAATCTTCAAGCAAGATAAATATTAGAGAACCACATATTGACACATAATAGAATGTCCAGAATTCAGAGGGAAAATCACTAGAGCATAGTCACAAAAAAGCAACATTATATGCAAAAGGATCAGGGTAATATGAGTTTAAGATCATTTTAGAAACAATGTCAGAAGACAGTGAAACTGTACATTTCAAATGCTTTGAAAAAGACAGTTACTGAAGATTTTATATCCATTGAAAATGGTATTTAAAAGTGAAGTGGAGTTAAAATTATTCTCACATAGACAAAAGTAGATTTCATCACCAATAGAAGAACCCAAGTATCTATGTAACTGTGTCACATAATACAATGTAATTACTGAAGTTAAATAATAAATAATTAAAAAAAAAAAAAAGAAATGTCCTTGAGGTCAAAAGAAAATGAACTGGCCAGAGATTATGAGTTAAATCACCATTTGTGATATTGGTATCCCGTTAGGAAGCTGGTTCATATCTTGGCGACTCTACTTCCCATCCAGCTCCCTGCTAGTGCACCTGGGAAGGCAGGGGAGGATGGTCCAAACACTTGGGTCCCTGAAACTCATATGGGAGGCCTGAAGGAAGCTGCTGGCTCCTGGCTTCAGCTCATATAGTCTATGTGGTTGCTGCCATCTGGGGAATTAACCAGCAAATGGAGGATCTTTCTCTTTCTTTCCCTTTTTCTCTAGAACTATGCATTTCAAACAAATAAATAAAAATTTTTAAAACGACAAAATGATAGCAGTTGAGATTTTAGAGCTATAAGGAACATTAAAGAAAATAGAAATGAAAAATTTGTGGATAAATACAGATGATTATATTTTCTTTTCATACTTCATTTTAAATTAAAAGTAGTAAACTCTGCTTCAGCTTTATAACACATATGCAAGTAAAAGACAAACAGTGGAACAAAGCATAGGAACAAGTGAACAGAATTACACTCTTGTAAGACAATTATGTTTGTCAAGTGGGAGCTAGAAAGTAGAAAGTGGAAACAAATCAGAAATGGAAGGCTCAGATTGTTTGTTATGAGAGATAATGATGAAATTAGGAATTTTAAAGCTCAAAGAGTGAAGTATGAAGAGATATTATATTCATTGTAAATTGACTGAAAACATGAAAAATTTTAGATGTAGACCAAGAGCCAAAATGATGCATATTGTTAATCCAGGAGTAACAACTAAAAATATTATAAACGTAGCAAATAAGCCAGTAAAGAAAATACTAGACATTAAAAGTATTTGAGAAGCTCAAATGTCTGAAAAGGATGATTGGATGGGTGATTAACTTAGTTATTAAATGCTAGTTAGGATCTTCACACTAACATCAGAGTGCCTGAGCTCAACTTTCTGCTCTGTACCTGACTTCAACTTCCTGCTCTTTCAGAACATGAGCAGCAATGGTTATAATTGAAGTAGCTGAATTCCTGCCACCCAACTGGGAGACCTGGATTGAGTTTCCAGCTCCTGTCTGTGGGCACCACACTGGCCAGAGCTGAGCCAATCTGAAGCCAGGAGCCAGGAGATTTTTCTGAGTCTCCTATGTGAGTGCAGGATCCTACGGACTTGGTCCATCTGCCACCGCTTTATCAGGGAGTTGGATCAGAAGCGGAGCAGTCAAGATATGAACCAGTGCTGATATGGCATGTCAGCACTTGCACATAGAAGATTAGCCAGTTGCCATCATGTTGGTTCCACATTCCTAAATTAAAAGCCTGGTTTACTAAATGAGTCTTTGTTCTCCTCAAGTGCTGACCATTAGCTTAAACAGATTTATGCTTCCAACACTTTAAGTTTGTTGGTATTTGTCTGCCTTTTATTCCCTCTGTTTTAAAAATGTATTTACATTGAGAGACAGACAGACAGGGCTCCCACCTGATGTTTTACTCTGTCCACATGTCCACAACAGCCAGAACCAACGCAGGCTGGAACCAGGAGCCAGGAGCTAGGAATCCACCAGAATGGACTTACCTATCATGGAAGATCACCCTGGATCTCTGCCTTCTTGTCCTATGTGGGAGGTGATAGGTACATGGCAGACTATGTCCCCAGGGGAACACCCCCATCCCCTGACGATGATCTTGGTTCACTGAGACATCAACTTGGCCTGACCACTGGCTATACAGCGGTGGGCTGCATCCCAGTCTCTCCTTTCTGTCTTTGGACAAGCTGTGCTGGGACTTCCTTTGTAAGCAATTCTGAAAGTCAAGTGCAACCTACAGCCTGCCTGCCAGCCACACATGGTTAACGTGACCTGTGATAAACCTGCCAGCCGTGTGCTGTATGTGACCTGTTACATGATTGGAAGGTCCAGAGAGACAGACATGGCTTCTAGCAAATTACAGTGTCATTGTTGGGTGGGAGAACGGTTAGGAGACACCCTTCTGCCTTCTCCTTTCTTAATCTATATAAGTTTGGGCTTGCGTTACAATAGACAGACATGCTCGACCAAACTGTCTCCAGTGGTTCTTGCTGGTGCTGAGCATTGTCCCCTCACCCCTCCAGTGGTTTTAGGAACTTGTTGATCAGGAAACTCCCAAGAATCTACATTTCACAGAATACAATTTTGAATTAATTTCCTCTAGGACTTGTTTTAAAGGATCTGGCAGGCATTTAGCCAAGTGTGAAGACACCACTTGGGATGCCTACAGACCCTGTTAGTGTGCCGAGGCTGGAGTTGTTGCTCTATCAGCAGTTGCATCTTCCTGGTGATACACACTCTGAGGATGAGGTGATAGCTGAAGTGGTTAGTCCCTGCCACCGCAAGAAACCTGGATTGAGTTGCCAACTGCGGTTTTTCCATGACCCTGTCATTTTAGGAATTAGCAGAAATCTACTCATGTTCTCTTTTTCTCCGTCTTTGTCGCTCAAATAAATTAAAATACATATATTATTAACAAATAATTCCATCTCAAAGTCATATGCTACATAGGCATTGTGATTTGTCTCCAAGGAAGGTTACATTTTATCATTGTGGATATCCTTTATAGGTGAATACAATGGGATAGCATCATGGTGCAGAGGGATAAGTCACCTCCACCTCAAAAATCCTAGTGTCAGTTTGAGCCCAGCTGTTTTGCTTTAGATCCAGCTTCCTGCTAAAATGTCTGGGAAGGCAGCAGGGATGGACCCCTTACTCCTGGCCCCTGGTTCTATTTTGTCTAGACCTCACTGTTGTGGCATTTTTGGCAGGAGCCACAGGGTCAAAGATCTCTCCAGCCCGCTCCCTCTTTCACTGATGTGCCTTTCAAGTAAATAAAGAAATCTTTAGAAGTCTTTAAAACAAGGAAAACATAGTCTTAACCAAAGCTAGGGTGTCAGATCAAACAGAGATTGAGATTTATATGGTAAATTTTTGATTTATGATAAATTGAATGATATTATAATAATACAGTGTACTTGAGAAACAGTTAAATTTTAGATATTCCAAACAACTTTTGGGAGCAGGAGCAGCAGACATATTTTGAATCTGAATCTAAATTACTCTCAAAATACCAAAGCTGGTTTTCTTAAAGACCATGTGTTTTTTTTTTTAAATCCCAGATTATCACACAATCACTGATAATTTTAAGTGTTATTTTTGTACTATATCTCTGTCTTAAAATTTAACTTTTATTTCTTTCCTTTTTTTGAATGTATTCTTGGATTTTGTTATGGGTCTGTATCTAATTTATTCTGCATTGAAAAGAATGACATCTTCTTCAGCTTTTATTGTAAAGAGATTTATGGCTAGTTTTCTTCAACCTAATTTAATATATGTGCTTTCTTTCTTCCCCATTGGCAAGTATTTATATTTGTAATTTAAAATACATAAATAATAATAATAATTATATAATTTAAGGGTATAGTCTGAGGGTTGGGGCTATTTCACAGATTTAAAAAGTCCTAGTACACTTAGGAATACTTCAGAATACTTTCTTATTATACTATCCTATATAAATGATTCTCCCTAGAGCACAAATGTCTTACTGGATAGTGTTTAGTGAAACATAAACTATATTGCTAACATATTAGCAACTGACATGCTACTATTCAATATAAAATAAGAGAAGTGAAGCAATAAATCATGATTTGATTCAGGTTTTTCATTCATCAAATGAAAACGCAGGAGCGTAGTGATTCAGCTTCACTGACTTCCCTGTGCTGCGTTGTCCTTTCTTCACCTCCCTCCTCTGCCCATCTCCTTTCTCCTTCACAGTTAAGACAAAACTGAACAGCAGTGAAACCTATAAGAAGTAAACTTTGAGTGAACATCAGCCTGAATTTGCAATGCTTGGGAACTCCAAAGCAAGTTTTGTGACAATGATTACACAAGCGCTGCTTTCAAAGTTATTTTGAGTGACTAAAATAACACAAACATTGGAATCCAACTGATTGTCAAGATAGAGCTCATGAAATGAAATGGGCACTCATTGAGTTCCAAGCTCATGTAGACAAATATGCTGCATTTGGAAATTTAGCTGGATAACATTTTTACAACTTGTAATCAGAAAGTTCCAGGCCACTAAAATGGCATGAATAAGTAAGTGCTGCATTATCAAGGCATGTGGTGGTGTACTTAACAGAAAACCAGTGAATAGACCGTGGGGACACTGACTTTCGTTGTGCATAGAAGCCAAAAACAGGCACACACTCTTTTGTTTACTTACACAGGTATGAATGCAATCTTCCCATGGTACCTACAGGGGACTGGCAGTACACCCATCAGTTACCCAAATCCACAGTTGCTCAAGTCCTTGTGTTTAAGTTATTGTAAGTTTTAAGTTATTTCTGGGTTACTTGTGCAATGTAATTGCTACATAAATTGTTAATATTCCATTGCTAGGGAAATAAGAAGAAAAATTCAGTACAGATGCAACTGGGCAGGTATTTTTGATATGCGCTTGATTCACTCTATGGATGAGGAAACCCTAAGATTACATACATGTCCAGAATAGCATGGTACAATTGTTCAATGGACTCCCTAGGAGAGTGGTAATGAGCAATGACACCATTGTCTTCATGTCATATGAAAAAAAAATTGGAATCACATCTATGTGGAGTAGTCAGGTATAAATACACATTCAGATGTGTTGAAAAGCCATCATGCCTCCCCACCTGATGAGAATCCCTGCCCAGTGGCCCTTCTTGAACCAGCTGACAGAGCTGTTTGTGTGTGTTGTCTGCCCTGTGCAAGCACACGGTCAACCTTCTCTGAGTTTTACACTGGCCTCTTGTCAATTTCTCCTTTCAAGTGAACCAGGATCAACATGGTGGGCATTGTTAGTCACTTTGGGATTTACTCATGACCTTGAGAGATCATGTCTTTCACTGTAGAATCAGTTCTTATCCTAAGAAACACAGAAGTTTGGAAGCTAAAATGATGAATTGTGTTTGGCAGATAACTTTTTTTTGCTAAAAAACATATGCATGCATCCTCTGTTATTCAGCCATGGAGGATGATGAAATAAGACATCTGAAAGAATCTCAGATTAATATTCAGACTAATGTTCTGCATTCTCTACTACTCCACACCCACTTTTATTTATCTCAAGGAGATATCTTTTTAAATTGTGACTAGATTAAGAAGTAAGAAATTTTTTTCAAATGAAAGAAGGTCAAATTATCACTTTAGTGTTTTCCAATTGATGATAGCAAGCAATTCAAACTTTTCATCTTCAGGCTATTACTTTAAAATACTTTCAGTCAAGCACGATTTCCAGATGACCAGGTACTTCGAATTTGGTTTCACACTAGTCTATAAGCACTTATTGGCTGTTGTTCCACTCTGGTCCTATTTCAGGCTGCAGAGTGATTAGAAAACCCAACCTTCCTCAAATGGGCTGGCTGGTTGTTAAAGAGACATGGAACGCAGCAAGTGTGACTTAGAGATTTGTGTGCCGCATGCAAAACACAATGGAAGGGCAGGGAGAAGCAGTGGTGGATTCTTCCCGTGGGGCCTGAGAAAGGATTCACCACAGGAGATGCTTGATCTGTGGCTGGAAAGCATGTGCTGCAGTTTTCCAGGTGCCTGTGTGTGAAGAGAAGAAACACTCCACGGGTGGCAGAAAGAGGGGCACACAGAAGAGTCAAGGAAGCTGTGAGACCATTGGATTGTGATCTCACTGTGACTTGAAGCAGAGCTGGAGGACAGGGAATGGAAGCCAAACCACTGGAGGCTTTTAGTGAAGAAAGGGAATGAAAGAGATGAGAACAAACAGCATGTCTTACGGGAGTATTCAGGGGATGCTGGATGTACTTTTTAAAAATCTGTTTTTAAGATCCCCTACTTACAGTTCAGTATGCAAAATATGGTTTTAGATGTTGAAAGGTAGATCTTTGATCTTCAAGCTTTGCATTCTCAATTAGAGGAAATATTGTTAGGAACTATGCAGTATAAATCTTTCTATAAACGTGAGCTGTTGCTCAAAGGGTAACAAATAGAATGATAAGAATACAAGTTTCACATTGATTTGATAAAGTATTAGTTCAATGATTAAAAAAAATTACCTAGTGTGCTTGCTTAAAATTCTGAAGCTCTGACCTTCCCCAAATATGTATTAATTTAGTGAGTCTATGATGAGATTCTTATTACTGTATTTATATAATATGATTTGAAGTAACAAAAATGATATTGAATATATTTGTAGTATATAGAGATACCAATTATCTGCTTGAAACCTAGAGTCTCCATCATGAAAAGGATTTAGTGTTCAGCTTCTGTAAACTTTTTTTTAAAGATTTATTTACTTTTATTACAAAGTCAGATATACAGAGAGGAGGAGAGACAGAGAGGAAGATCTTCCGTCCGATGATTCACTCCCCAAGTGACCGCGACGGCCGGTGCTGCGCTGATCCGAAGCCGGGAACCAGGAACCTCTCCAGGTCTCCCACGCGGATGCAGAGTCCCAGTGCTCTGGGCCATCCTCGACTGCTCTCCCAGGCCACAAGCAGGGAGCTGGATGGGAAGTGGAGCTGCCGGGATTAGAACCGGCGCCCATATGGGATCCCGGGGCGTTCAAGGCCAGGACTTTAGCCGCTAGGCCACACCGCCAGGCCCTCTGTAAACCTTTAAGTGTGTTTATGTACATCAGCCACAGTAGATTGAGAAAGTGGGAATTTTCTCCCAGTTAGTTCATCCTATAACAAGACATGGACATATGAAACCACAGCCAAGCCAAGCCACTCTCAATGTGATAGCATCTTATTCCGACAGAAGGGCAAATTTGCTTTCATGGGCATGGTTCTGAGACCACAGACCTATAAAGCAATGAGAAACACAGTCTTAAAATGTAAGCCAGTGGCCTGACACAGTAGCCTAGTGCCTAAAGTCCTTGCCTTGCACGTGCCGGAATTCCATATGGGCACTGGTTCATGTCCTGGAAGCCCCACTTCACATCTAACTCCTTGCTTGTAGCCTGGGAAAGCAGTCAAGGACAGCCCAAGGCCTTGGGACCTTGCATCCATGTAGGAGACATGGAAGAAGCTCCAGCTCCTGGCCTTGGATTGGCTCAGCTCTGACAGTTGAGGTAACCTGGGGTGTGAATGAGTGGACAGAAGATCTTCTCTGTCTTTCCTCTTCTCTGTATATCTAATTTCCAAATAAAAATAAATACATTAAAAAACCATATATATATATATATATATATATATATATATATATATATATATATATGCCAGATCATCTCTTTCCAGATGTGTTACTGCACACAAATTTAACAGGAACATAGCTTAATTGCTATGGTTCCAAAGAGCAAGTTGTATTCTCTTTAAATGCAATTCTCTTTAAATGTTGAGGCCTGGGCATTGTTCCAGTTGAATATTATTTGAATAGGCATCGTCTCTTGGATATATTCGTGTTTTTAAAACTGATGATTAATAGAAACTGATTGACTTAGCTCCAAAACATTTGGAGATTACAGACCTGATGTTGAATTTTAAAATTCTAACGATGGAAAAGGGGAAATGAAGCCTGTGACTTTCACTCTTTTCTTCCCAAATTCCTACTGCCCTTTCTGTTTTCCCTTCTTCACTTTCTCCTCAGCCTGTGATTTGGTGATTCATCATTTTCACCATTCTTTTTGCTTCTTTCTTTTAAAATGTTGATTTACTTATTTATTTTCATCCGCTCGAAAGGCAGAACAAAAGACACACACACACTCTCACTCACTCGACATACACATGGGACAGGCAGAGAGAGAGAGAGAGACTGTTTATTTATTAATTCAGTCTCTAAATGCCAGAGACAGACAAGCCTATAGCATGCTGAAACCAGGAACCAGTAATCCCAACAGGTCTCTCATCTGAGCGGCAGGGGACAGAGCCCTTGTTCTAACCTCCAGTGTATTGCAGCTACATTAGCATGAAGTGGGGTCAGAAGCAGAGGTCAAGACTCCAACAAGCACTCTCTATGGGATGTGTGCATCCCGTGTGGAGGGGCGTCACGGCATCCTTTCTTACCCTCCCCTTAATTCTAGCAACAGCATGACAAATGAGACTGTGGGTGTTTTGTGTGTTATTTTTTCTGTTTCCTGATATGATTATTTCCAATATGTATTTATTATACTGGCTGAAAAATTCACCTTTGTGCTCTAAAGACTATTTCGGAAGTCCTTACAAGCTTTGCCATATTTTACGTTACATAGTTAAATGATAATTGATGTCTAGTGTTTAAGAATGTGCTAACATGGGCTAAGTGCTGAAAGAATGTTCTTAAATGGGCTAGTGCTATTGTGCAGCAGGCTAATCCTGCACCACATAGTGCTGGCATCCCATATGGGCCTTGGTTCACATCCTGACTATTCCATTTCCAATCCATTTCCCTGCTAATGACCTGGGAAAGCTGTACAGAGTGGCCCAGTTCCTTGGAACTCTGTACCCATGTGGGAGAGTAAGAAGCTTTTGTCTTCTGGCTTCAGATCAGCTTATCTCTAGCCATCATGGTCATTTGGGGAGTGAACCAGCAAATTGAAGACCTCTCTCTGTCTCTGCCTCTCTTGCTGTAAAAATCTGCTTTTTAAATAAAAATAAATATCTTTTTTAAAAAGGGAATTGCATTGTTTAATTTTCATGTTAAAAAGTGCATTTAGAGATAATAGTGCCATTTATCCTTTACAGAAAATTGTTGCTCTTTTTGCCTTGTGGTTACCAAATTTGGCAAATGGAAGAATGACAAGAAGCCACTTTTTACATTTTTCTCATCTCAGCTATTGATGAGAAAGAGCAATTTTCTCTCAGCAGTTTCTTTAGAAATGCCAAGAACCTCAACAAATTTCAGTCTGTTAAACTTCAGGCTTTGGAGACAACAATGGGAAAGATTTTTGTCTTATTTTGTACCTTTATAATTATTCTGTTTAGTAATGGTAAAAGTATACTCCTGGATACAACGTAAGACCAGAACACACTAGATGGTGCTGTAATCCCAACAGCAAGCATGTGTTGGCAGCAGTGCATGTGCAGAATGAAGACAAAGTTGAGAAATTAATGTCCATTGTGCACATTGGATTTTGTCTTCCACCAGAGACACTAATATCAGGGATTATATAATTCACTTTAATGTCGTTTTCATTTTACTTAAAGGCAATGTGCCGAAATGTGCACTAGCACATTGTTTTAGTAAACGTGTGTAAATCAGTACATGAAGCAAATGTGCGTCCAGCACAGAACAGGCACCTCAGTTTTCTATGATTTGTTTCTTTAAGTCGCATTGATTCATTGGAGGAGCGTGACAGTCCAGAGACTACCCCAAGTGCAGCGGACTTCCTCATTGTCTTCTGTTTTTTTCTTCTCAGTGACTGTATCTATGTTTTTATCAATATCTTATTTGTCCTGTAAGATCAGTTTCGGTTTATATGTCTTTTTTGGAGTCCAACTGGTTGCCGCAATCATTCTTTTACGTATTCTGAATTCCAATAGTCCCTCTTTGTACTTGTGCACCTTCTATGCCTCATGGTATACATACAGATTATTGCTATGAGCTGCTTGAGAATATACTTCACTCCTCATGCAATTTTCTCCTCCTCTTAAATGACACTTATATGAAGTACTAAATCTTGAATGTAATTGATACTCATAAATATACATGCATGCAAAAATGAGAAAGGAGTAAATGAATTGTGATTAGAAAAGCATCTATTATGAATTCCCTTGTTTGTTTACTACCTTGCTACACCTGCTTACTATGTTACTGTGAACACAGAGAAGTGGATCTCTGTGAACTGCTTCCACTCTGCTTGCCATCTGATCTGCATCCTGTTAGCCAATGGCACGGACTGCATGAATAAGAGAAGAGTAGAGGTCAAACTATGGATTTCGTGACCATTGCATTTCTTCTCTTCGAGCAGGCATCTAAATTCCAGAATCAGTTCTTTGCCTCTTTAAACCAAAAAGGTGGTAGCTCCACATATTTCACTCATTTGCTGTTTACTTTAACTCAGTCCCTTTTAATTAAATATTTATTTATTTATTTGAGAGAGAGAGAGAGAGAAAAAAAGAATATTCATCCTCTATTTTACTTTCCAAATGACCACAAAGCAAGGACTAAGCCAGCATCCCAGAACCCCATCTTGATTCTGCTTTGGGAGGTAGGAGCCCAGGCAAGTGGGATGTCTTTTCCTGATACATTGACTGAGAGTGGGTTTGGAAGTACAGCAGCCAGAAAGCTAATATGGGATGCCAGCCTGCTAGCAGCTTAAACCACTATGCCACAATGCTGGTCCCAACTTTCTCTTTTTAAAAAAACTTTCCAATATAATTTTTTAAAAAGATTTATTTATTTTTGTTACAAAGTCAGATATACAGAGAGGAGGAGAGACAGAGAGGAAGATCTTCCGTCTGATGACTCACTCCCCAAGTGAGCCTCAGCGGCCGGTGCCGCACCGATCCAAAGCCGGGAACAGGAACCTTCTCCAGGTCTCCCACACGGGTGCAGGGTCCCAAAGCTTTGGGCTGTCCTTGACTGCTTTCCCAGGCCACAAGCAGGGAGCTGGATGGGAAGTGGAGCTGCCGGGATTAGAACCGGCGCCCATATGGGATCCTGGTGCGTTCAAGGCCAGGACTGTAGCTACTAGGCCACGCGGCCGGGCCCTTCAATATAATTTCATATAAGTTTGCAACCATGGCCCACAAGGAGCCATTTAGTTCAAAAATATGTTGCTTCATACAAGAAACTTCTTTGAGATAGTATGACCAGCATACAAAAAATAAGGCATTATTTATATAGTTGAGATTTTATTTTATATTCATTCTGAGATCAAAATAATCCAAATCTGACAAAAATGCTTATGCTGATATGGATAGGTGTCCAAAAGAAATACTTTAATTATTTGAGAAAGTTTACTAATTGTCTAGGAAATAAATCATCTAAAATATTATTAATACTATTAGTGACAGTCTGTCACCTACAAATAATCTAATTTTTTTGTAGTCATAAAGAACGTTCTTCAAAAAATGAAAACAAAGACTTAAAAACCATTGTTCTAAGGACCTAGGTTTTACTATTTAAGTTAAGCTTCAACATGGGAAGAAAATCTTATTTGGCTATTTTTTGTTGTTAGTATCCGACCAAAATGAGTGTCAAAGTATTGGAAATCATCTGAAGATGACACTATTAAACATTTTATTATTTAATAACATTTGGATAAAACATGCTATTCTTACCAAAAAATCATGATGATCAATAATTCTATTAGCTTGTCATCTTCCAAACAATAGTTCTGTGAACTTTCTCAGTCTCAGCTTTTCAGCTATAAATTTGAGTTATATAATATGATGATGATTAAGTATCATAGCGTACATGAAGTAAAATGCTCAGGGTAGGCAAAATATGCTCTACATCTACTGAATTTTTTAAAGATTTTTTAAAAATTGTATAGGCAGATCAGATTTATGGCAAGAAGGAGGGACACAGAGAAAGACCTTCCATCTACTGTTTCACTCAAATGGGAATAACACCTGCAGCTAAATCAATCTGAAACCAGGAGCCAGGAGTCAGGGACCAGGCGCTTCTTCCAGATCTTCCACGCAGTTGCAGGATCCCACACCCTTGGGCCATCATCTACTGCTTTCTCAGGTCATAAACAGGCAGGTGGATGGGAAGTGGAGCCACCAGGACATGATCTGGTATCATGCAGCTGGAGGATTAGCTAATTGAGCCATAATTCCAGCCCCTACCAAATTTCTTTTCCTCATTCATACAGTTACTTCCTTGAAAGTCACATCTGAATCTCAAGTCTCTTGATTTCAAGGTTAGTTCTACCACACTGCTGCAGCCTATTAGTATCCATGAACATAAACATTTTGAAATTTTTTTCCACTGTGACTTTCCCTTTGCAGATATGCTGACTATAGCATATCAGAAAACGAGCTATAATATAGAAGAGTGTAATCACCGTTAGAATTTTTGCATTTATTTTTGTGCATAAACATTTCCAGTAAATTTTAGTTTATACCTTGTCTGAGATTCAAAATCAAAGTAAGAAAGTGGAAGCCTATATGATTAGAGCATTTTCTCTCTCAGTCATAATTTGTTCTGTTTCATTCCTGGATTGTAAATAGGTTCCTTTGACTACATTTATATTTCTGTCTTAACAAAAAAGCACATTGTGGTCCTTGGTTGTCATTATCATGCCTTGACTTCTCTAACTTGTCTGTAATGATGCATCGATAGAATTTCACGGTCCACCTTCAACTGAGGCTACATAGAATAACAAATATCTCAATTTCTTGTTAGTATTTTCTGTGGGCCATCGCTGCCTGCTACCTGATGGGCATGACTTAGAGCTCACCTGCATGGTCTGAGGCACAGCTTCCAGGCCTACACATGAAACATGACCTCTGACATGACCAGCTGGTCAAGGGAGATAGATGTGTCATACAGCCAATTACAGTGTCTGGTGGGCTGGGGGAGTGCCTGCGGAAGATGCCCTCCTACCCTTCCCTTCAGTAACCTTTCTAACCCTCGGATCTGTATTGAATAACTGGACATTCCTCACCAGCTTGTCTGTAGACGTCTCACCGACGGTGACCTCGAGGCCTCCTGACGGGTTTAAAGCCCAAGAGTTGTCAGTCTTTTTGTGTTCTTGGGAGACCTACAAAGAGACTATTCATTCTAATTCCAATGACTTGTTCAGTTTGTTCTTTGTCATATTTTCTGTTCGGATCATCAACTTTTACATTAATTCCTTTAGTGTGGAGCTTCTACAATTTACCGCTCTAACTCCTACTGGAGTTAGAACCTCACAGCATATTGACACTTTAAATTCTAGCCACATGCCTGCCTGGGTTAACATTGCTTCCACAATACCTTTTACCTGTTTTCCATTTCAGGAAATGAAAATAATTCTCTCTTCCTAATCAATCATAAGGTTCATGTTGATGTTTCTGCAACAAGGACAGATTAACTAGATAAATTAATGTAACATGAGCTTTATATGATGTGGGTCCATTCTGAAATGAAGAATCAAAGATCCTGTTTATGCTTAAGTTTGGAGAAGAAGAGACAATCTGATAGAGGTGCAGGAGGAAAAAAAGCCATACCTCTACAGGTAATAAACTGGCAGGAGTGTAAGAAGGTCAGTCTGTTCAGCTTCTTTGTCTCAGGGCAGAGAACAGGAGTCCTCTGAAATGAGGGCCTTAGGGATTGCTTCCGTGGGAGGTGAGTGCTAGAATTCTTTGTATGTTCTCAGGGGATAAAGTTGAGAGAAAGTTGGAAAAAAAAACCGGAAAAGTTCAGAGAACCATTTTTACTTCTACACATGTCTCAATACTCCCTGTGTCTTTTACCTCCCCATGTTCTGCAGTTTCCAGTTACCTTGCAGACACTGCTGACTGATTCCCAACACTGACTGCCAGAACCCAGAAAGCACAGTCTGTGACCCAGGTGTTCACGGTTCACCATCACACACAACGCTCCAGACTCCAATCAATACTAATAAGATCCAGCTTGGGCTGACTGAGACATACACCTGATATTCTAAAAACAAGTCAATTCTGGGGGAGATGAGTTTTTAAATTTGTTTCAAGTGTAAGTAATTATGTCTATCTTAAATGCTGGTTAAAGGCACTCGGTAGTTTCTGTTCAACTATTCGGTCTGCTTGACGTAAAAGTAGTTGATGTTTTCAATCTTCTGCTATCAAGAAAAACACATTACACAGAATTAATGGATATAAAGTTGAAAACATAACACAAACACTTTAGAGAAAGAAAACACTTAAATTTCAGTCCATGAAAGATAACCTTTCATTTTCTTTGAAAATTTTTCAAATTGTCTCCTGAATTTTATTTCTCTGCATAAGGCAGGGGATAATCCTCATTCCACGTACAGTTTACTCATGGCGGAACAGAGTTGTGTTCCTTTATGATCTTCCCATTAAATAATTCATATGCATCCTACCTTGCTTTTTTTTTAACCCCTTTCCTGTTGGGTGGGAAATAGTGAATGTCAGAGAAACTGCATTGGATTTTAAAATAGTAGTTAGGTTTTGGAGATGAAAAATTAGTAGAAGTAGAAATTTCTGTTAGAGGTAGAAAAAATCAGTCTATTTAGCATGCAGTGGAGAGACATCATCTACCTCTGAGCTCTTTAATAAGAAATAAATACAACTGTATCCTGATTCAAGCAAATGGATAACTTTATTGCAACACAGTTCACACTCCAGCTCAACTGGTTGTTTAAGTGGACAATTTAATGGTTTCTTAGGATAGTTACAGAATTGTGCGAACAATCCATATTTTAATGTTAGAATATTTTTACTGTCACAAAATGAAAAAAAATTGCATTCATCAGCAGTATTACCTTACTTACTAGTGAAAATATCAGCAGTGCCCTTCTCACACTAAATAGGCAGCCTACTTTCTGTATCTATCTATATTCTATATCTATAAATGTTCTGGATAATTATATAAATGATGTATTACAATATGTGGTATTTTGTGACTTCTTTAATTTGGCATGAAAGTTTACAAAGTTTGTAGCATATATGTGCATTGATTTTTAAAAGATAAATGATATTCCATGGAATGGACATAGGACATTTTGGTTATTCAATTAATAAGTTGAAGGACATCTGGGTTGCCTTCACCTTGTGCCTGTGATGAAGCAAGGGCTTAGTATTCAAGCTTCATGTGTTTTCGTTCTCATTGGGTTTAAAACTTGGAATAAAATGGTTGATTCACATAGTAACACTATGTTTAACCTTTTGAGTCATTGTCAAATTATTGTTCAAAGTGGGTATGACTTTTTTATTACTATTAGTCATGTCAGTATAGGAAATGTGCTTTTATGTTTCTGTGTTATTTTAATTAGATCTCTACCCAGAAGTCACATCCAAAATATTTAACAAGTGGTGCATCATGGAGGTGTAGAGCAACCAGTGACGTGCAGAAACCTGTTCGAATTTGCTTATGAGAAATATTGTTAAAGATTCAGGAATTATATAAGCATCTTAATAAATCTGAGGTGATTGGAAATAGTTCATAGTTCAGTATCTGTACCACAGAAATGGATAAATGTTATAGGTCAGGGCTTTTGTTTTGGAGAGCTGGGTTGCCACATCACTCATGAAACCAACCATTCAGAATAAATAGCATTAAGATGGAACAGAATTCGGCTGCAAACAATTTCTCCTGCACCAGTGAATTTCAATTTAAAATCAGGCTTATCAATATTCTTAAGATACTGGTTTTTCAGTTCAGCTCCAGTTAAAAAAAATGATAAATTTTTAGGACATTATCTTAGAAAATGTGATATTTAGGTATTTATAATGAATTTGGCATTCTCTAGACTATGAGTTTTGATTTCTGTTTCAATGTATAATATTCTTGAAAATTGAGTTAGATCCAAGATTTTAAGTTCAAAAAATATGAGAAAATCATAGTAAACTGTCAGTTTACTATCTACATTCTAAACTATGTTTTAGAATAACTTTCGAATCACTGTAATTAAATGTTTTTTAAATCAAAACAGTAAACTAAACATGTTTGTCAACATTTACCTGGTTATTGAATTTTAAAAAGCTTATTATTTGAAATTGCAAGAGTTAGGATGATTTATTTTTTTAATTTGATTGCTTTTTTTTAAAGATTTTATTTTTTATTACAAAGTCAGATATACAGAGAAGAGGAGAGACAGAGAGGAAGATCTTCCATCTGATGATTCACTCCCCAAGTGAGTCTCAGCGGCTGGTGCCGCACCGATCCAAAGCTGGGAACCAGGAGCTTCTCCAGGTCTCCCACACGGGTGCAGGGTCCCAAAGCTTTGGGCCATCCTCGGCTGCTTTCCCAGGCCACAAGCAGGGAGTTGGATGGGAAGTGGAGCTGCCGGGATTAGAACCGGCGCCCATATGGGATCCCGGGGCTTTCAAGGCGAGGACTTTAGCCGCTAGGCCATGCCACCGGGCCCTTAAATTTGATTTCAATAAACCAAACACTAGTCTTTGAAGTCAAACTAAACTAAAACACCTCTAATTTCCTAATAATACTCTCAAGAACATGAAAGATACACAATGGCTTGAAGAGTGTATCTGGACCAAGAATTTGAACCTTCCTGATTCAAAGAGTTGCAGCATAAAATTGCAGAGGAAAAAAAATTACTACTTCTGTTACACTCTAGAAAGAAAAACAAATGGGTACAACTTTAATTCTGATAGGAATTTCAATTCTGCTTCCTCTTTTTGGGGACTGTATGGTAGCACATTTTCATCAAAATTGAGAAAATTATCCTGCTCAACTCTGGTTGCCTCCTTTTCATTTTGTGTTTTTCTTTTTTTAAAGGCATTTAAGGGTTGGGGAGAGAGAGTAAGAAAAAGTTTACCTGTCAGAAATTCAGTATCTGAATTCCCATAGTGGTTGGTATGGACCAAGGCCAAAGCCAGGGACCGAGAATGCAGTTCATTCTCCATGGTCAACAGTAGGAACTCCACATTTTAGCTATCACTACTGCCTCCCTGTGTTTGTATTAGCAGGAAGCTGGAGTCGGGAGCTGGAGCTGAATGTCAAACCCAGATACTCTGATATGGGATGTGTGTATTTTAACTGTGAAGCCCAATTTGTCTACCTGATCCTCTTTTCACATGTTCTTTTGATTCTTTCCTGTGTTCTACAGATGATATGCTAGTCTGCAGTCATGTATCCTTCTAACTACTTTCATATTGTCAATTTCTGTGGAAGAAATTGCTCAGATACATATTTAACATGCTCTAGTGAGTGCCGGTTGCCAAATGGGGAATGCTATCATGGGAATGGCTGTATTCCAAAGTCTCTGTCTCGAAGAGCTTTATTCTCAGCTTTTTCTCAAGTGCCTGCCCACTGAAGCACAGAGGAAGGTTGTGTTGTGCATTTTCTCATGGGAAAAGTTCTTTCCCTGGCTCAAATAGTAATTTGTAAAAACAGATCCCACCACATTAACATGCTTTTCACTTTACTTAATTTAATATCTTTCCTGGATTCAGAGAAACCCCTGTCTGCATTTTTAGACTTTCTCCTGAAAATTGTTGTTTGCTATGTTCCTATTGCCATTGTATCTCAAGGTAAATCACATGCATTCTAAAACAATATTTTACCTAAGAGCTTAATTAATTCAGCAAGTTTTACTGAATATGCTTCAAAGGCATCAATGTGCAGGGTTGTTTCTTTTATATTCACAAGCAACTTTCAACCCAGTATCTACCAGGAGAGTGTCAGCAAGAAACGCCACTATTTGTTCCTCACACCACCAACATTCATTGTAGGATACCTTTCATTTCTCTGGGTAAACAAAATGCATAAAATCCAATTAACTACAGTAGACTATGACAGTTATTAAAATTCCTTGACAGACTTTCAAAACCTATCATACACTGAGAAATAATTCAAGTCCAGACCACAAGAATTTTTTTTTAAGATTCATTTGTATAAA
The DNA here is from genome assembly GCF_030435755.1 of Ochotona princeps. Taxonomy (NCBI): domain Eukaryota; kingdom Metazoa; phylum Chordata; class Mammalia; order Lagomorpha; family Ochotonidae; genus Ochotona; species Ochotona princeps. The sequence continues at coordinate 30,875,729 of NC_080842.1, read as the reverse complement.
GGGATGATACTGCAGGCTAACCCTCCACCCTACAGTGCTGACGTCCTATATATTTCCAATCCAGTTTCTGTGCATGACCTAGGAAAACAGCAGAGACTGGTCAAGTCCTTGGGACCCTGTACTCACATGGAAGTCCCTGAAGAAACTCCTGACTCTTGGCTACAGATCAGCTTATCTCTGCTTGAACTAATGGAAGAACTCTTTCTCTCCTTCTCTTTCTAGAAAAGCCTGCCATCCAAATAAAAATAAATTAGTCTTTTAAATGATTTTTTAAAATTTTTAAAAAATTATTTATTCATTTGGAAGGCAAGCTCTCCCCTTTCCCCTGATCCCAACACACACAGAGGAGGAGGAGGAAAGAGAAAAAGAATGAATTGTCCATCCACTCATTCACTCTCCAAATGGTCTCAATGACCATTGCTAGACTGGGTCAAAGCTAAGAATCTGGAACTCAATCCCCATCTCCTGTGTGAGTGGCAGGGATCTAAGCATTTGAGTATCTTATACTGCTGTTCCAAGTGCATTAATAGCTGGATGTGAAGTGGAGCAGTAGGATTCAAATCAACACCAGAATGAGGTGCCAGTATTGTGTATGGCAACCTAACCTCGTATTCCACAATACCTGCCTCAAGAGGAAAACAAATTCGAAAAAGTTTTTACCTGGCACAAAAGAATCTAGCCTTGAGTTCATCAATAACGGCTGTTAATACTTTCTTCTAATAAATTATAAGGCAGAAGACACATCGTTTCCATATGCCCTATAGAGTGTTCTAGACATTGGCATCTATTTTCCAAACAACCAAATAGCTATTAATTAGTTTAAAGAGTCCTAAGTTATTAAGTGACTACATTTTTTTCCTCGAGGGGCTGAAAGAAAAGGGGGAAGACAGAGCTGGAAGAGGGTGAGAGAGATAGAAAAAAAGAGAGATGGGGGGACATGCAAATAAATTAATTCACTTTTCACATCCACACAGCAGTTGAGGATGAAGCCAGGTACTAGCTCCTTCCAAGTGTGTGGAAGAAAAAAATAAAATCATTTGAACCATCTTCTCCATTCCCCAGGGCCTGAATTGACAAGACGCTGGAACTGGGAGATAGAACTGAATCATGAATTCTGGCATATCAATAAGGGGGTGGACATCAAGTGGGCATCTTAATGCTAGACCTGTGACTTAATGTTTGATGTGACTGCATAGCTCTGATAGAGGAAAAAAAACTACTCAAACTATTGACAGTATGTTTGGCTGACAACAATGATTAGGTCATATTGTATTGTTGGCATTGTCACTTGCCTTCTTGTCTGGAAAGATAGTTGCAGAAGATGATTAATGGTAGGTTAATTGAAACTGAAGAGTAATGAGAAGTGGAATAGTCACAAATGAATATGGACAAGAAATGCCTTCAAGGTATCTTAAAATGTAACATTAACAATACAAGAGTGAATCACTAAGAAGTCACAACAACAGGTGATTGCTTTTGACCATATTCAGACTATGAATCTAAGAGATGCAGACAAATTTAGCTCATTAAAAGTAGGCTTACAGCATGTATATAACTCAAGGAATGTATTTTTTGTATATAATTGAAAACATCATTATTTCTTCTATTGAAAACAATATACATGCATAGTGACATACTTGGATAAGATTTGTTGCAAGCTATTAAGTGTCCGAATAATTGTATCTTGTTGAAATGAAGCAATCTATTAATGAAACTGTTCAATCACTTTTATAAAGTAAATTCCACTTGCATCTGTAGTACTTTAGCTTATAGCCTGTAAGATTTATTTACTTTTTTGTTTGTTTCATTTATCAGGTTTCCTTTTCCCATGGAGAACATAGGTTTACTTTTTTATCTCTTTCTCCAGAAGGCTTGTTAATCCTAAAACCTGTCCTCTTAATCAGATTTTTATGTGTTGTGTGAATTGATACTAATTTAAAAAGTAGAAAAGTCAAAGTAACACTACAGTGAAATTCAAAGTGATTTCTTATCTTCCGATATGTAGCGCTATGCTATATGTTGAATCTGTTACAATAGAGTGAAGGAACTTTCACCTTAAACTGGCATAGAATGGAATTTTGATGTACTAAAAAGACTTTGGAAAATTTTTAAAAAATGCTAAAATATCAACAAATATGTGTAGAGGTTAGCTTTTTTTTTTTTTTTTTTAAGTTCAGGCTTCTGAGAGTTCTGGTTGTCTTGGTGGAACACAGAATAAGGCAATATTATAAAGGTAAAAATACAGAATCCAACCAAACTGTATCACTGTCATGCTTGCTTTCTCTCTTCCCCATGTTCTCTTACTATCTTTTGCTTAAGTCTGAACCTTCACATTATTGCAATAATGTAGTTTGCTTGTACCAATAACTTTCTTGTCAGGAGACATCTGTTCCATTATGAAAAGTCTGTCTTAGTGAAGCATCAATCATGTCACACTTGTAAAGCAAAACACATTTTTTTGGTCCCTAGATAGCAGAATGCTGCTGAGAAAACAAACTGTGCAGAAATATTAACTGTGGCATATTAATACATGTTTTCTAAGGCTTCTTTATTTGTCTACCCTTGGTGCCATTTGATTCTGACAGTATTCATTGCTGACCTCTTGTTGCTGAAACCACAGAAGACTCGTCAATGGCCTTCTTAAAGGCATGATAATGGGCTGAGTGCCACAGGGATTCACATCATGGGACCGTGATGTGGTACTATAGGCACTATACTTTCCCTATGTTAAAAGCACAACTGTTACAAACTGTTGCAACTGCCAGAGAGACTTCTAAAGGTTGGGCTACATCACGTCAAGCTAACTGGAATGTTTTAGTCAATCATCCAGGTGCGTTCAAATGTTTAGATTCTTTGCTTCCTCAACATAAAACATTTGGATGACAGTCCTAAACTTCCATTTGACACCCTAATATTTGAGCCTTATATTAATGCTCATTGTGTCCAATTAAAATATGATTATGTGCTTTGAAGCCCTCAGGATCAAATCATCCTCATGCTTTACAATATTAGTTGAATAAAGAATGTTTTGTTCTTTGTCTAAACCAAGGATTGAAGTCAAATAAAGGATACTTAAGTAGTTTGAATAAACACTCCTGTGCCAAAAACAGTGTTAGACATTGTTAGAGTCAGTCATCAATCACTGCCCAGTCAACAAAGTAACTCCACGCTAAGTATTTTAAGTAGATGGAAATTGGATTTGAAGTACATAGAGAGGCTGAAGGAGTAAAACAAGAAACACAGGCACCAGAAAGGTAGGGTGATGTTTAGACATCAGAATCTTGTTATGCCTCTGAGCCAGATTCCTAGGACCTGCTTCTGTGATTAAACTTATCCCCTGCTGCCCTACGGAACCAACCAACAAATGACAGTGATGACCACTGCTGTGGGAGACATCTTGCTTCCCTCTGTTTTCTTATCTGACCGAGCTTTCAGATGACACAGCTGAACCAGAAGCCAGCAATGAATAAGACATGGGTGCAATGGGGCAAATATGCAACAAGAGACAACAGAAATACCATGTAGAAGCATAAGATCAGATTTTAATAATAGCAAAGGTAACTTCAAATGCTGAATACAAAGGGAGATACCAAAAGGTAATTGTCTTCCAAGTAAGCAAGTGTACTAAAAGTAAGTAAAAATAAAGTTTTCCTGTTTGTCCCATTAACCTGACTTTTTATATAAGCAAAAGAATCTGAGCTTTTCTAATTTTAAGTCTATCAATCAGTACATGAATTATCCTCCTTCTAAGACATTATAATTTATGCATGGAGATTATCTCCCCTTTGATTACCAATCCAGTCTTACTTTCCCATAAATAATTCTGTCATTTTAATATGTATCTAAGGAAGCTAAAATTACCACATAAAATGTAGAATATTTGTATGATGGACTATTTTTTTTTACTATTTTTTAAGAGAACAAAGTAGATATGTAATGGTTTTATGAATGATAAGGGAAAAACGTGTGTGTAGGATTACCTGATCTTCTGTTTCCACTACTCAAATGCCTATCTGGCTCACTTTCTCAAACTGACTCTGACTAATCCCCTCCCCTGATCTATCTCTGGCTGCCATACTGCCATCACTCAACTGACCGGAAGAAAGGGCTGCAAATGAAAATAGAGGCAACAAAAGGTTAAGTGTGAACAAATGAAAGCAGTAACAGATAACACCTTATATGTTATTTCTTGTTTCAGCAACAACTTAATCATAGCAATTGATTTGTGAGGCTGACACTTCTCAAAAAATACTGTGAATTGTCAGATTTTGCCAAGAAGTTAACAGATATGTTTGGCTTTTCTTTCTTTCTTTCCCTCCAACATCTTTTTTCTTATTCAGTTCTATAAGGATGATGTCCCTTAAGGGAGGTGCTTTAAAAAACTGTGTGTGTGTGTGTGTGTGTGTGTGTATGAAACCTTTGCTAAGTTTACACAATTATATATCTAAAGGAAGGGTCAATGAATGAAATATAAATAGAATTGAGTTGTACTAAATGTCATAAAACAACTCAGGCGTTGAGGCACCATTAAAATGGTTTATGATTTTTTTCCAAAAGCAGACCAGAGATAGCTTACAGGCAGGAAGTTTATGCAGAAATGCTCCCAGGGAGAAGAAGTGAGGGGCTGCTGGGGTGAAACCAGGCAGGGATGCCAATTCAAGATGTCGTCAAGTGGACCACCTGCCTGGGTAAGGTTGACAGATGCTCATGTTCACTGTGCCTCTCTGAGAACCTTTATGGAACGTGTCTCAGAACTGTCATTCCAAATGATGAAAAGAAATTTCTACCCAGTCCCTCCTCTATTTTTCAAGAATTGTCCCAAGAAGCATAAACTCCTCTACTCTTGCAGGTTGTACCAATGATTCATGTAGGTGCATCATTCCATATGATTAGAAAAGTATTGGGAATGAAGATAGAGGGCAACAAGTTTAAGAGGTACAAAGGTGATGACAGACTGCATAGAATTTACCACCATAGATAGAGCTGAATATAAGGTCAAGAAAGTTTGAAGGGGGACAAATGAGATATCTTGGGCTGGTGCAGTGGGATGACAAGCTATGCAATTCCAGTCCCAGCTGCTTTGCTTCTGATCTAAGTCCCTGTTAATTGCCTGGGAAAGCAGTGGAGCATGATGTGTGTCCTTGGTCCCCTGCACCTATGTGGAAGATATAGAGGAAGCTCCTGGCATTGAACCAGCCCAACTCTGACCACTGAGGCCATCTGTGGAGTAAATCAGTGGATGGAAGAACTCTCTTCCTCTCTGTTTCCCTCATATCTCCTTCTCTCTTTGTAACTCTGTTGATCAGGTTGAAAGATAAATATTAAAATAAAAAGAGGTGTTTGACCCACAGTTCATAAAAATTGTGTATGTTTTACTGAAAGTCATATATTACTAGAGGAACATGAGTGCTATAATTTAGTTAAAATATATTTTATCTGTATTTCCTCTACGATCTATCATAAGATGGATATTATAAGATGAAGGGATCATAAATAAATGATAATGTATTCTCAAATGTTACCACAATTTATAAATATATTTGAATATCTACACGGTTTCTTTGATATCAAGAAACATGTTTCATTTTGATGCCATGTGTGTAGTAGAGAGACAGGCAATAAAAGGAACTCAATAAATATTCAATATGATTTAAATGAAAAAGATCTCTAAAATAACTGATACTAAAGTAACATTAATACACTTGTTCCTTCATTATCATACATGCTGGAAGGAGTAAACCCCTTCTCATTCATGATATACTTTGCTTTTTTTTATAATAGGTAATAAATAATAGTAATAATAATACAAAGGCAGTAATGAGGGAGGATGATAAAATGGAGTAGATTGGGAGACTGTGTCCCAATTCAAGGTTCAGTATGATTTAGTGTTCAGGTTTTGTTTTGTTTGTCCAGTTCTCTAGTTTTGTTATCCCAAGGTCTGCCCAATAGCTTTCAGAAATTTGTTATTTTCATGTATACCCTGTTCAAATTTTATCTTAATATATGACATACAAATATTTGTTTGCTTCAGAAGTGGTGTGGGCAGAGCTACAAGTTGTGGAGTTGTTTTCTGGAGTTGGCCACGGGCCATGCTGAATTACTGCTATCCTGCCATTACCTTCTCAACAAATGGGCCGGATTTCAGAAAAAGTAATCACTTCAAAGGACACAGTCAAATGCAATTCTAAATTGGTTAATAATGTGTCTCTGCTTGTCTACAGAAACTCTATCTGAAAAGGATGCTGGCTGTTTTTTGCAGTTGGTCTGTTTACACCAAACTGACTTGATATTTTTATCTGTTTACAAAGTGGTGCAAAATGTTTACATGATAGTGACCTGGTTTCTGGGGGCCTGGGAGTGCTGTTTGCAATACAGTGTTTTCTAATCTTCCCTGAAGCTCTAATCCGTTCTGCTTAGTGATGTGCCAGTTGATGAGAGCTGTTTGGAGAAGGCTCCATTTCAACACCAAGCTTGTTTTCTTTTGTCTTCTTGAAGAGTTGTTTTAGAAGAGTTCCCCATGTCCCAGACTGTCTTTTACTTTACACTTGACTCCAATTAAATACGTTGAGTTGCTTAAAATATATATATTTTTAACCCTTAAGAGTTTGAAATTCCATCTTCATTGTGAAGCATCCATAAAAAAAAGAAAGAAAGAAAGAAAGAAAGAAAGAAAGAAAGAAAGAAAGAAAGAAAGAAAGAAAGAAAAAAAGCCAGCCAAATACCACTGCTGGTTAATGAGAATTTTCTCTGGAACACAGTTTCCAATAAAGTATATGAGCATCAACTGTGGTCTGTTCAAACTACCCCTGCTCTGTTTCCTGGAATGCATTACTGTGGCTCTCTACATTTTAACAATCTGTCATTTCACAGTGAAGGGGAGCTTTTCTTTTAAGGCTAGATTGTAAATCTTGTTGATAAGAAGACAAGACAAGCTCACCTTACTAGGTTATATGACCGTCAAATGAATTAATGCATATGGATGCATTTTACAGGTGACAAGAAACCAAATATGCACTAGTTATTATCAAGGTAAATTTTGTTTTCTACTCTGTACTCTGTTCATGAACTTAAATTCTGTAGCAAGAAACAATGTGGAAGAAACACTGAAATGGAAATCCAAAGCCTCATATTTCTAACCACTCCACATATTCGTGCAATATTTGATCAATCATTTATCTTCTCTGGGTCCCAGGGTACTCACTGGCAACACCCAGCAATGGAGCTAAAGGATCTCTAAATTCCTTTCAGTTCATGACTCTCTGTGTGCATAATCCACACACTGATGAAACAGGAGCCCTGATGTCAGTCTGCCTAATTAGGAAATAGGGTCTTTTATATTCGTTCGACTTTTAGATTAGTGTTTTTGTGAAAGAGCTTTTATAATTGAATTTCCTTTTGTCTCTTAGTTCTCATATAAAAATAATAATATCCTTTTGATTTTATTATATATTATGGAAAAAGAGTAGCAGTTTTTTTTTTAAGTAAGGAATGATTTCCACTTTAAACAAAACTAAGGGAAACTATTTATAATAAATGTGGAATTCATTCGGAATTTTGGAAATGAATATCCATCACCCACATATCACTCCTAGCTCTTTATTCCACCTGTGCCAGTGGAGCGAGGGAAAATTAACTTGACATTGGGGTGAATCTTTCAGTTAGTGTTCCCCAAAGCTTGTTTCACAGAACACTAGTTTCTTGAGATGTCATAGAGAGGCATGAGTAAATGTTCCATGTTTTAGTAAGTTTTTTGGAACACTAGATGACATTAGTAAAGCCAGACTTTATTACTATGTGAATTTCTCAGGATATTTAAAGTAGAATATTTTTTTTTATTTCAGTAGAGAGAAATGACGCGGATGCTGTACAAATACTAGTGACCATAAAACTTTTCTATTTAACGAAATCTCATCGGACCAGTTACCTTAAATGCGTGTTAAGAAATTTGGTTCTTGGATTGAAGCAATTATAACTAATCAAGGAAATAAATATTCACTGAGTCACAAAAGAAAGGAAATTTAGGACCCAGCGTGGTAGCCTAATGGCTAAAGTCCTTGCCTTGAACACTCCGGGATCCTGTATGAGCACTGGTTCAAATCTCAAAGGCCCCACTTCCCATCCAGCTCCCTGCTTGTGGCTTGGGAAAGCAGTCGAGGACAACACAAAGCCTTGGGACCCTGCATCTACATGGGAGATCTGGAAGAGGCTCCTGGCTCCTGGCTCCTGGCTTCAGATCGGCGCTGCTCCAACTGTTGCAACCGCTTGGGGAAATGAATCATTGAATTGAAGATCTTCCTCTCTGACTCTTCTCCTCCCTGTATTTCTGACTTTCCAATAAAAAATAAATACATCTTTCAAAAGAAAGAAAAGAAACTTCATGACTAGGGTAATGCAATAGTATATAAAAGAAATAGAAAGAATTAGTTGTCAGAAAAGGAGAGGAGGAGAGATGAAAACAAAAGCCAAATGCAACAGAAATTTATTCTGAGACAAGATTGAGACTTATTTTAGAATTGGCAATATTGAGTTATTTGAGATCTTTGCCACGGTAGTGGCAGAGGTGCAGTGGGTCCTGAAGCCAGATTACCTTAAGTGGTTGAGATATAGGGCAGTTGGGTAGCAGAGGTAGAGAGCAGAAACAAGAAGGAAAGACAGAAGAATGTAGAATGGATTAAAAGAAGGGAGAGAGCAAAGGAGGAGGGATTGGACAAATTTATGAGCTAAATAATTTCTCAATCTTGACACTACAGACACTTCGCACTGCACAGTAATTCATTATATATTAATGTAGGTTGGAAAGGTTTTTTTTTTCTCATACGTTGCAGTATGTTTAGTGTAATTTATGATCTCTACCCACTGAAACTTGTAGCACTTATGATGTGCCCATCAGAAAAATCTAAATCAAAAATCTCATAGGGGTTATACTCATGGTTGAGCAACAGTAAAGAAGCAGAATAAGGAAGATACTGGAGACATAAGAGGGTGAAAGGAAAAATGTAATGCAGAATCCTTTAAAGTACTAAAAGGCATTGAGATTAAAAATATAAATAAGAGTGCTTTCTTTATTAGAAGGTCCTTTTAGTCCTCTGACACCAAAATGAGAAAGAGTGTCACAAAGCAGCAAAACTTGTATCTAGGGCTGGAAAAATGGTTAGAAATGAAAATGACCTTTGTGAGTCAAGAGCCAGTTGCAAAACTGTGGTAAGAAGCCCTAGCGAAGTTGTAATTATCTAGAATGGTTGAAGAGAAGTGAGAAAAGATTATAATTGGATTCTCACATTTGGAAAACATGATGTGAAAATAACCCCAGTTAAAATAGTTGTAGCATCTATGATTGCTGTAATACTAGATGTTTGTAAGGAACATGACCTAATAAACATGCGATTTTCCACAAATAATAGGGAAAATGGCACAATAACATAGGCTTTATTATAAACAAAGAAAGGTGTGAGCTCAGAGGCAAGCTCAGAGATCAGTGGATTTTCACCAACACCTGCTTTACTGGTTTTATTCACTTTCAGTCAATGAAATCTCTTAAAACCACAGCTGACTGAGCTTTAAACCTCATCTGCAAAAATTACATCTAAATATTCATATGAGATTGAGTGTATTTTTTAATTTTAAAAAGCCGTATAGTCTTTATGTTAGCGTATTTTCATATATAATTATGTAAAAATAAGGTATTTACTGTGTTTCAGAGCAACATCAGGTATCTAATAAAAATTTGAACACAGTTGGTTCTGAATGTAAAGGTATTTTTATTGTCAGTCTCAAATGTGTGCTAGTGATATCGTCCGAGTACAGACTACACCAGTAACGTTTTCAATCCAACCACCCAGAGTTTACTCAGCAATAAAGTACTATCTTTGGCTATTAACTTAGTGTGCAGCAAAGGTCCTTTGGATTAAAGTAGACTCTTCTAGGTTCCCTTACATATGGTATTTTCTTTTCTGACAACATGTTACCCATATCAAAGCTTTCCAGTCCCTACCACATTTTCTGCCCCTCTGTTTTAGAGCAGGTTTTCTGGAAGCATCCAAAAATAATCATTTATAAGCAACAAGAAATTAATGACAAATTTTCAATTGGGTAAATTTCATCCAAGCCTTTTTGAAACTATAGATTGAGAGGCCAATGTGATGGTATAGTAGGCTGTTTCCACTTGTGGTTCCAACATTCTATAAAAGTATCAGTTCATGTCTTGGCTGGCCCATTTTCAATCCAGGTTCCTAGTTAAGGCTTGGGAAAGCACCCCAGAATGGCTCAAGTTCTTGGCCTCCTCTACCAATGTGGGAGATACGGAAGAAGTTCCTGGCTTGGGATGAGCCTACTTCCATGTCTTCTGGCTATGTGGGAAAGTGACCAAGCAGATGGATGATCTCTCTCTTTGTCTCTCCCTCTTTCTGTAACTCTGCATTTCAAATAAAGATCAACTAAATCTTTAAAAGAAGAATTGTGGATTGAAAGTCTATACTGCTTCTTAGAAATATCCAATATGCAATGGCGTGGCTTTATGATTGATTATAGGTGCAAATTCATGAATTTTGAGTACTTCTTTGAAATCCATGAGTATATATATGTTCCATGACTTTGATTTCTCAGGTGTATTAAATATAATTCTTGAATTTCAATTCAATTATGTTGAAATCTTGAAAATATTTCCTTTACATTCTTAGATCCTTACAGTATTTCAGGGATAGTTACAAAATGGTGATTATTGCAATGTAGTACTCAAATACAGACATATGTAGAAGTCTTAGTCAACAAGAAAATAATGGTATATTTTGAAATCATGAATTATGAGAGAAGGCAAGGTCAAGGTTGTATAATGATTTCATATTAGGCATGCTAGTCTACAGAGGGACGGAGGAGGCAAGGACAAAACAACTTGGGTTGAGAGAGCAGTAATAGCTGAGCCACAGGGACATGAAAACCATAAAATGATCAGAGAAAGGAGAACCTAGAAATCCACAAAGAGGAAAGAGTGAGATAATTTTTAATATATGCTATTAGGTGACAAAAATATGTCTTTTAGGTAATGTAGTATGATATGCTATAGAAGATACATAATTGATTTATGGTTTTGATGCATATGTAGACACAATTGGAAAAAGTGATGTAATATATAGAACGGGGAAAGATATTGGCTTGGTAGAAAGCAGTAGTGTGGATGAGAAATGGAGCCCATGTTTGAGAAAAAATTGTAATATATGACTAAGTCTATCCACAAATGAAATACGAGGGTAGTACACGTAAGAAAAAAGAGTAAGGAAAATCTGTTTCTAATTCAGAAACCTGTTGGGAAGCAAAGATACATTAACTGGGCTTAATATTTATTTTTCACTTTTATAAACAGTTTTTTAATTTGAAAATTATTTGTTTTTTCAAGATCAATTTTATTTATATTTGAAAGGCAGAGTTACAGAGAGCAGGAGAGACAGAGAGAGGTCTTCCACCTACTGGTTTACTCCCCAAGTGGCCCCAACAACTGGAGCTGAGCCAGTGCAAAGCCAGGATGCAGGAGCTTCTTTTGGGTCTCCCACATGGATGCAGGGGTCCAAACACTTGAGCCATCCTGCAGTGATTTCTCAAGCCATAAATAAGGAGTTGGATTGGAAGTGGAAATGTTGGGACATGAGCCTGGTATGTCGGGGCCTCAGGTGAAAGCTTATCTTATTATGCCATGGTGCATAATAAGGTGTTGGCCCTTCATTCATTTGTTTTGAGAGAGAGAGAGAGAGAGAGAATCCACCAATTCATGGCACAAATGCCAAATATAGAGCAGCCAAGAACTTAATTTGGGTCTCCCACAATTCGTATCTCCCACTTAGGTGATAATAACCCAAATACTTGAGTGACCACCTGTGGTTGCCAGAATGCACATGAGTATGGAGCAGAAGTTAAAAGTCAACAGTACATAGTTAACTTTCCTAAGTCCTATTCCCTTGCATATTTTAAAATAAGGTAATGGGGATAGAGATTTGTTGTAGCAATTAAGATTCCACTGGAGAATCTAACACCCATAACGTTGTCTGTGGGTCTCAGGTGAGGCTGAGAAATTACAAGAATAATGTTGGTCTTGAGAGAAGTATTGCAGTATATGGGAGCTTGGGAATAAAACCACCCAATTCTATTACCACTTTGAGCTGCATTCTTGTTTCAAGTTGAGGTTTTCCAGAAAATTTATTGCTACTTTCAGAAGATGCTTTTAATAGCGCATGATAGCAACAGAGAAAAGAATGGATATCCCCAAGTCCCTAAATTCTCAACTCAAAAAACAAATCAAACTACGGGGAATTTCTAAGACCAAGCTAATAAACTTTGTAAACCTTAAAATCGAACACAGCTGAAATAAAAAATATATTTTCACCATGTCATTCAGCAAGTTGCTTTTTTGTTGGATTCATAGCCATGTAACATCTCTTAGTGTCAGTATCAGACACTAGTGGGGAAGGAGATATGGGTTAAGAGATGTTTATAGCAGGAACCAAATGATAACACTGGGGACTTAAACAGGAATGTTTCACAATAATCAGAGTATCCCCAATCTCTCAGTCTCACCTGATTTTCATTGTCATCTGGAGTATCTTCTTTTCTCTTTTAGTGAGTCTGCTTCTCTTCTCGATGCACACTTCATTTGGCAACCTTGTGATAAGCAAACATGTTCTTGTATCTAACCCTATTGTTTCCAGACTTAAGACTTAAAGCCAAATCTCAATAATTCTGAGGAAATAGTTTGATGAATAAAATGCTGTTGAAACTTTCAACGTTTATCAACAAATGTCTGTTTCCTTTATATGGACATGGATTCTCAGGATACTCTTCAAAAGAAAGAGAATGAGGCTATATGTATCAATATATATTGGCTCATCATAGATTCTGGGCTCTGCAGTGACTTGAGCAAACCAAGTCTTGCTTCAATTGTTAACTCAACCGTCTGACAGATGTCTGGATGCAATATTGGTCCACTGTAAACAAATGCGAGATACCAGAATTGCCTTGCTAATGTATGGAAGCAATCCAAATACTTTAGTATATATGAATGCTAAAATGTACTTAGTATAAATGAATCATATAACTACTCTCTAACTATGTTCCCTCTAGAGGGCATAGACATTTTCTCTTTATTAAGGCCTTGAGAAACATGCTGGTAAGGGTAGAATGAATAGCTTCGGAAAATTATTTATAGTAATTGTTCTTCAAAGCATGGGACTGATAGAAGACTCCATAGACGAAATCAATTCCCTAAGTTGGGAATTGATGGAGAGGTTACAGACTGAATAATTCATACATTGAAGGGCTAAATCCTCAATGTAATGCTTTTTTTTTGGAGACAGGACCTTTGGGATGAAATCAGGTGTAAATGAATTTTTAAGGATGAAGCCCTATAGTATTATAAAATCTCCTTAATCACAGCTCTTCAAGACCTGAGCAACACATTTTTTAATAAAGATCCCATAGAGGGAAGATTGATAAAAGGATATAAACATATGGGTTAGTTGAAACTGGCAAATTACATCTATAATAGCTGTGTCAGTTTAATAATCTTGCTCAGTCTAAATTTAAATTTTCCCTAGTTGTGCTGGCATATATAAATATATTTTTACATTTTATTTTTGGTGATGTTTACATAGTTGATTAGGGTAGCAAGGATCAAGGAACAGGGGATAGTGGGTGAGACGATTTTTCTTTTTCTTCTTCCTGAATATGGGTGAAAGAGAGATACAAGCAGAGAAACCACACCCAGTCTCCCATCTTCCGTATTTCCCAGGGGGATGGGGAACTGCCACCCACTGTCACCCCAGGACCCCCATTGTGGAGCATTTTCTGGGGGTTCTGCTCCTGTGGTTTCAACAGTTCTGAGATGATGCTGATATCACTGCTCCAAGGATGAGGAAATCCTTTCAAGTTCGATTCATTGTCATAGTCCACCTCCGAGTCTTCTTTGGCTAAGAAATTCGCTGTCAAGCTTCACTGGAGTAGTTGATCAGTTTATTCTGCCTTCATCTTCAGCAAACCAATGGCTGCCGCAGCCCAGCCCATCCCTGCCTAACACACACTTGGCCCTCATGTACCACATGGGGAGCTGCAGCCCAGTGAAGAGTAACCCCTCAAAATCCCCCAGGACCGACCCCCCAGTTCTGGTTCCTGTGACTGCCAGCATGAGCAGTGGACTGGTCCTGTCTGCCCTACTTGCTGGTGTGTATTTTGAAAATCAAGTTTTCACTAGACTTTTCAAAGGAAAACAATGTTGCTATTTATAGTTAAACAAAGGTAAAATGAACTTTTCACCTTTTTTTTTTCCTTTGGTTTTAAATTCTGAAAAGCAGTTAGGTGTGCTTATATTTTATATATATAAATTCTATGTCTTTACGATAAAATTTCAGTCAACAACAGACCACATGTACAGTTGTGGTCTCATATGATTATATCATCTAGTAACAGCATAACTACCTTAATTTGAGTGGGTGCATGCCATAATGTTCACACAGCAGAATCACCTAAAAATGCATCTCTCAGACTAGATCCTTGTCAGCAGGAATCAGTTTGTTAAATTCTTTCCAAAAGTCTAGCTTGAATTTTCAAAGGAATTTCACTTCATATCTAGTGATACTATCTATGAACAAAAGTAACACTGGAGTATGGTGGGGAGGGAGGACTCTAACTTTCAAAGAAATAAATCTTACAAAATGAATATTGTGAGAGCACATGTTCTGCCTCCCCTTCCCTCCCCTCTCTGCTTCTCCCTTAGGAAAATTTCATGTGGTGCAGCTGTCTTGCAGCTCTTTAGGCTCTGGGATTAAGCTGTGTCCCTGTGGGGTACTAGAATTCCCTACGTGTCTGCAAGAGCAAAGGAAATAATACATCTCCATTAAGGGTGTTGTCATTTGGGGATTGATATGGCTGTGGATTTCACCTGCACAGAGTAGCAGGACCTGGACAGTTCTCAAAGTAGCCTTTTCAGGAATGTGATGCTAAGAGTTAAAGTAACCTGCTGTCCTTAATAGTTCAGAAAATGGATGACCTTCTAGGGCAGGCAGGAAACTCAAGATATGTGCTGATGGGAAGTTCGAATCACAGCAACATATCAACTAAGGAGGCAACTGAATTAAAGGGGGAAAAACCCACTAAGTTCAATTGTAATTCAAAACATTATTAAGAATGGAAATCATTTATGGGGTTGGTGCTGTGGTGGAGTAGGTTAAGCCCCTCCTGCTACATCCTGGAATTCCATATAGACATCAGTTCATGGTCTGGTTTCAAAATTTCCATTTCAATTTTTTACTAATGCAACTGGAAAATGAATGAAAGATAAGATGAGTCTTGGGCCCCTGTCACCCACATGGAAGACAGAAGAGAAGCTACTGGCTCTGGGCTTTGGCTTGGCCCTGCCCTGGATATTGTGGTCATTTGTGGAGTGCACCAGCAAATAGAAGACCTCTGTATGTAGAAGATTCTCTCCCTCCTCACTCCTTTCTTCCCTCCCTCCCTCCCTAACTCTGCCTTACACATGAAATAAATGGATTTTTTTTTAATATGAGGAAAAAGTGCTGAGAGGGAAGTCCAGAATTAGATACTGTGGTCAAGATAAAGGCTTAGTGACAAGGGGAGATGTGAATAAGGATGTTTGTTTGTTTGTTTGTTTGTTTGGGAAAGGAAGCTAGAAAACCAGGTGTTTAGAAGGAAAATAACCATTGTATAAGGCAATGTGCATAATTACCGCAAAAATTCCAGTGCAGGGATAGGCTCAGAGAAGAGCAACGAGCTTCACCTTCACAAGGACTTTACTTTTTACTCTAAGGGAAGTGCAAGACAGTGCAGAGTGAAGAAGAGACATGGTATGACTTACGATTCAAAGGGGCAACTCTGGTTCAGGTCTGAAAAAAGACTCCACTGCGGAGGGATGAGACGAGAAACAATTTAGAAGCTCCTGGGCATACAGTACTGTTCAGCTAGAGCTATAGTCGTGTGGATGGTTCAAAATGATCAGATTCTGAGTAAATTTTGAAGGATGCAAGAGACAAGAATTACTCCAAGAAAATGTTTTCTTCAGTAACTTCAAAGGAGGCAATTGCTATTAATCAGGATGGAGATGGCTGCGGATGAATCAGGTTTAGGGAAGAAAAGCAGGCGTGAAGTTTTGGAAGCCTTCCTCTTGGGATGTCTAGTAAACATCAGTGCGAATGTAGGCTTTGTAAGGCTGATATACAAATCTGGTCCTTGGTAGACAGGTATGGGATAGAGACATAAACTTGGAGTCACCACAGGCAATATTTCAAAGCATGAAACTATATAAAATCTCCAGAGTGTATACAGAAAAGGTAAAAAGAAATAAGCCATAACTCACTTTAACATTAAAAAGTCTGACAAAAAAGGAGAACTAATCAGAGACTCTGAAAAAGTGACTAGCATTTCTTGGGATCATATGTATTAGAAATTTCCAAACTTCTTCTTTTATAACTTTGCTGCCAATTTTCATAAAATTTTTAATTTCAAATAGTGACTAACTTCGTCTTTTACTTACATATTTCTTTCTTCCTTTTTCTCATTATGTTAGCTGCAATTTCTAGTTCGTTGTTGAAATTAGCAGTGATAGAAATCTATTACACTGTCCAGAACTGCGATGGAGTGCATGCACTGTTTTCTGGGTAAGGTTGGTGAAACTTTGGTACACAGACTTTGCAAACTGTGTGCGTGCTTGTCTTTCATTTTATTTGAGATTTTACTTCAGGCAATTTTTTTATTAATGGAATGATTGGTAATTTTTCCTTACAATTTTATGAAGGTTCATTCTAATACCTTTTCCTAAGTTAAAATATTTTATAAGCTTCGGATAAAACCTACTTGTGTTTTATACACAGTTGTGCTAAATTAACTCGCATATTACTTAAGAGTTTCATGTAAATTAAAGTAAGATACATTATAATAAGATATAATGTTTTAATTTGGAGCTGTGTGTTTCTCATCTGGTACTAGTCTTATCTGATATTGAATTACGGATAGAGAAATAAATAGGAACCGTCACGGGGTTTCTTCCTTATTTATGAGAGGTTTTTTCTCACGGCAGCACACTTACTTCTCATTGTGGCCACTTTTGATGACGACATCTGTTCCTGGGGAGTGGGCTGGAATCCTAGCTACTCTGTTTCTAACCTGATAATGGACCTGCGAAGCAGCAGATGAGAACTGAAGTATTTGTATCTGTGCCCCCCTGTGAGGAATCTGCTTGAAGATCTGGCTTCTGCCTGCCCTTCCCACGCTGCCTAGGCTATTGTAGACATTTAGGGGAGGAAACCAGGGGATACAGAATCTAACTCTATTTCTACCTCTCTGTCATCCTGCCTTTCAAATAAATACATAAAGAGGTAAGCCTTTTTAAAATGCAGGGATGATGAAGTATTTCAGTTTGTTAGAAGTCATACGTTATGCCATCTTTCTCTTTTATGGAAGACATGAATTACTATTTCTGATATCATAATAACTATTGCCACAGCACTGGCCCTTTTTCTTTTAACTTCATAAAATCTTTTGAGTGAGGAGGCTGGCATTGTGGTGCTGTAGGCTAATTCTCCTTTCTGTGGTACCAGCATCCCATATAGGTACCTGTTCATGTCCTGGCTACCTCCCATGCCATCCAGCTTCTTGCTGATGACCTGGGAAAGCGGTGAAGAATGGCCCAAGTGCCTGGGAATCAGTACATATTAATGAGACCTGGAAGAAGCTCCTGGCTCCTGGTGTTGGATCTGTATAGGCCTGGCAGTGCAGCCTTTTGGGGAGTAAACCAGCAAATGGAAGACTTACTCTCTGTGCCTCTCCTTCTACGTAAAATCTGCCTTTCAAATAAAAACAAATAAGAAATCCTTTTTGTGAACAAGAACTAGCCTTTGGCATCCCTGATACAGTGAACAAGCAAAAAGAACCTCTGGATTCAGGTCACAATTTGGTGGCCTCTTTTCTTGATTTGTCGTCTGTTTCTAGCATTTGACCCAAAGAAAGGAAAATGTATGCACATCCTCATAAAATTATCTCCATGATGAATCCATTAAGTTCTAACAGTGAACTAAAACATGCAATCCATGTTTAAAACGACATTTTTCTTAGACTTTCTATTTCTTGGTTGAGGAAGGAAAATAGGCAAAAATATATGGAGAATGATTAAAGCAACAAGGCCACATCTGATTCTTCTGGAACATTTTTCAAGAACATTTTATCCTTTAAAAAAAATGTGATCCTTCTCATTGCCAAGGACAATGATAGCTTGGATAATCCTCTATGTATCAACTAACTGTTTAAATGTGACCTGGTAAGTAGCAGGCTCATTTTTTTTGCATGCTTTAATTTGAGAATATTTGCAACATTTCTCACTCGTGATGTTAAAATGTGTTTTTACCATACTTGCTCATTTTTTTTCTAATTGTTCCTTTTTGTTCTCTAAAAAGATCTGAATACATTTCTTCTGCAGAACTTGCATAGTAAAAACACAGATTATAACATGATTCCAAGTTAGCAAAGTTTCATGAAAACTTGTCCAAAACTTAAGTGGAGGAGTGTTTATGTTTTAATGATTCTCCAGGAAAGAGAAAGCAATAGCTTTTCCAGCAAAATAAAATAAGCCAAAAAAAAATTAAACATAACCACAGGAGAGAAAATAATCAATAGAGTGATTATTTGAGAACAAGAGTCATGAAAGGACACAAATCAGTGGTGCAAACACTTAAAAGCAAGCAGTCACACAAACACGTAAGTTTGGTGAGATCTCTGAAAATGACAGTACATTGTGTCCTCTTTAATTGAGCTGACTCACTGAGTGAATCCCCTCTGCAATCCCACACATCCACTACCACAGAAGAGATAAGCATGACCAAACTACAGGATAAGTGATTCCTGCTACTGCCTTCAGTGTCTGGTGAGGTCATTCCAAATCACTCCGACTGTGTAATCCCAAAGCTAACTTGCTTATGCTAAGGATTAAATGACATAATGTGAGAACCAGACCTCAATGAATGGCATTTTCCCTTTTAAACTCTTTGACTATTTTTATTAGAGGACAAGTTTATCTCCCAAAAGTCACATCATAATGACTATCTTGTCTTTATCTCCTTGGTATACTGAACTTCTGAATCCTTTAGTACATCATTCCAGACAATTACAGAAGAAGTTGGTTATATAGAGCTGGATAACAGGAGACAGGGAAAATGTGCCTATGTGTGTTTGTAGGAATGGACAAGATGGTGATAAGGGTCATTTTGTGTGCATGTTAAAGCTGACCCTATGTGGGAAGCCAGTTGTGTGTATTTTCTTAGTGCTAGCACTACTTAAATGGTGGCACTACTTTCCTTTGTATGTCTTTTCAGACATTTACCTTCTGCAAACAGCTTCTTCCACTCAAGGTGAAAGCGAACAGAAATATTCTCGTACCTGCATCTGTGTCCTGGGTTATAGCTTCCTCTCACAGCCAGACGAGAACCAGTTCTAGGAAAAAAATCAAAAGGAACTCCTTCAGGAATAGGAAATTCAAAGCACAGAAGTAACTGAGCATGCTTATGTCTTGTTAGTTGGGAGTACGAATATTACTGAGGTTGAACTGTATCTTTCTGGAAAATGAACTAAAATCATAACCCATGAAACCAAAGAATGTGCCATTGTCTGAGAATGGAGTCTATTAATTTACGTAAGACCACATTTAAATTGAACAGATCTTTATTTTTTCTTTATTTTCATGTTGATTTCATAGTAATATAAAGAGGACAGATGAATATAATTCAGTTACAATTATTATTTATTATTTTTCCATGATTAGATTTTGGAGGTATAGGAACTTCCCCCTTCACCTTTCCTCCCTTTCCTCTCTTCATTCTCCTACCCCTCCCACTATTTCCCCCATGTTATTACAACAGCGTAGTTCTTCAACAACAGTCACCAGTCCAATATACAGCTGTTTAAGTGTATACTGGCATTGCAGGTGTAGGCAATGGTAGAATATCTAGTCTTATATTATCAAGGTTTATTTAACAGTTCTTACAAGTCCTCCTTTTATTAAGAAGTAGAGATGCATACTGCAATGTTTCTTCTCTTCCTGGTATGCTAATCTTCATTACATAGTTCATCTATGAGAATATATGTATATACATGTTGACATATGTATCTATTTGTTTTGTATTTTGCATGAGTGTTGCCTTATATCAGAGAGAACAAATGATATTTTGATATTTTTCCTTTAGGGGTTGGCTTATTTCGCTGAGTATAAAGTTCTCCAGTTGGGACTATTTTGCTGCAAATGGTAGAATTTCATTTTTTTAATGGATGAGTAATATCCCCTGGAGTAGATGTGCCAGAGTTTCTTTATCCATTTCTTCTTCAACAGGTATCTGGTGTATTTCTATGTTTTCAAAATGAAGAAGCAGCCACAGAATGGAGACAATTTTTGCACACAACACAACAGATAGGGGACTAAATACAGGATTTGTAAAAAACTTCAGAAACTCAATGACAGCAAAGCAAGCAACCTAGTTAAGAACTGGGTGAAGAAATGAGCAGGCATTTTTTCAAAAGAACAAATCCAAGTGGCTAATAAAAATATTTTTAAAAATTCTCAAGCTCTTTGATTATTAGGGAATTACAAATAAGCCACATTGATGTTCTACCTAATGCAATTGTGATTATCCTGCATTTGGAGATCTAATAACATCTGCTGGTGTGAATGTGGGGAAAAAAGGTACCACACTCCACTGTTGGTGGGAGCATAGACTAGTGCAGCCACTATGGAAGTCAGTATGGAGAGTGCTCAGACAACTGAGAATTGATCTACCATATGACCCAGCTATCCCATTCCTGATACATATCCAAAAGGAGTGCAATCTGCATGTGAGAACATGGCCTACAATCCTATATTTATACTGGTGCAATCCACAATAGCAAAGACACAGATACAATTTTAAGAGTATAATGATATCCCCCCTCCCTCTCCATATTTTTCTTTCTTTCTTTCTTTCTTTCTTTCTTTCTTTCTTTCTTTCTTTCTTTCTTTCTTTCTTTCTTTCTTTCTTCCTTCCTTCCTTCCTTCCTTCCTTCCTTCCTTCCTTCCTTCCTTCTTTCTTTCTTTCTTTCTTTCTTTCTTTCTTTCTTCCCTGACTTAGTTTCTTTTCCCTTTCCTTTGATTTGAGGTAACATTTTTTTTCTCAGACTTTAAGGATTAGTTTATTTTTTCAAAGGCCGAATTACAGAGAAGACACAAAGGGAGGGAGGGCGGGAGAGAGAGAGAGGGAGAGAGAGAGAGAGAGAGAGATCTTCCATCCACTTGTTCACTCTCCATATGGTCACAACCAGAGTTGGGACTGTCTGAAACCAGGTGCTAGGAGTTTGTGCAGGGTCTCCCACAGGGGTACTGGGGCCCTTCTCTGCTATCCTTCTAAGGCATTGTCAGGAATCTGAATCTGAAGTGAAGTAGTCAGGATTTGAATTGCACCCTTATGGAATGCTGGTGTCGCAGGCAGAGGCTTAGCTTGCTATGCTATGATAGCAACCCTGAGATAACATGCTTTTAATTAACATTACAATCAGAAGCTCAATTCTGCAAATACAAAAGTTCAGTAGGGAAGGGTAGAAGCACTCTAGTTAACTGGGAATATATGCCAGGGCTATGAACAATAATCAAATGGAAAGAGGCCCACTTTATTTACATAAAATTATTTTAAAGTAATCACAATGCATTAAAACTATGTTAGCATAGCATGCCTAACCATTGATATGAGAAAGATAAAAAGCAAATTTGACAAAAAGATATTTGCAGCAATACTGACACATTTCTTTATCACCTTCATTTTTAACATTTTAGCTCCCATATATAAAAGAGAACATGTGGTATATTCAAACTAATGTAACTGGTATCATTACAGGAGAGAGAAAGTGAACACAGAGAAAACTTCACATGATAATAGAGACCTGTATTGGCGTTACACTACCACAAACCCCAAGCACCCAAAGCTGTCACAGGATCCCAAGAGGTGAGGGAAGATCCTGTGGACTTTGGAGACAGCATGACCCTGCTTCCACTTGATTTCAGATGATCATCCTCTAGAACTGTGGAACAGTAAATGTCTACTTGTATTAAAGTAGATTGCCTTTTGTTTCAACAGTCACAGAAAACTAATACAGAAGTATATTACAGGAATTTAAAGAGAAACTACTCTTTCCAAATATTCATTGTGTATTGTTCAAATATGGATACTGGTAGACCACTGCTAGTACACTGCTAGCACACTGGCAAGCTCAGAGACAGGAAGGTCCTTTGGGTGTTGTTAGGAATCAGCAGCTTTTGCTTGGCGTTGGGCATAAATGAATGGTGGCTCCATGTCTAGCTTGAAGAATGAAAACCTCTTTTACATATGGGGAGTCATTTTTGGGACTGAGGAGGGATAAAATATCTAGCTTGTCACAAGTAGTCTATGTTTCTAGGCATTAATTACATACAAGATAAGGCAATTTGCTAATATTTGCTATGAAGCATTAATTACCCAAGCCTGATGATATTCTATTATTCTAGATGATAAATCTTATATAGAACAATCTGTACACTGTTTTGCACAATAAATTTTCATGACATGATGGAAGGTTGATATTAAAGAGATTCTAACACCCACATCTTACAGCAATATAATTTATGTTTCAAAAGGAAAGATTTATCAATAGCTTAATATTTCTCAAGAGGACATCCAGGGTCATTCCACTTCAAGAGACAACATTTATTTCCTGGCCTTAATGTTTCCAGCGTCTGCTAACACTATACAGAGAAACGATATATCAGTGGAACAATCTGGGCTTATAAAACACAAGCTGTTTTCAACTGTTTATAGAATACTCTTTTCTATAAGGTTCTAAGCCAGGCCTGGAATACAGATTTTTTTTTAGAGGACATTATTATCTAAACAATGTTCTCAGTAGAAAAGGAGTTTCATTAAATAACCAAAGCCTAAAATTATACATGATTCATAAGAGATTCCTTAATCTCAGCAGACAAAAATAATTAAGGTCTTCAAACTGTACTCTATGTTGTGATTATAGAAGAAACCTTATAAATATTTGCCTATGGGTTGCATTATCAATATTGCAAAGAAGACTATGAATAAATTCTTTGGGGATTTGTACACTCATTGACAATTTTCACCATCAAAATATGTTGTCTGTTATGTGGTATACACCATGGCAAGGATTAAAAGACAAATAACCTGGATTAGGAGTAGTCACAACCAGTAAGAAGTTGCATATAATTTGAGGTTGTAGAAATAAATTTAAGTATTGAAATGGCATAATTGATGCCATAGATGAATTGATACCATAAATGGTATAACTGATGCCTAGAATCCAAAGTAATTGATAGTTCAAGTATATCAAGAATTTTTGGAAAGTGAGTGAGAGACATGAGCTGAAAATATCCAAATAAATTAGTTTGAGGCTGAGATGGATGTCCCAGGATTAATTGGTGTGCGATTTGAGAACATGACTTTCTCTTACCCATAACATCATTCCAGTTGATGACCTGGTTGGCAATGAGCTACACAATAATGTAAAATAATGCATATTTCACTCATTACTGCAGTAATTTTTAAACAAAGTAGCATTGGAATCTGGACATAATTACAAAGCCAGAGTTACCCTATCAAGAGAGATGCTCAAAAGAAGATACAGAGCCATGCCTGAGTTCAAGATACAGGGATGCATTAACAGACTGCTCAGGTGTTAAAAGCAGGACATCAACAGGTGTTGATAAACTATAGAAATGTTGACCACCTACAGTGTGCACAAGTATTTTATAGTTTTTTTATGGTTATACTGACATGTTGAACCTTGTGCAAATATTTATTTTGCTGGTATTTCCAGGATATATTATCACATGATATTTTTAATTATGTGCTCATTTTTGATGGTGTGATGGTCATTGTAGTTACAAAATTATCTCTAAGAAACTTTGAGGCCTGGTGTAACTACATAATTTTGAGCCAAATGCTTTAATTCGCCTATGTCCAGAAGTTTGGTCAGCACTACCTTGATAAAAATGAAAGCTTGACTATCTAGATAATGCACTCTCCGGCTGCAAATCTACACAAAAGGTGATTAGTTTCTACTTCACAACAACCCTAGATCTATAATCCTTGGTTTCAAACTTAAACTAAAGGAGGAAATAAGCTGATTCTCTATGTTTAGTGGTTTCTGGCCTTTACTTCATTCTTCCTGAAAGCCTGCCAAAACCAGATCTGGCTTTGCCATTTTTTTTTCTCCTGATAACTAAAGATTCACATAGCAAACAGAATTTTCTGCAGTAAGCTTACAACTCTGTAGCGTTCAGATTTTTAACAAGGAATCTTCATGGTCTTCTCAATTTTTTTTAAAACAGCAAATATTTAATCAGTTTCTGAATGCCGTCCTCAGTGAGATTATTTCAAATTATCTGCGTGGCCAGGAAGCAGCATCCCTTAATTCAAAGTTTTTTTTTTTTCTCTAACAGTATTGACATTTGAGGCTGGATAATTGTTGGAAAGTTCCATATTGTTTAATATACATATTTAGCAATGGCTGTAGTTTCTGCCAACTTAATACCACAGAACTCCTCACCTTAACATGATAATCAAATATATCTCCAGACATTACAGAACTCAAAGATGGTACAAAAATTCCTCTGGAAACACAAGAGACCACGGATATCCAAATCTATCCTAAAGCATAAAAATGAAGCCATAGGAATCGCAATTCCAGACCTCAAGACATATTACAGGGCAGTAGTAATCAAAATAGTCTGGTACTGGTACAGAAACAGAGAAGAAGATCAATGGAACGGAATAGAACTCCAGAAGGGAGCCACACGTGTACAACTAACTAATCTTCTAAAAGAAAGCAGAAAATAATCCAGGCAGAGAAAAAAGGATGGTTTCTTCAACAAATGCTGTTGGGTCAATTAGATATCAGTGTGCAGAGTAACGAGCAAGATCCCTCACCAATCACCATACACAAAAACCAGCTTCAAACGGAGCAAAGACCTAAATCTGCACCCAGAAACCATCAAACTATTGGAGGAAAGCTCTGTGTAAGATACAGGCATTGGGAAAGACTTCTTAGGAAAGTCACCAAAAGCGCAAGGAGTCAAAACGAAAATAAACAAATGGGACTATATCAAATTAAGATGATTATGCACAGCAAAGGAAATGATCAACAAAGTGTAAAAGCAACCAATCAATTGGCAGAAAATCTTTGCACTCTACACAATTTAGAGGGGATTAATATGCATGGTTTACAAAGAACTTCAGAAACTCAACAGCAGCAAAACAAAATACCCTATGAATAAGTGGGTGAAGAGAATTAACAGATAAATATTTTTCAAAAGAACAAATTGAAATGGCAAATAAATATATGAAAAAGTGTTCAGACTCCCTAGCTATCAGGAAAATGCAACTAAAAATTACCCTGAGGTTCCACATAATCCATTGAGATTGGCCTGCATTCAGAAATCCACTAACAATACCTGCCGGCATGGATGGAGAAAGGTACTCTATTTCACCATTGTTAGGGGTGTAGGGAGTCAATTATGGGAGTGTTCAGAGAACTGATCATTGATCTACCATATAACCCAGCTATCCTACTCCTGGGAATATAGCAAAAGGAAGTAAAATCTGCATATGTGAAAGTGATGACCTGTAATCCTATATTAACAGCAGCACAATCTACAATAGCAAAGATACAGAAACAACACAGATGCCTGTTGAAAGAGGAATGGATAAAGAAACCTTGGTCATCTGCGCCAGGGGATACTGCTTATCCATTACAATGAAATTCTACCATTTGCTACAACATGGTTCCAACCAGAGAGCATTATACTCAGTGAATTAAGCCAATCCCCAAAGGAAAAATGCCATTTGTTCTCTCTGAAATAAGGCAACACTCATGCAAAGTACAAAACAAATAGATACGTATGTCAACATTTATATACATATATTCTTACAGATGAACTATATAATGGAAACGAGTATAGCAGGAAGTAAAGATAACTTGCAATGTGCATCTTGACTCCCCTAAAAGGAGTAAGAGATGGTGTAAGGCAAGAAATAAGAGCCAGGAAACATCATGGGTTTTGTCCTATTTAGGGCACATGAAGTAAACTGGGAAGGAATGCTAGGAAAGCATAAGTTTTGAGATATAAATAACAGAAGTAGAATCAAGCAAAGAAAATGTGGACGGTTTGGTCAGAGGCATTACTTTGCAAATAAATAACTCAATACCCAATGAAACTATTAAATATTCCTTGACAATATGATACTAGATTTTCTACTATGCGTGTACTTATGATGCCATGGACATGTGACTATTGCTAAAGGACTGTACTATTGTATTGATACGGGGAAAAATGGTAGGAAACAGGAGAATGGGGAGAGAGGAAGGGAAGGGGAGGTGGAGGTAGGAATCTCTATAGCTAAAAAACTGTATCATGGAAAATAATAGCTGCAATTTAAAAAAAGGGGGGTGGGGCAGACTTCCAGGCATGGACCAGTGGTTTGAATTGAGAATCTTTCTCCTTGGATGTTGGTATTTTGAAATAAAAATTTGTGAAATTATTTGTAGTATTTTGTGGATTAAGGGTAATTGTATTTTAATTCATTAACTTCAAATTTAGCTTTGTAATATTGAGGCAGATGGCCTTAAAATTTAATGGGTAACTTCTGAAACAATGTACCACAAATGGAAAGAATATTAGAAATGGACAGAATTGCCTCTAAACTTGTCTCAACAATTTTCTGTGCTAGACTCCTAGATGGTTTACCTTAACTAAGTTACTTAACCTCTTCACCTTTACTTTCTATTTCTGTAAATTATAATTCCTCAAAGTGTTGCTGAGAGAAGATCCATTCTCATTTGGTTTGATTATTCCCTTAGAACACACACAGCATGCATTGCTAACATCTTTCTTTTTTTCCAGATACTTTCTCATGTAAAGACCCTTTTACTGGAGGTTTTGTTGCCAAACTTGGGGAGAAAAATCCATGGAACTAAGACTTTAATCCATGAAATATTTTATTTAAGTTGGATTCTTAAAGTGTCTTTATGCTAATGTTCAATTTCACTGTTACTTTCAAAATACTTTATGGGTTGGGAAAGAAAGGTAGAAATATTCTTTTACATAGTGCTAAGGATAATACCTTTTTAATTTTTTCATTACTGTTTTCACATTATTGCATTCAAATTAAAGAAGAGGGAAAAAACAACTTTTTTCAGAAAAAGGGCAAGCAATGTTTTTTAAGTTTGTAATTTTTATTTTCCACTTTGAACCAGAGAAATCAATATGTTTTTCTGGTTCTAAAGGAACACTTTTTATTTCCAAGGCTTAGTAATGTTTTTTGATGTGTTATCTGATTTGATTTCCAAAAGAAACACCTAAAAAAAAAGCGCTATTCCCATTATGCAGATTCAGAATTATAAGGGCTGTGGACGGTGTAGAGCCATGTTCACTCAGCTAACACAAAATAATCCTGGCTCTGCTTGCAATAATCCTAGTGCTCTTAAACACAGCATCATGTTGTGTCTCACAGTCGGATGTAAGAGAAGAAATAAAAAGCCAGGAAACAACAGGGGAGTTTGTCCTATTTAAGGAAGATGAAATAAAATGGGAAAGAATCCTAGGAAAAGGTAAGTTTTAAGATATGAGCAATAGAAGCAGAAGTAAGCAATGGAAACATTTGGACAGTTTGGTCAGAGGCATGGGTTTGTAAACAAATAACACCTGATGAAAGAAACATCTTTATTTTTAATTCAACAGGTACTTCTGCAACATCTATTCCATTTTGTGTGTTTAAGCACAAGATTATAAATGCTACCCTCCTGCCCACCAAGAGTTTACTTTTGGGAAGTGGACCTCCTTTTGACACAGAGACACACTTCTTAATCATCAGATAGTTCTAGCATTTGGACATTTATGGAACCTAAGAATTATATTTTAAACCTTCTGTTGAGTGCAGGAGTGTTCAATGGGCATTTTTTCTCTGTAAGAAACATAGATCTTGACTCATAGATCTTGGATAGAAAAGACCTTTGAGACTTGGAGGTGGATTTTTTTGCCAGGGCAGAAGAAGTAATGAATGCTATTACACAGAGACTATAAAGACCATGTCTCAGCAATGATTGCTTAGCAATACCTAACACTTCAGATTGTATCTGTCAGGTAAAGATTAACTAGATCCTGAGACATTTCAGAACTTGGTTTCCCTTTTATCCATCAGATCTGCTTTCTCTCTCAATTTATAGCAAAGACTTTCTCCCAGGAATAGTAATAAAAACAGCAATGGGCATGAAAGATCATGAACGTCTGTTGTAAGCACACTTCCATGTAGGGAAAGACATTTTTTTAAACACTTTGGGTTTATGTACCCAGGTGCTATTCTCAAGCTAGTATAATACTAAATTTAACCTTAGTTCTGTTGAATTGGTTCTTTTTTTAAAAAGGAATTTATTATTATACTATATTTTGAAGGTCATAGCTAATGCATGATAATTACAACAGAATTCTCATCAGCTCTCATGATAATTTGATAGTAATACAGAAACAAAAATTCCATATGATTCAAAGATGTATTTCTAAGAATATAATGGGCTTTTTTTATCCTCCTTTTTTTCTTCTTCCTTCCTATCTTTCTTCCTTCCCTTTCTCTCTCTCTTTCTTTCTCTTTTCATTCTTTTATCCTTTCAACTTCTAATTGGAAGTTAATTTGTAATGTATAGATGGCTACAGGAAACTTTTAGGACAAGCCAGAAATTTATATTTTGAAATGATTAGATTTGTTTTACAATTTATTTGTAATTGGGCCCAGTGTGGCAGCCTAGCAGCTAAAGTCCGTACCTTGCACGCTCTGGGATTCCATATGTGCACCAGTTCTAATCCCTGTTGCTCCACTTCTCATCCAACTCCCTACTTGTGACCTGGGAAACCAGTTGGGAATGGCCCAAAGTCTTGGGACTCTGCACTCACGTGGGAGACCCAGAGGAAGCCTCTGGATCCTAGCTTTGATTTTGGCGAGCTCTGGTCATTGGTGGCCACTTGGGGAGTGAATCAGGAGATGGAAGATCTTCCTCTCTGTCTCTCCTCTTCTCTGAATATCTGACTTTTCAATAAAAATAAATAAATCTTTAAAAAATTACTTGTGGTTGATTCCTATACAATCTTTCAATGGTTGTGAGAGTTTTAAAGACAAGCCAGAGATTTGTACCCTGATGGGTTATGACTTGCTATAACAATTCGCGACTCATTTAAGCAAATGCAAATTGTACGAACCTTACAAAAAGTTTCTCCATGGCCCTGTAAGATCTAGGAACTGCCACTTTGCCCCTTCCAAAGGCAAACAAATTCAGGTAGGATTGAGTTTACCTGGGTAGTCTGTGAAACTATTCCACAATACAAGAAAATAAATTAAATAAAAGAAGGCATGAGCTTAGGGGTAAAAACTACCTTGAGAATGAATAGCTGTGTGTCCTTAAACTAGTTTCTGAATCCTTCCTATCATCTCTTTCATATTGGACAAATAAGGTAATGGTATCTCTTACCCTGGATTTTTTTTGTAGAACAAATGAAAAAGTTCATGTAAATCATACTCCAGTGACTTCTTTCATGTGACTACTGTATTCTGTAAATGACACACATCCGTTGTCCTCATGGTTGCCTTAAGTTATAATACTTGGTGGGCAGGAGGGTAGCATTTTTAATCTCGTATCAGTAGCTTACCCTTCTCTGCAACATTTGTTTGCACAAAGTGGTAAGAATGAGTTGTGAAACTTAGGTGAGCTGGTGCCAGCAGCAAAGCAATGGCCTCCCCATGACTGGACAGGTCACATCATTTTGAAGGTTAGTAAGGATTAAACAAGTTTTGTACCTATTTTTCTGTAAGAAATCAGGGAACATGATGAGAAAGCTGCTTTTAGAGCCTGATTAGATCCAAAAGAATTGAACATCCTTTCCAAAGTAGAGCCCCGGTTAGAAACAACAGGGTGGAAGGAAGAGCTGGAATAAAATGTGCAGAATGTTTCCAAGTAAATGCATGGATTTCAGTAAATCTCAAAGTTTTAGGATAAAATGGTAAAAGGTTTGAATTTAAGGTATATTTTTGGAAAATAATATGCAGATATGCACATGTACACCAGCATATTTTACTTGCAATTTTTCCAATTCAGACATGCCACAGAATACCTGGTAAAGCTTTGTGTTACTTGGCATTAAGCTAATCCTAAGAAACCAGTGCTGTGTGGAATCCAAATCCATGTCGCTAGGGAACATAATACGTGATGACCCAAAAGTAATTCTAATATCATTAATCAATTTATTGAAGAGAAATCAAATAGGTTTATTCACTATTCAATAAGCTTTGTTCCAAAATAAATTTGAAATTTGTAAATACTTAAAATACCTTTCAAGGAATTGTCTTGAAATACCAAGCTAAATCATTGATTGTACCACTTGATTTGAATTCATCCAATGATAAATTTCCTTTAGCATGTCCCAGTTACATATTTGAATTCTGTATTCATTGCTTATTTTAATTCTTCACTTACATGTTTTGTTGTTTTGTTGTTTTTAACTGTAGTTGAGTTATTTTAGGCTTTGATGTGTTGACCAGTACACAGAATAGTAAATAAATCTCATTTTTTAAATCTTCTGTTCCAGGATGTTCCAAGCTAAAGTTCTGTGAGTTACAATGGATGCTAGAATGCAGTCAGAATAGTTGGACAGTTGAAACAAACCTGTAAATGTCTCTGTGGTTTAGGAGAGGAAGGTAGCGTCTTCTGCAATAATTTCAGATTACCAATTTTTTTTTGGAAATGCAACTGTTACATGCAGAATTCGTTTTTGAAGCTGTATTTATTTATGTGGAAGACATAATCAGAGAGAATACTGAGAGAGAGAGAGAGAGAGAGAGAGAGAGAGAGAGGGAGAGAGAGAGAGAGATGGAATTACCAGCTGTTCCTTCAATCTGTTAAGGGCTGTGAAAGCCAGGTCTGGTTTAGAGGGAAGCCCAGCAGCAGGAACTGTGTCCTGGTCTCACACTTGGGTAGCAGGGTCCTAAGCACCAGGCCATCCTCCACTGCCTTCCCAGCTATGACATCATAAGTTGGACATTAGCCAGAGTTATTGGATCTCTAAATAACTGTCAGTCTGACATAGGATTCAGGAAGCTGTAATTTAACACACCTTACTACAACAGTCCCATATCAAGCAAGTATTTAAAAAAATGGTTTTACCATATAATAAGGGCATTTACTTTGATTTTAACCAATTTCTTTCAATAGCCTATAATAATCACATGCATTATTAATACATGTGATTCTGGAATTGAGAAGTATTCTGTATTTTAAGGTACAACACTTGTGAGATGACCAAAATAGAGTAAAGCAATTTCATTTCTATAGGTTATCTGCATTTTCCATTCTTCGGTATATCCTTTTAGAAATAAAACTGGCAATATCTTTTCATAATTAAGCTAAAAATTTTAGCTGGTCACATACTGCTTTTATTCCTTTTGCGCCAAACATACCCACGCTACTCTCCCCACTCCTTTGTCTAATATGTACCATTTTGTAATAGAGTTGTAATAGTTCAAATTAAAATAACAAAATCAAATTCAAGGTCTTCCAAGCACAACTTGGGGAAATGTCAATCATAGTAGTATGGTTTTTATTGACAGATACAACCCCATGAGTTTCCCGGGCAAGAAAAAGATTTGCAGAATATGCCACAGAGAAATAGAACAGATGCTAAGAGGCAATCACAGAATTATATTCCTTGGCACATTGTGTCTATATCTTTTATAGACCCACTAAAAATATGCCAGGGCTAAGAATGTAATGCAAGTCTTAGTGGAAAGTCTTCTATCTGGTCAGTCAATACTATAAGAGAACAGAGGATTTGGGTGATTTGCCCAAGCTGAAGATAACAGTGGCTTGTGCAACGTAAATAATGCTGTTTGACCTTCTCTTACAGTAGCTAAAAGACTGTTGGTAGGCTTGACCAGTTAAGACCTTTCTCTCAAGGATTTTTGCGATCTGTATTTTCATTATATTTTTCTCACACTCTATGGCTCATCTCAGGATGTGGTTTTGTTATTTCTGGTTTAAGCATGCACACCATCATCGGGTGGAGGACTAGAGCTTCTTCAGAGAAATAACCTGAAAACTTTTCAACCAAACTTCAACTTAGTGAGGAGTGAACATGAAAATCGCATTCAGGAAATCAGCATTACTTTCCACTGTCGTGGTGTCCTTAGATGTTGCTTAAGAAAACAGAAAACTTTGGGAAACATGGTTTTTCCTACCAGACTTTACTTGCCCTTAAAGCAAAGGAAGAAGTGTGTGTTTTGTTTTTTTAGATGTCTTAACTGTTTGTAGGAAACTGTGCTGTGCAAGTGGGAATCTATCAGTTCAGATACATCTGAGAAGCACACTTCACAGCTGCCCATTTACTTAATGTAGATTATTTGTAATGACTTTTATAATGTGTTGAATATTATATTGCACAGACATCATCCAAATACAAGCCCATCATCATAATTATATATAGTTATCTGCGAGAAGTATTTTTTAAAGCAAACAGTCATCCCTAAGCACTATTTTAAAACAACCAATTAAACTTTATTTGTGAACATTTGAACACTGGATTGAAATACAGTTATTATGAATGTAACCTGCAGAATGTGTTAACTCTGAGAGATATGTACATAATGAAAATGGTAGGCCCTAGGTTAGGCAGAACAGGGTTTGTAGAGGTTCTGCTTAATGTATGGGAGTTGGCCGAAGGCAAACTTTGCATCTACTTCATTTTGCGTATTTGAAGTGAGCTTGGTGTAGTTGGCTCAGTCCCTGCCTGATAGTACTTGAGGCAATGTGCATGAGAGTGGCCTTAGAGACATGAGCAAGTAGATGCTAAATTCCTGAATCTCAGCCAGGTTCACAAGACTGCCCCCTCAACAGGCACAAAAGGAGAATTCAGAAGTACAAAGAATGATAGACTAAATTCTCGGTAATGACAAGCATGGTTAAATTGTCCAAGGTGATTACTCAGTCTTCATTTAGTGGAGGCTTAGATTCTCAGTAATCTGTGGCTAGACTTTTTTCATTCATTGGGTAGTGTCCTAAACCATTGGGTTAGAAACCATAAAGAAGTGCATGGAATTAGCTGTTTCAACTGATAAATGTTATTGTCGAAAACAGATGGGCATTTGACTCAGTGATTAGGTTGCTGCATGGGATAGTCCATACCATAGTATCAGAACACATGAATTGCAGTCCATCCTCCAGTCCAATTTCCTATTAATGCACACACTGGGAAGTGGCAGATGATGGCTCAAGTAATTTGGTTCCTGTAACTCCCGTGCAAGACTCAGATTGAGTTCCTGGCCCGTAGTGCCAGACTGGCTCAGCATGTGCTGTTGTGGATAATTGGGAAAGTGAACCAATAGATGAGAGATCTTTCTGTGTCTCTGTGTGAATCTCTCTCTTTCTCTCAGTCTGTTCTTTTCCCTCTCTCTTTCAACTTTTAAGATAAATAAATCATTAAAACATTTTCAAAAATAAATGAGAGACAGGAATATAAACTATTGTCGCATTGAAGTCATTAATCTAGCTTAGGTGCTCACATACAATTGGCATAGAAAAATAGGCCTAATTAGACTTCTTTTAACCTTGATTATACAGTAAATACGAGATTATTTTTCATCTTTGGAGACTTTGTTTTGGAGAAGGAGTGGCCCATTTGAATTCAATTTTACACATAAGGGGTAGCTGAGGAATATTGGAAAAAGACAGCTTGTGGATCACAGATCTGGCTTTGGAAATTGTTTCTTTCAATAACTTGTATTGTAACCTTGGGTATGTCACTTCATCAACTAGGCTATTCCTTAAATGTCTATTAGTCTTTGTTTTCTCATGTAACAATTTTTAACTTGAGAGTTCATGTTTTCAAGAGGTGGCATATATAGACATCAACTCAACAACTGTCCCTTTGAAAAACAGTCCAGTGCCAATGGCTAAAAACATAGATTCTAAAAATGTCTACATTTGGGTACTGGGGTCTCCAGGTTAGCTCTGTTCTTACACGTATTACTTTCTTGGAATCTCAATTTTCTCACATTTAAAAGAGGAACATATCCATATGTGAGGATACAATGTAGTATGCATCTCTACTTCCAGACAAAGATGGACTCCCAAGGAAACTGTTTACTGTATCTTGACAATAGGATGCTGGACTCTCTGCCATTGTCCATGTCTGCAATAATGGACATATGACTGTGTATGAAAAACTAAACGCTAAAAAGATAAAATCTTTCTACTCTTGTTTTAGAAATCACACACACTCATGCACACGCACACACACATGAATATCATAAAACTACATAAAAATGAAAGCAAGGAATTACCTTAGATCGGATATATGCAGAAAGATAGCACAGCACCAGAGGAACCATGGGATTTGATGTATGTTATAGTTTCCTTTTAGCTTTTGATTTGCAGAGTAGATATTTGCAAGTGTTAATGGTGATCACAATACTGTAAAGGAAAAAGGAGAAGGGAAAAGAAGATGAGGAAAAGGTGTTTGCATGGATAAGTGTGGACAGTGAATTACAACAACAGAATTAAGCCAATTTTAAGCATCTGAATAAAAAGGACAGATGATGGTGGTAGAGAGTGATCTTGTTCTAGGTTTGTTTACGTGTATAAACGATCAGGTCAGAAAACATGTTTCCCTTTTCAGATTTCTCTTTTGCAGAGTTAAAGACACCACTCTTCAGAAAATCTTGAAAGTTGGAAAGATAAACAAAAACAGGACACAATTCTATCATAGAATCTCCCTATCCTCTATGTCTGTGCTTTGTGTTTTATATCTTAATGACTAAATGCCTCTCAAGATCATTCGTTATTTTAATGTCTTACATCAAAAAGCAACCTCTTCACTATTGTATGCTTCCGGTCTCTGTTGGTAGGATTCTGTTCTAAAACATGTCAACAATTTTTTTCTCCAATGTAAAATGTTCATGAAAGTGTAATATAAAGAGAAAAACGTTTCACATTAGTAGGCAAGGTTTCTCAGCCTCAGGCAATGTTGATTGTTGCTACTCCCTCACAAGGTCAGTAAATTGGTCATCTTACTTTCAAGCTCAAATTTGCTCATGTTTCAATGTCTGTTCTCTTTTACTTCTCTCATTTAGCATGTTTTCACTGTCTCCTTGAACAACTGTTCTCACTGTGTCCATTCTCCTCAAGTTATGAATTCCCAAGTGAGAAAGAATTTGACATCCAGCAGGTCCCTGATCCCTGAATGGTCTTAAGACACTGGGTCTGAGGGCAAACCACACTCTGAGTCCCCCGTATCCAGTACAGTGCCTCACAATCCACAGCTGCTCAAGAAGCATCTGCCTCACAGAAGAAAGGGCCAACAATCATTACAACCATCAAGACTTGCTTCACAAACATGTCTTATCAATTATTGCTTCACTTTCATATTTCTCTCAGCAGAGAATCAGTTAATATTTGCTTTTTTATCAAAGGAAAGCTGGGCTGAAGGGTTGTGGACTAAAAGCTCACAAGCCTGGGAGATTTTTAACTTAGAAGTCAAGGGGATGGAGATGCCACTTTGGTGTAGGGGGTGAAGAAACTGGGACATCCTTGTCCAATACCATGGAGTGTTGGCTTTAAGTCTCACCTATGGCCCTCTCTTCCAGCATCCTACTAATTCACACATGAAACGTAACGTGACAACTTAAATTGGTTAAATTTCTGCCTCCTGGTTGGGATTCCTCGAGTGAGTTGTCAACTCCTGGTTTCAGCTTGGTTCATCCAGTTCTAGGCACTCAAGGCATGATGCAGCAAAGAAATCTGTGACCTTTTAGCATTTTAAATAGAAAGTTAATTATTTTTAAAAAGTTCTCTTGTGAAAGAAAAAAGAAGTGAATGGAACATATTCAAGCTACAAATCTTCTGTGAAATATCTGTATTTTGTTTTACAATTTAGTGTACACAGTTTATCTTATATTTAACATCTCTATCCATTTTGGAAAGGTGGATATATACAGAGAGGAGGGGAGACAGAGAGGAAGATCTTCTGTGCAATGGTTCACTCCCCAAGCGGCCACAACAGCTGGAGCTGAGCCGATCCGAAGCCAGGAGCCAGGAGCTCCTCTGTGTCTCCCCAAGGCTTTGGGTCGTCCTCTGTGTCTCCCCAAGGCTTTGGGTCGTCCTCGACTGCTTTCCCAGGCCACAGGCAGGGAGGGAGCTGGATGGGAAGTGGGGCCACTGGGATTAGAACCGGTGCCCATGTGGGATTCCGGCGCATGCAAGGCAAGGACTTGAACCAGTACACTATTGCGCCTGGCCCAGCATCTCTATCCATTTTAAACTCCAATGCTCAGTTAAGTAACTGTGGGCTTTTTACTTAGATCAAAATACAGTAGTTATATGATTTCATTTTAGAGAGGTTTTTGAAGTGGGAAATGTGTTGAATATTATAATGCCATCAAGCTTCAATAGGAGTATTGACAGCATCAATCAAATGACTGCAGTAAATTAAAAATATACAAATAGCAGTTACTGTAGGAGAAGGAGACATGTAAGCAACCATCCTCCTGTGCTTTGGAGGTTCGGGGGTTGGCTACTATCAAGGCTGAATCCTATCTTCATACTTTTCTGGCATCTCAGTATCGTTACAGCTCCAGGACCTCCTTTGGGGGCCTGATAGTCCCAAGAATTCTGATACTTTCATATTCCTCTGAGCTGCAGGTGAACTGGCAATAGCAAAAGACCAACTGGAGAAAGCTGGAACTCAGAGCCATCACTTATCTATTGTGGTCGTTTTCTTTTCCTGCCCTATTGATCTTTCTTTTGGTCAACAGGGCTGCTTTTCTAGTGTTTTCTTACACCCATTCTGGTGAAGGGGAATCTAGTTTTGAGAGAAGATCACTCTTTCCCAAAGTTAACTCATGTGTAGTTCAAGTCTCCATACATTTAGGGAGATTTGATCTCTATTTCCAGGCGGCACATTTCCTCCTCCACTGATCTATGTATTTGGATGTATTTTACATAACTCTGGGGAATATTCAAAGCTTCAGTCTGAATTTCTTAAACTCATTTCAAGCCATGGGTTTTCTGACCACAAAAACGCATGCTCAGTTTTGAGACTGTTTGCTTTCCCTGTGGCTTACTCATTCATTTGGTGGTCTTAAAATCATATTTTGAGCATTTCTTTTTCTTTTTCTTTTCTTTAAACCTTTTAAAGAAAACATCTACATTCACAGGATGAGTCAATTCAAACTGATATCTAGATTTTCTAAATGATCCCTATTTTCTAATTCATCCTTTTTCTCCAGAACCAGGTTGCTGTTCTCCATGTAATAATCCTTGTGGAGATCTCACAGATCTATGATCTGCAGCATAGTTTCATTCAGAAATTTTACCAGGCTCTTTATCATTCACAACACGATTCATTTGTGTATTTGAGTTTGAAACCCCTATTTTTGTTGATTCAATTCCTTCATTCCTTGCTTTCATGCCACATTTTCTTGTGTAAGCAATTTAAGACTTTTCTAACCATGACTGTTTTCAAACTATGCATAATCTTGCAGCTGAAGTTGTACATGTTTCTAAGATGCTTTTAAGACATTTAAACATACACATGTAGGGCCCGGTGGCATGGCCTAGCGGCTAAAGTCCTCGCCTTGAAAGCGCCGGGATCCCATAGGGGCGCCGGTTCTAATCCCGGCAGCTCCACTTCCCATCCAGCTCCCTGCCTGTGGCCTGGGAAAGCAGTCGAGGACGGCCCAATGCATTGGGACCCTGCACCCGTGTGGGAGACCTGGAGGAGGTTCCAGGTTCCCGGCTTCGGATCGGTGCACACCGGCCGTTGTGGCTCACTTGGGGAGTGAACCATTGCACAGAAGATCTTCCTGTCTGTCTATCCTCCTCCCTGTATATCTGACTTTGTAATAAAATAAATAAATCTTAAAAAAAATAAGAAAAAAAGGGAGGATAGGACTCTGATTCCAAGTTCAAGGGGGAAGCTAATTACTGTGATTTGAAAGGATCTCTCCACACTCAAGATGCACACTCTGCTTTATGTTTGGTTAACTTTGGCAAACAATAGCAAAGGACAGATAGATGGAACTCAACAAAGATATTAAGACAAGTGAAGCGTAATCATAAAAACATTAAAACCATATAGACTGGAACAATCTTTTAAAAAGTGCAAGGACTTTCTGTGATGTTACCTTGTCCCCATTCAAATCAAGAGTTCTTGGAAGATAGTGACTCTCTGGGAGTGACTCGATAGCCTTGGCTCTTTTCTCTCTTGTGTCCCTGTCTTTAGCACAAGCCTGCCAAGGTGATTCTAGCGCATCTTCAGGAAATGCCTCCTTGAAGAGAGCAAGATTTTTATAGTTTATTTATTTGTTTGAACAGCAGAGACAGAGAGATCTCCATAAATGACTTCAATGGCTGAGTCTTAGGCCAAGACAAAGATCAAGAATCTAACCCAAGCTTTCCATGTTGACGGCAGAGGCCCAGCTAACTCAGCCATTATGGGTTGTCATTGTATATATATATACAATGTATATACAAGCAGAAGCAAGGTTGAAGTAGAACTGTAACTTAAACCCAAGCACTTCCCATATGAGATGTGGGTCTCCTAAATTGTACCCCAACCAGAGTCCATCTTCTTTAGCTTATAATTTTCATCTTGTTTTCTACAAGTTACATCATATTATTCCATTACCTTTATAGCCATCTATATAGACTCCAACTCCGAGCTTCTGATTTGACACCTGAAATTTTTCCATGAACAACTTAATTCCAGTGTGAGGTCCTCCTTGACTCTAGGGAACCCTATCTGTATTCTGTGCTAAAGCAGAAGGTTTCTGAGTATCTATTTTTGGTCACCATCTAAGCACTGTCCTCTGGCAGTTTAGTGACCACAATCACAAGCTGTGCTAGTGAGATCTTCTGCTCACCCTGACTTTTCCT
The DNA here is from genome assembly GCF_030435755.1 of Ochotona princeps. Lineage (NCBI taxonomy): Eukaryota > Metazoa > Chordata > Mammalia > Lagomorpha > Ochotonidae > Ochotona > Ochotona princeps. Next base: position 30,836,702 of record NC_080842.1, on the reverse strand, counting down.
GCTGCTGAAACAAGAAAAATCCATGGCTTAGGTTACCCTGGAAAGGATACAGTGCTACCCATTGAATGGGAGACTATATAGTAGTACAGCAATTGGTGCTGTTCTGGAACATCCCAGCACCCAAATCTCAGAGCACACAGTACAGTGTCATATGGCAACCTAGAAATTGTTGAAGCACTAACAAATAAAGGTACTTGATGAACTAGTAAAGAGTGGGGATGCTTCTAGAATCAAAGGCACACTGCTCATGCTTTTGTGAAGAACCATTTACCAAGCTAGATAGAATCATCATGAAGACTGCCAAGTCTGAAATCTTCCGAACAGATCAACCACCTGGAAACAGCTAAGAGTTGAAGTTGCAAGGTCAAATAGGAAATCTGTAGAGGAGCCAGAAGGGTGGGATTTTCAGGCAGAACATTCTATGTTATAATCTTAAACTAAGGCAGAATTCTTTCTTTCTCTCAAATATTTTGAAAAGCATTAAGATTTTCAAGAAAGAATAAAGTATGCAAACTACAACAAGCAAGGCAGAGTAAATCAGAAAAAAAAGAGGGTGCATCCCATTTTCAGTGATTAGCAAGCGATTTACAAGTTAGAGGTACCATCCAAATCTAATTCTGGATGATGAAAAGGAAAAAAAATCAGTCCTCCTTCTTGATCTCACTGAGAAAGTAAGATTTAGGTAAAGTTGAACTTGTAGCCTGTCCAAAGGCCACATAGCATCCCTATACTGCACAATTCTGTTTCAGGAAGGAAAGAAACAACCAAAATATGCCATCCTTAAATCTCCTTCAGGGTCAAGAAATGAAGCTTGCCATCCTTCTCATTTGGGAAGTAGCTACTCTCCTGCAGAGTATCTTTAAGTCTTTGAGCCGTCAGTAGAAATCTCTCAGCATAGCATACTTGCCACAAAACATTCCCTCTGATGGGGGACAGACTGGTCTACTGCTACACATACTGGCAAATCAGGGTAGGGGGTGGGCCTGGTGGGGGTTATTGTGGGTCGCCCCGACTAGGCTGCAGCTCCCACTGGTTATGTGAGGGCCGAGTATGTGCTGGGCCGAACCAGACTGGACTGCAACACCCATTGGTTCCAGTGCAACTCGAGACTGAAAACAGAACCAACCCAGCAACTGCAACCACCAGCTGATCGGGATGATGGATTGTGCCGGGCCCTGTGCTTGCTAGAACATACAAGAATCTGGTCTGGGAGTACATCAAGGTTTCTTTGGAGATCTCCCCAATCGAACTGCTGGGCTCAGAACTCTAACCAAGAAAAGACAGAAGACAGAACAAGTCAATCATTCATCTCAGCTATATGTTGGCAATGAAATATGGGGCAAATGGAGACTTTATGATGGACTATATCAATCAGTGAATGACCTCATCGAGCGAAACTGGCAGCGATTCATAACTGGAGAACTATTAAAACCACTTGAGCAAATATCTCAGAGCATGCCCCACATCCAGGACTTGGGGTAGGCGGGAAACCAGGTGGGGCTTCTCCCTCAATATCCCCCTTTACCTCAGATACATGATGGAAACAATATGGACATAATAGTATTACCTATTTCCCTATACCCCCTGAACCTTTTTTTTAACCACAATTAACTATGTAAAGATTGTCAACAACAACACAATAAAAAAAAAGTTAATCTTCAAAAAAAGAAAAATTCCCTCTGGTGCAGGTGCAGGTGCTGCTGACCCAATTAGCCCCAAGGCCAACTTTGAGCAGATTTCCTGCAAGGAATTGGGTCAAAGAAAGTTTTTCACCAATATGTAATTTACTTCATATTATCGAATCGCACTCCTCCTTCTCTGGGAGTGTCTTAGCTAGCAGTCTACTGCTTAGCACTGGGTGAACTTTACAGTGCAAACGTGAGAACATTCTTGGTTGCTTTGTGTAGAACAGGTTTGTCTCTGAAGGGTGTTTTGTTATTTCAGCAGCCTTCAAACGTGTAATGAATACATTTCCATTGGGGTGGCACTTCCTCTCATTTCCTGAAGGAGGGGCTGATTGTTCTGACAGCTCCCCAGAGATATTGCAGGCTCTCTCGAAATGACTTAAGTCAGTGGAATAGAAAACCCACGAAAGGTCATTTGTAATATTAGCGTTGAGGCTGGGAGGGCCTGTAATGGAATTTCTCTGAAACCAAGCAAAACATCATGTGGACTTTTCACAAAATGGTAGATGAGGCTTCACTCTGTTGAGATGCTCTTTTAGACTTTTTGCCTTGCATTATGCCACATATAGAAAAATTAAAATGCTTGATTATCTTTGAAGAGAATAATAGCACAGTGACTTCTACCACAAAATGCAAGGAGTACCGCCTGGCACAAGGACAAAAATGATAAACCAGATAAATCTTGCAAAAGATAATGGGAGATTACTGAAAGATGATTACTTCTTTTCAGTGTTATGCATTACAATTAGATTTGAGTGCATATGAAAAAGAAACAAACGGAGATACGAAAGTTGTATTGCTGCGCACTCAAAATGATTGAATGATTATGTAAAAGAAAATTCCTCAGAAGTGTGGGATACATGTAACTTGATTGTTTCCCATACTGAAATAGGAAATGCAATTTGAGAATCACTTAAATTGATATTTGTTTCAGTAATAAGGCACTGCTCATCTTGTAAATGAACCTAAAATTGCCAGTCCTAGTAATTCACCAAACTTTTCTGACATCCTAGTTTCAGGGATTTAATCTCATAATTAAGAAGTGATAAAATAGAAGCCAGAAGAAATCAAATGTAAATTATCTTGAAGGTTCAGTGGGCCTATCTAAATGGCAATATTATTGGAATTATTATTAATATGAGCTCATAAAACATTTATTTTCAGAAGTGTTCCAAATCCATGTGCTCTTTTAAATTTTCTCTGGGCAGAGAGCAGCAACAAAAGAAAAGGGCTAGAAAATGAAGAGTTTTTGTTATTCTTTTTCTGTCCCAAATCTTAAATGTTTTGGATTCAAATATTTATTACTGGTGAAACTTGTGTTTTCTTTGAAGAAATTAGTGTTATTTTATTCTTGTTGTTTTGACAATTATTTAAAGGATATTCTAGAATATTTAGAAAATCTAGAAAGATTTAAGTAAATAGTGCCTTGAAATTCTAAATACATATATCTCAAACATTAGTCTTAAAATAAGTCTTAATGATAACAACATTAAATTCTATATCAATTTATTGTATAACAGCATTGGTTCATTCTTTGCTCATTAAGCATGTTTATTTGAGTCGACTACAAAACCCCTAAAAATTAGTATTTAGTTTATTTGAATAATTCAATAAAGATTGGTTATGTAGATAGTGACAATAACAGCAGTATGCAAAAAGACACCAAGCTAAATACCTCAATGCACAAAATCTTTCATTTTTGCCTTCAGTCAGTACATGGCAGGATAAGATAAAGGAATGCATGATGGATATGAGAGGATGAGAGGAAAATGCTAAAGAGCCTGATCTTGCATCAAGTTTAATTAATCACTAACTTTACAATTTGGTAAGCTTGTACACGATAATTAATTAATGCACACTATTTCATTGCAATTCACCTCAGCAAAAATAATTAGGCAAAAGCAATGCAAGTAAGGAAATATTTCTCATGTGTCAGGCTGAAAAAAAAGGAGTTAGAATCTTACATATATTTTAAATGTCCTTTTAGATTAGTACGAAATATTATTCAGGGTAAACAAAAGTGAAAAAAAACTTAACAATATCACTCATAATTTCAGAAAACCATGATCATGAAGTATACGCAATGTATCCACTTTCATTAGCATAGAAAATTGTAGTTGATTTTTCACTCATCTTATTTGATAAGTTTAATAATAATTAGGTATGAGGTAATGGAAACTGCTTGTACAATTCCACAATTTTTGATTTGTAAACTTAAAGCTCTTTTGAAACGAGAAGTTGTTTTAAAACTTGAAAAGTCCCTTTTGAAAGTTATTTTTCTGAAGAAGTTACACCCGTTCAGCAACTTTTGCTATAGTAATGCAAACGTCATATTCAGCTTCCCTGTTTCAGTTCTGATCCATTCTCCATAACCATCTCACTCTAGAACCCTTCATCGACTTTCTAAAACCTGTTTCAGCACTGTGTCATGTTTTAACTTGTCTTTCTGCCAAGTTGTTTCATTCATTATTCCTCAGTATTGCACTCAACAGCCAAATAAGCTTCCCAGAAACAAATTTCTATTCTATAGTCTGTTGCAGAAAAAGCCAACTTAATTTAATGCCAAAAGTCAGTTGAACAGGACAATGGTAAATGCTTGAGAACTAGCTCTTTGGGAAAAAATATTTATGATTTGTAGGAATTGCAAATTTCCATGGTGCATATACTGTCATGTGGGAAAAGCATAGCCTACTGACTCTATGTTAGGAAATGCAAAGTAGGAGGAGAAATAATGCAATCCTCTCTCTTGAAGCAAGAAGAGGCAAACACAGCACCCTAGAAAAAAGAAGCTCCAGAAAGATCTAGTCAATGGCATATCATGTAGGATTTTGCCAGCCATGCTAGGAAATTTGATTTTGATCCTAAATCGATAGAAGAGTAAATACAAATATTAGAATATGGGTAAGGCATTCGTTTTGTGTAATTCTACAGCTTGGTTTTCTGCTAGAGGATAATGGAAATGTGTATCTAAAGTTTGGACTTTGGCCAGAAAGATAAAATGAGAGAAAAATAAACCTGTGTTGTCACCTGAGGTTTACTTGGATTTCTCTAAATTTTCAAGGAGCTGTTCCTTGTCCTTTGAAATTTTGCTGATGGCTCATCAGCTCTTCATTGCCCATCATCACAGAGGACTGCCTTTGCCTCTTGGTTTCCAGCTATCTAGTCGCTTTTCCACCACGGAAAATTCATATAGACTTGCTTCTGTCTAGAATCTTTATCCTTTCTGTTCATATATATGCCAGTTTACAGCTCTGAAATGTCAAATTTTATTGCTTCATAGATTTCACTTTCTTCATACCACTTTCAGAAAGTCTCCTTACATAAAATACATTATGTGCTGGTTTCTCAAATAAATAGATACGTTTCTGGATCTCTTTTGAAATCCAGAAACTGTCTTGGGATATTACACATTGCTAAATGTTAAAACAAATTCTAGATAAAAATTAAAGACTTTATTTTTTATTGCTTTCTTTCAACTTCTTGCCAAGATAGTTTATTCTTTTATATGATTCATAAGATATATATATATATATATATATATATATATATATATTACACATTGAATGAAAGTGCCATTTAGTAGGTATGCAGCATAGCATAATACAGACTGAACCACACTTAGAAAATTTACACTAACATGTATTTGATGAACCTCTCTAACACAAGGAATGTTTTCAGACATATTGAATAGCTCATATAATTTTTTTTAATGTTATACTGAAAGGAGAAAACTTAAAAAAGGATGGTTGTATGGGTACAGGAGACATGGATGGGAAATTTACAGACATGATAAAATAGAACACAATATTTTAAAACATGTTCACAACACAGTTCACTGAAGAGCACCAGCTGTTTATTCTGGTAGTAGCTGACACGGATGGGAGTTTCTTTGCTGTTGTTGCCCAGCATCACTGAAAAGGGTCCTACTACATGGGAAAAGACCAAAATTCAAAAATTCAGAGTATACTTTCTGCTGAATGCACACAGCTTTTGTATTTCTGGGGAGGTGAAAAACCATTAAGTCGAACTATTGAAAGTGAACGACCATCTAAATACGTGACGTGAGAGCATACAGGACAGAACAACCAGCTTTACTAGGAAATACTTCACACAGGAAGTAGTGTTGGTTATGACTAAAATGTCATAGTCATTGAACAACATTTGGGAAAAGAATTCACACTGTGTTATTACTAAAGGAAACTGGGTATTGCTTTCATTAAACTAATGGAGTCATTAGGTGGGAGAATTTGTAAATAAGTTGATATACAAAATCTAAAAGACTGTTTAATTCATTTGATTTTGTTGCTCTCAAAAAAACAGCATTTCTTCTTTGCGACTAGGAAGAAAAAAACATACATCTTGCTTAAATTATCCTTTTCAGTGATGCTGAAAAGTCAAAGTGCTACACACACACACACACACACACACACACACACACACACAAAGACTAGCATCAACAGTATGCAATGCCAGAAATGGAATTTTTCTCACGATTAGATTTGTGTCTGAGAATAGATAGTGAAAAAACATGTGAACTACTCTGTTACTGAAAGTACATATTCCAAAGCATATACAATTGTCACCTAGAGCTACATGTTAAGATACACTTTTAGAAAGTATGCACATTCCCTTAATATTACTCTTCCCATTTCCACTCTCAGCTTCTTCTTTAAAGTGTCAGTACATAATTACTTATGTTGTTTTATTTTTAGTTATTACATACCAAGATTGATGTTGAACTGAAGATATTACTCATACAAAGAAAAAATGGATATAACTAGAATAAAAAACTACATATTGATCACTTAGTTTTTGTTAGTTATCTTGGTCTCAAGTACATATAGCACCAAAATTTGCCTATATGAAGAGTATGACTTTTCAGGTTTCTTATACTAAATACTGAATCCCGTTACAAGGCACTGCTGTCACTATCCAAACATTTTATTTCCTGGGATCGATGTTCATTTAGTTTACAGCAGTTGTCTGTATGATGTAATAATATCCTGAGAGAGTTGCTTATGTTAAAATTATTTTCTCATCACAAATAGGAATAGTAACTGGAAGTTAAATGTGGTCAAAGTTTTGGACATGTTCATCATTCTCAGTGCACTGCTCAACATCTTTATTCTCCCAGGAGAGTTTTCTGAAGGATTTTTACCTTGATAATTGAAGTTACATAGATGATAATGATAATCACAAACTGAATCAACCATGGGAAAATTCACTTAGTTCAAGCTGATGATACAAAGGCATTCTTCATATCTTGTTTTTTTTCCTTTCCTTTCCCACAGAAAAGATGAGAAACAATGACTGCTCTGGAGTATTTGGACAAAAATGTTCTCATCTTTACATGAACTTTAGATAATTAGAATTTTATGAATAAATGCGATGGTTATACATATACAAACATATAACATAATATACATAACAGTTTATACACATGTGTCATATCTTATATACACAATTATAGAATTATATTTAATCATTTAATATATTAACGTGATAATGTATACCAACATAATGACATATATTAAATGTAACAATATACAAACATGCTTTTAATAATAATGTTATTAAAACTATATTTTACATTGAGAATTCCAAGGTAAATTCTTCTTTGAAAGATTTATGGATTGATATATTTAAAAGGCATAGTCACAGAAAGAGACAGAGTGAGAATTCTTCCACTCTCAGCTTCATTCCACAGATGGCAGCAATGGCCAGAACTGGCCCAGATCAAAACCAGGAGCCAGAAGATTGACTCAGGTCGTCCACATGGGAGCTCCCAAGTAATCCAGGCCATCTTCCACTGCTTTCCCAAGCACATTAGTAGGAAACTGGAACAGAAATGAAATTGGCAGGGCTCAAACTGGCAGTCATATGGAATGTTCCAAAATAATTTCTCATAAAGATTCTCTAACAGTGGTTTTGACCTGGGGCTAATGGTGTTTTGTAGAATCACTAATAGCGTGAATATTTCCACTTATGCCCTTGACAAAATGCCACTTAAAAATTCCAACCTTAGTACTTTAATTCAGAAAACATTCTGAAAATGACAAAATAATAAAACTCAAGAACAGGTAAGTGGTGCTTGGAGTTTCTCTGGATACAGCTAGAGGTATCAGTAGAACTGAAGAGAAGTGGATTGCAGGGTCTCCCCCACAGATTCCTCCAGCACCCCATTGCCTGCCACCCAGCCTCCTGGTGCAGGAGAGATACATAGATTTGGCAGGGGCTCTGTCTAAGCAGTTCCGGTTTATTTGGGAAATACAAACTTTTATATAGGAACAACGGAGCCTCAGGTGGAAAATTCCATGAGTTCCAGAGGAGGAGTACCAAGGGCCAATGGTAACCAAGGTCAGGAATGTCTACCTCCCATAGATGGGGGGAGGGGCAGTCTTTCTTTGAACAACTTGATCCCCGCCCTGGTTCATGCCCAGAGCTCTGCCCTTGGCTTCTATCTTGCTTGCCACATGTAACACAGTGACCTTGACTGCTAGTCATCATCTTGTTGAATCAGTAACCTATTTGCCCCTGAACCCTACAGTGGATGAGGCTGTAAATGGTAAACATGAGAGATCCTCTGGTGATGGAAATGTTCTGTATCTTGATTGTATCAGTGTTGCCATCCTAGGTGTGATACTGAAAGCAACTTTGGGAAATTTTGGTAAGGAAACGTAGGATCTCTGTGTTTTACTTCTTAGAATTGCCTGTGAATCTGTATTTGTCTGAAAAGTTTTAAATTTCATTCTAGAAAACAAATCATAATCAGTCACTACAGTTCTATTTGACTACTCTGCTAATTAAGGGATACCATTCTCTGGGTTCTGTTTACCCAAAACAGGAAGTTACTTTCTCATTTCTTTCTTTTTGTTGTTGTTGTTGTTCTTTTAAATTCTAGCTGAATCATAGGCATTAGATGTGCTTGAATGGGACTTTAAGTAGAGCCTAGATAACTTGAAAAACTCTTGCACAATCTGTTCTCAGGGATGCAAAAGAGGATTAGGACAATGGCATTTGGATTTCAGAAACAACATTAAATACGAACTCAGGTCTCTGACACCGATGTGGCATTGACGCATTTGTGAATGGCATGAAAACGCGGTACAGAGTCCATGTGAAGACAAACACATGACTTTGAAAATTGGTAACAATAATAAGCACTATGGGATATCACATGACTGGACACTTACCTTTAGGCACAGAGTGTGTATCCTTCCAGCAGTTTTGTGAGCTGCTTAGTCAGTGGTGGCCTAGAGCAGGCTCAGGTCTTCACAAGAAAGTAAGAAAAACAAAAGTACATGTTCAATTCTCCCTAAGTTTGCCATCACACATCAAATATACAGTCATCTATGGTAGGCATGGAATCTGATTCCTTTACCCAAAATGGAGTACAATTCGCAGGTAACCTGTGCAATCCTCCCTTACATTTTGAGCATCTCTGTAAGACTTCTATCATTCATTACAATGTACATGCCATGTCAGAATGTATTGTTTTGGGAATAGTGACAAGCAAAATTACATGTATGTTAAGTGCAGACATGAGTTTTCAAATATAGTTTTCAATCTATACTTGATTGACTCTGTGAATGTGGAATTCACAGATGTGGAAAGTTAATTGTATTTGGCAAATTTAAAGAAAAAAAATTTCAATCTTATTTATATTTTAGATATCTTTGAAATAAAGTAAAATCACAGAAGAATTTATATTGCATAAAGGCCACACTAGATGAACACAATGGCTTTTCCTGCTTAACAAAATCCATCTCCTCCTAAATAATCAACATGTTTCTAAAGCTTACTTAATATGTTCCATAAAAGGTTTCCATGATAAAATTCAGTTCTGTGGCTTTTCAACCGTTTATGGGACATCTGATATATGTGATACATTGCTTCCTCAAGACTCAAGACAAGAATTTCTCACGAATGTTAACAATATATCAACCACCGTAGGCCTTGTATTATTAGGTAATTTCCATGCAATTATAGATAAGATAATTATTTTGCATTTGTGTGTCTGGAGAGGTCTTATAATAAGCTGTAATTCTAACTAGAGTATAATATAAGAGAAAATTTGGTTTCTTAAATAAAATTTTCTCTTTTTTAGAATAAGAACTTATTCTAATAACAAAAAAATGAGTTTGTATTTTTTTTAAATCTTCATCACTGAATTAATTTTCCACAGCTCTAATCACTGACATTTTTGTCCTTTTTTATAAAAATGAATTGTACTATCAAATGTATCATACTGGCCAAGTTTCTGGGAAGCAAAGAGCTTAACATTTTTGCTATCTACTCTGCCGAAAAGAACTGAATAATCCTTCATGATCTAAAAATAGCATTATGAGTCAGGGTAGTATGAGTCTTAATGTTAATTATGTTTTTCTAGGGCACATTAAAATTACGCAAGAAAATTTCACTGAGAAATCAAAGTGTATAACGGTTGAGCTCACTACTTTGCCTGATAAAAAACCTTCCATGCCACCATTTAGTACTTCATTCTTTATCCTCGAAGTTTACACGTGATGATTCTTTACCAATATTTTTTTCCCATTTCTACACTTAGCAAGCCTAAGTCACTCTGAATCCCTATTTTCTTGCACATGTATATATATAGAAATATGCACAAAATACTTGCAAAATGGTGACAAAATATGACTTTTCTGCTCTATACATAAAAGCCAACAGTTACAAGTCCATCATTTTGCTATTTAAGGGTATCTTGACATTGTAGGTATAGACAACGGTACAAAGTCCAGCATCCTATTGTCAAGATACATTTAATAGTTTTATTGGGTGTCCTTTTATTCAGAAGTAGAGACACATACTGTAATGTATCTTCACTTTTTGGTGTGCCAGATGAACTTGTGACTGTTGCTGAAGGAGTTTACTTATTGTAATAATATGGGGGAAACTGAGGAGAAGGAAAAATGGGGAGTGTTGAAAGGGGAAGTCCTGAAATGTATCATGAAAAATAAAACTTAAAAAATAATTTTAAAACATTAAGATTGATCTTATCCTAGAGGAATAACAAAAATAAACATAACTGACATCCAGTTTTAAAGATTATGTAAAAAAAAGTCAACAGCTTCATGCTCCTGTGCATTCATTGGATATGCATATTGTAAAGTGGAATAATTATTTTTCAAATTAACATGGTGTTATTCAAAGGATTATAACTTGGAAAACCTCTTGAAAGTGTTATCTTTGCTTAGACCTGTTCAATTAGTATTTAAAAGAAAGAACTATGTTTTTCACTTGTAGCTTTTCTAGCTCCTACTCTGCTTTCCCCACCCACTTCTCAAATTCAGAGAACAGAAGAGGCAGGATAATCTATATTTGCTGCCCTCAGAGCAGAATTGTTAGTAGTGACACAAGGAATCTGATTAGTTTTTGTTGTTTTAGAACAGACATTTGGACCTGAAGATGGAGTCCATGCCATTTAGCAAAAAATCTTTTTCGAGTTTTAACATGTATGTGAGCACTTCAATTAATTGTGGGAAATGTGTATTCTGAAATGTACAGATTTTTTAAAAATATGAACCAAAATAAACATCATTTAATTCCATTTTTCCCTGAATTGTTTTCAATTTCCTTGTATTTGTTGAATAGTGAGAGCTGTGATTCCCTCAATGAAACAATACATAGAGAACGCATAGTAAGGGCTGTATTTCCGCTCCTCCCCACCCACCAAGCACCTATCACATTTTAGGTCCCACAGGCTGGGAAGAGAAGGCAAAGTTGGAGAGGGAAGAACAGCATCATGTTCCCTATATAAGGACTATGACTGTCCCTGGTGTAGGATGCACATTAGCTTCTAGTTAGATTACCTTTCAGCTAAAATAATGTGAAATGGAAATGGGCATTATGTTTCTTAGGGACAATCAATATGTGGGACATGGGAAAGAATGGAACGAGCATGTGCCAGCCTATTATGGTAACACAAGTACAGAGACTGCAGCCTGATTTATTGGGACAGCCTTGATTGAATTTGGTGACTCTTAAAAATCAGAATTTTTTGTATTTCATTGAGTTTTACGTTTGTGGTAACTAAGAGCTTTCATAGCTGGCCATTTTTGTTTGTTCAGCAAATACCTATGACCTCAAAATAAAGTATAGATTGGAATTACTGAATAAATGGCAAAAACGCATGCTGATTTAATTGCTTCCTTGAAGTCCCTGTACCCAAAGAACAGTCACATTTTGATGTGCGGAGCATTAGGTCTTCCACATATGAATTCTGGAGAACTAAGTTCCATAACACGAATTAAAGGAAAATAGTTGTGAATCATATCTATGATAAGGAATTAATACCCAGAGTAAATGAGTAATCCGGCAGTCAACAGCAACTGCAACCTGATGAAAATAGAGGCAAAAGATTTGAGTGGTCATTTCTTTAAGAAGACATACAAGTGGCCTACAAGATCTCACGGTCAGTATTGTTGGTTAGTGGCTTGAGCCATCACTTGTCACATCAACACCCAATAGAAGTAAGCTAATTTAATCTCATCTGCTTCATTTCCACTCCAACTTCTAGAGAATGCAACTTCTGGAGAAGGCAACTTCCAGAATGCCTTCTGGAGAAGGCAGTGGGAACATACCCCAAAATGTCCCTTCCACCTACCCGGGAGATGGGGATTGAGTTCCTGATTTCTGGTTTTATTCTGGCTCAGACATGGCTATTGTAGCCATTTGGAAAGTGAACCGGTGAGCAGAGCTCTTTCCCTCTCTCTCCCTCTCTCTCTCTCTCTCTCTCTCTCACTTCCTCTCTCTCCCTCTCTCTCTTCTCCCAAAAAAATTTTTGAAGGAGAAAAATGTGACATATGATACAATGTCAAAGAACCTTGAGGACCTGATACTGACTTAAATAAGCAATTTTACTTACATATTTTTATATCATTTAACTTACAGAGCAGGGGCTGGGGGAGGAGGAAATAGGGACTTTATTGCTTGATGCAGGTAATTTCAGTTTTGTAAGATGAAAATATTCTGAAGATACAACTTCTAACAATGTGAATATACTTAACACTATCAAACTGTACACTAACATGATAGATTTTGTGTTTTGTCTATCTTACCATCAGTTGTTGTTTTTTAAATATTTATCTAACTATTTGAAAGGCAGGACAGAGAAAAAAGGGAAGGGAGATTAATCTCCTGATGGTTTACTCCCCAAATTTCATTGTTTTTCTGAAAACTCATTCTACAACTTTTATCTATTTTTGAAGAGATTTATTCATTTTTGGGCCCAGCATGATAGCGCAGCAGTTAAAATCATCACATTGAATGCCCCAGGATCGATATGGGTGTCGGTTCTAACCACGGCAGCCCTGCTTCCCATTCAGCTCCCTGCCTGTGGCCTGGGAATATAGTCGAGGACAGCCCAAAGCTTTGGGACCCTGAACTCACATGGGAGACCCGGAAGAGGCTCCTGGCTCCTGGTTTTGGATTGGCTCAGCTCCAGCCCGTTGCGACTGCTTGGGGAGTGAGACATAAGACAGAAGATCTTCCTCTATCTCTTCTCCTCTCTGTATATCAGCCTTTCCAATAAAAATCTTCTAAAAAAGATGTATTTATATTTATTGGAAAAGCAGATTTATAGAGAAAAGGAGAGACAGAAAGATCTTGCATCCAGTGATTCAGTTCTCAAATGGTCACAACAGCCGAAGCTGAGCTGTTCTGGAGCCAGGAGCCAGTAGCGTCTTCAGGACCCCCCACACAAGTACAGCAAGTGACACCACAACTACTTAGGGCCCTGCAACATGCAGGGGAAAGCTGAAATGAGTCCAGACTCCTGGATTCAGCCTGGTCTAACCCAGGCAATCATAGCTATTTGTAGAGTGAATCAACAGATGGAAGATAGTTTTTTCTTGTCCCTTCTCTCACTCTGATATTCTGCCTTTCAAATAAATAATTATGTACATACGCATGTAAACAGTTTCAGCATATGTTATATAACTACTATGATTATGATGCCATAACAATAATTTCATTATGTTTGCTGTATATGTATATACTACGCTTCAAATTTTTAATATTATCTGCTACTATTAATATGGAATGATTAGAAAGACAAAAAAGTTGAGTTGAGGTTCACAGAACTCTTAAAATACTTGTCTGACAATTTCTTGGATGAATCTTTACCCTATCCTTTTTTATTTTAACTAAAAGTCATTGTGTTTTTGAGAGATTGAAATAAAAAGTATCAGCGTCTGAGATTGGGGAAGGATTTACATTAGGGGAGTTGGTGATCATGGGTAGAAGAGTAAAGAAAGCAAAGCAGGCCTCTGTTGTCCTCATGCACAGTGAAGGCATCAGATGGATCCGTGTGCACATCCAGCCCAGGATCGGTAGTGGTATACTCTGGGCCATCCTGTGAACAACTATGTGATGTATTACATGATTCCCCGGAAGAGGAAGTATTATTCCTATTCCCTAGTTGAGCCAGAAGTAATACTGTTTTGTGGTGCTAAAATGTATGCTAAAACTAAAAGAACTCAAATTTGCATGTGTGGAAGTGTTCTATAAGAAGTTTGTGACAGCAGCACACCAAAATCCTTGGATTAGTTCTCATGTTGTTTTTTTAAAAAAAAAATCAGAATCAGTTTCTCAAAGCATGACTCAGAAACCATGACCACAGAGGAAGCTGTATGTCTAAAATGTTCCTAAGCCTTTTTTTTTAATGTGGGTACATTCATGATTCAAATTTGAGACACGCTCTTGGATGCTCATGTTGAAAACTTCCCATTTAGTTAATCATGCCTTTGATGTCTCCCTACCCATCTGCTTCTGTCACATGGACAATTTTGAAGATGTTATCAAAAGTTGTTTTGGAAAACCTTATTTCTCTCTTGAACTGCTTCAATTTTAGAGTCTTTTCCGATTAGATTTACTCTAATAAATGCTTGAGTGTCCATTTTATGAGAATGGGAATGGAATTAATTGTAATATTTCACTTTTATTTTGACAAGTGCTTCTGTTTTACTTATGTGAAACAGAATGCTTTGTAAAATATAACTGTAAGTCTAAAGAAAGTGCTTTTTTTCTGGTAGTTACACCCATAAATTGACAAAAGGTGCAAAGCTGTAATCAGTTGCTGATTGCCCTATGTGATTTCATCTCATACTCTGTACTAGGTAGTATAATGTACACAAATATAAGAATTTCAGCTTAGAGAACTAACCAAGGGATGACATGTGAAAATACATGTCAGATTTATTTGTGTGCCTTTAAGACAGCACCTAAAGTATAGTTTATGAGATATTTCATGAGTGCTATAGCATTTTAAAGTGAATACAAAATTAAAAAGTTGAAAATATGTTACTCCAAATCTTTACAATGTTTGTCTTGTGGTGATGAAATTAAAGCGAACTGACAATTGTGTATCTGTGTTCATTATGTTTTATAATGAAGCTGTATTGTCTTTATAATCTAGTGTGAAATGAGAATAGTTTTTGACAAAATACAGCACATCAATAAATTAAGAAGGAATGAGATCTTTTATTCTAAATCGGAAAGGAGACTAGTGAAGTATAACATTGGGAAAAGTGGCAAATAGAGTTCAGAAGTCAGCAGTGGGAAATATAATACTTTTGTGGAGCATTATGAAAGCTAAGAGGATCTTGCTGTCATCTGGAAGGAAATGTTGTGAATGTTTAGATAGGCTATATGTTCAGAAATGAAGATGATTGGGTTCATAGAATCGGAAAGGTAGTGAAAAGTGGGGAAGAGAAGAATTGGTGAAGTAATTCACAGTAGGTTGCTCCCTGTAAATATTAAAAATGGGGTAACTGTCATGGTGCATCAGACTTAGCAGTCACTTGTGACTCTGGCATCCTATGTTAGGGTATCAGTTCAATTCCCGGCAGTTCTGCATTCAATCTAGAGCTGGGAGGGCAGAGGAAGATAACCTAAATGCTTGGGCCCCAACCATGCATGAGAGAGACATAAACAGAATCCATTAGACTTCCACCTAGTCCAACCCTGGTATTCTGGCCATGTGCAGAGTGAACCACTAGATAAAAAAACTTTCTCTATCTTTCCACCTTTCAAATAAAAAATACATCTTTAAAAAAAGAATCAAAGATAATGTAAGATAATGTACACAAACTGACCCAAGGCAACTTTATTAAAAGTAAAGGGAAAATTACAAAGATAAATTTGATTATACTGTATTCCAGCAAAACATTTTTTCCTGTAGACTACAGAAATAATCTCATTTACCAAGGAGTAAATATGAATAAATCAGAGCTTCCAGAACATAATATTTTCATCATTTAAACTAGTTTTAAGTAAAACCTTCACACTTTTTAAATGAAAAGTATTTTTGTGACTGGCACTTTTTAATTATAGTAATTTCACAGATGAAATGATCAAAATAACTTTCATTTACCTCTTGAGAACAACTTCAACATTTTTCTTGTATGACTTTGAAATCTAAAAAGTTATGACTTAATCTTGGAAAAATGTGAATCTAGTTTCTGAATTCACCTACATTTTCCAAGTGTTTGGAAAATTTTTCATTTATTAGGGGATAAAACTGTAAAGTTCTTTGTATTTCCAAAACACTTTCAGCTGTTTTATGCTCCCTTTCCAAAATTACATGACAGAAGCCAACTTTGTGCTTCAATGTTTCTGGAATATTTGCGGATGATTACAATTGCAAACTTTCTGGCTTGGTCTTGTTTCATTATTTTGGTAGTAGTTTTTGATTCTTGATGCATTTGAATTCATTCAAAGAAAAAAAATGCAACCTTCTCTCTCTCTCTCTCTCTCTCTCTCTCTCTCTCTCTTTGTCTTGTATGAAGAAATGTGCTAAAATGTATCATGTTTTCCTAAAGTTTTTTTTGTTTTCAATATCAGAGGAGAAAAAAACATCTGTTTTTCTTCAAGTCTCTGACTTTCCATAATCATTCCCCAGTTAAAAGAGCAACTGATCCTTAAGTGGCTGTTTTTATAGGATGCTGTCTGAAGAACAGGGATAAACTTGGGAGTATGATATTTCTAAACATAGATGATACATGTTTCCTGTTAGCAAACGGTTCTCAGCTCTGAAGAGATCATACTGCAACCCAGGCTAACTTGCTCGTTGAATTTGGTTTGTACTTATCTCACTCCCTGAAGCTGTTCCCTGAAGTCAATGGTACAAACCCTTGCATAATGTAGACTGACTCCGAAAGTAGTATTATGGTTCCATGGATTCATGTAAGACTTAGGACTTGTTTTGCCACAAGAGATAATTTTTTCTGATAATTCTTTCTGCATCTTCCTCATCCTGTCATTGATTTATTTAAAGGATCCTGGGAGAGCTACTTAGCAAAATGGAAATAAGTAAGCATTAATGAAGTCTACCTCATTTTGACTTTTCAAAAACACAGACATGTAAATATTAATAATTTGCTTTATAAGCCAATAAGAAACATGATTAAATATGATTAATAGCAGAGCTTGTGGGGTCAACATGATGACACAGCATGCTCATCTTTCTCACTGTGATGCCGGCATCCCATATAGGATCAGGTTCATGTTCTAGCTGCTCCACTTCCCATTCAGCTTCCTGCATGTGGCCCGGGAAAGCAGTGGAGGACGGCCCAAAGCCCTGCACCCACATGGGAAATAGGGAAGACGCTCCTGGCTTATGATAGGCTCAGTTCTGGGAGTTGCTGTTTTTTGAGGAGTGAACCAGTAGATGGAAGATCGATTTCTCTCTCACTATTTCTCTCCATCCCTCTGTAAATCTACCTTCCAGATTAATACAAAAAGTATATTTTTTAAAAGTAGAGTTTATTCTGAAAATGAATTGTACTAAAATTAACAGAACATTTCTAGAATTACTTACATTTGAAATAGATATTCAAGATTTATTAAAATTTTTTCTAACCCTTATCACAATTTCCCACTAAATATACATTGACTGAAATAGTCCAATTTCACAAAAAATGGTATATCCAAAATCAAGTGTAATTATTCATGTACTGATGGTTTATTTTTCCACCTCTATTTGAGTGTTAATGAAAACACATGCAGACACTTGGTATATGTTAAATAAAAGTATACTAACTAAATCCACTGAGTACCTGAAGTGATATGGGTTGAAGCAAAACACCATGCTAAAAACCCAAATGACTTTTAAATAGGGCCATTAGATTTGGGAATTCCTTTTCAATGCCTGCTGCCAATGATGTATAGTGCTTTGACATTTTTATATGTGGTAGGTTATTTAATTCTCCCATGAACTAATGTAATGTTAATTATTTCTGCCCTTTCTCTTTAAATGTAGAAGTTTACATCCAGTATGGTAAGTTGGTAGGCTCCTCAGGCCTGAAATTGTCCATGTAAATAGAAAGGAATGGAAGGAAGCTAGCAGATTTTATTCTTAGCTTTTTGTTTGTTTGTTTGTTTGTTTGCTTGCTTTTTAAGATTTATTTTTATTACAAAGTCAGATATACAGAGGAGGAGAGACAGAGAGGAAGATCTTCCTTCCGATGATTCACTCCCCAAGTGAACCGCGACGGCCGGTGCGCGCCGATCCAAAGCCAGGAACCAGGAACCTCTTCCAGGTCTCCCACGCGGGTGCAGGGTCCCAATGCTTTGGGCCGTTCTCGACTGCTTTCCCAGGCCACAAGCAGGGAGCTGGATGGAAGTGGAGCTCCTGGGACTAGAACCGGTGCCCATATGGGATCCCGGGGCTTTCAAGGCGAGGACTTTAGCCGCTAGGCCACGCCTCCAGTCCCTTATTCTTAGCTTTAATGTTGTAATTCTATTAATGATAATAACTCTGTTAGGCAGGATTCTTTCACCCTCCCATGACCAGGTATTAATATCTCTCCATTGACTAGATTATCTTACAGAGCCAAAGGGATGAGTGGGTATGAGGACTAGACATGTCACATTAAAATATGAAGTTCATATGGATAGGCCTAACCTAACCGTATGAGCCTTTTAAAATTTTCTTCAGCTTATGCCAGAAAACTGAATCAGTGAGACTCTAAACATGAGAAGTTCTATGTGAGGGAAGTAAATGGTTGCTCACCCTGATACAAAGCCAGAAACAGCAAAGTTAGTCAGACCCACAAAAGCAAGGAACTGAAACTCCCAAACAGTGTGGCACAGGTTCCTCTTTCTGCCTCCATACTGAGTCCAGGCCAGTCATCATCATGCATCCTGCCTTGTGAAACTTTGAAGAGTGTCAATCCTCAGGCCTCATAACCTGCAAGAATATAAATTCATAACATGAGCATTGTTTCAACCTGCCTCATCTCTGAAATTTTTATGCAGCAATAGAGAACCGATACATTGAGTTGATGGCCAAATGCACACTACATTTAGCTACATGTACTAGTATGATTATTGTACTTGACACAATACTTAACCATGACCTTGGTTGCCTATTGGGATAACTGGATTGATTTGTGTTGTTTAGTAGGAGAAAATCTTCTCACCTAGAATTTCTGTTCTTTATTTGAGCAGACCACATCCGAATAACAAATTGTGTTATTTTTTAGTTTTTAATCAATAGTTTCTTTTTTAAAAGGATAGAATTTGGTCTAAACTATGCCATTTTCTGTGTGTATAAGTGGATCCAGTTTTTAACGGAGATACTAAGACTGTGTAGGAGCAAGATGCTATCTGTAAATTCTTGAATCTGTGTTTGTGAACGAATAAGACAGAGAAAGTGTCTTGTGTGTTTTTAAGAATTAAAAATGCTTTGAAGCCTCTGGAATATCTGGCAACTTTGCTATAAAGTCTTGTTTTCATTAAGATGGTTTGAGCTGAACCTTTCTTTGATAATTTCAAATTCCTTTCCATTCTTCCTCCTCCTTTCTGCCTCCAACCCCCAAGCTTAAAACATCACTGGTATTTTGGCAAGTGAGGCAAACTTCAAAACAAACTACTTGATTACATTTTCTTGAGACTCTAACAACCACATAGAAACGTGTTGATGGGGTTGTTTTCTCTACACTGCTATTGTGCACATGTTTGATTTTGCCTTTGTTACTGATGAGCTGCTTACAATGCAAGTAGCTCTAAAGAATCTCATTATCCCTCATCAGGAGTTGATACCACACAGAAAGTCCAATTTGCTGAAATGGTCTAGGCACACAAACAAGAGCATTTATAGTATTGGTGCCTCTTCAACAACGTTTCTTTACCCATTTCTTTACTTTCATTTTCTTTATCTGTACTTCTTTGATTGCTAGCATTCTGTGAGAAACCACACATCCTTAATACTGTAACCATGCAACAATTCTGTTACAAACACTGAATCTCTGGGTCAGAAATTGGGAGACAATGCAACCCAGAACTGCTATGCTTGCCTTACGATGTCTGGGACCTCATCTGAGGGCTGGGATAATCCTGAGGAGCCTTCAATCAAACATTTTATATCTGGGTCACATGACTCAAAGTTTGCCAGGCTTGTTGACAAAAGCCCTTGCCTATGTTCTCCCCATATGAATTAAAAAGCTTAAAGCACAGCAACCCGATTCTTTGATGGAACATAGCAAGAGGGTGTGTTCAAAGTATGAGTGGCTCAAGCAACCCAGACTTTAATAATAGTGTGATGTGGTTGACATGCCTTGAAGCCCATCCACTATATTTTATTGGTTGAAAGAAATCCAGTCACATATAAGGAGGGTAGGCTTCTTGCTAGGGAAGAAATAGACATTTTATTTATTTATTTATTTATTTATTTATTTATTTATTTAAGGTTTATTTTTTGATCGTCACAGTTAAAAAGAGGAAAGAAGAGAAAGATAGGAGGGAGATGGATCTTCCATCTGTTGAGTTCTTCCCCAATGCTCACAGCAGTCAGGACTAGGCCAAACCCAATCCAAGAGCCTGGGTCTTGTGCATGCTGGTGGGTGCTTCAATCCGGCCTGGCATGGTCTCCAATGGCAGCTGTTGCTGGTGCTGGTAGGTTTACAGCCTAGCCCACTTGGGTGCAGCCCATACCAAGTCATTGCTCTCGTGAGCGCCAGCAGGTACTGAAGCCTTTCCTGGCCTGATCTGTCTCCAACTCTGGATCCCTTGCTCCCCAGAGGAGCTTCAGACTACTAGGGGAGTTCCCCAAAGTTCCCCGACCAGGCCTGCTCCCAGTCATGGATCTCACACATTCCAGCAGGGGCAATGTCCCTGCTTGGCAAGGTATGCCCTCAGTCCCAGCCCTTGCATGCACTTGCAACTGCTGTAGCCTGACCTTACCCAGCTTTCTCCCACTCCCAGACCCCACAAATGTCAGGCAGGTTCCTGTCAGGTGAGTTACACAGTGCAACCTGACTCAGCCAGCCATTGCTCCCAGCCCTCCACATAAGCTATTTGGTGCTACAGTCCCAGAAATGAGCCCACAATTACCCCACTGAGTCTGCCTCTAGATCCTATTCTCTCATGCTATGGCAGGTGCTATGGCCCAGGCTGATGTGGCTTACCCTAGCTCCAATGCTCATGGGTTGGTACTGTGTTCTAGTGCAGGCAGGCCCGGCCCCAGGCCCAGCTTTTGTGAGTACCAGCAGGCCTCAAGTGATGCTATCTAGCACAGCCCAGGTGTCCCATGTGGGCGGGTGCCTTGGTCTGACCCAAAAATGCTCTCAGAATGCCCCATCCAAATCACTCTCTTAGAATCATTAATGTAGGACCGAATTTTTAATACACAAGAATATGTGGGATATTTGGTATCCAAACCGATATCCAAATAATAGCACTAGGCTTTTTCAGTTATCATTGCAAACCTGATTCAGTTCTATTTTCATGTTCTCAAACTAGAGGTAGAAAATTACTTAAACATGGGGGCCAACATGGTTGCGCAGAACACTCCACTTGTATTACCAGCCTCTCATATGGGTGCCAGCTTTAGTCACTTCGATTTCTACTCTCTGTTAATTACCTGGGAAAACAGTGGAGGAAGGCTCAAATGCTTGAGGCCCTGTACTTGTGGAATACCCAGAAGAAGCTCCTGTATTCTGGATTCAGATTAGCTCAGCTTTGGCCATTGCAGTCATTTGGGGAATATACCAGCAGATGGAAGACCTTTCTCTTTCTCTGTCTCTCTTCCTTGCTGTAAATCTGTTTTTCAAATAGCAATGAATAAAATATTTTAAATAGCTTAAATCTTGAAAATTTAGAGTAAATATTATTATGCCGGAACATTATATTAATTTGGGGAAATAGATCAGGGTGGGAAATGCCAGAAAAGGCAAGCTCAGAAATTTTAAATGCGTGTGCTTACCCTAAGTTCTCAGATTAAATTTTCCATTCATAGAGAATTGTCCTCAAAGTTTTCTGGGAATAACTTTGGACCGACAAGCTTGTGATGAATAATTCTGAATTTTTTCATGTCTTTGGACATGAAGCAGCATGAGTTTATCTAGGCTCCAGCACCTTAAAGATGGCATACCAATGCCATGTTCTTTCACAGAGAAATGATTTTCCTCCCTCAACTTCCTCTGCCATTGGCTTTAATATATTAGCATTCTACTGTTTGGAAATCTTCCAATTTTTCCACTTGACACATTTGTAAAGGCATGGCTGTCACCCTTAAGGTAACATAGTTGAGGGGTTTGTGGCCAGAGACAGCTTTAAATTTTGTTGTTATTATTATTGTTGCTACTACTACTAATACTAATACTACTGCTACTACTACTGCTGCCATTATTATCATTATGGCCAATTGCAGAATGACAGGAGTTTCATGGCAGCCATAGGCCACCTGCATGTCAGCTGGGTGATTTGCTCATGCACCATATTTCCAGAAATCACCTGTAAATGTTCTTGATCCATAGGACGTCTCTCAGCAGGCATCTTGGTCTATCTTGTTTGGCATGAACAAGCTCTGCTGTAGCCATAATTTCATTTACTGGTATGTGACCCTTGAAATGCTCTTTGTGTTCTTTGCAATCAGAATTTTGTGGGCCTGAAACTGAACATTGTTTTCTGTGATTTATAACAGCATGTGAGGAAGATTAGATCTCTCACATAATTATTCAGTTTTTGGCAGATTCTTGAGCTGGATTTTAAGTGATTAAAAGGAAAAAAAGATTTTTTGAGCAAAATATTGCTTCACATACTAATTTTTAAGCATGTTTGCACTCAGGATGATTAAAATGTGTGTGAATATAGCAAAGTTGTCATTATGTCTAAGGTATTGGGAAACTTCCAAGTTTATTTGTTTGCCTTTTGAAGGAGACGTTTCCAACAGTTTGTAATTTGTTTCCTTGCCACATAAAGTGAACCCTAATACCAAATCTAAGTGCTTTCTAGTATGATTACTTTACTACTAAAAATCAATTCATGCCTTTTAGTGCTTGAAAATCTGCCTTCCTCAGAATGGCTATTAGTTCTTTTGGGAACTCCAAAAAATGTTCTTTTTTTTTTTTTAAAGATTTATTCATTTTTATTACAGCCAGATATACACAGAGGAGGAGAGACAGAGAGGAAGATCTTCCATCCGATGTTTCACTCCCCAAGTGAGCCGCAACGGGCCGATACGCGCCGATTCGAAGCCGGGAACCTGGAACCTCTTCTGGGTCTCCCATGCAGGTGCAGGGTCCCAATGCATTGGGCCGTCCTCAACTGCTTTTCCAGGCCACAAGCAGGGAGCCGGATGGGAAGTGGAGCTGTTGGGATTAGAACCGGCGCCCATATGGGATCCCGGGGCTTTCAAGGCGAGGACTTCAGCTGCTAGGCCACGCCGCAGGGCCCCCCAAAATGTTCTTAATGTAAGGAGATCACAAGTAACTTTTATTTTCCTGGTTTCCACACTGAATTTTTAGCATAACCCTTGAGGTAAGTTTAATTGGTATCTTCATGAAAGTGATTAGAACAGTCACAAAGATGAAATCATCAGCATTTTAACTTCAGAATAACTGCCTCTAGCCATTGACTTCCCATTCTCTATATTCCAAACTGGGAACAAATTTATTCAAAACTCCGTAGCATGAGCAGTCATAGCAAATTGTGTAAGGCACCTAGTAGGATGCCTACTGTATAGTAGCACTTGATTTTTTTTTAGGAGTAGTTATAAATTATCTAGTCGAGATAAAAGTTACTGAATTTGGCATTTTTCCATATTGCTTAAAATGCAAGAGCTGGTTGAATTTCTAACATATTAGACCTTGCAAAGCCAACAAAACTCTGACTCTAGAAACCCTTTAACTCAGAGTGAATACCAGCAGTATAATACCTTATTTTTCTTTATCTAATGAGTGTATGATGTCAACATGGTTGTATCTTTTTTTGAATAATCTTCAGTAATTTGCATGTCATCCTTGTGCAGGGACATGCTAATCTTCTCTGTATTGTTCCAATTTTAGTATAAGTGCTGCCGAAGCGAGCACTGTATCTTTTTTTGAGTAATCTTTTGCATAGGGTATAACTTTGTTTCCAAGAACGAAGGTTTGGTAGTCAAGAATACTTTTCCTCTGAAATTGGCTGTGAACATGATGATCTAAGCCATGTCTATTCTTTCCATTTCTTATCTTAGAGCATTTTGTCTCTAGTGTGCTAAAAAGTACTGTACGGTGTATGTAATTGAGGCTAAGAAACACTTTGGTTCTTTGAAAATTCTGACAGACAGAAGTGTTGAGACGTTCTTTCCTGTTTGCTTCTCAAGAGACGGGCAATAGCAACTCAGGTTGGGGGAGAGCAGTAAAACATGTTGGTCAAGAATAGTTTGACTTTCTGAGATCTGTGGACACCTGTAGAGAAGATCTGTATAAATCTCATATTATTGATTTGGCTCTCAAAATCTCAAAAACGGAGATGGACTCACAGGCTCAGTTTTCCTATCATAGTGCCTAGGGAAGGAAGAATTCCTCCAGGTATCTCTGTGGAAGACAGCTTCTTCCCTAACAACAATGCACTGTGGAATTTTTGTAAAGCCTGACTCTCCAATCAATCAGATTCAGTAGGCAATCTGAAAGGCAATCTGAAAGAGAGAGCAATCATTTGGAAGCTTGAATTATTTGGCTGCAAGGTCAAAGACAAAAATTGCTCAAGGTCCATAACAAAATTACTAAAAGTGAAAATTTTTTGAAAAAAGAAAACACATGAAGAATAGATTTTAGAAGTTATATGTGCAACTTATAGAAATTATAGACAAAAATTAAGCAAAGGTCAGAGACAACGAATATGAAGTAATGGTGTATTAAACATCTATTGCTGTAAAACGAATTATTCAAAAAGTAAGACGCTTAATACATTATATCATTTTGTAGTTTTTGTTTTAATGGTGATGCATCCTGTAAGACTTAGGATGTCTTATGAGAATGCAGCCAAACTATTGGCCAAGGCTGAAGTTTCTGAATTTGACTGTCATGGAATAGTCTAGTTTCAAGCTACCTCGAGTGACAGTTGCTATAAAGCTTCAAGCTTTTACCCTATGGGTTTCTTTAAGAACAACTCTCAGAATGACTTTTCCCAGAGCAAGTGATATAAGAGGTAATGAATTAAACTGAGTAAGCAAGAGTGCTCAAGACAGAGGCCAAAGTCTCCTAACCTCTTCCCAGGTGTGCCATACAATCACTGATGCAGTGTGTTGCAATGCACCAACATGGCAACAATGTTGGAGACTCTAAAAAGTGTGAGTAGCAGCAGCTGGATATCACCAGGAGCCACAGTAGAGAATGGCTAAAATGGTATTACTGAAGATGTATCTCTAGATTTGAAGTATGACATACATTTGATATATGAAGAGGCTCAAGCATTCCAGTTTAGACGCCTCAGTGGCAGCATGATGGACTTCTGAAAATTCATGAAAGACACTCATTGTTAGACTGGAGGGAGGAATGGAGGTGAGGGGAGAGAGTTTTTGGGAGTGGGAAGGGAGACCCCCAGTGCCTATTAAACTATATCATAAATTAATTTTTAAAAATAAATATTCTACGTAAAAGTCTTACAGGCTAAATATTAAAACCAAATAAGCTTTAAATTTCCTTGTCACTACAAAGTAGAATATTTATTTTATTTTAAAGATTTATTTATTTTTATTTGAAAGGCAGATTTACGGAGAGAAGGAGAGACAAAGAAAAATCTTCCATCTGCTGGCTTACTCCCCAAATGGCTACAATAGCCAGAACTGAGCTGATCTGAAGCCTGGAGCCAGAAGCTTCCTTTAGTTCTTCAACATGTGTTTTTAACCCCAAGGCTTTGGGCCATCTTCCACTGCTTTCCCAGTCCATAAGCAGGAAGCTGGATTCAAAGTGGAGCAGCTGTGCATGAGCTGGCACCCATGTGGGATGCTTGCATTAGCAGGCAGATCAGCCAGTTGAGCCATTGCTCCAGTCCCAGCAAAGAAAAATATTTCAAACTAGGTATAAAGTTTAGCTTTGTAAGATTGTAAGGCAGTGGTCAGTGGGATGGTATAATGAATCAAAATATGGCAAGTCAAGCATTTAGCAAATGTACCTAAATAAAATATAAATGAGAGTCTAAAACAGATATCATTAATTTACCTCAAGAGAAAAGCAGATATTAATCATAATCAAATCAACTGTTGCATAGAGTTCAAGATACAGAAAGATAAGACAGGGAAGTAAATTAGCATAATCATGTCCCATGCAAATTCATGAGAATAATAAAAACTTCAGAAAGTTTGTGAAAGATAGAATTAAGAGACTTGTATTTTGGTGCAAAAAGCTAAAATCCTTTTATGCTTTTTTTTCAAAATATTTCCACTAACATTTTAAAAATACTTTCTATTAACATTTTGAAAATGCTTCATACAGAATCCAAATAACAAATAGATCTCTTAAAAAGGCAAGAGTTACCGAGCTGCACATGATTAACCTGACAAATAGCCCCCAAATTTCTGTGGCTTTCTGCAACAAAAACTTCTCACTTGTTTGTAGTAATCCTCTTTACTTTGGGCAACTCTCCCAGGCAGCTGACCTTCATGAAGTCTCTCAAATTTCAACCCACTTAAATTTTGTGGTTCTACTATCTGAAGACAAATGCCTCTAGTTGATTTTAAGGGTACGGGGGCAAGCGGGAAAAGAGAAGAAAAGATAGAATTGCACAAAGGCATTTCACTGCTGCCTAGGCCCAAAAGTTACCCTACATGACTTCTTACATTTCAGGCGCCAACATCTGTTACATGGCCTCAGTGGAGTGCAAGCGCGTCAAAAACAGGAAATAAAGGAACCTTCGTATTACTAGGAACTAAGTTGTCTACAGCACTATAACATAATCTTAGCAAGCACAGAGGTAACTGAAAGGTATGTGAATTAGAGAAAGCCTATGCTATCAGTGAGGAAGAAAATGAAAGGTCAGAGAGGACAGAAATGAGGTTAGTGTAAAATTGTCATCTAATTCAACTAGGGAGAATTGTGGCTCTTATTAAAGAAAATGTTCTTTATCATGGCTTTATATAATAGAATCTCTGCATGAGTGAATGCAAAATGAAATTAGCAATGAATGGAATGGACATTTGTTATGAATTTTGTAGATCATATCACAGATTTAGGAGAGAAAAAATAATCTAAAATTAATAACAAATAAAACTCAAAATAAAATCATCATTCTAGAATATTAAAGATGAACAAATTAAACCCCGTAGAAGAAAAAATTTGCATGTTGCTTTTTAAAACATGCTTAAAATAAATATATTAAAAAACAGAGACTATTGCAAACTAAATTAAAAAAAGAGATATCAACACCAAAGAATGTAGACATTAAGATTAAAAGTATTGGTTGCAGGGAAAAGGGAACCCTACTCCACTGCTGGTGGGGCTGCAGGCTGGTACAGCCTCTATGGAAATCAGTATGGAGAACATTCAAACAACTCAAAATCAACATACCGTATGATCCAGCAATAGTACTCCTAGGAATATATCCAGAACACTTGTTTTATGAGAAACCAACATGCACTCCTATGTTCATAGCAGCACAATCAGTAATTGCAAAAACAGGGAAGCAGCCAAAATGCCCATCAGCAGAGGATTGGATAAGAAAGTTATGGTTCATCTACTCCATGGAATACTACTCAGCTATTAAAAAAAACAAAATGCAGTTCTTTGTGGCCAAATGGGCCAAACTGGAAACCATAATGCTAAGGGAAATGAGCCAATCCCAAAAGGTTAAATACCACATATTTGCCTTAATTTAAGATAATATGATATTATGTATAACATGTTATGTTATGTATGTTATATGTTGTGTATAAACTAAAATTGAAATGTCAATGAGGTGGTCACAGAAGGTGGTTAAGAACTCGTATTTACTTTTAACATATTGGTTACTCATTACTATGTCAATTAATTCCATAATGATGTAAATTTTTGCTGATGGTATGTTGGAGCTTTCAATTGACTGGGATGATACTCTGCTGGCTCTGTCTTCAGACCAGAAAGGGTATACCTAAGAAGCCGTTGAATTTGACTGGACAATAAGATGCTGGACTCTATGTTTGGTATATGCTTGCAATGGGGGAATCTCAACTGAACTTGAGCTGTGGTTATGCAACAAGGTAGAGGAATCCACCATGGTGGGAGGGTTTGGGGAGTGTTGGGGAGAATCCAAGTACCTATGAAACTGTGTCACATAATACAATGTAATTAATGAATTAAAAATAATAATAAAAAAAGATTAAAAAGTATTGAATAAAGGAAGAATACTACAAACCATTTTCACTCAAGTTTGTCTTAAAATACAATATTCTAGCGAGCAATGATATACACTTAATAATTAAGCAAGTAGTTAAAATTGTATCAATTCTCTCTGTGTGCTGATCATGTAGCGAGATTAATCTAGTAACACTTTTTAAATTTTAAATGAATTTTGAGAATCTGATAATAAATAGACTGGCATTCTGGTGGCACATTTTTAAGCTTGTGTTTGGATATAGTATTTCCAATATTTCAATGGCAGATTCCTTATGACTAATATTTTAACTTACATAATAATAAAAATATAATGAATTTCTTAGTATTTCTGATTGTGTTGCTTTTGAATTGTGGCTTAAACCAATTCATCAATCCAAAGACAAAGGCCTTATAAATCAACATGAAATAAGACCTTCCTAAGTAAGCATAGCACTGATTGTCTTTTCAGTAGTTCAGTTTTTTCATACTGTTGCTACAGCCTGGGCTGAAATCCCATTGTGACCATTTAGTTTATAATTGAGTCAGACTTTGTGTTACACATAATAGTTCTATCGTGCATGGATTGAAAACAGGAAACATTTAAATGAAACCCATTCCTTTAGTTTGAGGCAGCTAAGATTTTCTTCTCTGATATTATCACAAAAGCTAACTTCTTGAGTTTAATTGGCTATGAAGAAAACATTTCAGAGAATATGAAATTACATGGAAATGTCTCTTTTAATATAAGTACAACTATGTGGTATAAAGGTTCATGAGTTTGTGAAGGACTCAGAGCTATTATGTTTTAAGAAAGACGAGGTCAACAGGCTATAGAAAGGAAAGGCCAAAATTAGGTCAAAATTAAGATTTAGCAATCTGGCAATGGCTGTGAAGGGAAGGATCAGATTCAAAAGGAGAAAGGTGCTGTCTGAAGTACTGAAACTCTGTTTCATTTCTGATAAACTTGTGTCCAGAGTAGTAATCATGTTTCTTTGATGTAAGAGTGTAATTACTGAGCGGATTTAAATAACCTAAATGGGGTGGATAAATGAATCTTGGAATATTTTAGTCTAAGAGACACGAATTAAAATTTTGGTTAGAGATTAGAAATTGTATTTAAAATCAAGCTTGATAGTTGAACACAACTTGAAACAGTTTCCTACTAAATGAGCACACCCTCAGGCATGTATATGTAGAGAAGATTTTTCAAGATACTGCATGAAATTAGAGGGAGATAGGGTAAGAGAGAAAAATAATTTTGTGCTAAAATAACAATTGTGATAAAGTCTTTCCTTTTACATAAGACTTCTGTTCCTATTATTATATGTATGTATGATGCTGCCAGGCATAATACTTTCTTACTTAGGTACCCACAATTCAGTTTACTTCTGTTTAGAAAATGCAGTGACATTGTAATCTTAAAAGCCATTTTATGGTTCAAAGAGATCAGAGGTTACATTCTTATTCCTCTATTTTTTTAAATGCATGAGAAGTGTAAGCTTTTAACAGCCATCAATTAGTCTTCTAGAGCTACAACTTAGGGCTTGAAGGGAAGGGTGTGATTATAAGAAATGGGAAATTCTAGAAAATTATGTTTCTATTTGGTTACATATACTTAGGCAGTGTTTTCCTGCAAAATGAGTACATTTTTGAAATGTATACTTCACAATTTAGAATCTTTTAATAACACATGAGCCTAATAAGAAACCAAATTTTGCTTTTACAAGTATATGTATTAAATAAGCCACAGTTAGTGATCTCAATATATTTTCTTAATTATTTGAAACTGAGAGTTGCACACACATGCAGAGAGAGAAAGAGAGGAAAGGGGAGGGAAAGAGAAAGGGGGAGAAACAGGAAGAGAGAACTTTCATCCACTGATTCACCCTCATTCCCTAGATGGCCTCAGTGGTCTGAATTGGGCCAGGTTGAAGCCAGGAGTTTCATGCAGCCAGGTCTTGGGGCCCAAATACTTTGCTCATGTTCTGTTAATTTTCCAGGCTATTACTAGGGGCTGGTTTGGAAGTGGAGCAGTTAGGACAAAAACTAGTCTGCATACAGGATCCCAGTGTCACCAACAGTGATTTTCCCAGCTATGCCAGTACACCAACTCATCATGTCAATACTGAAATGAAGGAATGCCTATTCCCCAATGTTCTCTTAACATCATTGACTCATTGGAAAGATCCGTAACGTGTGGGAAAATTGCTCTGAAGCGTACAAACTAACACCACCTTGGAAGGACTCAGTGAAGGTATGTCAGTAAAGACTACATTTTAGGTCTAGATGACTCAACCATCAGTGTTTATGGTCAACATCAAAGGCAGCTCTTCTTCCAGGTTGCTTTGTAATCTCATTTTACTTTCAGAATTCAATTTAATTAAATGAAACTTAGAAGTATTTAAAACACTTTAAAATTGTATTTAAAAAAAAAAGCAGAGAAGCCAATATGCAATTACAAAGGCAAGGTCTTGTTCCTTGAAAGACTCATGAGTCAATGTACATCTATGTATAATATTAAATTATGTTTAAAACATGATTACATCATGCTTAATATCCACTTTAACTTTTAAATTAATCTTCCACAAGCAGTGACTTCTTATTATCTGAGACAAGAACTTGAATTTTAATAGACTTTCTTTTTTTTTTATTACATTTGATTTTATAACACAGTTTGATGGGCTCTGGGATTCCCCCAACCACTCCCCACACCCTTCCCCCATGGTGGATTTCTCCATCTTGTTGCAGTATTACAGTTCAAATCCAATCATAGTTCTGTCATTGCAAGCATGCGCTTTACATAGTGTCCAGCATCTTATAGTCCAGATAAATTCAACAGTTTCTTGGGGAGACCATCTCTGGTCTAAAGGCAATTAAAAGTCACAACATAACCTCAACATCTGTTTACAACCTTATGGAGTTAAATGACATGGTATTGAGTGACCAATACATCAGAAAATGCAAGTTCTTAACCACATCCTGTGATTGCTTCAGTGATATTTCAATTTTAGTTTATACACAACTGGCTGCTATACACCTTAAAATGGCTATAGAGTGCTATTCAGCTGTCTCATGTCTATTTTCATTTTTGTATTTAATAGTTTACAATGTTGAAGCATAATTTTTACTGAACTTGGTGGATTTGGGGATAGTCCATGTTGGCTTATAACTCTAACAAGGCATATGTCAACAGTTGAGGTGCAGAACATTTTTAGGAGGGGTGTGAAGAGAAATCTTCAATACCCTTAGTGAGGAATAACTTATGTTCGTGTCTTACGTAGTAAGGTATATGTGAGTCCAGGCTAACCATTTCCTGTTTAGTACTAAGCTTTCCTTGTTGTTCTCTGTCTATCTAATCTAATTTTTTTGGAGGGGGGAGGGCTTCAGAGTGACCCTGATGGTCATTGCAAGAGAGGGTGGGGATCCAAAGTTGGAACTAGGTAAGGACCAGAGAAAGCTCCTCTCCTGATTCCCAAAGGAAGTTTACTGTTCTTATGTTTCTGCGGACCGCTCAGGGCTCCTGGCTGTTGTTCTGATGACATTGGCTTCTGCGGGGTAGGATTTGGGTTTCTTCCATCCCAAGTGGGAGATCCAAATGGGAGTGGATGACCTCGGAGTTCTCGGCCTCTGAAGGCACTCCAATTCCCCAAGGTCTCCTTGGCAGTTGGGATATAGTCCTTGGTGCCCATGCTGATAGTGCTTGGTGGGGATCTGGGAGTCTCAAGGGTTGGGATACAAGACCCCTCATGTCCACCTGCTCCACTCTGCCCCGCCCTCCCGCTCTGTGCACATGACCTCCTATTAAGAGGTTGTCAGGGTTGCTCTTGATTCTCCCTGTACGTCTTTACAGTTTTGCTATTGTTTAATGCTGATTTGAGTCTGTTGTCTACAATTTGCCTGTTATGTTCTTGATAGGTCATACTTCATGTCTTCCTCACACACTCTAAGGAGATGGAAGATTTCTCTGCTCTCCCACCCCATTACCCAGTAGCCTAGGGTCTTCAAAGTATAATAGGTTTTACAATTCTTTGATGTAGATCATAAGCAGTCTGACTTACATTGATTGTTGGTTCATTGATTACATCACAATATCTTATTGCATGTGATAAAGGCTATTTGAGGTTGAAATAATACTATAATTTACAGGTACTATTTTTCAGATTGACATCATTTCATCTTAAATTAAGGCAAACATGTGATATCTAACCTTTTGGGATTGGCTCATTTCCTTTAGCAATAGACTTTCAAATTTAAGCTCCAAAATCAGCAGAACCTAAAAGCACATTTTATTTTTATTTCAAAATGATTGTTAAAGTACCGCATTTAAAAAAAACTTATTTTCACGTCCCCAGTTTAGGCTAGTGGAAACTGAAACACCTCCAATACTCCATACCATGCTCAGCATGTTGCTATTTC
Organism: Ochotona princeps; assembly: GCF_030435755.1. Lineage (NCBI taxonomy): Eukaryota > Metazoa > Chordata > Mammalia > Lagomorpha > Ochotonidae > Ochotona > Ochotona princeps. The sequence continues at coordinate 30,804,028 of NC_080842.1, read as the reverse complement.
AAACGTAATGCACCCTGAAGAGTGAGCAGGATTTTGGGATAGAAGACAGATGCAGAGGTTGTCCAAATGCTGGTGTAATTCCCAAGTGCTTAAAGCAGCTGAAGCTGGGCCAGGCTCAAGCCACACAAGTAACTCAATCTGGGTCTTAGTCTTGGGAGTGAGCACTCAAGAACTCGAACCCAGCATGGGCCTTAGCAGGAAGCTGGATTTGGAGCCAGAGCTAGAACTCCAACACACGGTCTCTGATCTAGGATGCAGACAACCAGAACAAAGCTGGCACCACTGCACTACACATCCATTCCACCCACACTACCTTGGTTAAGGTCCCTCACTCACTCTCCTCACCATGACAGTGAAATTCCTATGAAAAGCACCAAGAACATATTGTTAAACTGATAATTCATTTAAAACAAAAACTGTAGGGTTGAAACAGGCAAATTAAGAAAGGAAGTGTACTTTCTTTGCCTTGAGACATACAGCAGTTGTGACCATTGGAATGAGAGAAAAAGTTGCTGTGTATCCCTTACACAGTGTGACAGTCGCCTTGAGGGATTAGGCAACTCTACTCTCTGTATTAGCAATAACTCTGAAATGACTACGGTGATATCTTCTCCTTTTCCCCCTCATTATACATTATTTGGGGATTCAAATTTCCAGAAAATACCAGACAGGAAAGTTGCAGAGATGAATGACACTCTATCTTGAAAGATGAAATCCCCTTGGCTTTCATAACTTAAGAAAATTGGATAAAAGAAAAAAATGAGAGACATTTGCTATACTTGCTCAAAATGACAAATGGTTAAAACTAAAATATCACAATCCTGATGAAAGAATTAAAACCAGATGAATTTTTTAAAAGTAGATGACCTACGAAGCAACCAATAGTGCATAAAAAATGAGAAATAATGATTCATGAAGCCAGAGCATACCCTCCCCCCACTACACAAGACACACTTCACAACTGGAAATAATCATTCAGAACTAATGATAATAACAATATATTTGGGAAGTGACTTAGGTAAAACTCAAGTTAAGTTTTAAAATAAATACTTATTGGTTTAAAGATTAAATTTGTAAATACTTTAAGGAAGTTCTAAATGTTTTACAAGATTTTTTAAAAATAAAGCAACAATTTATGTTTTGTAGCATAGATTATCTAACACATAAAGGGTTTTTAAAGAGCCACGAAACATGTAATATGGAAAAATGTACACGTTTCATTTGTTTTGCACCCAAACTAGTATTTTAAATCCACTTTCCTTTTTAAACCAATTCTACATGACCAGCACTTTAGCACATCCAATCTGCATCACGTATCAATTAATCAATTTACATTAGACAGCAGATACTATAAAATTTTTGAGTTCACCATGTCCACTGTATCCCTCCCCGTATCCTATTGAAAGGATGACCTCAACCTGCTTAGGGGCAATTATCCTTCATGAGGTTGTTTGAAGTCAAGTTTTGAGTGTGTATAGTCTGATTGTGTTTCAGCAAACGCTGCTTTCCTGCTAACCTTTCTCTACATCTCACAGTTGTATTTTTGTATAGTGGAAGACAAGAACATAGAGTAAATCTAGCTGGGATATCTGTTCAAACCCAAAGCTTTCAGCCCCCATAACCTAACTCAGGAGTCCTTACACTCATAACAATGCTTGCTTCCCAAACATTCCTTACCTGGATTCAAGTAGTCTTGCTCTTCTTCGATCATTCACCCTGATATTGCTAGCCTGGGCCATCCCCATGGACAAGGATGTGAATGCCTGTATTCTCTATTTAGCCATCTGAATCCAGTCTTTCCTCGAATATTTAGAAGTATCCTCCTACTCAAAACATGTAGGTTTGTTTTCTCCCCTGAATCAGTACACTTCTATGGAGTAAGCATCATGCTAATCCAGGAGGTTCCTGTCCTAGGAACCAAAGGGTGCTAAGTGAGATACTATTGATATTCCAATCCATCCACAAATGTCTAACAGTAAGTCAAAAGCCATTCTTGTAGAGCTGCAATAAGAGAATGGGAGATAAATCTGCTATTTAAGTGTATGTTGACAGGGCAGGTATGGACAGTGGTAGACAGTACAGTATCCTATGGTTGAGAGACATCCAACAGTTTCAATGGGATTCCGTTTTTCATTTGGAAAGAGAGATACATACTGCATTGTATCTGCACATCTACATATGACAGTCTCTATTACACAGTTACTATACATCCCCTTAAATGAGAAGCCATAATAAAAACCAACAGGAAAAAAAACCTTGAAGTTTGACAACATGCTACTGAATGACCAATTTGTCACAGCAGAAATGCAAAAGAAAATTTAAAAACCTTCCTGAAGCAAATGATGCTACTGTGTGACCTGTGAAACAGTGAAGACATTAATTTAAAAACTTTTTTGAAGAAATGAAAACAAGAGCAAAAATATTAAAATTCCTGAGATGCAGCTAAAAAAAGTACAGAAAGGGCTGTTGAGCCTGTATTTTCATGAAGGTTGCTTTGTATCAGAGAGAACATAGGATATTTATCCTGTCGGGATTGACTCATTTCACTGAGTATAATGACTCTAGTAGGGACCAATTGGTTGCAATTCATTCATTTTTTTTTAATGGCTGAGTAGTATTTCATGCAGTAGATGTACCACAGGTTTTTTTAATTTTTAAATCCACTCCTCTTTGGATGGCCATCTGGTTGTTTCTGTATCTTTGCTATTATAGATTGTGCTGCTATAAAAGATTACAGATCCCTTTCTCATAGGCAGATTTTATTTCCTTTGGCTATGTTCCCAGCGGTGGGATAGCTAGGCCATATGGCATGTTTCTTTGCGGTTCTCTTACCACTCTGCTTACTGACTTCCATTGTGGTTGCACTAGCCTATACTCCGACCAACAGTGACGGAGAGTACATTTGTCCCCACATCCACACCAGCAGGTGTTGTTAAGGGTTCTGAATGTAGGCCGATCTCATTGGAGTTAGTTGGAACCGCAATTTGGTTTTCATTTGTACCTCCCTGGTGACTAGGGAGCCTGAGCATCTTTTCATATGTCTATTAGCCATTTAAATTTGTTCTTTTGAAAAATGTCTGTTCATTTCCTTTGTCCATTTTCTTCACAGGGTTGCTTATTTTGCTGTCACTGTTTCTGAAGCTCCTTGTAAATCCTGGATGTTAGTTCCCTATTGGTTGTTTATTGTGCAAAGATTTTCTCACATTCTGTTGATTGCTTTTTCAATTTGTTGATTTGCTGTACAGAAACTTTTTAGTTTGATGCAACTCCATTTGTTTATTTTGGCTTTAACGACCTATGATTCGGTGTCTTTTCCAAGAAGTGTTTCCCAATTCCTACATTTCCTGGAGAGTGCTTCCTATGTTTTTCTCTACTAGTTTGATGGTTTCTGGGTGCAGATTTAGGTTCTTGATCCATTAAGAGCTGATTTTTTATAAAGTGATAGACGTTGGTCTTGCTTTTTGCTTCTGCAAGTTGCTGTCCAAGTGTCCCAACAGCATTTATTGAAGAGATAAAGAAACCAGGTTTTTTTTCCCTGGATTGTTTTCAGTTTTCTTGTCAAAGATTAGCTGACTATACAAGTGTGGGTACTGTTTTGGTGTCTCTATTCTGTTCCATTGGTCTTCTTCTCTGTTTCTGTACCAGTACCAGACTATTTTGATGACCCACGCCCTGTAGTATGTCTTGAGGTCCAGAATTGCTATTCCTCCAGCTTGATTTTCACTCTTCATGATAGCTTTGGCTATTCATGGTCTCTTGTGTTTCCAGATGAACTTTTTGTATCTTCTTTTCTATTTCTGACAAGAATATTGTTAGGATTTTGATTTGATCATGTTGAATTTGTCTATTACTTTTGGTAATGTGGAGATTTTGATGATGTTGATCCTGCTGCTCCAGGAACATCGTAAGTTTCTCCATCTTTTAATGTCTAGGTATTTAAGATTGCTCTCCAGTATTTTAAAGAGGGACTGTGCTTGCAATTTCTTTCTCAGCCACGGAGTTATTTGTGTATACTAGTGCCACTGGTTTGTGTTCATTAATTTTGTATCCTGATACCCTGCCGAAGTTTCTTATGAGTTCCTGTAGTCTCTTGACTGAGTCTTTTGATTCTCCTTTGATCATGCCATCTGTAGAGAGGGATAATTTCAATTTCTCATTTCCCATTTGAATTCTTTTAATTTGTCTTTCTTTCCTAATAGTTCTTTCAAGAACTCCCAATACTATATTGAATAGCAGTGGTGAAAGTGGACCTCCTTGTGTACTTCCAGATCTTAGTGGAAACGTTTCCAGTTTTCCCCATTTAGTATGATGCTGGTGTTGGGTTTTTCATATAATGCTTTGATTGTGTTATGGAATATTCATCCTATGCCCATCTTCCTTAAGATTTTCAGCATGAAGTGGTGTTGGATGTTTATCAAATGTTTTTTTCTGCATTTATTGAGACTATCATGTGATTTGTGTTTTTCAATTTGTTGATGTGGTGTATCACATTTACTAATTTGCAGATGTTAAAAAACCCTGCATGAGAGGGATGAATCCCACCTGGTTTGGATGAATGATCTGCCTGATGTACTGTTGGATTCTGTTGGCAAGTATTTTATTTTGTTGAGGACCTTTACTTCCATGTCATCAGGGATGTCAATCTGTAGCTCTCTTTTTCCATTGTATCTCTATCTGGTTTTGTTATTAAGGTGATTTTGTCTTCATAGAAGGAGTTTGGAAAGATTGCCTCCCTTTCTATTGCTTGGAAAAGCTTGTGGAGAGTTGGGGTAAGTTCTTCTTGAAACATTTGGTAGGGTTCAGCAGTGAAGCCATCTGGTTCAGGGCTTTTCTTGGTTGGGCAGACTTTAATTACTGAGTTGATCTCAGTACATGTTATAGCTCTATTTAGATTATTGATCACGTCATGATTCAATTTTGGTGGATTGTATGTGTCTAAAACCTATCCATTTCTTCTAGGTCTTCTGATTTGTTGGCACATGGTTGCTAGTAGCAGTTCCTAATAATTCTGTGTATGTCCAAGCTATCTGTTATAATTCCTTTTCCATCTCTGATGCTATTGATGTGTATTTTCTCCCTTTTTTTTGATTAGTTGGGCTAGTGGGGAATCTATTTTGTTGATTTTCTCAAATAGCCAGCTCTTTGATTCATTGATCTTATGTATTATTCTTTTGGTCTCTATTTGGCTTATTTCCTCCCTTATTTTGGTTCTTTCTTTCTTTTTTTTTCCTGCTAATCTTGGGATTGCTTTGATATTGTTTTGCTAGCTGCTTCAACTATAAGGTTAGCTCATTTACTTAGTGCTTTTCTAATTTCTTAACATAAGCATTGATTGAGATGAAGTTTTTGTCTTAACGTTGCCTTGATCATGTAGAGCAGTAATTTGGGAAAAATATAGGAACCTTTAAAATACAATCACATCCCCACCATCTTCACACAAAGTATGTCAAAGTTGAGCTGCTATGAATGAGGTGTGGAGATACAGTGTATTGCAGGAGCAAAATATTAGACTGCAGATAATTTACCTTATTTTTTAAAGAATTATTTATTCTTATTTGAAAGGCAGATTTTACAGGAAGAGAAGGGAAGACACAGAAAAGATCTCCTATCCATTGGCTTACTCCCCAAATGACCACAACATCTGGAGCTGAACAGAGTTGAAACTGGGAGCCAGGAACTTACTCCATGTCTTCCACTTAGGTGCAGTAACACAAGGTCTTCAGCCATTCTCTGTTGGTTTCCCAGGCCATAAGCAGGAAGCTGGATTGAAAGTGGAGCTACTGGATATGAACCAGTGCCCATATGGGATGCCAGCGATGTATGTGGAGGATTAGCCTGCTGTATCACTGAGCAGGACCCAAGCTGCATCTTTTCATGTCGGATTTGCCACTTGTCATATGTATATTACTAAGTAAACGTTTAACATTTTGGGACTATATAAACATTATTTGCAAAAATGAGAGGTTAACTTCTGCAATGACTAAGGATCCCTCTAGCTCTAACCCAATTCCTGGAATTATCTCAACTGCAGAGAAGAGAGTGTTCAAGTGAATTCTACAACCCCCACTGTCCATTTATATTTTTCAAGTTCTAGATTCCTGAGAGTGACAGGAATGTCAGTACCCATACAACACGAATGAAATAAGATCTCTGTTTCCCCATGCCATTACAAAGTGATGCATGAGTCATTATTTTCCAGCCAGATGCAACAGGGAAAACAAGAGTTTGTAATTTTCTCACACAAAGGACAAAACAGTCAAATAACTTGTTACAAAAAATGAAAATGAAGTACTCATTGCATTTGAAATTTCATGTAAAAACATCTGTTTTAAATCCAGATTTGAGGAAATTCTTCATTGCCGCGAGACATTCTCAAAAGAATTTTACCACTAAATCAATGATTGTGAATTATGTGGCATTTAATGTCCACATACACAAGTAAAAATTGAAATTATTTTATGCCAAATATCTTTCAGCATTTCCTCTTTTTACCATTGAAATTTCCATAAACCATCATGGTCTCAATTAGTTGAGAGAGAGAACAAGAGAGATAGGAAGAGCCAGGGAGTTATAGTTTTGCCTTTTCCATTATTATTCATAAATTATAGAAATGTTTCAATGAAATGCAGGAACTACACCTTTCCTTTCCACATAACAGGTGGATGAAAAGTTCTAAACACATTCAAAAATATATTCTATACTATAACATCAAGACATATACACCTGAAAGCATTTTTTCTTTTTAAAAGTATTTACAAGTTTTATTGTAGAATGAAGTATTTTCATTCAATTTAAAATTGCTTCCTATCCAGATATTCACTATTTAGCAGATTGTAGAGAAGCTTTTAATGGTATTGCAGTCTTTTCTATCAAATTCAACCCACCGTCATTGCTTGCATGGAAAGTCATGTCTGATGAAGTCTTCCATGCAACTAATACTGGTGGGTGAGTTCATGTGCAGCATCTGGCACTTGGACTTTTAGATTCCAGCATTGCAGGCCCAATTGCTAATAACACAATAGATCCGAATGCCTAATACTAACACTGTAAGAAAACTCTTTAAAGGCCTTTCCTAGATTAAATGAACATTGGTTCAGTCTTCATGTGCAATTACCTTTGGCATAGAGTTAACAGGAAGAAAGACACTTTAAAGTATCTAAGTTTGCTATGATTCAGAATTAGAATTGTAAGGGAAATAACTTCATATATGATCTTTATGTAAGACTTTTTAAAAGAAGTGATGAAGTTACAATCAGTTGTCTTATTTTTTTAAAGAGGTAGTATGTACTTTCCATATGGTTATAGAAGATCCCTCATGCTTTCTTTTAGTGGAGTTACCAGTTTCAACAATGAAACTTCCCTGAAACGCTTAAGAATGTTCTGGTTCCGGGCAGATGTTGTGACATGGTGTGTTAGGCTGCCACTTGGGATGCCTGCATTCCCTGTAAGAGTGCTGGGATCAAATCCTGCATCTGCTTCCAACCCAGCTTCCTGCTAATGTGTATTGTCTGTGGGGAGGTAGCAGATCATGGCTCACGTGTTGGCATCCTTGCCAGCCACATGAGAGACCAGATTGAATTCCTGGCGCCCAACGTCAGTCTACTGCACTCCTGGTTATTGCAGGCAAGTAAGAAACCAAACAGCACATGGAAGATATTTGTCTCTTTGTCTCTTTTTCATTCTGTTGCCATGCTTTTCCAATAATAAATACATAAAAATGTTCTGGTTTTCATTTCTTTTTGCGTGCAGTTCTGTGCAACTGTAATTTCAGAGCCAGAAATGCATATATAATTTTAACCCAATTTTTTCTTTTATAAATTGAAACATTCAGACTCATGGGATTTGTTGGTTTGCTCATAGTTTCCACTTAGAAAAATCAGGATTAAAATTTGGCTTATGATTTCTAATCCAGTGTTCATTCTGTTACAGTGTTTCTTTAAGCAAAGAATCATTACGCATGAAAAGGCCATATGAAACTTCGTTTCACATTTCTGTAAATTAGACGATAGTTGATTTTACTTAAAATAATTTCCAATGCACCAAAAATGCAAACAACTCATGAATAAATATACTCCATTGATAGGTAGCCTACCAATAATACAATCATAAGTAATTGTATATGTCACCAACTTTTTAAAATAATTACTTGGGTACATTGTGCTTAATTCATTCATCATATAAAACGCAGGCATCTCAATGCTTGCTCTTCTATCAAAGCAAAAGGCATTATTATTATTATTATTATTATGACTGTGTCAGTCTCAATTCAAAGGAAGAAGTTGTTAATGACTATCCTTTGAAGATTGTTTTGAGAATTCAGATCTTAGGAACAGCATAGAAAATCAGAAAGGCATGGGATAGTGGAATTTTGTTCATCTTTATCCCAGCATTACATAGACATATTTACAGGGGAACTAAGAACATTCTAAATCGACTGTTGCTACAGAAACTCTCTCACCTGTATGTCTTTTGATCACTCACTGAGTTAAATCCTTCAGATGTTCCTGGTCATATGTGGAGGGGATAGAGTTCACTATACTTTCTCCTTCCCTAAATTGCATTACCGGTACATCAGTGAATTCAGTATTACATCCATCTCTCATGTCAATGTGGAAATACAGGATTAAGGTTTATTAAAAAATTCTAACATCAGAATCTATCTTGCACAGTATTTAGTACATGTCAAAAATTTCAAAAAAATGTGGAAGCTAAATCTTATACAATGGTTTACCAAAACTATTCTTTTTTTCTTGAGTCTTTTAAATTGAATATGGCGTTACATTTCTGGACATAGTTCTGTTTACAAACTTCCCAGGATTTGGTTATGTTAACTGCTGCAGGGCTTCTCCAGTGTTTTCTTCTCAGCCTTATCCTTTAAAAGAGCTGTATTGCTATCTTGGGACTCTCAGAATTTATGAAGATGCTTACTATATTTCTTAACTTTTTGCTGACTCACATTTGCTAACATTGTTTATCTTTGTTTCTGGTTTATTTTCTTAGCTGGTTACGAACAATCACATCCATTATGATGTGTTGAAGTGGGAATTTTATGGGTCCTATTTAATTTTTTGGAAATATCTGTTGATGTTTCAGAATAGTCTATGCTACCCTTAATTTTGATAAGGATTATTATATGTCCTGTGAGAAATTAAATGTTACTTTTCTGGCATGCTTCAAGTTTTAACTTTTTGCCTAATGATTTTCTTTTTTAAATGTACTCTTTAGTGTGAAAAGCTAGTGGTCAGCACAGAATTCAGCTGGTCTTTAGTAACAGAAAAGTCACTGTATGGAGTTATCATACGCTTCAGGTGGTTTCAGGGATTCACTAAAATGTATGATATTGCTCTTTTCCTGATTAGATGAAAATATTTATTATTTATTTTAACAATTTTAATTGTGAAGCATAGGCATAATAACAGATTTGAGGGACACACACACAATCAATCTGTTGGTTCACCTTGCAATTGCCTGCAATGGCCAGGTCTGGGCCAGGCCAAAGTCAGCATCTAGGAACTCAATGTAGTCTCCCAGGAAGGTTGCCAGGACCCATCTACTAGAGTCACCATGTGTTGCCTCCCAGAGTTTACATCAGGCAGGAAACTGAAATCAGGAACTGGACCTGACACTAACGAGTATTTCGGTTGCCATCTAAACTGGAGGGAAAACACTTGCTCGATGAAATACACTTTAAAAGTATCAGATATAAAATGTTTGACAAGATTAACAGAGATTTGCTTGTCTGCTTTCATTTTTGGCTCACCCGAATGAAAAATGACTGAACTCAATCTTAGCTGAATTTCAAAAATAATGAACATTTTTATGCCCTATAAATTCTGCCTCCCCAAAAGCTGGGAAGAGGCTATTTGGATTTCAATTTTCCTCTTACAAGAATAAGTATCAGGAAATGTAGCTATTGGCAAATTTTCTTCCTCCCTCTTTTCCTACTTCTCTCTCTTTTTATTGAGTTTGTAAAGTAGCTAGACCTTAGCTAGGTCTAGTACATACAATGTAGATTGTAAATGTCTCCTTAGAGGCTTCAGAATTATCTTAAGATTTCTTAAAGGTTTATCTGTTTTTTATTGGAAAGGCAGATTTAGAGTGAATAAGAAACAGAGAGGGGGAAAAAAAAGTGTCCATAGACTGGCTTACTCCCTAAATGGTCGCAACAGCCTGAGCTGATCCAAAGTCAGGAGCGAGGAGCCTCTTTTGGGTCTTCCCTTGTTGGAGCACGGTCCCAAGCCCTTAGGCCATCCTCTGTAGCTTTCCCATGCCATATGCAGGGAGCTGGATGAGAAATGGAGTATCCGGGACGTGAACTGGTGCCCATACATGATGCTGACACTTGTAGGTGTAGGACACTGGCCCCAGAGCTATCCTTACACAATGTAAGAATATAGTCCTTAACCATCTAATGAGAGAATTTTGCAAGTCATTTTCTTTTCCTGTACATGAAAACAATCTTATTTCATAAACGAGGTGTTAATGTGTAATGGACTTAATTGGGATTCAGTAGACAGTGCCTGTTAAATCTATATTAACTGCCAGTGTTGAAAAGAGATTTTTAGGACATCAAGTCCTTATTATATTTTTTGAAAAATATTTCTTTTACAGCAAAACAAACATAAATACATATTGTGTACTTTACTATTCACCTATAGTACTTACAATGTTTCTGTATATGGCATTTGCTGCCTTCTAGAAAGTTAACGTCATGCAGCTTGTGTAGTAGCTCAGGACTAACTTTTATATGGTGTTTGGGTCACATGTGCAAATAGTTCACATGTGATCCAAGCTGTGTATTTGGTTGTATTTATGCAGGCAAAATATTTGCTTCCAGAGAAAACTGTTTTATGAGGATGCCTTTTTAAACACTGAAATAGGCACTTAAGCTGTGTGACTGAAATGTTCCCTTTTAAATTTATATAACCATTCAGATATTATTTCTAGTTTATTTTAACCTCTGGATACAGGGGCACTTTAGTTCACAAAAAATATTTTAGCTGGCTAGGAAAAAGTTGAATATTTACCAAAGATTCTTGTTGAATCTTTCTGAGAAAGTATTTTAAATTCATTTTTTAATAGACACTATAAGATCTTTATACCAAGAATTTGAAGTTCTAGTGTATGTAATAATTTTCAAATGCTTGGAAATTCTAGAAGACTATTTTACAAGTTGTTCTATGTTGATTCAGATCATTTTTGGTTCAAAAGTTATGAGGTGCTAAACTAACTGTTATAATTAAGTCAGTAGATGAATTTGAACAAAGTTCATAACATACCATTGTCCCTCTAAAAATTACATGAAATTTTATGGCAATCAAAATAAATTACATGAAATTTTATGGCAATCAAAATATGCCATTTAGTGAGGGGGAAAATGGGCGCAGGGAGTTTCTGTGTGTCAAGATACCACTCTTGAAGGTGATGAACTCAATTAACCAACTTACAATATTCATTTTATTTTAAACATATTTTGCATGATATAAAAATATTGATCACAGTGAGCTTTACCAATTGTTATTGCTATAAAAACAAATGCAGAAACAATATTTTTAGTGGAAATAAATTATATAGTCATTATTTTAAAAGGAAATCACTAGAGGGAAAAAATTAAACCTGGGCTGTTTGGTCACTGGCAGAAAACCAGTCTTTGAAAGAAGCCTTCTTTAGATCAGCTCCGGTCCTTCTCTGTAATGATAACCACTTAGGTGGTTCAGGAAACACAGACTTTGTCTTGGTGGTATGGTCCCATAGGGTCTCTATTCATAAACAGTTCTGCTGTAGCAACAACAGTTTTCCACGATAGAAAAATGGAGAACTGGGAAACAGTACAAACTAATTCATATGTGGTCTTTTCCAAAATGAAGGAACACAGCGACACACTTCTTCACTAAATGACAGTCCCTGCTCGCAATGTTTCAGTCGATTTGTACATGGTCGTCTGTAACAACTAGGGAAACACAGAGAAAAACACTTTTGTTAAATACCAAGGAGTGACTTCATCATGCAAAGCAAGTATTTTTGTGTTTTCAACATTTCAAACTGGAAAAATGTTACCAGTTTCATTTATGAGTGTTTAAAGTTTGTACTTTAATTGCAAATTCAAGAAACATGGAAAAGTGAAAAAATGTTTTGCTTGCTGATAGAATAAATGGAAAGAGGGGGTGTTTTAAGCATTATTTCTTTGGAAGTGTTTCGCTTTCTGGAAGATTATACCATAAAGCAGGAATATTTGTGTTGATTTATTGTGATAACATAAGCACAACAAAATACACAAAGGTCTGGGACTTGTTTGGAACTTAGAATTCTTTTTAAATTAATTCATTTTTTAATTTTATGACACAGATCTCTTACGGAGATTAAACCCAGTCATATTGGCAGGACTGTCGTCAGTGAGCAGCTCCAGCCTCCCTCTTGTGTCTCCACTCAGCAGCTAGCTGTGTAAGAGTGGGTACATCTCCCAGCCCCACCTGGACTTCAACTGAGACAGCGATGCCTAGGCCACCTCAAGGGGAGAGGCCATACTGACTGCGCTACATCGTCTCCTCCCCTCTTAGACTTGGTAGTGGTGAAGGGAAAAATTACCAAGCAGTAAATCTGTTGGCAGCTTGGGGGTTTTGAAGAACTGGCATTCTTTTTGAACGACCTTTTGCATGTAAGACACGGAATATGTGGATGTACACGGATGTACGTGGAAAGGTGTGAGATGACCTGAGATGCAAATCAAAAAATGCACTAGAAAAAGCCTTACACATTAGCTTTCAATTTAATTTTTTTTCTGTAGACAAAACAATATCTAGTTAACATTTCTGTACTTCCTAAATACAAATTCAAGGTTATAAGACCACTGAACTTTCCTTTACTACAATGGCACACACTTTCTAACAACTAATGAAACTGAAAGCTGCTAATTAAAACAGTGAATCAAGGAACACTTTGGAGTAGATTTTTTTTTTTTAGCAAATATTCAGACTGGTGTGTGTGTGTGTGTCTGTGTGTGTGTCTATGTGTGTGTGTGTGTGTGTGTGTGTGTGTGTATGCTCTGTAGAAAACCAGCAAACAACTGAATGATGATGTGGAAAAAAGAAGTGAATACAAACGCCCAGCACTGAGCAACTTTGAAGAGGACAGAGCTTTGTTTCCAAAATATGCTCAGCATCACAGAGGCCAATAAAACAGAAGAATTTGAAACTTGTAAATTGAAAGAAGAGTGAACTAGCATTGCAGATGCTGAAGTTACAAAGGTGACAGCATGAATGATGGAACAATGTAGAAATGTGAGATCTGGCTTTAAAAGGTCACTTTATTCTCTAAGGCTAAAGAGGAATTTAATTAGTTAATATTGAATGTTCTTGAGTCCAATACTGTTACTTTTTTTAGTGATAAAAACAAGAACAAAACCAAATTTTGAGAAATAAGTCTTTGGTAATCTTTAACAACATGTTAACTGATTTATCCAATTCCATTAAATACTTGCCATACATATTTCCTAGACATAACTGCAGAGTAAATGGTACAATTCTGTCTTTTGTAAACTTTGCATAAAATTATTTGCCCTTAAAACAGTTGTCCTAAGTTCCACATGAAGATATAAATTTTGGTAGGGGTAAGTAGAAGTATTTTATAAATCCTTCAAAATATTTATGAGTTGTACTGATCATCAGTACATTAGCCTCTCACTTAAGAATTTAGATTTTATTCTGAACTTGGACCTGGTTGGGTCCCTCATACCCTTTTTTTGACTTATCGATCTCATGAAAGTTCATTATTGGTTAGTGAAAAAAATTAGAATTTGTCTTGCAGAACTTATTAGTCACATTCTCATAATTGCTAGTCTGGGATAGGAAATCTGTTTTTCTTTGAGCACATTTTATATCCAGGTCTTGTACTCTTACCTGCATGTTTGATGCTGGAATTTCTTTCCTTTTAAAAAGCACTTTTCCCGACTTTCTGTACATTCACAGACACATTTTCCAGGATTGAGGGGTTGATTTCTTGGGCACGTTCTTTTACATACACACTGGCATGTGTTTTCATCAAATTCTCTGTTGGCTCCACATGAGCTGGGGAAAAGTTTGTTTTTGCAGACACACTGGCACGAGTTTCTGTCTAGTTCTTTGTGGGGTCCACAGCTGGAAGGCCCAAGGCCCCCTTTGCAGACACACTGGCAGGTCTCCTCATCTAGCTCCTTGTTGGGTCCACAGATGTCATGGAATCCATCAGCAGAGTCTAGACAAACACAAGTGAGAACATCTTCACTCTACCTTGCAAAGTCTGGATGTGACATGGGACAATCACAAGCATTTTAAAACAAGCATTTTATTTTTATGTTTTCCATTACATGATTATGTACAAACATGGATTTGTTCCTTAACCAAAAAAATACAAAGATAAAATTTTAAAAATGCTCTACTTTGTAGTCACTCATTTAAAGAATGATGACCTGATTGTTATACACATGGTTTTAATATTAAAGTAAGTGTTCATCAAAATATAGACTTTCAACCTTTAGTTTCAAAAATATCATTCTGCTTACCATCCTCAACGTTTGTAGAAAAAATAAAATCTTGCTGAGCCAGACATCTGCAGAGGTGATTATTCCACATGTGATTTGGGGGACATGTCTTATTTGTTGCTTCACACCTTTGAAGAAACACACTTGGTTAAAGAAGAGTGTAACTATTACATACACAAGGTCACCTCTTTTCTCTCTTATGCATTATGTATTAATGAATGCCTCTGCAAGTGTTTAAAGATGTAAGAATATGTAACATGACATGGGAAGCTGTCAAATCATTCTCTCTCACATTGCACTCAAATTCTTATCTCGTGGTAAACATTTTTCATGGTATAAACCCAAGAGATTGCAGTCTTTTTGCTTTTAGATAAATATACTAATTTTTATAATCACATAGTATTTTATTTTGAAAAAGATGCAACAAAAGCTTTTATATTGGAAATTTCTTTTTCCTCCTACTAAACATTATACTATGGGCACATTTACTATCATTTCATGATGTTTGTGTCTGTATAATTATCCATGAAAGCAAGCATGACTATCTATTATATTAATTTCTAACAACTATTTAATTGCTTCCAATTTTTTGGTTTCTTCAAACAATGATCGGTGAGTATTGTAAAACTGACCGTATGTGAATGAAATGGTCTTTTCATTTGATTTTTGCTTATACTGCTGAACTGTATTTCCATTGAAGCAGTCTTTTTACTTTATACTTGTTGAGTTCTTAGTGGCCTATTAAGCCTTTGACAATAATGTAAATAAAAATATGCTCTCTCAAAAATTGAAAATGAAAGAAAGGAAGAAGGAGGAAAGAAAAAATGAAGGAAGGAATGAATAGAAAAGAGGAAAGAAAAGCAGGAGAAAAGTGAGGAAGCAAAAAGGGATGTTGCCTTATATTAGAATTGTGTCTATCAAAAACACAAAATAATAATAATTTAAATAACTCTTGAACTCTCTGCTGAAAAAGAGAAAAGGAGCATCTATGAAAAAAGATACTGCCAAAGATTCGTGATAATTTTTTTTAAAGTTTAGTTTGGTGTAACATTTTTGAGATTTATGAAGTTTTTCATAATATGTATTTTCTATGATTTTTGTATTGCTTATATACATATCTTTACTTTGTTATGAGACATATCTCCACAGTTATAAATCCCATTTATGCAAATTTCCACTCTGTGACCACCAGACAGTTACCACAAGGCGATTTTTTGTTTTACTAATGTTATGGCTGTCCTTTTTTCTTTCTTCTCACCCATTTTTGTTTGTTAAGCTCCCTTTCACCTTCCTTTCTTACTTATCTGCATGAGCATAAGTATGAACATATGGCACAGGTTTCAATCAAGTGTGCCAAACCTTTTGTTGATGCCATCAGTCCACAACTGCCTAATGGCTAATGGATGTATGTAAGTTGGTATATATAATGGCATCAGACTTTACTTTGACATTCTCTGCTGTCTAGGATGAACAGATGTCATAAAACCAGCTTGTTCATTTTCCTGCCACACCTGGCATCAACAATTTCTTCAAGGATCCATAACTGCTTTAGTTGGAAACTGACACATAGAAGCTATCATTTGGTATCAGATATGTTCACTGCCACACTATTACACTATTTCTAGATCTTCTCAGAGGGCAGAGCTAGCAAATGTAGACTATTTCCCAAGTTTATGTTTACCCAATAAAAGGATCCTTTGGTTTTAATTACCAAATTTACAGAGTATGTCTATCCTTATCATTGCCTCATTTGTAGATTGATGCTGGTGTAAAAATTAGATGGAAATAGTGTGTCTTCGACACTGGCTACAACATCATAAGCAGCATTACTGGCAGCAAATTATCTCTACATTTCAAACTGGTAGACTATACTAGTATGTAGACATCTGGAAAAGTGCACTGAATGCTTCAGATATTCCTAAGAGATTTTTCAGTTACATTCATTCATATATACTTTTATTAAAAACAAAGCCTGACCTCACATTACATGATAGAAATGAATTTCTAAATAGCAGAATAAGCTAATCTGATTTTTTAAAAAAGCTATTTTTTTTTCTATCAGTTTGGAAATCATCCCTGAGGTTTGACTAGAACCTTCCTGTCCAGCAGTCTCTATGTCTGCTTCAAGACGCAGGTAATCTCTACTGCCTCTTTTTAACATGGCAGTTGGTTTAAAACAGTCCCCTTATCCTCCACTCCATCTCCTTCCGAAAGCTGTCAACTCTCCTTTTGTGTCCTTCAGGGGCCATGTCTCCTTCACATTAATGAAGAACAGTCTACTACAGTATTTATTTAGTTTCAATCTCTGAATAACTTCAATTACTGTATGTTATTTGCTATGCTATATGATAAACTAATAGTTTTTTCTATAGCAAACAGTTCACGGAACTATATACAAATTAACAGCTGTGTTATTAGGAGTAATGGCTAGTGAGTAGGAAGTAACATAAAAGCATTTTAGATACCATCAAGTTAAGTACCATTCTGTGAGTACTAAGGTATATAAATTTTATAAGAAATCATCTATATTTGAAAATTATATTGATTTACCATAATTTCTATTTATTTTTATTTCTTTATTTTTCTTTCTTCCTCCAAAATCTTTATTATTATTATTATTATTATTATTATTTTATTTTATGATACAGTTCCACTCCTCCGATTTCTCTTACATTATTACAATAGTATAGTTCTTCATAAACAGTCTATGCCCATCATTATGGGCATGAACAATGACAGACAGTCTAGCATCCTATTGCCAAGATATATTTAACAGTTTCATTGGGAGTCCATCTTTGATTTGGAAGTAGAGATGCATACTGCATTATACCTTCATGTCTGAATATGATAGTCTCCATTATATCCCCTTACATGAAAAGACACAAAATCTACAATGCTGTAGAGTTAAATAATATGCTACTGAATGACTAATGTGTCACTGAAGAAATGAAAAAGAAAATCCAGAACCTTCTTGAAAAAAAAAAGATGCTACTATATGACCTATTATGAATCAGTGAAGAATTTAATATGAGAAAAAAAAACATTTGAAGAAACTAGAAGCAAAACCATCAAAATGCATGAGATACAGTTTCTGTTCATCTTTGTTGGTGAGATGTGTCTCCTGTAGGCAACAAATAAATGAGTCTTGTTTTTTTGATTCAGTCTACTTATCTATGACATTTGGTTCATGTGTTAAACCATTTACTTTCATGGTTAATATGAATAGGCGGTAATTTGGTCCTGTCATTTTAGCAACGGGTTGTTCACTGTTTGATTTAGTCTCCTGTTGTTATTTTCACTGGGATGTTCTTTACATTTGCCTTTGGTTTTGGTGGGTGCTATTTTCTCTGTCAAGAGAACATCTTTAAATATCATTTGTAGGGTAGGTTTGAAAGAAGGATATTCTTTTAGCTTCTTTATTGTGGAATAATTTTATTTCATTTTCAAAGACGAAAGAAAGCTTTGTTGGGTACATTATTCTGGGCTGACAATTTTTTCCCATTAGGATCTGGAACAAGTTGCTCCATTCTCTCCTGGCCTGTAGAGTTTCCTGTGAGAAATCAGCTGTGAGTCTGATTTCCATTCCTCTATATGTCAATCGATTTTTTTCCACATGCACATTTAAGGATCTTTTCCTTATGTTTGATTTAAGAGAGCTTGAGTATCGTGTATCATGGTGAGGATCGCATTTGATCATCCTTGTTAAGAGTTCTGTGCCCTTCCTGGATGTTGTTCCCTAATTCTTTCTCCATATTAGGGAAGTTTTATTTTATTATTTCATTGAATACAACTTTAAGCTCAGTTCCTTTTCTGCACCTTCTGGAACTTCCATAACACATATTTGGCCTTTTAACAGTGTCTTTTAATTTGGCCTTTTAACAGTGTCTATTAATTCTTGAATAGTTTTTTTTTAGTTTGACCCAGCTCTGCCTCCAGCTTTTTGATTTTTTTACCTTTGTGACAAGAAACATCTTATAATTCTGAGATCCTTTCTTCTGCCTCTTTCATTCTGTTATGACTATGCACTGGATTTTTAATTTGCTTTATTGTGTTCATCATTTCCAATAATTGATCTTGTTTTTTTTTTCAGTGTTGCTATTTCCGGTGTGACATCATTCCTTAAATTCCTTGAACTCCTGTATTACATGCTTCTCATTGTTGATAAGCTTTATAACAGGTTTTCTGAATTCTGTATCCCCCATTTTCTTAATATATTCCTCAGTTAACTCTGAGGTCGGCAAAGGCTTTTGCTGCTTTGCGGGGGTGTCTTCAGCAATGTTAATTGTGCCTTTGATTCTTCTTTTGCTCTTCGTCACTGTATTTCTGGTTAGCAGATTCTTCCCCTTGGGGCAGATTTCTAAGCTCTGTCTCCCACAAGTCTACAGTTTGATTTTACTTATTTTGTTTGGCAAATGGTTCTTTGTTTGCAGGCACTTGTGCCACTCCCTCCAGTGAGTTTCATGTCTGAGCTCTTGTGTTAGGCTTCCATCATGGTCTCCGCAGCCCCAGCTCCTGGCTCCTCACAATTCACCTCCTGTGATTCCATGCTAAGGCTGCACCATTGTCTGTATAATCTTTCTCCCACTTCCAGTTCAAGCAGTTCCCAGGATTAGGGAGACACCAGGTGCCCAAAAAGTTAGGTTGTTGGTGGTGCTCATCTTTTTGGACCTGCTGGCTATTACGTCTGAGGGCAACATGAACCTATTTTGACCCATAAGATGACAAAGTCAGTATTATTTGGGACCAGTGCAATACACTGAGCTGGAAGTGAGTTCACTCCCAGCTCAGCACATGTGCACAGCTTTGCCACACTGCACAAAATGGTGCCTGATGTGACAGTAGTGGAGTTCTGGATCTGCTAGCCATTAGGTTTGGGGCTATCTGTACCTATTTTTGGTGGAACCTGTAGTATGCTACATCGGTGAGGTGCACTGAGCCAGAAACAAGGTCACTCCAAGTTCAGCACATGTGTAGTGCTGTCCCACAACCACTGCCTCCCTGCACAAAATGGCACCTGATGAGGTTCTGGTGTGGGTCTAAGCTGTGAAATCCACTCTATTTCTGCACCACCTACTTGAGGTGTACTGTTCTGCCTCTGCTCCTGGTCGAATTCAGTCTCCAGCTGCCCTTCTGCTGTTGGCCTGTCCTCTTCTATTTGTTGGAATATACCCTCTCTACTTCATCCTGGCTAATGATTTTCTGTCTGCTTAAATGTGCCATTAACATAGTTCACCACTTTGATTCTCCTCATCTTTTCCCATTTAAAACAGTAAAATTCTGATTGCTATGTGTTTTTAGGAAATAGAGATTTTATATTATTTCTAAATATAATGAAACATTACTGAGACTTAGTTTATTCTTTTGATTTGAAGGAATTCTATGAAAACCTTGGTTTTTCCCTAACAATCTTAATATAAATATTTATTTACTTTAGCCTGAACATAGTACATGATTGTGTTTTTATTTTTACTTATTGAAAATAAAAAAAAATGTGATTATTTGAATGAGGACTAATAGAAAATTGTGTATCCAAAATAGTTCATTCTGGGTGATATGTCTTGAAGGCTATTCTTCATATTCTCTTATTGGTTTGGGTCTTCAATGTTTTTTTTTTGTGGTGGGGTGGATAACAAGGTTGCATATATTTTTATTTTGCTACAAAGAAAACATCTGTTGTGTGCTCTTTTAAAACTTTTTGTTATTTAAATATTTTTACACTTTCCTTAATATTTTAAAATAACTTCAATGTAAATCTCTCATAACATATTTTGTTATTATTTCCTTGGTTATTCAGGAATGCATATTGCCCAGATAAAATGTAGACAGTATTTATATACTTTCACAAACAGTATTATTGCCTCCAGATAACATTATGTCAAACCAAATCTTACCATCCTTCCATCACATTACACCTGGTGTCTGGTGACATAACAGAATGAATTATTTCTGGTTGCATGCAATCTTCATCATTCCTTTATAAATGATGTTTAAATCATCTTGGCAACATTGCCTCACTGATGTGCTCACTGTTTTAAGTAACACATTGACTTGTTAACCTGGGGAGAATAGTACTGTAGGGCGAGAGTAGAGAGACACCTTTCTCATATATTTTTTATACTGCCAGTGTTTCTAGCAGTTGGCTGTGACCCGTTATTGAATTTTTATGTCAATTCAAATGGCTGGGAAGTGCATTTTCCTACACAGTATAATAGAATGAAATGACTGTTTTCTGAGATCCCATTTCAATTGCATATATGTGAGTGTGTATATGCATATACAAATTTTCACAGCTAATGCCCCTAACACACACACTGTTTGTCTCTTCCACATGTGTGGTTTTGTATGGCTATGTGCTTGCTTTTACCTAACGTATGTGTTTTAACATACAGTCCTACCTTTTGCAAGAAAACAGCTGCAACTAGAAACCATTATGCTTAGTGAAATAAGCCAGTCATTAAAACGGAGAAATATCTCATGTTTTCCTTTATATGTGGCAGTTAATACAGAACATAAAAAAAAATCCAGTGTATGAGGAAGAAGCTGACATCTTATGACTTGATCACTGCTTGTATCTCTTGTCTACATCTCTTGTCTATATTCCTGTAGAACAGAGGTTTATTTTTTACTTTTTGAACATTATGGTTAGTGGTGCACTGAGTTAGTGCTCATAAAATAACTGAAAGCATGCTATTGTAAAAATTAAAGGAAAAAGGGGGTAAGGGTAATGATGGATGGGAGGGAGGCAGAGAGGGAAATGATCTTCTTAGGAATGCATCTAGGGAATTCCTGAGATCTGTTATTTATATTAATATTTTAAAAATTGACAAAATACAGATCCAAGACACTTAAATAGAAAAAATATTACAGGAATCATCTTAATCTCTAGCCTATACAATATTAGTGAATGATGAAACCTTCTCTGCAGGAGTATGTATCAATTTGCCTGTGCTCAAACTTTCAATGCATACATAAAATTGTCCTGTAAATACAAAACCAAAACATATCCCATTTCATGTACCCAGAAAAAAATACATGGCTTCCTTTTCATTACTTCAGTATCTTCAAAATGCAAATTCAAATGTATTACTTGTGTGTGTAGAAATATATGCAACTATCTATTAATGGAAGTACTATATCAAACAGTTTGATTAGTTTTAAATAAGTAACTTGTTTAATCTAGCAAAACTAATTCTTGCTTCTGCAAGTTTACACTGAATAACAGCACAGACCTGAAAACCATACTCCTGTTATACCTGAAGCGTGCTTGCAAATTCAAAGTTGATGTTTCTAGCTAATCATTTTTATCAATGGGAACAACTCATAACTTTTATAATTTGAATATTATTGCAAACTTTTGGATGCATGGTATTTTTGCACCACTTTTATATTCTCCACTTTGGGTATTGAGGCACTTGGGATTTTAGTATATATGGGTATTTCTTAATACCACAATCCTACATCTATAAACTAGGATACACTATCACTTTTCATTTAGTATTTATTAGAACCAAGCTTAAGTATTATGCTTTTTCAGAAAAATTATGATTTTGTGATATGTTTTTATTAGTCACGTTAATATATTTTCCAGCATTATAAAGTATATTTGAGACAAAAATTGTCTTAAGGTGTACAAAGTGATATTTTATACTTAAGTGCATTTCAAAATGATTACACAATCAAGCTAATGAGCATATTTATCACTTCTCCTGATTACACTTATATTTTTGTAATCATTGAGATCTACTCTCTCAGAAAATTTAGCATGCAATACATTACTAGCTACATTACTCTCCAGAGTTCACACACTACTAACTACAAGTCTGTACCCTTTGACCAACACTTCCCCATCTTCCTTTGCCCCCAGCCTCTGATAACTACTCTTCCATTCGGTTTTGATAAGTTCTACTTTTGTAACTAGTTACTTAATTGAGAGGTAGAAGTAGAACGCGTGCGCAAGAGAGAGAGGAGAGAGAGAGAGAAAGAACAGAGAGGTGGAGGAAGAGGACAGAGAGAGAGAGAGAGCTAGTGTGAGCTTCCAACTACAGCTCATTCCTCCAGTGCCCCCTATGTGAGGGTAGTCTAAGCTGAAGCTGGATGAGCAGAGCAGTCCTGGTCACCCATGTACGTGGCACAAGCCCTGTTCTTTACATACAGCTACTGCATCCCATGACCTTCATTAGCAGGAAGCTGGAGTCAATTTCAGGGTCAGAAATAAAATCCAGGTAGCAATGTGGGAGGTAGCCATTTTAACCAGTGACTAAACCGCTAGGCTACACATGCCTGCTCCCAGTTCCATATTTTTGGATTCCACACATCAGTAAGGTCATGTGCAATATTTGTTTTTCTGTGTCTTGCTTATTTCTCTTAGTATAGTGTCCTTCAAGTTCATCCATTACATTGTTAACTTATAATATACCTCCAATGAAAAAAAATGAACTCCACTTTGATTGTCTTTAGTTATTGAACTGCTTTACTAAACCTCTTTAAAATATTTCATTAATCAATCAAGATGGATAACATTTCTTTAACACAGATCTAAACCATAGTATTTAATGATTATAAACTAACAAACTACTTTTATAGGTATCAATTGTGGTATTAATCATTTGCTCCAATTGGCAATTCTTTTAATAAAATGTTTTCACAATGCTACAGTCTGAACTTTCGTTACCATGTGGCACCTATTCCCAGAGAAGTTTCCTGAGTTGAGTAAAATACGGAGTGTGATTCATTAACACTCGTGAAGATTGTACCCAAAAACAAGTAGTAAGGAGCTCAACCCCCTTCAGAGGATCATCGTATCATTCAACAGTGTCCATTAAGAAGTTGTGAATTACATTAAGAAAACAGATAAGGGAAACAATAACCAAATTAATAATTTGATGTATATAAAACCCTTGATTTCCTAAATGCCAACTGATGATATTTTCTGAAGTTCAAATCAGTAATTATGTTATGAAAGGATTTAGATTCAGACCATCTTGCTCAACATTTCTGTCTGAATAACAGTTGGAAGGTCAACGACACTCTTTCACTGGCAGAGTCACAATGCCAGTGGTGAAATATCTCAATGACGTCCAAATTGTGCTCATCTTATGTCAGTTTTGCTTATATTTTTGCAATGGTGATTAACAGTGAATGGACAGCAGTTAAGTAAAATTGACCTTTATTTTACTGTTATAAAGCAACTTCTTCGAATAATATAAATAGCAACCAGAAATACATTAGATTCTTAAGAATCTATATGAATCTTGCTGATAGTATGTTGGAGCTTTTAATTGATCGGGATGATACTCTGCTGGCTCTGTCTTCAGACCAGAGAGGGTATACCTAAGAAGTCTTTGAACTTGACTAGACAATAAGATGCTGGACTCTATGTTTGGTATATGCTTGCAATGGGGGAATCTCAACTGAACTTGAACTGTGGTTATGCAACAAGGTGGAGGAATCCACCATGGTGAGAGGGTTTGGGGAGGGGTGGGGAGAATCCCAGTACCTATGAAACTGTGTCACATAATACAATGTAATTAACGAATTTAAAATAAAATAAAAAAAAAAAGAATCTATATGAATCATTTAAAATGAAAAGGTACATATTTCACAGTAAAATTCCCCCACAGAATACCTATGCCTATCTATATGCATTAGCCTATTACAAAATGAATGATATTTAAAGTATACAAAAGGGAGAGATGGTAGGTAAAAGATATTAATGAGCATACCACTGTTTCAATAAATTTTTCTGAATAAGTAGTGGATTGAAACACCAGACCTTTTTCTTTTTTGTAAGAATGGAAATGATTATATTTTAAAGCAGTAGTTCCGACACTGGCAAAAAAACTCACCCATTGTCTATAGACTGGATGTAACAGAGGAACCACCATGTCATCACCAACTGTCTTGGCACGTGACTAGCAGATTCACGAGCCAGACAGACATCAAAAATAGTGATACGAATAGAGCAAATAGAGTCAGTATTGAAGCTTATGCTTTTGTTTTATTATTTTGTTTATTTCCTGAAACACTGAGGGAAATTTGATAGACTTAAAACAATGAAAATCTAGCAATCACTGTATTTACAGTCTTGCGAGGTTTTATTTTACAAGGTGAAAGATAAAGGAATAGGCTCTTTTTGCTTCAACTTTCTCTCTTAACCTCAGATGGTACACACAGCAGTATCTTCTGACCTCAAACAGTGTATATAGCATTGTAGTTGTATGAATAATGATGAACAAGAGAGTAACACATATGAAGTATACATAGACCAGTAAAAAAATTGCTATTCATCATAGCACACTGCTTATTTCTCAACTTTGGAATATGGTTATCTGATTCATTTGTAAAATAAGGCTAATGATACTGCTGAGCTGATAGATGAATTTTGTGAGAGCTTCATGAGACAAAAATGCTAGGGAGCCTCTTAATATCTCAATAATTTTGAGTGCTATAAACTGGATATTATGGAATATATTAGCCTTTCCCACTCTCACAGTCCAGCTTCACATGCAATGGTTGCAGACTGTGACAACGCCATGCAAGGGCAAAGTATACCCAGTAATTACTGTGGATTTTCAAAAAGCAAAGGTGGCTGTGGCCTTTCACTGAGACAAATGCAGGAGAAAAGACCTTTATTTGAACTCTGACAAATAGATAGGACTTGGGAAAGTCAGAAAAGAAAGGAAACCTATTTCAAGCCAGGGCCAGAATAGAAACAAGATACCAAGCAGGAAATGAGCTCGGTGTTCAGGGAATCAGACCTTGTGATACACGGACTTGGAGAAGATTGCGAGACAAAATGAAAAAGGAAGGCTGGTACCAGCAGAGAATGAGAAATGTGTGCTCAATTCTTTAAACAGATGAAAATCACTGACTTCTTTGTGTTCAGACGAATGAAGAGATGTCTTTTAAAGCTTGCTTTGTGACATTATCCAGAGGTGGGGAAAAAGACTTCATACTGGAAAACTGGTACTGACACTAATGCATTAATCAAACATCTAGACTGAAGTGAGTGAAGGATTAAGGGGTGAAAATGAAATACAAGTTTAGGTTTGAATGTTGAAAGACACAGCCCTCTCCCAATAATTAGTCTTGTTTGCACTGGATTTAAGAAGTACAACTATGTGATTCCAAAGCCTTAAAGGATAAGAAAGGACATTGCTACTAATAATGCAGAAATAAAAGACTTAAATGTCTTTGATTCTGTACTTCTAATATAGCTATGTAAGATTGGTTCAAATACTTGCATTAGAAATCAATGCAATCAACTCAGGCTTTCAAATATCAATTTTGAATAATGAACACAAAGATAATGATTGAAGTTTTCAAAGACACACGGGGTGGAAATGTCAACAGAATTCTTAATGACTACATGAATGGAGGTGAATACAGCCTTTTCATTTACATGACAGTTGCCCTTGTATATATATACACACACACACACACACAAATATATATAAACATATATACACACATATATACATGTTCTGCATACACACACACACATACACATTCTGTCCTTTAAAATGTCCAAGGACAAACAAAGCCTCTATTTTATCTAAAACACTACAACACTATGTGGAACAGTACAAACAAATTCAGTGAGGAAGATCCGACCCGATAACTCAACTGACTAATCCTCCAGCCCCAAGTGCTGGGATCCCATATGGGTGCCAATTCGAGTCCCAGCTGCTCTACTTCCCTTCCAGATCCCTGCTTGTGGCCTGGGAGAGCAGAAGAAGAGGAAATAAAGCCTTGGGACTATGCACTTGCACGGGAGACCTAGGGTTCCTAGATCCTGTCTTCAGATCGGCTCAGTTCTGGCCATCGCTGGGATTTAGGGAGTGAAGCAACAGATGGCAGATCTCTCTCTCTCTCTCTCTCTTGTCTGTCATTCTCCCCCATAATCCTACTTTTCCAATAAAAATAAACCTTTACAAACATTCAGTGACGAAAACCTCTATTAGCATCTTATGTTTATTAGTGAGTGTTCTAAAATACAAGTTTTTTTTTTTGGTAAAATTTTGGTATTTTAAGTGTAGTATGCTTGCACATTAACTTCCTTACATTCTGTAGAAATTGCTGGAACTATTTACTTTTCATTCATATACACTGGTCCTCCTAAAGAACAAACTAGGAACACTGGTCCCTATGATGAAGCAGAGAGCTCCTGCATTGCAGATGGAAATGATCTTAATTATTCACAGGATCGGGATCCCTTCTCAATATGAGCAAATGAAGCATGTACTTTTGCATTTCAAATTTAGATATGGAGAAAATCAGAACAAAATGATTAAAATATTAACTTGTAATAACAGTGAAAGAAAATTACTTCAAATAATTACTATTTGAGTTTTCAATCTTTGTTGAAGTAAGAGAAATAATGGGCTGAAGAAAGGCAACTGAGTGATAATGGATATAAACCTATTTAGACACCAAAAGCACAGATAGTCAAAGCCAAAATAAACAAATGGATTAATTCAAACTAAAAATCTTCTGTACAGCAAAAGAAGCAATCAACAAAGTGAAGAAGAAACCAACAGAATGTGAGAAAATCTTTACGTACTAAACAACCAACAGGGAACCAACATCCAGAATTTACAAAGAGCTTCAGAAACACAGTGACAGCAAAATAAACAACTCTATGAAGAAATTGGGCAAAGAAAATGAGCAGATATTTTTAAAAAGAGCAAATTCAAACCGCTAACAGATACATGAAAAAATTCTCAGGCTCCCTAGTCATCAGGGAGATACAAACGAAAACTACATTGAGATTCCACCTAACTCAAGTGAGACTGGCCTACATTCAGAACTCTACAAACAACACCTGCTGGTATGGAAGTGGGAAGAAAGGTACCCTCCTTCATTGTTGTTGCGAGTGTAGGCTAGCACAACCACTATGGAAGTCAGTTTGGAGAGTGCTTAGAAAACTGCAAATAAACCTGATATGACCCAGCTATCCCACCACTGGAATGTATCCAAAGGAAATGAGATCTGCCTGTGAGTAAGGGATCTGTATTCCTGTATCTACAGCAGGACAATCTACATTAGCAAAAATATTGAAACAACCCAGATGGCCACCAAAAGATTGGTGCATAAAAAAACTGTGGCATGTCTACTCCATGAAATACTACTCAGCCATTAAAAAGAACGAAGCTGCTCATTTTGCAGCCAAATGGTCCCAACTAGAGACCATTATGCTCAGTGAAATAAGTCAATCCCTGTTATGGAGTGCAGCCAATGATTGCTCCTTCACCTCTCCTTGTACACTCTTCCCCCCGCCCAGGTCCTAATTCGGCCGGGATGTTGGATGCAGATGAGTCCAATTAGTCTTTTTAGCTACATGCCCAGTTCCTGTTACTGCCCATCCCACTGAGCGCCAATTAACTCCTTAACTCACAACACTTAGGTATTGGCTCCTGCCCACCTGTGACTCACCTATCAATGAGAGGGGATGGTACTGCATTGTTGTGTAACCACTCCCCTCACAAGCCCCTTTAAAAAGCCCATGAAGCGGGTGCTCACTCTCTCTCTCTCTGGTTAGGTGTTTCCGTAACTCTGGCAGCTTGACTCTTGGCTGATCCAGGACAGGTAATCCCCTGAGCATGGTCCCTGTGTACTGCCTAGATGGGACGATGGATGTAGTAATGTTGTTTCTGGTTTGTGTACTAGCATGTCTCTTAGGATAACATATATTGTTGGGGAAGCTGGGACATAGGTCTTCAGCTTAACAGATGGACTTAAGGGTAATGACCATTTGTTCCCCTTTGGATTATGTTTGGTTGGATTATGATTGGTTGGGTTGCCATATGGACTTGTGATCTGCTATTTCTAGTATGTTCTATTATCACTAAGCTTGGTTAATAAAGACTCCTTAATAAAACCTGAGACATGTCTGGTGTGATCTCGCTCGCACCCTGTAACATCCCAAAAGGACAAATATCCTATGTTCTCTCTGATACAAGGCAAGCTCCTTGCAAAATACAAGATCAATAAGCTCAACAGCCGTTTTAATACTGTTTTGTCACAGTTTATGGGTTTTGCTATTTTAGTTTTCATTTTCATTTCTACAACATACTTTCTTTTCTCTTATTAAATTCTTCACTGATTCATAGATCACATAGTAGCACCATTTTGTCCAAGAAGGTTTTTGATTTTCTTTTGCATTTCTACTGTGACATTGATTATTCAGTAGCACGTATTTAACTTCATGGCATTGTAAATTTTTTTAAACTTTATTCATGTTGTTGATTTGTTTTGTGGCTTTTCATTTAAGGAGATGTATAGGAACTGTGTATTGGAGACTATCTTTTCCAAATGTGAAGGTATAATGCAGTATGCATCCTTATTTCCAAATCAAAGATGGACTCTGAATGAAACTGTTAAATATATCTTGACAATAGGATACTGGAATGTCTGCCATTGTGTGTACCTGCAATGTCAGGATACACTTAAATAACAGAATGATGAACTTATGACTTCTTATGAAGGACTATATTATTATAATAATAATGGGGGAAATCAGTTGGGGAGAGGGTATTTGGGGAGGGTGCAGAAGAAATCCCAGAGTCTGTGGAATTATATCATTAAAAATGTTTTATAAAATTATATTTAGCCACTTTTTTGATTCAAGTATTATCAAGGAATAAATGTTTTGAATTTTAACATCATTTTGTGTGAGCATATCCTCTTTCATAAAGGTAGCAAATTATCCTATTTTCTAATGTTTTTTACATTGATTGGGGCCATGTTATTCAGTGGAAATACTTCTCTTATATTGTGAAGTACACTGCCTATGAAATGGGATTCCCTCTTTCAAATTTTTTTTTTTTAGGAAACGCTATAAAAATTTTTATCTTTGTTTTCAAACGCTTCAAGTGACAATAAAACAAATTTAACAAAAGTTGTTAAAATAATTATGTGTTTACTTGTAAATGATTTTATGCTAGTAGAGGATGCAGAAAAAATAGATTTGATTCATACTCACTGTGACAGTGTTGCTGGCAGGGAACGTCTAATAATTGAATGAACTTGTCTGTAAACATCCAGCTTAGACATGCATCGGCAGGAAGTGTGATTGGCAAAACTGATTGTTACTGGTTTGGGGCCTTGAGAGAGAGGCACTGTAATTTCAAACAACTACAAAGAAGGGACAAAAAAGAAAAAAAATTATGCAGATGCTATAAAGCACTTTTAATGCTGGAGTTCAAAAAACAGTGAGATTACCTCCTTATGTTATCAAACAGATGCAGGGCACTACTGTTTCTCATAACTAACATAAAAATTATTTCTCTTAAGTATATATGTCATTTGAATAATAAGTAGTGCAGAGGCTTATGTCTCCTTCCTAGCTATAAATCACATCAGAATTATGGTAAGCAAGTAATGATTACAGAGCAGAAAGGAAACAAAATAATATATTCAAGGAAATAACTGCTCCAAAATCCCCAGATTTTCTTGTATGAAACTTAAAATATTACAGGGAGTTAAAAAGTGGCAGAGTTGTAAACATAATATGTAATTTAAAAGCAAAGTTATTGGGCGTACAATCTAGAAAACTTTGTTCAAGACCTATGCTAGTTTACTTAATGCACAGACATAAAAGATGTGAAATCAGCTTTCATTTAAAATTAAACTTCTACCTAACATAATTTTATAGTTTTCAAATATTTTTTGAATTTAGCATGTCTGAAAGAAAAATGTAAATATTAATTATGTAATAGGAAAAGTTTTTTCCTGCTATCTTGTCAGATTTTGTGAATAAAAAAAGCTTGAATTAGAGTACTAAAATTTACTTTTAAAGAATCAAATGCCTTACTTATGAAGCACTTCTGTTGTTCTGTTCTTCCTCTGAGAACAACAATTTAAAGTGAATATAAAAATTACTTAATAAAACTAAATTAATTTAAATTTCTAAGGTTCTTAAACTCTACTTTGATAAACACTGTAACAGTAAAATCCTATTCAGTAACTGTTGGATATGGTCAATTTTTGACAATTTCAAAATAGTTGACACACCGGACACTTGACACCCTTGTAGTCATGTCATCTTTTTTAAAAACAAAAAAATGGCATATGTGACAGTCTTCTGACACAGTCACTTAATACAATTTTATGTTATCAGTTGACAATCATTGAGATTATTTGATTATTTAGGAGGAAGAATTAGTTGTCTATAATTGTAATTAAGTTTGAAAAAGTAGATAGTTCAAAGTTATGAAATGCACAACTTTTCCACTCAAAATTTATATATCAATTTGAAATTATCTTATTAGATAGTATAAGGACAATGAACTGTGGGAGAAATGGGTCTGGGATTATACCAAGTCAGAATACTTCTGTTATCTGCTTACTTGGAAGTTGTGTGAATTTGGGAAAGTCATTTAACTTCTCCAGGTAGTACTTTACAATAATAAGTAAAGACTATATGTGCTAATGCATACTGATGTGGCCTATTTGTGCTCATCATAAACATGTGAGTTATTATAATTTTTAGGTTCTCATGATCCTATATATTCTCCAGAGTAAGCCCACATAAATAACCTCAACATTTGACTGCACCGTACACTAACATGATTTAGATGAATTTCATGTACAAATTCACAATTATTTATGGAGAGTGGATGAAACCTGTTGTAATATGGGGTGGAGCAATGATAGACATGTTCTGTATTACATATAAACTGTTTCAAGAGAGAATTCCACAATGTCCACATAGGTTACACTTTTTCTATTTCTTAGGGCCTATATGAATTCTACATCAAGACACAGCATCACACAAGTTAGATAAAGTGGCTTAGAAGATAAACAACTATGAATAAATCTACAAATCACTTGCTTTTTATATTTATACACTTTATAATCTGCTTAAACTCACACAGTTAAGCAAATAAAATAAATTCATGTCTAATAGACAGATGCGCATGTCTAGAGCTGAAAAGAAGTACATGTAAACCACCAATGTTTGAGTTGTAACTGATGACTTGAACTCTAATGAGATATTTGGTGTAAGCCTTTGGAATGAAGAGAAATGTCTAACGTGAAGGTGGAGGGCAGGATGGGATACTGTTAAAGCAGAGGAAGGTAGAGAGGAGCTTCCAAAAGGTGCCAGTTGGTAGGTATTTGGCATGGCGGTTCAGGCACTAGTAGGAATCCTCACATTCCTGTATCAGTGCTTGGGTTTGTATCTTAGCGTGGCTCCTGAATCCAACTTCCTGTAGATGGGCCTGCTGTGATCTCGCAGCAGGTGATTTCTCAAGTGCTTGGGTTTCTGCCATTTACATGAGATACCCACACTGGGTTATAGTTGTCCTGTGCTGGCCTGGTCCAGATATTTTTGCACCAGTCTAGGGAGTTAATCGGTAGATAAGAGTTCTCTTTAGGCCATTCTCTGTTTCACTCTTATTTGCCTGCCTTTCAAGTAAATGGGGGGAGGGGGGAGGGACTTATGGTTACAGGGTTAAATAGCTCTAGGAATCTTCAGGAAGTCAAAAAGTGTAAGAACTGAATGGAAACAATTAGTAGCAGAAGCGTTTGTAGGGTCTTCATCCAAGGGACTACAAAGGAGAAACAGGCGTGGGAACAGAGAAACAAGAAGAAACACCCCTCTCCCCGCTAGATTGGAGGGAAAGGGTTCATGCGGCTTACAATACCAGTAACATTTTGCTCAATGAATACTTCAAATGCTGCAGAATAAGTCATTACCTCAAGTGACACAAACCAAGACACAGCCTGATAGTGAAGGATAAGACACTATCTAATGTAACACATATAGTAGCTGAGGTGATGTTTTCCCATTCTTAAAGCTTTGAAGCATCAGTTCTGTTACCAACTACACCTGCTATCCCACCTCAGCCAACCATTCAAAGAAAGAGGTCACAATGATCAGTATCTGTGATTGTGCAGAGGTATCATCCATCCCTAGATAGATAATCTCCACAAACAGGATCTGTTCACACAAAAAGGGACTTGAAGAATGTTCTAGTGAAATGTAGAACAGTGAAATGCATGTTGAGTTGACAACATCCTAAAAAGATGAGCCTGGCTCTAAGCATTGCAAGGCTGGAGGAAATCTGTGATAGTGCATACAGTGACTAAAAGAATAAGCAGTTTATTTAAGGGTTACTAAAAATAAATCATTTACTTAGATTTATTGCATTTCCTTTAAGTTGTTGAAATTTTATAGCCACTAAAACTACAATAAGTCACTTTATAATAACAAAGAAAAATTATTTGTATTTTGCTACTATGCTAGAATTAACATCAAATAGTTCATAAGAACTATTTAGTGAGGAAGAATTTGCTAACTCCCTTATCAATTTTGCTGTTGCCAGCTTATCAAAATCTGAACTAATACAGCAGCAGTAAATTGCTCTCAAAAAGTCATAATCTTTAAAAACTTGTGCTTAAAAGAAAAATGATTATTTTATACAGTAATGAAATATGAATCCTAATTCTGTTATCTATTTCTAATTTAAAAAGGTGACCAACAGCCTTTTGTTCTGTGTTTACATTCATAAGAGTACAAAATTTGTGTATTATATTTTGCATGAGCAAATAATTCTACATATATTATATTTACTCTGTAAATACTAATCGATGATGCAATTTGACAATGTGATTATCATTAGTTATGTTGAAAATGACTTTCCTAAAATTGTTTCATGATATAAAGTGAATTACTCTTGAATAGATAATGCTAACTTGCATCTAATTTAAGATTTAATTAGTAACAATAAACTTCTGTATTGAGACGGATGTTATATATTTTTGAAATAGGCATATATTGATAGTTGTTTGCATACAATTTTTTCAGTTTTGAAAATGACCAGAAAGACATGAACGAAGGAGATATTAAGTCATGCTGGAAATCTGAAAAGAGCCCGTGTATTCTGAAGAACATAATCAACAAGGGAAAAGGGAAGTCTTTCCAAGTGAGAAGTTTATGATTACTAACAACTGGAATTCTTTAATAAGAATATATAATAGTCAATTCTCATCACAAGAGTGGACCTAAAATAAAGCCACAGTATAAAACAATAGGTTGCTTACTACAGTGTAGCAACCATGGTAAAGCAACAATTAATTCTTACTTATGTCACAGGCCATTTATGCAAGTGGCATAGAATTTCAACATCCTAGCTTATGGCTTAGTTTTAAGTTATAAAGGATAGCTGTGTTCACTTGGATACAAAGATGATCTCAAAGTAAAATTTCTTGACATCTAAAATATACTCAGATTCTTCCCAGATCATAATATCTAATATAATAATTTAGATTTAAGTATTCTAATTTTAAATTCATTAACAAAAGGATTTTGTAGCCCCTAGAGTATACAATTAATGATTGTTAAAATTCAGGTTTAAGCACCATACAATTTAAAAAAATCTTTTGGGTCAGGCTGAAGTCAAGACCCAGGAATTTTTCCCATATGCCCAATTTTAGTTAGCTTTATGTCCGTGTCAGAATCAGAAAAAGAGGAGTTCTTTTTTTTTTTTTTTTTAAAGATTTATTATTATTGGAAAGCCGGATATACAGAGAAAGAGCAGGATCTTCCATCCGATGTTTCACTCCCCAAGTGAACTGCAAAGGGCCGGTGCGCGCCGATCCGATGCCGGGAACCAGGAGCTTCTCCAGGTCTCCCACGCGGGTGCAAGGTCCCAATGCATTGGGCCATCCTCGACTGCTTTCCCAGGCCACAAGCAGGGAGCTGGATGGGAAGTGGAGCTGCCGGGATTAGAACCGGCGCCCATATGGGATCCCGGTGCGTTCAAGGCGAGGACTTTAGCCGCTAGGCCACGCCACCGGGCCCAAGACGAGTTCTTAAAAAGGGCATAAGATACTTGCCTCTGCCCAAGAAGGTGCTTTTAGCAAGACAAAAGTTCCACTTCTTCCTTCTGGTTTGTTGTTCTATCATGAGAATGGGAACAAATTACCCATCATACCCCTCTGATGACTTTTTGTTTTATGAACAGCAAGCAAGACAGGTTTACACTTCTAGCCTTCTGATGGGTTTTGTCCCCTCCTTGTTGTTGATTGTTAACTGTCATTCATCTCACCTGAATTGTGCTGACCCAGCACTGACCATTGAAGCCATCTGGGAAATGAACTAGAAGATGGAGGATTCGTTTCTCCATCTCTCCCTCCCTCTGTAACTAATGTTCAAACAAATAAATATTTTAAAAATATCTCTATTTATACCCAAATACATCTGTAAATACATTCTTACTATACTTAATTTTTGAAATAATTTCAGCTCTAATAATCTTCTAATTCTGTATCTGTACCTATTGTTCCTCACAATTGTCCAAAATAAACGCCTTATAATAAATTTATATGATTAACAGTGTTTTCGAAGCAATTTTTACCTAGGACTTTTAAAAGTATGTAATTAATAATATAATAATTATCACTATCAAAAAATAATCTTTTGAAAATGGCAAAAGATTGGGCAAGTGTCCCAGCACAGCAGGTAAAGTGTTGCAGCACAGAGGTGCAGCTATGACCTGTGACTCTGTACCCTGATGGGTGCCCATTTGTGCCTTTGCTGCTTTACCTCTGGTCCAACTCCCTCTTAATGGCCTAAAAAAGCAGCATAAGATGGCCAAGAGCTGGATTCCTGCCACCCATTTAGGAGAACTGGTTGAAGCTCATGGGTTCAGCCCAACACAGCTCTAAACCTTGTAGCCATCTGGGGAGTGAAGGAGCAGATGAAAGGTTTCTATCTCTCTCTCTCTCTGTAATACTGACTTTCAGATAAAACAAATAAACCTTAGAAAAATTTTTGAAATAGTAGAGAAAGTGTTACTTGGTGTTTTATCAAGTATTTCTACTACATACACTGTCATTAACAGTCTATGTATCTTTCCTTGAATTTGAGAAAAACTGTATAGATAATAATTCTAACAGACTCACAACTGGTACTGAATTCATTTTAACATACTGTTATGAATAAAACTTTCAGAGTGCTATAAAATTATCACAAAATCAAAAGCGTTAGAAACATTGAATAAAATTTGTTAATAATATCAGGACCTTAAGTTGGAAAAAAAGAGATATTTTTCATTGATGACTTAATTATTTTCTCAAGGCAAGTGTTATTCATTAAAACAAACGGTATTGGAGCATTTGGTTGCACATCAGGAAAAAATCTAATTTCAGCAATGTGCTTGCCAAATAATTTGCTAAAGATACAATACAAATCATGAATACATATGAAAGCAATAAAATTACTATGACAGTAATAAATTAATGATTGAGACTGCCACAACATTCTGTTTAATTAATGGAAGAAAGAGTTATGTCTCTGTAAAGAAAAAAATCCTTTAAGTTTCATTATAAAGTTATATATTTACTGAGATACATTTTTCTGTAAAATTTTATGAAACATTCAACTTAAGTCAAATATCATTTGGAATTCCATTGATAATATATATATTTCTTATTTCATTATAAAATAATTAAAAACAGAAATAGTGGCTACTTTTTAAGATGGGCATACACTCTTGGATAATACTGGTATATGGCAGAAATAGCTCATAGGGCCTTAGCTCCCAGACTCCTGGCAGGAACAAATGAAATATGTAAAGACACTCTAATTTCTTCAGTTCTAGCGGTACACTTTCAATTAAGTCCCAAGAAGTTAATAATATTCACTTATTCATTCTTATCATCATTAAAATACTTAAAGTAAATATTGACATCTAAATGCATTTTAATCCACATCTGTGGCTTGAAAGGAGATGACTTTCCCCTCCTTTACTATTTCTATCACATAATTTACCTTCCATAAAATTCACTTTCGACTTTTTAGCTGTGTCTCTTATATATACCGTTTCTCACAAGAAAATACATTCTAAAGCATGTGTTTATGAAAGAGTTCAAAAAGACATTCACTCCCTAACTTTTCAAAGCCACTTAGATATTGGTTGTGGAGGACTTTGAAAGAGTTGTTATTGATTACTTCACTTTGGAATGCCTAAGCGCATATGGTTTTACTTTTCAACGAATGGCTGGCTTCCTCACACATTCTGATAACCTGCCCTCACTGAGTTCCACAAAAATATTTCTAAGAAGTTTCTGTAAAAACCTTACTTACAGTATATTGTTCTTACAATTTATGCAATTCTAATTGATAACTTTGGTTGCTAAGACACGTGTCTTGAACCCTTTCCACTAAATGACATTCTTTCTCTTTATTTAGCTTTAAAAAATTCAAAAACTTCTGTTTATATTCTAATGAAATTATCACCCATTCCCATTTAAATTGCATTGATAACATAATAAATCAAATAAATTCAGGAAAAGGTGCTGTTCAAACATAAGCTTTTGCAAATGTAAACCCAGTATGAATGTAAACAGCACCCTGCTGCCTGCAGAGGAGCAGCATGTCTGTAAGCCTTTTTGTACAAAGGATTACCAAAATCTTTGTACTTCCTCAAAACAGCTCTGCTACTTTTATTCACTTGAAACACATGGAAATCTCCATTAAGGTAGGATTTGTAGAGTGCTGCATACCAGTTACATAGTTTGGAGTACCACACAATAGGTAATCAATAAAAACTTGTTTCATTACATTCAAATTTAAATTACTTTTTTCAATACAAAAGAAAACTCATCATTGGGCAGGATAAATACACAACATTACAAAATCAGAGAAAAAAATGGATTGGAAAATACATGATGACTTTTGGTTTACCCTTGACCTGGCTGTTTCTTTTCTGTTGTAAAAATTCTCTAAAGATTAGCAACCGTTCCAAATTTTATTTTTTTAATATCTATATTTTTTATTAATTACTTTGCATCATGTGACACAGTTTCATAGGCCCTGGGAATCCCCCAACCCCTCCCTGAACCCTCCCACCATGGTGGATTCCTCCACCTTGTTGCAGTATTACAGATCAAATTCAGTCAAGATTCTTTCATTGCAAGAGTATACCAAGCATAGAGT
Organism: Ochotona princeps; assembly: GCF_030435755.1. Lineage (NCBI taxonomy): Eukaryota > Metazoa > Chordata > Mammalia > Lagomorpha > Ochotonidae > Ochotona > Ochotona princeps. The sequence goes on along the minus strand of NC_080842.1, from coordinate 30,766,568 downwards.
CCAGCATCTTATTGTTCAGGTAAATTCAACAGTTTCTTGGGGAGAACATCTCTGGTCTGAAGGCAGAGCTGGCAGAATATCATCCCGATCAATTAAAAGCCACAACATAACATCAACAACATTTTACAACATTATGGAATTAATTGACATGGTATTGAGTAATCAATATGTTAAAAAAATGCAAGTTCTTAACCACCTCCTGTGACTACTTCACTGACATTTCAATTTTAGTTTATACACAGAACCGGCTGCTATACACCTCCATTCCAAATTTTAAACATTTACTACTATGAATAGGTTCTCAAGTCTGTATCAAAAGACTCATTTAGTTTTCTAAAATTTCAATTATATGTTCAATCTTCTACTAGTATTTCTTCTACTGAAATAGTATTCAGACTCCTCAAAATCAGCACATACAAAACAGTACAGTTAACACAAAAGTGTTTTTCTTTTCAAGTATTCATTCTATTCAGTTCCAAGCACTTGCTATGTACAAACATGCAGCAACCAAATATCATAACCAAATGTCATAACCAAATATCATCTTTGCTTCAGAGGCATTTAGAGCCTAGAGAATAAAACCTTACAAACAAGTGTAGCAATAATGCTCAGAATGGATGCTCTCAGACTATAACGCAGGATGTGACAGACATCTAAGATTTAAGATGAGTAGAAATTCACTCCTTATGTAGGAATATGGGAATCATTTACGAGATGTTTCAAACATAGATTATAGCATTATAATGATCTAGAAGAGGCAAGCATAGTTGATTCAATATTTATAGAAGAAAGTAACCACTGTTAATGCATGCTAAATAGACTGGAGGGTATAAGTGTTTAGGTGTAAGACCAGTTTCTAGGCTACTCCAAGTGTAATAGTCCAGGTAATAAAAAAAATTAATATTAGAAGAATGAAGATGCTAGATTTGGCAGATAAATAGAGAATTAGAACTAGTGACTGGTCTTTCTGAGAAAGGAAGAATAAATGGATGAATGAAGAAAATCCTAGAAAGAGAAAAGGACTCTTATCTCTTTGCTTCATTAAATAAACTGATATTTTTAAAAGACTAAACTAAATGTACAGCATAAATAAAGGATCTCATTGCTTTCTATGGAAAAAGAATTTATCTTCAAGGTAACAGTTTTGCAGCTTATCCCAACAAATACGTGTTAGCAAATGTCAGAGAACCAACTCCCTGAAACGGGGAAAAAACACTGTGAATGTTTCTATGCTGCATTTGCCTTGGGGAGGACAGTTTTGCCTGGAACTAAACAGGCCTTTGCATTAGCTGTGTAGCATGTAGAGGTATAATCTGTGAACAAAACAGATTTTTTTTTTGGCCTTTATGGAGGAGACAGATACACATACCATAATAATTAATATATGATTGTATACTAGGCTCATACGAATCTATGATTATATACTATGAGCTACAAGTGCAAAAGAAGAAAAATATGAGAACTATAAAGAATTAAGTCAAAATATTCTATTTAATCTACAGAGGTTAGAGAAATTTTGCCCAAGGACTTCCTTGAGCAACTTGACTGTTGAGCTAAAACTGAAGAATTGAACCTTAACAAAGAGAATACTTAGGTTACATCAGGTTGACTTAAAGATATGTGTAAACCAATGGAGGCAGAAGGAAATGGTGGTTCCCAAGAATGAAAGATACACTAGAACATCGTATATACAAAACAGAAGTTCCAGAGATGGTTACATTAGATGATGTTGAAGAGGAAATCATTAGCCAAATAATCAAGGATGTGATAAAACATTCAGTTATAAGTTTAAGAGCAATGGGAAATTGCGTACATGTCTATATGATGGGGGCTGACAACATCAGATCTATGCCTTCAAAAAATGCAATCAGAACGAAATCAGAGGAGAGGAAGAATAGGGAAAATGGATGTGGGGAGAGTTGAGAAGATGCTGTTTCGTAAGAAAGAGCATCACAGGCATGCTGAATTGTGATACTGGTATGCACAAACATTCAAGATACTTGAAAGGGTTATTTTATTTGGCAGCAGATTGAATTTCTGAAAACAAAAACACAAACAAAAAACATGAGTAGAGGCGAAGTCACCCAGTGAGAGAGGGAGAAGAATTAGAACCATACGTAGAAGACCACAGTGTTTTTGTAGTGCAGATACTGCTTTTGGGATGAGGTAGTGAAATCTAGCAGAACCTGTTAAATTGGTATAATTTTATTCAAAAATGTACAATATAACCTACACAACTATTTTGTTCTTGTGAACCAAGGTTTGACTATCATTCAGTAAAGATTCAGGGACAGAAATGAACCAAAGATAAGTGCTGTCATGCTTTAACTGTCTATATGTTAGTGTGTTAAAATATTGAAAACTTTTAGGCACTAAAATGTAATTATGTTCTCACAATCATAGATTTTACTAATAGCTTCAAAACACCTCAATATGTTTAGAACCACAATGTTTGTCTTGCTGATACGTGTTAGAATAAGCTCTATATTAGTTGCCTTACTTTTAAGAAACAGAAACTAAATTATGCCCCTACTTAATACGACAACAATAATATAAGCCCAGAAAGTATCATGTTTTAATATATTTTAATCTTTAGGATTGAGACAGAGGGAGAGTGATAGAAAATTCAGCTTCATATATTTTTTTGTTTCTTCCTACAAATATTTATGTCAGTAATAGTTTATTTTTTCATTAAAATTAGGGACTGTGGCTGCCTTTGCGTTTTAGCAGTTAAAGCCATGGCCTGAGATGTTGGCATCCAATTGCAGGTGCTGGTCTGTGTCCTGGCTCCTGTACTTCTCATCCAGCTCCCTGTTAATAGCATAGGAAAGACAGTAGAATACATTTCAAGAGTTTAGGCCACTGTCACCCAAGTGGGAGTTGTGGACGTTGCTCCTGGCTTCTCCCTGGCCCAACAATAGTTGTGGTGACCATTTGAGGAGTGAACCAGGGAATGGAAGATGTCTCCCTCTCCCCCTCTCTGTCTATAACCCTGACTTTCAAAATAAATAAAGTCCTCGAAAGAAACACAAAAACTAACAAATGAAAAACTCAGAGACCAAATAATCTTTATAGGAAACACTTAATAAATCTTCAAAGTATGGGAAAATGCAGTTAAATAATTACACATTCACTTTCATTTTTATTTAAATTTCATTGAGAGTATTTTTGGTTAGTAGCAGTCAAATACATCAGCTAATGCTTATATGAAATTAAAATGTTACATTACTATCATTTCATCCTGAAAAATCAAAGTGAACATCAAACAACTTTCCAAAGGTCAAGAGGATAGCTCTGAATATAACCAGATTGTTTTATTAGTCCAACTCTCAGTCTTTAGGTCTACAGTAACCAAGGTCTTGTCTTTTAGAAAGAAGCAGTGTAACAGCCTACCCACAGTACTGGACTTCTCCAGATGGCATCCAGGATTTTTCAGTACACTCCAACACTCTCATAGTTATCATCAGCAAATATTCATCACCCATAAGAACCAACCTTTCTTTCATGAAAGACCTACAACATTTGTGTGTGCATATCTGCTATGAAAATCTCTGACTGTCACTGAAATTTGAGAACAACTCCTTAGCTCTATGCTACACTTTGTTCAAGGTATCTGATACTTAAGGTTGGGGTTATTTTGCTTTTGAATGCAGCAAAATGCATTTGTTTGGTAGAATGGTTTATTTCAATACTACACACCATTCCACAGAACATGTGCATGTAATTATGTATTCTGAATATGTAATCTATGCTGTACCTCTATCTCCAGAAAACGGAACAATTTAAAAGGTTTTTTTTCTGCCAGAGGAAACACTTATTTTTGAAAAATAACACATGAATGTTGATATATATGTACAGCATATGTGCATATGTGTGTTATTTTCTTCACTAAGCTCTGATCCTATCATATGAACACAGCTAATGAAGCCTCAATTACTCTCTTGTGTCATCAGAAACAAAAAGCGTTGTTTTATGATTCAGGCATGGCTAAAATGAGAAACACCTACCGTTTTGCTGAGGTAGCTTGTGCTGGTGTTCATGCACTGTTGCCCCTCACTGTTGCAGCAGCCCCCACATCTGTAGACGGACACACATGGAGGTTTAAAGAAGGTGTTTGTTGCTGCTCCAAATTCCTTCCCCACATCTATACACACCTCACGTGGCATGCATTGAGTCTTTCTCCACTCATTATCAATACCTGTCGAGTCATAGGAAGTTCGTAAGTCATATAGAAACCACCAGAGGAGAAAAAAGCCCACAGCAACTGGATGCCACTCACATTTGATTTCAGATTTTCAAATTTTCAATTAAGAAGAAATTTAGACAAATACTTGGCAGCATCCTAAATTGCTCTGTGACTGGGTTTATAACAATACTTAACAGAACAACTGAGGCTATTTTAAGAAAATCATTTCTACAGCTATGTAATAAGCTAAATTAGGATTATACTCTTAAAATTACACTAATATTCCATAACACTGGTGTTTGGTTTTTTGTGCTTAAGAAAGTGGGAATTTAGTATATGCATGTTTACAGCTTGTGCAGAAATGGAGCAATGTCATTTGCTAAAGAAGTGTTATATTCATGTGGTCTCAAAGCAAATGTAAAAACTTGATTTCATTTTCACTTCAGTATAAATGAGAATATAGTTATGGCTTTGGACTTCATTCAAAAATCTTTAAGGCAGGCTATTTGACAACATTAGCTCATTTAATGACAATAACTATGTGAAATGTAAGGCTATTTTCCATCAGCCCAGACTTCTATCCTATATTAACCTTCGTCAGGAAAATCAAATAATCAAATTTTCCTGCCCCCTTCATGGTCACTTGGAATTCTTTCTCCAACAAGTGAGTGGCTTACCTATAATACTGTTGACTCTTTACTGCATTACAAATGATGTACTTCCTAAGTGTTCTAGTTTATTTCTCCCATATTTCCCCTAAAATAAAATTTTCGGAAAAAAAAAGGACATAAACTCTTGGTTATTCAACCATGAAGCCATTGTGTTTGCTTGATTTTGTTCTCAAAATATTTTGAAATAGCAAACTTTTACAGTGATTAGTATCTAACAACTGAAGGGATTTGTTCTTTTTTTTTTTTTTTTTTTTTTTTTTTAAAGATTTATTTTATTTTTATTACAAAGTCAGATATACTGAGAGGAGGAGAGATAGAGAGAAAGTGGAGCTGCCGGGATCAGAACCAGCAGCCATATGGGATCAAGGCGAGGACCTTAGCCACCAGGCCATGCTGCCGAGCCCGAAGGGATTTGTTCTTGAAAATTAGCCCACAAATTGCTTACAATGGCACTGTAGGCAATACGGACTAGACACCTCATCCGCCTTACAAAAGTGCAGCACTAAGTAAGATTTCTATGAAGCAGAAAGGCAACAAGTGGAATTTTCATTGGTTTCTGAGCTTGTTTTGAGAGAAACAAAGCATTTCTAAGCATAAATCCAGAGAAAAAAAATTATGCTTAATTATTTTGCAAGACAAGAAAGCTTAAATGATTAAATTAACGTGTGTAGGGAGGATTTATAACTAAATTTCTACCATGGGGTTAACACATGAATGTGTGTTGATACATACATACTTTTCTATCTACATGTGCATTTCAACAAATCATCTTAAACACTCAATTGTGTGATCATTAAATGCTGTATTTTAAAAATGATTGTTTATTTTATTTATTTTCAGCCCTAAATGTAGAAAAATGTTGAAATTAGAGGACAAGGCTGATTTTCATTAATTCGATATCTGAGAATTTTATTAGACATATTGTTTACCATACTTACTTTTTAAGATCTCTGCATTATAATGTGCTGCAGCAAATTTTATCGTCTCTTCTGTCCTTGTCTTGAGGTTGGGCTGTTCTTTATTATGCTGCCAGCCTCCTTTCCTCAGCTGACACTTGTACATTTTCCAGTATTCTGGGTAGAGTACAGTCATGAGCTCATCCACACTGGACACAGATCGCAACTGTTCCTCCAGATCTTTGCCTAAATAAGCCTGTCAAAGAAAAATGCAAGATCACTTAACTTTATTAAGAGTTTTGGAAAGAGGTACACTAAAAAGTCTTTAGACTTAAAGTTGCATAGACTATATTCCCTAATTGATTACTCATGAATCACTTAACTCTTCTTAGCAAAATTATACTCTGATTTATAGTTTTAGGAATTAACATGAGGTTATTTTAAAAAAGCTCACAGAAATGAATTAAAGCATGCTTATTTTGGTGCAAAAATTAAGAAATCCAAGTTAAATTTTGTTCCTTATATGCAATTTCCATGAATTTTGAAAATTCATGCAAAATTTTAAAAAGAATTTAAATCCCCTGTATCAGTGTATTTTGAAACTTTTTAACAGCAAAATAAACTGACCTTTTATACTGAATTACCCATATACTTTTTGAAGTTTAATTCACAGTATTAAAATTTACATTGTTTTAAAGGCAAAATTATAATGATAAATAACTTCAAAAATAATTTTTACAAGTAGCTTTTATTTTATATAACTGATGAATTTGTAAGTTTGAAAATTTGTTTAATTTATAATTACTCTCAGGTAAGTAAAATTAACTGAAAATTTCTCTACTGATTTTCAGTTGTTGGGCTGATGTTTGTAATTTAGAATTGTACTTTCACAGAGATATTTTAGAATAAATTATTACACAATGGTAGAGTTCAGTAACAGCAATAAATTAAGGTATGTATTGTGGCAGAATTGCCCAATAATATTTTAAAAATTAATTATCCAGTTTTTTTATGAAGAAGATATGAAATAGTTCAGAGAACACTAAGCTGATAATTACAAAAGTTAACCATTTCTGTAATTACACCCAGTTGTGTAGAATATTTCAAGATATGTGCCAGTAGTTACAACATCTAAGAAATTTTTTTCAATTTCACTCAGAAGTTAGGAAAAATGGCTTTTTAAACTTATTTATGGGCGATGTGCTGCAACTTTTATTCTATATAGCTATGACTATTCTTGACTTAAAAACCAAATGCATAATATATGCAATACTTTAAACACTGGTTTTCAAAGTTCAGTGTGCATGGAAATCAACTGGAAAACTGGTACAATCAGCAGTGACTGGCCCCTGCCCTCCTCCCTACGTATTCTTGAACAAAGATAAACAGTTTACATTCATTCTACAATTCGTAGTTTTTCCTTTCTAATACTTGAAATTCAAAATGAACAAAATTGCCTTTATATGCAAATATTAATTAATTAAAACTCTCATTTTTTAATAATCTAAATTATGCTGCTATTGGTAATTTTGTATTGTATGCTGACAAAGATAGTCTAATGAAATTTTCTTGCATTAGTATGCTCTCCTGAAAAAAGAAGCAATAAATTATATAAACTATTCTTTCCTATTAGACAACCATATTTTGTATAAATGTTGGAGTCCCCATTTCTCATTTGGTAACTCTGTAATATGAACACATCATTCAATCATGTTAGGTCCATGTTATAAAAAAATTTTTATATAATTCAACTGTCTTCTAGAATATGCAAGGTGAATTTTGATACACACCTATATAAAACAAAATTCTGTTGAATAAGTGAAGGGACAGATGAAGAGATCTTATTTTAAATGGAAATGACAGGTTACCTTCTCATGTTTATGGATTATACACTTTTGAAATAAGAGCCTAATAAAACCACATATTAGACCAAATTCAAGAATTCAAAGTGCTTAAGAATCTCAAAGAGTTATCAATGGATAAAATGTTACAAAATTAAAACTGATTCTAAAAATCCCATAGGGGGATTTGTGAATGTTCAAGGAATATATGAATGTCAAACTTGTTCACAGTTTGTATGTACATCAAAGCATAGCATAAACTTTAAGAATGCATGTTTTGCCAATTATAGCCCAGTAAAACTGCAAGCACTACATAGGCATATCTATGCTCACTGCTACCTGGAGAAAATATCATCAACAGGTCTTTGCTATCCATAGTTTATTGAGCATCGCTAGAATACATGATGCAGCAAGGAACATTTTAAATCCCTGGTGCTATTTACCCCACAGTTCAGCAAAGATTAAAGTCAAGTTCTGATCTATGCTAGTGAAACTAAGTTCAGAAACAAGCTTGAATTCTTCCACCATTAGAGAACTCAATACAGCACTGTTCTACAAGGCAATGGATGTCATACACAAAACATTAAGAAGAGGTGCTTTCAGAGAATGTTACTTAAAGATCTAAGCCAAGTGAAAGAGTTTTGTACTTTAAAATACAGAAATTGATAATCACTATTATAACATTTATTTCTGTAAAAAAAAATAGACTCTCCACAACACACAAATCAAAGAGAGAACAGCATAAGCATGTAATTCACAATGGAGAAAACAACATAAAAAATGAGATACCAGTAGCAGATAAAATTATTACATTTGTAGTGTATTCTTCGGCTGAAAAAAAAGCCTTGTGAAGAAACATTGAAATACAGAATAATTATTTGTGTGGTAGAAAACATTGTAGACAAAAGACAAGAACACAGGAAATTATTTTTTAGTATATATGACAGATGAAAAAGACTAATAAAGAACATAAAAGTTATGAAATCATAATGTGCATAGCACTTCAACTTGAAGGATTCTGATATAGCTCTGATACAGAACTAATTTGTGGTTGTTGAAACTTCTTCAGAGACCTCAAAATAAAAAAGTGAACATGAATGTTGAATGGTTAGACTGTAGTGTGTATATCTAAGATGTTGATTACCTGAATATTTTCACTCAAAGCATTTCTTTGAATATTATTTCTTTCTTTAAATTTCCAAAGATATGGATGCCTTTTCTATTAGCAACTGACTTGTAAATGGATACACAATTACAATACAAATTTTAAGCCATCTAAAAATAAATCAAACTTTACATTCCAACTTGGGTGAGTCAGTTAGGTGATCACAAAAGTTACTTTTGTGGGGAGCACTGTGGCTTAGCACAGTGCTATATGGAATAGTTCAGAGAACACTGAATCTGCCCTGTGAGTACTGGTTTGTGTTACAACTGCTCCACTCCTAAGCTAGCTGACTGCTAATGGCATCGGAAAAGGAGCAGAGTATGCTCTAAGTACTTGGGCCATTGCCACCAATGTGAGAGACCTGGATGAATCTCCTGGTTTCTACCGGCCCATCGCTGGCCATTGTGAGCATTTTTGACAATGAACTAAATGATCAAAGACATCTCTTTCTGTCTGTCTCTCTCTTTCTCCAATTCTGATTTTCAAAAAAAAAGTACATTTGAAGGTTACCTTCTTGTGCTTGTTAGAAAGAAGGCACAAACGCATTTCAACTTTCCAATCTGGAACATCCCAGTCAGTGTTACACACTGAACAAGACCTGGTTCCCCAAACTCATGCATATGTTCAAGCCTCAAAGTTCTCCATTAACAAATCATGGGTTAAGATTAATAGTTGACATGGTTAGGACTGGTGAATTGATCTAATTATGTGGCTAAGAATAGGGTCATGGGGATGTGTTCAGGTCTTGGACACTTGTCCCTAGAAAGAAGATCTTGTAAGAGAATTGGTTATTTGGGCTGAGCTCTGCCTGGGTTCTCTCTGGGATTATTTCCCCACTAGCAGGATACTGTATGACAGCAGCTCCATCAAAGGTGGACTCAGGGGTTCCTCTGCTTCCTCACACTTGTGCTTGGTAAATCTGTAGACTGTGATTTTACGAAGGCACTTTTAAAAGTGTGTGAGAAATGCACATTATCAGGCCAGGTGTGATAGCCTCATGGCTAAAGTCCTTGCCTTGCAGGTTCCAGGATCCCATATGGGTGCCAGTTCCCGTCCCTCAGTTCCACTTTTCATCCAGCTCCCTGTTTGTGACCTGGGAGCAGCAGAAGATGGCCCAAAACCTTGGAACCCTGCACCCATGTGTGAGAACTGGAAGATGCTCCTGGCTCCTGGCTTCGGATTGGCTCAGCCCTGGCCATTGTGGTCATTTAGGGAGTGAACCAGCAGATGGAAGATCTTTCTCTGTGTGTCACCTCTCTGCAAATCTGACTCTTCAATAAAAATAAGTAAATCTTTTTTTAAAAAATGCATGTTATCTTTTAAATAGAGTTTTCCACAAATGTTCTGAAATACTCTTAAAACTGAGTTTTTAAAAATAAAAGTTAAGCCAAATATTGGATTAGGTGGCAGACTAGAAAACATGTTAACTGTTGGAAATCATACGTATGTGAGAAAATTGGTGTCACATCCTTGTAAGGAGTTTAAAACTGTTATGTTTCATATGACCTTAACAAACGACTTTACCTAAGGTTCAGTGAAAGTGTCACAGTCAGGATTCTTTACCCCTTAGGCCGCCCACATCCATGTCTACACCAACTTGTCAGGCCACCCTGACATAACCATGGAAGCAGATATATCAATTGCAATTTAACACTGGAAGTTTTTGCTTCAGATGTTCTACTGCCAATGTTGAAAATAATGACATAACCGAAAAAAGACCTCTTTATATCTATTGTTCAAATTATTATTTATGAAATAAAAATAAAGTAACTTCTTAGTTTGTCATGTGTTTGAATTTAGTAAAAATTATATATTTATTTTACTGAATTCTCAATAATGGTGGGTCTTACAAAAATACTTTCACTATTCATTTTTTTATTACGTTACTTTAGAAGAAACTTAAGTCAATGTTAAAATAAACAAATTGTCAGTCATCTTTATACTCAATGTAACACTTGAGCACTTATCTGACTTTTATTCTAGAAAAGAGCTCACAGGGAATCATTGGACAATGACAAAATGATCTCATGAAAATCAACTTTCTTTCAAATACGATTTAAATTGCATTTTAAAAAATAGCACTAAGCAGGTAAGGCAAAAAGTAACAACAAAGCAATAACAAGACACTGTTATACGGAATACTAAAGAAACACAAATGGACTGAAACTTATTAACACTGCAGTCTGGATATCTGTAGAATACTGGCTCTTCAGTGGGGCTGTGGCCTCTCTATTCCAGTGAAACTTGGTAACGTATAGATACATCTTTGGTGTTGCAAACTCTAAGGGTGCTACTGCTGCTGGCAACTAGTTAGCAGCCACCAGGAATGCTGTTAAACACTCTATGATGCACAGGATGAACTCTTATAAGAAAAATATCATCCAGGCTTAAGTATTATTGCTGCTTCTGAGGACGTACAAGAGCAAAAACTGGCCTTAAGAGTGGATCAGAACTTGAACCCAGTACCATGATATAGGATGGGCTTGTCAAGCAGTCTTCACTGCTAGGACAAATGCAGCCCCCTTCTTTGCTATTTTAAGAACCAACAGATGTTAATTATATTTAGAACTGGAAGCTAGTATTAGTAATTCTGTTTGTCAGAAAACAGTGAAAAATATTCACCAAGAACCTGAACAAAGCATAAACACAATTAGATGAATTTTGGACAAGCTGAATAAACTCCTGTAATCATAGCCAGATCAATATGCAGAGAAATGATCACATCCCTAGCATTTTGTTTATTCTCCTTCTCAGTTATAACTAAGCATTGCTCTGACTTCTAGCAACAAAGGTAGTTTATTTTGAATTTACACAAGGTTCGAAATCTTTAGTGGTGAGCTCCTGTTCTATACCTTGTTTGTCAGGTTCATCCTTATCAAGTGAAGCAGATGCTTTCACTGCTGTTTGGTTTTTCATATTATGAGCTACTACAATTTGTTTATCTTCCCAACGCTTAACATGTCTTTTGATGAACACAGCACGAATTTGGGGAAAGAGTCAGCTTTATATATATGGCCTTAAACATTTTTCCAGGGTCTAGTGCCAATTACAGGGCTGTATGTGGGTTCCCTTGTTCCATGTCCTTTTCCAACAATCAGTGTATTGTGTTGGTTTTAAATCTGCAGTCATTCTGGGGGCTGTGATAGAATCGCACTGTCCTTTTAATATTCAGTCCTAGAGGACTGATGATATTCAACATTCTTTCATGTGCTAATTTGATCTTGGTTTGCATCTCTCTCTTTTTTTAAAAGATTTAATTATTTTTATGGTAAAGGCAGATCAGATTTACAGAGAGGAGAGACAGCTCTTTCACCATCTGCTGGTTCAATTCCCAAATGGTCACAATGGCCAGGGCTGAGCCAATCCGAAGCCAGGAACCTGGAGCATCTTCCAGTTCTCACCCATGGGTGCAGGGTCCCAAGGTTTTGGGGCATTCTCCACTGCTTTCCAGGCCACAAGCAGGGAGCTGGATGGGAAGGGAGTAGCAAGGACAGGAACAGGCACCCATGTGGGATCTCTGCACTTGCAAAGTGAGGAGTTAGCCACTGAGCCATCATGCTGGGCCTGGTTTCCATCTCTTAAAAAAAAGTGTCAACTCTAAGCTTTCTGTTCACTTATGGTGGTTGTATTATTTGTTATTGATTACTAAGTGTTCTTAAATTTGTGGGCATATGATTTTTTTTTTCAAATACAAGTATGTATGATGCAAACATCTTATCCCACTATCTAATGTGTATTTCCACTCTTTTTATAGTGGTTTGATGAACAAAAGTATTTTTTGGTAAAGACACTTTCTCTTACGGCTAGTGCTTTGGATGTATTCTTTTACAAATATTTGTTGACTCCAAGATCATGAAAATTTTTATCCTCTTGTATTTTTTTAGAAGCTTTTAGTTTCACTTTTCCCCTTTGTGACTACCAGGGACTGACAATTGAATTTTTAGAATAGTGAGAGATAAAGATCAAGATTCTATTATTTCTCATATGTAACTGATCCAGCACCAGATATTGAAAATCCCACTCTGTTACCACTTGTCCCTTTTCTGTGAATCATGTGACTACGGACTCTGGCTCCATCTGCAAGCTCTTTGGTTTGTTTCAGTGATTGTCCACTTTATGGCAGTATCATAGCTTTCACATCAATTCAATATCAAACATAATTTTGGCTTATACCTGTGGTGTCCCAAATTGCACTCATATCATTAATATGTAAATATTTTAAAAATTTCATTTCCTTTGCGCTTACAATTAATTTTAAATATGGCTTTAGAAAACATTTGAGGTTGTTAATGGAATTACAGAATATATCTTCAGTGCACACCTACATATTTACAGATAGCTCTAGACAGGAATATCATTGATAATGGTAACAGTAAACATGTGGTTAGTAATTATATGGAGATATTCATTAAACTCTATTAATTTCATTAACAGGTTAAATTCTTAAACCATATGTTAGCATTGGTTTTCCATCTCTGTATTTCTTATGAAATCTTGATTTCTACAACTATCTGTAAATGTTACTTGAGGTAAGTTTCTAACAAAATGTCTTGTGGAATTCTGTGTTTCCAGCACATATTAACCTTAGAGAATAGTATAGCATCATAGCAGTAGCATGTGTTTTGGGTATAGATAACACTTGTGTTTAAATCTTAGATTCTTCAGTGACTTGTGTGAACTTTGAGGCTCGTTTCCTCAACTGAAATATTGGGATTTACCACAACAATTAAACTAGCTACAATGAACCCAATATGCAAATAACACATCGCAGTAAGCAATTCTGAATAACTGCCTTTACTTTCCGATAAATTTGCATTTTATTGCCATTTTATTTTTTGATTAAGCATGGGATGAGCTGATTAAGCTTATACATTTTTGAGATAGGTAACATTTTCTTCATCAGAGGTCTCCAAATACAATGAAACATTTTAATTTTGCATTCTGTTCGTTTATTTCATTATGCCTCTTTATGCATAGAAGCTAATAATAAATATCTATATTCTATAAAGTTCATATGAAAGATCCATAAAAGGTAAAACATGTGCCTTTTCTCAAATGGGTGAGATGTGTGTAAAGGCAAGGTAATTCAACAGAAAGTTATCGGTTTCCTTATTACTACTCCAAAGGATTACTACATGAGGGCTGAAAGCCTGAGTAATCAGGGTCCATTAAGTTGATGAAAATATGCAGGAAGACAGAGAGTAGAGGAAGAGACAAAGATGGTTATCAGGGAGAAAAGCATATCAGATAAAAAGAATTCTAGCTTCTCAAGGAACCAGGGTTAAGAGCAAATATTCCTGAAACCCAAATTGGAGCTTGGTACATTTATGAATTCTAAAACTGGATTCTGTAAGCAAGGTGTTGTGCTGCTCCAAGAATTCAACAGAATTTTTTTTTTGACCTTTTTCATTTTGCAAGATGCTAGCCACATTCAGAGTTGAGACATTCTTAAGAATCCTACAGTCAAGAGTACTCAACGCATTAACATACTCTTTTCTTGAAACAAGACAGGAATACAATTCCACACATTTTAACAGAAGCTGAAGAAAACACGAGAACGTGGGTCAGGAGTTTTTGAGGACATACACTGATAATAATGTAGTTACAATGGGAGGCAAGATCAAAGTAAGAGCTCATAAAAACTGAAGTAAATGACAATAAGGAATGAAATTAGTACACTAGTCATGCTCCCCTTTTTCTGTACCATCTGCTATTACTCCAGAAGTTCATGCTTTAACAACTTTGTTGTGGAAAATCACAGGTGGCATCTAATTATTTTCACCACCTCCTTTCTCCTGTCTCTCAATGCATCCTTTACACACCAGTGGATGCCTTCCTAAAGCACAATTCTGATCTGTTAATATATTCTGGAAAGATGCCTTTTGTTGTCTCACTAGCTAATGGACAAAGCCAATATACATTCCAGTAGTCCTAAAAATTTTTATAGGTAGGGATAAAGATAATAATAAGAAACACCCTCAAGATTATAAGATTTATAAGTTGTAGATAATAGAAGTGCTGGAATGGGGCTGTACATGTAAGTACAAAGTAGAGTACAAAGAAATAAACTGAGTAGACACCTGACTCTAATAAAGTATTTTAAACAAGTAGCAAAGAAAGGAAATTACAATTTTATAATTTTTATGACTACTATAAGCCAAGGAATGTATTAGGCATGTCAATTGTAATGAAGGTCTTTCCTTATATGGAGTTACAAACTAGCAATATTAATGCTTCTCTTTTAAAATAATCTGTAAATTTTAAGACATACCTGTCAGTAAACAATGTATGCTGCAATTAGTTCCAGATTAATTTCATGTTGCTTATGTGCTTCTATATCTAAGGGATTCCAGATTACTTGCTAAAGTGACAAGAAGAAGAAGAATCTGTTGCTATGAAACAATGTTGAGCAAAACAAAACTGAATTATTTAACCAGAAGAACTGAGTCTGAAAATAAAGCAAAACAAAAAAATTCATCTGACATTCTTACTAACACTTGAGCTATTAAATTTCTTTCAGCTATTAAAAGCTACCTATGAATCTATTTCAAAGAAGTAAAAATACATATGCCTTTCTTTATTTCTTTTTCCATCTACTTATAATTCATAGCATTGATTTGGGGCCATAATTTTCTCCAAAACCCCTCCCTCCTGGGCCTGTGTTTGTGTATGTGCTGTAGGTGATGGATGGTTGCAGTATGATGAGGATGTATACTTAGTAAGCAAGCTGGAAAAAATGTCCAATAGTTACCATCACTTTAATTCATCATCAAGGATTTGGAAAGTTTTTCTGAGATTAATATCATTTAGTTTTAGAGACCTCACTTAGTTTGAAGGAAGCCACAGACATATCCACACCAAGGTAGGTACTGCTAGATCTTAACTGTTTTAGGAACAACTTTGCTTGGCACTTATCCAGCATCAAGGCTGGTTTATGGACATACTGGCCTACAATATATTTCTCATTTTTGTGCTATTCATATTTCTAAATTAACACTATTTTTCACTATGAAACTTAACTTCTGTGATATTTTCAACAGATAAATTTACAAATGATGTATTAATGACAGAATGAGACTTAGGAAGAAAAGTTCCTTATAAAAAGAGGAACTTTTAAAAAATTACAATGGCTTGAGGTTACAAATATTTGCTTCAACTATCCTGGTTTCAACAAACCAGAGTTTAGACAAGTAAATACAATGTTGAAGACTCAGGTCATGTTTCTCTGCAAATACTTCTTACCTACTTATTTGGAGGAGTATGTGGGTTAAAAAAAAAAGTCCACATTGAGTAAGAGAAGAAAATGTCATTCATATCACATTGATGGCATAGTAAAGTGGTCTTCATGATTTAAACCTAAGATTTATGTTTATGAAAAGAAAAACTATCAGAGGAATTTATAACCCAAGTTTAAGTTCTAACTACTTAAAATCCAATTTGAAGTTAGAAATTTACATTATAGCGCCATGTAAAAATCTGATTCTTTTCTATTTATGACTACAATTAGCTTCTTTTCCTTAAAATATGACTTAAACATTAGCCAGATAAGCTTCACAGTTAAGTCACTGGCGATAAAATCCACTGTTGCATACCTAACAATATTTTCCAAGGGCATTTATTTATGACAAGTATATCAAAATTACTGATTTTAAGACATTTTAAGACAAACAGAAACAATACCCTTTACATGTCCCCTCCACACAAAAATCCCTAAAAATGTAGATTTCATTCATCCTCTAAAGATCCATGAAAAAAAATTACTTTTTCTTAATGGACTGTTATCACATAAAAAGAATCAAAATTGGAAATGGATATAAATTTATACACTGTCATACATAATAAAGCCCAGGTTGGGCCAGCATTGTGGTGCAGAGGGTTAAGCCACAGCCAGTCATGGCTGCTCCACTTCCCATCCGGCTTACTACTAAATGCTACTTGGAAAGCAAGAGAAGATGGTACAAGTACTTGACCACCTGCCAACCATATGAAAAACCTGAATGTGGCTTCCGTCGTAACTTTGCCTTGGCCATCCCAGGCCATTGTGGTCATTTGTAGAGAGAACCTGTGAATGAAACAGCTCTTTCCATTTTGCGTTAAAATGAATAAATGAATCTTTTTTTAAAAAAACTGCAGGTCACAGAATAGAAATATTCTTCAGAACTTAGTAGACTTCACAAAAAGAGCCTCTTCAAAGAGCCTCCTCTGAATGCCACCACTGAAAGCAATGCCACTTTTAAAACTCCCAAGCACTTTCCCACTTTTTATTTGGGGTACCTGTCTTCCTGTGTTTTACACATGTCTTATCTTCCTCTTACATGCAGTTAAAGTTAAATTTAACTATGATGGCATCCATGATTTTTCTCCCCCACTGAAATATTCAATAAATATTCATTGTATTCATGAATAAATATAATTGGCTTGCCTTTCCACTTGAAAACTATCTTACTCTCTCCTCCCCCCACTATCTGTGTGTGTTTTTAGAAAGATACAAATAAAAATATCAACTAGAAGTCTCTTTAAGTGTATATGCTTTTTCTCTTTGTCTATATGCTATATGCTATTTAAGTCTATATGACAACATCCCAGACTCTTTAAGTCTATATACTATTACCATTTTCTGCTCTCTTAGATCTTACATGTTTGGAATAATTGTCTACATCTTCACTATTCTCTACTTCCTAGACTCCAGTTTGGTTTCTGTTCTTGCTACTTCAGTGAAACTAAAACCTAACAACTTCCATGTGGGCTACATGTGCTGTTATACTGTACCTCCACAGAAATTATAGTCTATTATTCCCTACCCCTTTGCGACTTCTCATGTAATTCCAAATGCTTGAATTCTCAGGTTTCAGCAATAGTTCTCCTTTCTTTCTAAAACTCCTTTCTTATTACTCACATCTATTCCTAACTCTCCCCACATCACTACAGACTAAAATGTTTAAATCCAGCCCAATTTTTTGTCAAACATACACACTATTGGCTTTCCCATAATCTCATTCTTACCATATATAAAGTGAAACTTATGATTTTCCTCTACAAATCCCCCATTTTTATCATTTATTAAATGATATTAATAGTTTCTCATTTATTAATCTAGGATTTAAACTTACTATTTATCCCTTACTTCAGAACAGAATCTATCAGCAAGACCTAATCATCTTACCACTTAAACACAAGTTTTTATTTTCGACTTGTCATCTGCAAACCATTTGGCTTACACTAGCATACATATATCTAATTGACTGCTTTAACTTTTCATTTGCTCTATTGATTCCTTCAGAAATCACAGGAATCGTTGATAAGCAATCACTGAATGATGCTTCTCACCCATTTAATTGGCTTCACTGATTTGCCATTATTCTACAAAGTCCTGAATGATCAAGCACCTTGAAGAATCTGACTCCTCTTACTTCTATTCTCTCCAAATTACACCATTCATGCCCTTATTCATAAAACTTCACCATCTCCAAAACTACACACTATTTAAGTTTTAAAAATTAGGAAAATCTGTTTCCTTTCTTAGAATTATATTACCTCAGCAGTATACAAGGCTGGTGCCTTCTCTTCACTGAGTTTTCATCATAAATGCCAAATAATCACAGTAGTTTTCTATGTATTGTAACACATATCTTGACTCACATTATGTTATTAGCACCTTATTTGCTTCCTTCATATAATTTCAAACATTGTACGTGCTACATTATATATTCTTTTTTAAATTTTTAATTTGATTTTTACATTCATTTTTGATGATATTTACATAGTTGATCTGGATGGGAAGGATTGAAGGTTAGGGGAAAGTGGATGAGAACACTGTTTTCCAATTTTTTTTTCCTTCCTCCTCTATCTGGGAGAAGGGGGGAGGAGAAGGGGAGAAGCTGCACCCAGCCTCCTAAGCGCCTCATCACCTGGGGATGGGGAATGGTCACCTGGTATCATACCAGGGTCCCCAGTATGGAGCATGCTCTGAGAGTTCTATTCAAGTGGTTTTGATAGTTCTGCAATGTTGTCGATCTCACCACTCCAAAGATGAGGAAATCCTTTCAAGGTCCGTTGGCTGAAAAAGTCTACCTTAGAGTCTCCATTGGCCCAGATATTTGTTGCCAATGCTTGGCTGGGGTAGTTGTCCAACTTGTTCTGCTCTCTACTATGGTACCAGATATCCTTTGCAGGACCCAATGGACTGCCATATCTTACATGTGTTTCTGGGTATGCCATCCACTGCTCCATCTTAGCCACTGAAAAGGCCCAGTTCTGACAAATGCATTCTATGGTCAACCATGGATCCTGCACTTCTCCTTAAGGTTAGAGTTCTTTAGCTTATTTACTCTTATTAACACTATTTGTTCATTTTGCTGTTTCTTTGTGCTCTCCTCTCTTCTAGCATATTATGTATATGAGAGTGAAAGGCTAAATGAAGTAATCGAACATGCATAGAAAATCCCCTTCATCCTTGTGAAATAACTATAAACATAATAATTTAATAACATAAAGTAAAATGTTTTAAAAGTTTAAAAGTAATTCACATCCAATCCCATTAAAATTGCTAAGAAACAAATTGATTACAATGATCTCATTTTCTTAAGCTGTCTAAGAAAAACGAGGTCAGAGGAAAGAAAGGAATGGAAGAAGATTCTATTAGTATGAATACAAACTCATGAACACTATATTAACAGAGACCCTGATTTATCACATATTTCAAAGGGAATTTACAAAAATCTCAACTGCATTTTTCTTCCTCTAGGTAACACAAGATAATTACAATGGTTGGTCCCAGTAATATATACTAAAAATGAATTGTTAAATATATGGATAGGAAGCCATTGTATTGCAACTGAAACATAGTAACTATAATTCCTTTTGTCCTCATATGATATAAAGGTAATCAAATTTGCTTACCAATCGCAAAACCTAATATACACAATGCCTACCTTGCAAATTATTCCCAGCAAAACAGCAGGAAATAGTCCAGCAACATACACACACACACATCTACAAAGGATTTATTCAGAAATGCGAGGTTGTCTTGACTCCTGAAATTGAATCTAAACCACAAACCATATTAACAGAATAAAGAAAGCTATCATTTAAGCATCCCCACAAAAGCACATGAGAACTATTTAACAAAATTACACATCCAATCCTAATAAAAATGATGCAAATCCTAAATAGAACAAAGCTTTCTAAATCATATAAAGATCATCTGTAACAACCTCACAGCTAGCATACTTCTAGAGTATGCTTTCCCCTCATAATAGGAAACAAAGTAAGGATGTCAACTAAGTACAAAACTTTACAACAAATGTAGTTTCTTCTTATGATCCTGCTCTAGGGTGAATTTTTATTAGCATGAAATCAGAAACACAATTTATAAAATAAAAAGTGCCAGGTTGGGCTTCATCCAAAAATGAAAATCTTCATTCTGTTAGTAAAGAAACCATTAAGAAAGTAAAAAACAAGGCAAAATATGTATAAAACATTTGCTAATCATATCTAAGAAATGAGTCCCATCTAGGATATGAGGGTCTCTTCCAATTACATGACAACCCAAGGGAAAATAGTGCAAAATATTTGAATGTTCAATTAAATATTTCTCTAAATATTATATTCAAATGGCTAATAGGCAGATGAAAAAAAGGCTCAGCATTGTTAGTTCTTAGTCCAAATTTTGCCAGTTTGAACTATAAAGAACTATCATTACTCATACTTAGTGGAAAGGATGGAACCCATAGAATGTAATAGAGGATATGGGTAAGGATGTGTTAGAAGCAGACCTCTCATGATCTGCTGATAGAATCTGAAATATAAACCCATTAATAAGTTAGTCTAACAAGTTCTTAAAAATGAACAAATGCTTATCAAAAGACTTGATAAATCTGGATAGTTAGACACCCACAGAAAACAAAAATATGGCCATGAAATGACTTGGACATGAATATTCAGATTACTCACACTAGCTCTAAATTGGAATAGCTTTAAAAATTGCACCAACCGGCTAAGAGCTTAGCATAACAGGGTGTATGTATGTAAGATAATGCTATTTGGCAAATAAAAAAAAATAATCTGTTGATACATATTAGAACATGGAAAAACCTCAAAAACATGTTGAGTGAAAAACACCAGACACAAAAGGCCATGCTTTGAATAGTCTTATTCATAAGAAATTTCTGAAAAATTCAAAACTATGGGAAATGAATGCAGACAGATGCCTGGGGCTAGGGATGGAAGCAGATTGCCTGCATGATTACCGGAGATCCTTCTTGGGTAACAAGCGATTGTGAAACTACAGTGTGGTGACTGCTGCATATCTATGAATTATTATCCACTAGCACAGAGTGAATTGTATGATATATAAATCACACTGAGAAAAAACAGTATTTTAATGATAAATGATAAAGTAAGCTAAGAGAGAAATATATAACACAAAAAAAATCAATGTTCTAACACTGGAAAGAGCTGTGTGTAGCCTTCGAAATTATCTTGTTATTTGTGGCAGGAAGAGAAGTTTCCAGAAAAAAAGAAAGGAAGAAAACTGAATTGTTACAGTAACAGATATGTTTTGTTGCCTTCTTTCAGTGCAATTTTACCATTATTTTGGAATTTCTGAGGAAAATTAGTGGGTGGAAAAGCAAACAAAATAAGGCATTAATTCAAAAAGAATGCTGAGGTCTGGCATGGCAGCCTAGTGGCAAAGTCCTCCTCTCGTTTGCACGAAGAACCCATGTGTGAGATCCGGAAGAAGCTCCTGGCTTTGCATTAGCTCAGCTCCAGCTGTTCGGGTCACTTAGGGAGTGAACCAGCAGATGGAAGATATTTCTCTTTGTCTCTCCTTCTCTCTGTAAATCTGCCTTTCCAATAAAAATAATTCAATCTTTTAAAAAAAAAGGAATGCTGAATATTTGTACAAAAGTTACTCAAGAATAAATAATACACTGTTACAATAAAACAAATATCAAATGTTTATAAACAAAAATAAACAAGCACAAATAAACATATACAATGTACACAAATTTCAATATACTATATCCCCTTTAAGATGAAGGATGGATATATGAGAAATGAATACAGCGTGTTGGAGAAGCAAGAGTGGTGACAGAAGAATATGAACGAGAATATGTATGAGTGAGGGCACAAGGTAAAAGGCCAGATCCACATCTTCCATAATAAAGAGCCAAGTTTAAATGAAAAAAAGAAAGGTCAAAAATGCATGTTGGAAGTTCAGTGTTTACAAGTATGGAGAGAGAGCTAACCACGGCAATGAGATGAAAAGATCTGAAACGCATTGTCTCTGGAGAACTGAACTTACAGCAAAAGGTGTGGCACAGAACAGTTCCTTCATCAGTCGCCCAGTGATACAATGGAAAATCTTGCTCTCTCCCCTCTCTCTTTCTACCTGCCATTCAAATAGACAACTCCTTAAAAATAAATAAATACTATGAAAAATAAAGACAAAAAAATTTTTGGTTTTGCTTAAGTTTCCATCTATGCCTGTTGATGTAATCAACTCTTGTTTTGAAAGACAGAATCCCCTTCAAGAGGCTGTCTGTCATGGAACGTTCCTGTTCGTTCTGTATACATCCGGAAGCTCACTCCTATTTTTATTTCCCTTGATGACAACGGAAATTACTCCACCTTCTCCTGAAGCTCCTCTTTATGTCATTTTCTGACTGTAAGGTAAGCCAAACATAATTTTTGAATCATCAATTTCCATAATAATTTCTCAGTCATTCAGGCATAATTGTAAAAGTGTTAGGTTAGTTCATGACTTCAGCTATATTTAAAACTTCTTTCTCCTTTACTTAGCATTTTTGTGAAGTATTTTTACCTGCACATAGAGAAAAAAAAAGCTTTATTTTACTTTTTTTTTTTTGAAAGGGCAGATTTACAGAGAGAAAGAAGGAGAGATGGAAATATCTTGAATTTGTTGGTTCCCTCCCCAAATGGCTGCAATGGCCAGAGTGGGCCAATCTGAAGTCAGGAACCAGGAGCTTCCTCCATGTCTCCAACATGGGTGCAGGGTCCCAAGGAGTGGGGCTATCATCCACTGATTTCCCAAGCCATAACCAAAAAATTGGATGTGAAGTGGAGTAGCAAGGACATGAACCTGCACCCCTATGGGATACTCGCACTTGCAGGCCAAGGATTAACTTATTGAGCCATTGTACTGCTTCTTTACCTGTACTCACAAAATGAATATTTTGCTCCTTATTTTTTGACCATGGTGAAGATACTACTGACTGTTCTTATTTTAACAATTTAAATTTGAAAACTAAAGTAACTTACTGCTCAGAAAGATGTAACTTGGTTTGACATTTCAGATCTGAAACGATAGCATAAGCCTTGCAACCAGTTAAATTCATTACTTGAGACACACCCACAACCACATCTTCTTGTTTCAGCACTGGATGTTTTGGACAGAGGTTCTTGTAGAAATTTATCCCAGACATTATATTTCAAATTTTGTCAATTTGGATTCAGAGGTCAACTGCAATGGACTAAGAAATTATGAAACATAAACACTTACAAGCATAGGCTACTGAACAGGGACGACCTGAACAGAACACTATAAGGTTGAACCCTCAGTTCTGGAGAACATGACCCGATCTTAAAAGCATGAGGGGACATTGGGCCAAACAGCAACATGAATAATGCCATAAAGAAATGCTAGCCATTTGGGCTACTTTCAAAGTTATCATCAAAAAGAACCAAGAACAGCTGCTAATATCTTGTGGCAGGGTGAGTTTGGGAGGGGTTCGGGCCTTGGGATTCGGGGGCAAGTGCCGCTCCTCACAGTGTGGCGGCTGTGGGGGGTGCCCCTGCTGGGTCGGACCGAAT
Organism: Ochotona princeps; assembly: GCF_030435755.1. Classification (NCBI taxonomy): domain Eukaryota; kingdom Metazoa; phylum Chordata; class Mammalia; order Lagomorpha; family Ochotonidae; genus Ochotona; species Ochotona princeps. Next base: position 30,742,974 of record NC_080842.1, on the reverse strand, counting down.
GCTGGGGGCTCACGTCAAAGATGCTGCCGCAAGGCAGTGAACGAGTCCTTGGCCTCCCCCAGGGCAGTCAGTGCACCATGTGGTGCCAGGCTCTGCCTGCTGGCCACCCGGCCAGGGAGCTCTGGGGTATTGGTTGTCTGAATCGCTGCTTAGGTAGCTAGTTGAGTCAAGGACGCTAAGCCACACTGTCTAAGGCAGAGGCCAGGACAAGTGAGGGACTGAGATAAGCTGAGTCAGAGCAACCACTGGCAGGCGCATGATCTACGGCTAGGAACAGGCCCAGTTGGGGAGGCATGGGGACACCTTAACTGGGTTGAGGTTCCCACCAAGGCATGCGTGTGCTGGAATGGGGGCTGCATTCTATCTAGGAAACAGTTGTAGTCACCCAAGGCACTAGTGTGGGCTGGGATTGGATGCACCAGGCCAGTTCAGATCCTAACACCATCTGGTGTCATTAAGAACCAGAGGGTAGATGTGGGACTGATTAGGCTGGGTCCCAATCCCCTCTTGAGCCATGCGTGAGCTGTATGTGGGTATGGACGAGCCATGGCCGGGCTGAAACATCCAACAACAAGAACCAGAATGGGGTGAAAGCCAGCCAGGAAAAGCCACTGTTCCTGTTAGGACAGGTGAACTGGGTAGGGTTGGCTCACGGACCCCCTGGCATGCGCAAAATCTGGCATTGGGAGGGGTTCTGATGGAGGAGCCTGGGCAACTCCTCTGGCAGGACACAGTCCCTGCAGGTTAGCGCAAGAAGCATAATAGGAAACAGCCCAGAATAGGCCATGGAAAGTTTCCCACTGGCACACATTCAGCATGGGTCAGGGGGAGACCAGGCTGAATCAGTTCATGTCACCCACTGGCAAATCTGATCACCAGAACAGAGTGTGGGATGAGCCGGGTTTGGTCGCGACAAAACAAGTACACATTATGGAATGCCAGGGCGTGGTTGCCTGTGCTGGATATGAATGCAGCATCCAACCAGCACACGGGAGATCCAGGAAGGGAGGGGCAGAACCAGCAGGGGGATTAAGGGGCTGGTCCCCTCGCTGGACAGCTACTCCCACTGGAGAGCGTGGGCTGGGATAGAGACAGACCAGATTAAGCAAGGCTACATCACCTGTGCGCTGCATGTGGATTAGACCAGGGAAAAGCCAGGCTGGGCTGATTATTCCTGCTGGTGCAAGCATAAATTAGAGTGGGTGAGGGATGTATGGGCATAGCCGCAGAAGCTGGCACTGGGGACTAATTCTGTCAAGTCAAATCACAGAACCACCTAAAGAGTGCATAAACCGGGACAGAGAGACCTGGGAGGTAAAAAGTGGGTTCCCCCTTCTTGGGTCACTATTCCCGTGGGAGGGCATGAAAACTAGGACAGGAGCTGGGATGGCTAGATACAGAGGCACTCAACAACACCCGTGAGGGCTGGATGGTTGAGTTGGTTAGATAGAACTAAGCCTTAATACCCATTGACAAGTACAAGAGCCAAATGGGATGGGGGACAGACTGGTCTTCTGCTACATATACTGGCAAACCAGGGTAGGGGGCGGGCCTGGTGGGGGTCATTGTGGGTCTCCCCAACTAGGTTGCAGCTCCCACTGGTTGATGTAAGGGCCAAACCAGACTGGACTGCAACACCCATTGGTTCCAGTGCAACTCGGGACCGAGAACAGAACCAACCCAGCAATTGAAACCACCAGCTGATCGGGATGATGGACTGTGCCGGGCCCTGTGCTTGCTAGAACATACAAGAAACTAGTCTGGGAATACCTCAAAGTTTCTTTGGAGATCTCCCTAATCGAACTGCTGGACTCAGAACTCTAACCAAGAAAAGACAGAAGACAGAGCAGATCAATCATCCATCTCAGCTATATGTTGGCAGCGAAATATGGGGCAAATGGAGACTTTATAATGAACCATATCAATCAGTGGACGACCTCATCAAGCGAAACTGGCAACGATTCATAACCGGAGAACTATTAACACCATTCGAGCACATATCTCAGAGCATGACCCACATCCGGGACTCGGAGTGGGCGGGAAACCGGGTGGGGCTTCTCCCTCAATATCCCCCTTTACCTCAGATACATGATGGAAACAATATGGACATAATAGTATTACCCACTTCCCTATCCCCCCGAACCTTTTTTTTTCTTTTCTTTTTCTTTCTTTAACTGTAATTAACTCTGTAAAGATTGTCAACAATACAATAAAATAGATTAAAAAAAAAAAGAACCAAGAAGCTAATACATTTATGGGGATGCTTCAAACAGTTCATGGAAAAGTGTAATTAAAAAAAAAAATCTATTTCAATGAAAAAAAACATTTTGAAATACAAAGTTTTGTTTCCATAATATATACTTCTACAAACTTTTTGAGAATCTCCCATACATGTTTATTTGAAAAATGGAACTTCCATGCTTGAGAAAAGGTACTCTCTTTACCTTGGTACATTATGAGGCTATCTTGGATATAAAAACTAATTTCAATTAGGATATTTCTAGTAGTGAGTTTATAAACGTCTTTCTTGTAAAATAATTGCTTATTTTTCATATTTCTAAATACAGTTCAGCTAAATAAATGGAGTGGAATAAAACTATAGCCTAATATTTATATTGAGCTGCATAATTTTATTTTTAAGGAAACATTTTTAAATAAAGACCATTCTACTTCAGCAAATAACAATTTTTAAGTATCCTTAAGCAAAACATCTGATGTATCAGTGTATATGTGTTAAGCACTCATACAAAATATTCACTATTTACAAAACTAAGTCATAATGTTAACTAAAAGACCACCCACTTTATCATTATAATAAATATTCTATTCAAAAGTCAGTCAACACTGAAAAGGAAACACAACATATGAGTCCATTAATTGAAGATAAAATTATTATAAAAGAAGCTTGAATGAAAATACTCAGTACCAATTTAACACAGAAATGTTACATTTGAGATGTTCTTCAGATAAACAAAAGTGATTTATCCAGAATCTATTCAATATATCTAAAACATAATTTACCTTTTAGTGTTCATGCAGGTAAGGTCAAATTCATCATAAAAAATTAAATAATATTTGAATATAAAGTTCATTCACAAAAATCCCTACATGCCATCACAAATTCTGGTAAAAAGAATAATGTTAAAAATAGTTATTCATCTAAATTTTATAAGTACCTTTTATTTTTCCCATTACAATATTCCATGTAAAATCCAACCAAGTCTTCAAAATTTGTTTGACCATATTGTATTTACTATTATCTACCTGAAAACTATCCAAATTTTCAATTCCTATTATATAAATACCAAGCATGATTAAAATAAACTTATGTGCCTTTAAAACTGCAGATGCAGAAAACATAAAATAAGCAGACTGTTTTGTAAGCTTTGAGAGACAGTGTGCCACATTCTTTGCCAGATGTTTATTGGTTACTATGATGAGAATATATTAAACAAAAGTCTACCTGATGTCGACCTGATGCTAGACACGAGCAAAAGTTTTGAATAAATTGCATCTTGAAATCATGAGAGGAAGGTTTTGAATGCTTTTGACAACTAAAATAAGGTAAGCAATTAGTTGATACTTAAGTTTTAAGGTACTGTGCATTAGAGAAAAAAAATCAAGCAGAAACTTAACAGATAAACTTGGCAATAATGTTTACAGAAACTCCATTCCGAGACACTAGTTGAAATTCAACTTAGAAGAATGTAAAATCACTTTGTGGGTCACCTTATAAAACATAATAGACATAGAAACTTCAGTGAACATCATATTTAAATTAAGTAATGGGTAGGCCAGGCATGATACCGTAGTGGCTAAAGTCCTCGCGTTGAATGCGCAGGGTTCCCATAGGGGCGCCGGTTCTAATCCCAGCAGCCCTGCTTCCTATCCAGCTAACTGCTTGTAGCCTGGGAAGAAGACGGCCTAATGCCTTGGGACCCTGCATCCGTGTGGGAAACCCAGAAGAAGCTCCTGGCTCCTGGCTTTGGATTGGCTCAGCTCCAGCCGTTGCAGCCGCTTAGAGAGTGGATCATTAGACAGAAGATCTTTCTATCTCTCCTCCTCTCTGTATATCAGCCTTTCCAATAAAAATAAATCTTTTTTTTTTTTTTTTAATAAGTATTGGGCTGCCATTAAGGCTCAGCACTTTAAGCCTCTGCTTGCAAAACAAGCATCCTATAATGGAGTACTCGTGGGAGTACTGACTGCTTCACTTTAGATAGTTTTCTGCAAATCCACCTAGTGAAACAGACGACCCAAGTGCTGGGTCCCTACAACCCACAGGGAATTGTTGGCTCCTGGATTGGGCCTGACGCATACCAGAACAGACTTTTAGAACGATTTGGGGAGTAAACTAGCAGAGGAAAGATTCTGTCTTTCTCTCTCTCTTTTGCCTTCCAAAGTGAAAAAAAAAAAAATCCTAATTACAAGTTAAAAATTAATTAGTGACCTGGCAGTTTTGACACTGATTTGTATCAATCGAATTTGGATATGGCTTGACCACGGTAAGGCTGTTACTGAAAGAAATCAGCCTCACATCTTACTTATTTAGAATAGGAAAAATGGAAATGAACTCTGGTGTTTTTCAGTAGAGTTGCTTGAGAATTTTGTCTCCAGAGTTGTGAGGATAGGCTGGGAACATGCCATCTCACAAGCTTGAAATTGTTTTCTGAATCCGAAAAAAAAATCATATTAATATTTTACAGTTACATAGACAATTTGTTCAAAGCTAGCTCTCTCTAGTAATTGGAATATTCACATTATTTATAAGACTTGATTCCAATGACTGGCTGTTTTCACATTTAGCAACACTCCTATTATTCGAAACAAAAACTGCTGAAAAAAAATCTTCATTTTCAAAAGTAAGTATTCCTAAAATGTCTTCAGCAATGCTATAAATTCATATGTGTCCTGAGTTCAGGTAATTTATACTTTCATTGCACTTTAAACAACTCTTATCACAGAACCTCAGTGAATAATTTACAAATTGAAAGAAGTGGTCAAGGAATGAAAAGAAAGTGCTTAACAAATATTATGGCATGTAGTTATTAATCCATTAATTAACAAGGATGATAAGGACACTCTGAAATCAAGAGATAAACTCAAAAAACACGAAAGATACAGAAAAATAATTCACTCTGCATTGTTAATTTACCAATTACATTGTCCACTATCTCTGATACCTGTATTTTGTCAGAGAGGAAAGCACAAATAACTTATTTAGAATCACTTTCTATTTTCATATTTTTTCCATAAAATAACCATATATAATAACTTGGAAATTTCTAAAACACAAGGAAGATTATGTTTGTTTGATGCAAGTCCTAACACTGTAGCATGCTAACATTTAGAATATGTGGAACAGAAAAAATACTTGTGATAATTCCAGCTGATTTAATTGTTGGAATAATGACTTGGCTTATTTAAATTACTTTAGTGCCCAAGGTTGTGCCAGCTGAACTATCAACACTGATGAGATATCCACAGGCATATTAAAACCTGAGGAAGTCAAGCCAGAGAGTCCACTTTGGGGCTTGATTTATCTGGTGTGGTTATCTTCAGTATCATAGCAATTGTGAAGCTGCCAAATAGCTACAGAATTATGCTGATGTGTTTATGTCTTAGACCTCTGGAATCCTAATTTTCAACTAAGAGTACATGGTGTTCTACATGTTCTAAAACACATTATGACGTGGATAATTTTTAAACGAAGTTGAAAAAATATTTAGTGTTTACTATATATTGAAATGTTTGGCACAACTAGCAAAGATTCATTAAAAAACAATAAATCTGAAATGCAACCAAAATCTACACAAGGGAAAGGTGAACAAGGAAGATTCACATTATACAGATTCTTAGCATGTAACCATAATTAGCAAGAAAGCTAGAAATAAAACAATGTTAAGTTAATCCTCTCATTCAGTTAAGGTTTCTTCTTCATACAGGCATACGCATGTCTTAAGAGCAAGTCTATGAGTTTAAGATCACATAAGCCTTAGTGCAAAAGCTAGTTCCCATGATTCTGTTTTGATTTAAATTCAAATAACTAGGAATAATTATTCTGAGTCTCAGCTTTATGATGTTTAGATGTGTTTCATAATAACCCTTGAGGATTTTTCTTAAGATTAAAGTGCTCAATGTGTTGAATGGCACATGACTATCTTCATGAGTTTTGTTAGTATTGTTATGTTGTAAAATTCTAAAAAAAATACAAATCTTATTCAGTTTTGTCCAAATCACTTCATGGCTAATGAAGTAAGTCTTACTTACAGTGTTGTTAAAGACCAAACATTAACTTTATTCCCATGAATAATTATTTGGTAAGAACTGGTCCAGACGTTAGGAGATAGCAGGTGGATAATGTTTCCTAATTTGAGATTGTAGGGATGCTGCTTGGGGAAACAACTGAGGTCAGTTAGCCACAGAAGGAAGTCAACCTAGGTCCTGGACCTGAGAAAGAGGAAGAAGCAGATATTACAGGGCCTATGTATTAACAAAACCCTGGCAACCCTGGGGAACTGCTGAAATAAGTTAAAATAGATTAAAACAAAAGAGTCAAAAGGTGGACACGGGTCACCCAGGGTTCCCAAAGTAAACCCAGCTGGTAATTCTCCCCTCAGTTTCCCAACATTATGGTGTTCCTGGAAGGACCAATTGCATTCAGAGGGTTCAAGAATAGAGATTAGAGTAGGTGCTTGTTTTCAAAATATTTGTTGTCATGTTAATAAGTAAAAATGTTGAAATTCTTGGGACAAAGAGTCTTAAAACAGTATGTTATTTTAATGCTGTTTATTAATAAAAATGAAGATGATGCCTAGTAAAAATATAGAATAGAATAAGTGTAAGTGATTTAAAGTCTAACTATTACAACAGATTAGTGACAAGTCATATAAAATGTAATTATGCAATATTGTAGTGACAAGTCATATAAAATGTAATTATGCAATATACATAATACAATTATGTAGTCATAATTGTTGGCTCATCTTTGCAAATCTGGCTAAAAATTTGTTTTACTCATCTTTAAAAAATGGCTCTTCTTTTTTAGTTTAAATCCAATTTAATTTTTTAGCTTAAATTCAATTAGTTTTGCTTTCAATTCCATTTTTTTTGCTGTGATTTTTATCATTTATCTTTTTCTTTATACTAAGTCCTTGACATGTGCTATTAGATCATTTCTTTGAGATATCTCGATTTTTTGTAAGCACCTGATGTTAATAACATCCCTTACAAACTGCTTGCTACACCTCAGGGGGTTTGATAATTTTAAAATTTCCATTTCTTCAAAATAATTTTTTTCTTATTAATTACTTCAGTGACACACAGGTCATACAATAGCATCATTTTCTTCAAGAAGTTTTGATTTTCTTTTTCATGTCTTCAGCAGCACATCAGTCATCCAGTAATATGTTGTTTAACTTTGTAACATTGTAAATTTCTATTTTTCTTCCTCTCATTGATTTTGTGTTATGGGATTTCATTTAAGGGGTCATATAGTAACTGTAATATGGACTATTATATCCAGATATGAAGATATGATACAGTATGCATCTCTACATCCAAATCAAAGATAGACTCTGAATGAAACTGTTAAATATATTTTGATAATAGGATGCTGGACTCTCTGCCACTGCCCATACTTACAACATCAGGATACACTTAAAAAGCAGAATGGGGCCTGGCGGTGTGGCCTAGCGGCTAAAGTCCTCGCCTTCAACACCCCGGGATCCCATATGGTCGGTGGTTCTAATCCCGGCAGCTCCATTTCCCATCCAGCTCACCTGCATGGAAGACCTGGAAGAGGTCCCTGGCTTTGGATCAGCACAGCACCGGCCGTTGCGCTCACTTGGGGAGTGAATCATTGGATGGAAGATCTTCCTCTCTGTCTCTCCTCCTCTCTGTATATCTGACTTTGTAATAAAATAAATAAATCTTTAAAAAAAAAAAGCAGAATGATGGACTTATGACTATTTACGAAGGACTACACTATTGTAATAAAATAGGGCAAAATCACAGGAAGGAAGAGATTTGTGGAGGGGAGACAGGAAATCCCAGAGCCTGTGGAACTGTATCAAAATTACATTGAAAAAATGTAATTATGTAGCCATTATATAAAAATAATGTTCAGTGTATGTCGAATAAGAGATTATAATTTTATAAAACAGCAATTATTTATTCATATGCCACATAAATTATTGCATAACAATAGTCTATACAGATTTAATATGAGTGTCTGATGCTCTAGACTCATGAATATTGAGTGTAAATCTCTCTAGCAGCAATAAAATATTATTTTACATGTACAGTGTTTCATTCATATGAATGACAACTGTGTGTAGATGTTTACTAATACATGTTGACTGATTTTATTTTGTTTATCTGCAAGGCAGAGACACACACAAGACAGACAGACAGGCAGGCAGGCAGGCAGGGAAACAAGCAGAGAGAGATTTATTATCCACTGATCAATTCTCCAAATGCCTTCAAAGACCAGGGCTAGGACACCCCAAAAACTGGGAGCTGAGTACTCAATCCTAGCCTCTTAACCTCTACAGCAGGAAATCAATCACCTACTTCTACCATTGTGCACATTCGCAAGAAGCTGCAGTCAGGAACAGAGCTAAAACTTGAACTCAGATATGGGCTGTGGTTGTTTTAAAAGGCCATGATGAGTGAGCTATTTTAAAACATTTGTTCTGCAAGCCAAACAAATATCACCCTTCTAAACTTCACAGTATCTCAAAAACATAGCCACAGAACAAACAAGATATCTGGCCTTAAAGACAGAAATTTTGGGACAAGTGTTGTGGTTTTAGCCTGGCCAAACCCTGGCTGATGCTGCCATCTGAGAACTGAAATTTTTTGAGGATTTGCTTATTTGAAAAGCAGAGTTACAGAGAGAGGGTGACAGACATTCCTTCTGTGCCTCCCCATGTCTGCCTGTCCTGCCCTTACCCCTGCCCACAGTCTACTCAAATGATAGGGCTTGATGAGGCCAAAGCCAGTAGCTAGGAGCTACATTAAGGGCCCCCCACATGGATGGCAGGCGCCCAGACACTTAGACCAATTTCCAGTGCTTTTCCCCAGGCCCTTATCAGGAAACTGGATAAGAGACAGAGTAGCTGGGACACAAACCAGTGCACGTATAGAATGCCAGCATCCCAGGCTGTGGCTTTATCTGCTATGCCACAAAACAGACCCAGTAAAGGTCATTTATAAAGAGTCCAGGTCAACAAGAAAGAATCAAATCTATTTTCCTATGAATTTCACACTGTATTACTAAATGTAGAATGTCCAAACTTTTTATAATTGTAGTATCTCTAGCTATAGTATTCTCGATAATTCGGTGCCAACCTTACTCCTTCTGTCTGAATCCTTCACTTGACAACCAGCTTTTTTTTTTTTTGAGAGGCAAAATAAAGAGACTAAGTAATAGCTACTCTGACAGCTTTAAGTCAAACTCTGTCACTTATCGTTAGAGATTTCCAAATGTCATGTTTTACTCAAGATTCTTAGGAAGCTTTATCAGTTCGGTTTTGAGTCCACAAGTTACTAATTATTTGTCTGAATATCCACTGCTGCCACACTAACTATATTACTGATTCAAAAAACTTCATTTAAAAGAGGAAATTCAAAAGTCAAGAAATAAAAGAAAAACACTCAACATCACTAACAGGGAAATCCAAACCAAAACTACAAGTCCAGTCTTCGAAACTGATCAATTAGAGTATCAGTATGAGGCAGACAAAGAATAAGAGAAAAGAGTAAGGGAGGTAGAGCGAACCTGGAGGGAAAGTTGAGAGAGAGAGGAGGGAGAAAAGGATGAAGATTAAACATCCATTAAAGCACAAGAGGGAGAGAAGAGTAAACTTTAATTGCTGAGATCCACATCCTTTTAACTGAGTTCTCTGCCAGTTTTTAAGGGAAAAGAAATCCTTTTAAACTTAGCTTAGTGGTAGAGTCAAAGTCTCTTATTTGCTGAATAACACTATTGAAAATCTGTCTCTCCTCTTGACAATCCTTATATTTTATTGACTTTTCTCTCTTGGTGCCTCTATTTTGGAAAGTTGTGAAAGTTAGAATGATATTATGATTACCAATATGGGCAAAGCAACCATGAAGAAGTTGGTTGCATATAAATTTATGAACAGGATGTGAAGAAACTGGTGTTTTGTCTTAAAGCTTGGAACATCTGCATTCCATATCAAAATGCTGGTTTAGTTATGGCTGCTCTATTTCTGATTTAACTTCCCAATAATGTGCCTGGGAAGGCAGCAGATGACAACACAAGTGCTTGGAGCTCAAGCCAACAAATTGGCACAGCAGATTAAGCAATCACCTGTGACACCAACATCCCATGTGCTGCTCGCACCTTGGCTGCTCCACTTCCAACACAGCCCCCAGCTTGGGAAAAGCAGCAGAAGATGGGCTAAGTGCCTAGCAGGAAAGGATTGAATTCCTGACCCCTGGCTGCAGTGTGGCACAATCCCAGCAACTGTGGTCATTTGGGGAGTGAACCAGATGTGCCAGTGCCAGCAACAGTTAGAATCCCATATGCTCAGCTTCCACATCAGCTTCCTGCTCATGTACTGGGACATCAGTGGGTCACCGTCAAAATTTTGGGGTCCCTATTACGCACATGGGAAACCCCGACTGGAGATGATGGTGTCTGGCTTTAGCTAGGCTTCTCCTGGTCCATTGTGGATATCTGAGGAGTGAAGTGGTTCATAGAAGATCTGTCTCTGTCACTTCTATCTGTGACTCTGCCTTTCAAATATGTAAATAAATCTTATAAAAAACACCAAAATGTAGTAACTTGATCCTGATTTTTAATCAGTTAAATATTAATGCAAAAAAGAAAACTGCCTTTAATAACAATTTCCCATATAAGAAACAGATATGTAGATCCTATATAGTGAGAAGGGTGCTTCTGACTCATAATTAAGAATCAAGACTTCCATAAAAGAAGTTCAATCCATTTTTAGAAAGGGGGAAAGAAGAGATTATAACAACCCAGACTTTCAAGTCTCTGGGTTCCAACACTTCAGTAATGAGATTTGTAATTTTCTGAAGTCTTACTTCCAACATCTGTAAAATGACAAAGATAATAATTATATTCATGTTACTTTAAGGACCACAGTTCATAGTAATTAATAATTGTTATGATCTATTGATGGAAGGTGGGATCTGCACAGAAATTCAAACCAGCTAGTTGATATTGACAACAATTAGAAATGAACTAACATTCATTTCCTCTCCTTGCCTGCCTCTCTCTTCTGCCTCCAACCTAATCCTGCTGTAATATTGATAGGCTGCAGCTGTGGCATTCTGAAGGGTTGTTTGAAGATAGTGCTGTCTAGAAATCAAACAGCCAATAGTTTATTATTGTTTTGCTTTGGGCTTATTTTTGGCAGGGCAAGAGATGGCAAAGTCAGACAACGATAGAGGCTACAGGATCAAAACACACACACACACACACACACACACACACACACACACACCCATCACCATCAACAAGTTGAGTACCAATGCTTTAAAATGACTACTTGAGAAGACAAGTCACCTTAAGGAATTCATTAGTTAGTGGATTCCTCACCCAGGAGCCTATGGCATTCTGCAGTGTTGCTACAAAGCATCTCAGCAGGCAGTTTTCTCTCTCAATAACAGCCAGAATGACCCTTTCATCAGAGGGTCTGTTTTTTTCTGTGGCCCACAAGAGTCTCTGCTAATGTTAACACAGATGCAAAGGGAAGAAGACACAGAGTGTTATTCCATCAAAGTTTTAAGGCAGCTAAAATTACAACAGTTTCATAACTCCTCTAAGATTCAAAGTTCAACTTTGGTGAAGTACTTTTATCCACACATAAATTACCTATAAATATTTCTATGAAACACACAGAGAATGAAATTGTAAAATACGTGGCGAAAAATAACAATGAAACATTTCACTCTCAGTAAATAATCAACTTGGCAACACAGAGTTATGTAAGTTGGTTATTACACTATGGATTTGGTAGCTTAACTGAGAAATATTCAGAAATTGACAATATAGTACTACAATTACATTTTAGTTTATGTCTTTTGAACATGCTGTTTTTGAAATTATCTTTTTCTAAACATTTATTTTTCTGAAAGACAGAGAGGAAAAAAAAAGAAAGAAATAGAGCTGCCACTTGCTGTTTAGTCCTCAAATGTAAATTTTTTTTAACTCACAGGAGAGAAGTTAATGATTTAGACATCTTTCCATTAGGGTGAGAATATTTTTTTTAATTACAAATAAGTAATTGGAAGGAAAGACAAATTGGCTACCCGTAGCAAATAATATTCTACCATATATTCGTGGGATCAATTTGGAGGAAAAATATGTTTAACTACTCAATTTTTCTCAATAAAGTTTATTCATAGTTATTCTGTGGTTTGCCTCACTGAAGTTCTCTTGCTGATCTACCAAATGAGTATCCAGAAGTTTAAACTATTTTCCAGTAGTAATTTGTATTTAGATGAACAAGTATGATGCATCAATCATCACAGACACTTCATGGAGGTAGGGTATGCACATCCTTTTGGTCCTGGCAGCTGGTACCAGCAAATTTCCCTCTGACTTGTAAAGCTGAGATAACTGTGATAATCAATCTTGATCCATGTCAGGGAAGAAACAGGTACATTAATAACCAGCTTCCTAAATCAACCTCATTCTGCATCGGCTGATTTTCTTGCTCTGAGTAACTTATAGACAAGAAAAGAGCTCTTCTTTCCATCCAAATTATTTGTGACTGCAGTTTCACACCTTATTCACGCAAAGTGACCAAGTATGACACCCTTCCACAATGTTCACCTCACTGAAATGCCCTACATTATGAGACCTTACTTGTATCTAAGCTACTAATCTGTTTTCTTCTTGGCTGCTCAAGTTGGAACCCTTTTCTACATTCACACATCACAGGATCATTTCAATAACAGAACCCTGGTTTCTTAAATGTGTTTCATCCTGGCCGATATCAGCTCAATTCCATATTGGTTTCCTCAGCTACACCCATCATTGTTCATATGCAGTGAAAACAGTGCCAAGATCACTCATCTGAGAGTACTCTTAGTGAATTGTCTTTTAAATGCCCTAAGACAATTTTCTGAATTGGAAGAATTCAGACATTTTGAAAAGCTAAGAAATGCCCTCTAGAACTGAGCTCACAAAAATAATTTACCTTCTGGGCCCAACATGATAGCCTAGTGGCTAAAGTCCTCACCTTGTATGCGCCAGGATCCCATATGAGTGCTAGTTTGTATCCTGGATGCTCCAGTTCCCGCCCAACTTGTGGCCTGGAGATGCAATAGAGGATGGCCCAAAGTCTTAGAACTCTGTACCCACAGTGGGAGACCCGGAAGAAACTCCTCTGCCTCCAGGCTTCAGATCAGCTCAGCTCTGGCCATTGTGGCCACTTGGGGAGTAAACCAGTAGATGGAAGATATTTCTCCTGTCTTTCCTGCTCTCTGTATATCTGCCTTTCCAATAAAAATAAACAATTTCTTTAAAAATAATCATTTATCTTCTTAAATAAAAATAAGATATACTGTAGAAGAACCATTTAAAGAATGAATATTGATAATGTCAATAATTCAAGGTTCATCAACCACTGAAGGTAGAATGTCAAATATACATAAGCTAAAATACACATAATATATTTTAAAACATATTAAGCTAAAATATATATAAATATATAAACATATGTTTATATTGTAATTAACATTTCACATTCAAGGATAGTAATATCTTTGCACAACGTTAAAAGGAAAAATGACCCAAAAAATCATTCAAAAACACTTGAAAAACAAGGTAAATAACTAAATAAAATTTTATCTTCAAATTTCATTTCCATAATAATAACAAAAGAAATGAATATTTACTGAGTTTGTTGCTGTTGAAAATGGGCAGAAGGAAAGAGGTAAAATGGGAAATATTCTATATAACAAATTTTACTATGAATTATTTTACACATCCTGATGTGTAAGTATTCACAAATAAAATATTTTGAAACATTTGTTTCAAAAGCATTATGAATTTAACTCAAAAACTAGTCTAATGATAAAACCCTTTAAATAACTGATAGTAAGCCCAGAAACCATTGCACATCCAATGCATGTCACAATGGATGTAATTGTGCTTGGTTGTTAAAAACTGGTATATAGAAATTATATGGGAATGGGCCCGGCGGCGTGGTCTAGGGGCTAAAGTCCTCGCCTTGAAAGCCCCGGGATCCCATATGGGCGCTGGTTCTAATCCCGGCGGCTCCACTTCCCATCCAGCTCCCTGCTTGTGGCCTGGGAAAGCAGTTGAGGACGGCCCAATGCTTTGGGACACTGCACCCGCGTGGGAGACCTGGAAGAGGTTCCAGGTTCCCGGCATCGGATCGGCGCGCACCGGCCCGTTGCGGCTCACTTGGGGAGTGAATCATCGGATGGAAGATCTTCCTCTCTGTCTCTCCTCCTCTGTGTATATCTGGCTGTAATAAAATGAATAAATCTTTAAAAAAAAAAAAGAAATTATATGGGAATAACACATAATTTAAATTACACGGGCATGTGTATGTTAACTGTATGCAAAAATGTGGTTGTGAAACCTTATTAATGTTTTTCAAGAGGATGATTTAAAAGCAAACTATGATCATTCGATTAAAATAAGCTTACTCACAAATATAATCATTGAAACTGTAAAACTACTAGAAAAATAAGCTTCTTGGCATTAGACTTGGTAATGAATTTCTGGGTAGCATTTCAAAAGCAGAGACAAGAAAAACAAAAATAGCCCAAGCGATTGCGAAAAACTAAAATGCTTCTTGTAGCAAAGCAAGCAATCAACAAAATGCAAAGACCACCTACAAATCATAGAACTGATATTTGCGAAACATAGAAGTGATAAGGTGCTAATATCTAAAATACAAAAAAACTCAAGTCAATATATAAAATCCAAGCACTGTAATGAAAAACAATGGACAAAGGACTTGAATACACAGTTATTCAAACGTTTTTTTTTTTTTTACTGGTGTATGCAAAGATGCTGGAAGTCACTAATCATTAGGGAAATGTAAATTCAAACCAAAATGAGATATTTCCTCACACCTGGAAGAATGTCTTTCAAGAAAAAGACAAAAATAACAAATATAGAGAAAAAGGAGTTATTGTGGATTGTTGATGGGACTGTAATTTACAAGACATTATGTAAAGAAATATGCTCTCTCTGTGTTGCTTACTCAGTGGCACATTATTTTAGCAGGGTGCTACAATTTGTTGTTGATGTTGTTGTTGTTGTTGTTATTGTGATCGATGTGGCTGTTATGAAATGATGTCAATCTGAAAAACAGTAATATTATCTCAACCCCAAACAGCCTGTATCTCATGCAATAAGATATTGTGAAGTAACCAATGATATGAGGCAGATTGCTTATGATCTACATAAAAGAATTGTAAAACCTAATGTACTTGTAAGACCCCATGATACTTGGAAATGGGGAGGGAGAGCAGAGAAATTTTACATCACCCTAGAAGGTGTGAGGAAGACGGGAAATATAACCTATCAGGATCATAACTGGTAACTCATAGACAACAGACTCGAATTAACGTTAGACAATAGCAAAACTACAAAGGCAAATGGGGGAATCAGGAGTAATCCTAACAACCTCTTAACAGGAGGTCATGCGCATAGAGCAGGGAGGGGTCCCCAGAGTGGAGCAGGCGGACAGGAGGAGGCTTTTATCCCAAACCTGAAGACTCCTAGATCCTCACCAAGGACTATCAGTATGAGCACTGAGGACTACATCTCTACTGCCAAGGAGACCACGGGGAAATGGAGTGCCTTCGGAGACCAAGAACTCAGAGGTCACCCACCCCCAATTGGATCTACCACATTGGATGGAAGAAGCCCAAATCCTGCCTTGCAGGATCCAAGGTCATTGGAACAACCAGGATCCCTGAGCGGTCCGCAGAAACAGAAGAACAGTAAACTTCCTTCAGGACTAGGGAGAGGAGCTTTCTCTGGTCCTTGTCTGCTTCCAATTTTGGGTCCCCACCCCCTCTCATAATAACCATCAGGAGCGCTCCAGAAACCCCTCAAAACAAACAAACAAACAAACAAACAGACAAACAAACAAAACTAGAATAGAGAACAACAAGGAAAGCTTAGAACAAGACAGGAAACAGTCAGCGGGGATGCACTTATAACTCACTGGGTGGGACACAAAGATTAGCTACTCCTCACTGGGGTATGGAATATTTCTCTGCACACCCCTCCTAAACATGCTCACCTAAACTGTTGACATATATCCTGTTAGAATTATAGAGTTAGACCACCTGAAAAACAGCCAGGTTCAGCGAAAACATGCTTTAATGCTATAAACTGCTAAAGACTAAAATTAAAATAGGCATGAGACAGCTGAATAGCAATCTAAGCCATTTTAAGGTGTATAGAACATGGTTGAATATAAACCAAAATTGAAATGTCTATGAAGAAGTCACAGGTTGTGGTTGAGAACCTGCATTTTCCTATTAACATACTGGTTAATCAATACCATGTCAATTAATGCCAAAATGTTGTAAATGGTTGGAAATATTATGTTGGGGCTTTTAATTGATTGGGATGATACTCTGCCGGCTCTACGTTCAGACTAGAGATGGTCTCACCAAGAAACCATTGAACTTACCAGGACAATAAAATGCTGGACTTCATGCTTGTTAAATATCTTCAATGAAAGAATGTCAACTGAATTTGAACTATGGAAATGCAACAAGGTGGAGTAATCCGCTGTGGGGGGAAGTTGTGGGGAGGGGCGGGGGGAATCCCAGTGCATAATAAATGTATCACATAATGCAATGTAATTAATGAAAAAAATGAAATGCAAAAAAGAGAAATATGCTTTCTCAGAAAATTAAATTGGTACTATCACATAATCTAGTAATTCCACTTCTAGGTTCATCTAAAGGAAATGAAATCAATATGTCAAAGAGACATATGCACATCCATGTTCACTCCAGTATTATTCAACATAGCCAGTCTCCCCCCCCCCCCCCGCCTCAGTCACACACACTCATGGGGAGGAGGCAGTGAATAAGGGATGGGAGGAATGAAATGCCATTCAACCTTTAAAAAGAAGGAAATCCCATCATTTGCAAAATGATGAATGAAGGTTGGCTTTTAGCCCAGTAGTTTAAAAACCTGCCTCCATGTCAGAGTACCTGGGTTCAACTGCTGAAGATTCCAGTTTCTTGTGAACATAAATCCTGGATGGTGGCAGGAGATGGCACAAGTGGCCAGCCACATGGGAGACCTGTTTTAAGTTGCTGGCCCAGCCCTGGGCTTTGTGGGATACCCACAAAGGGGGGAAACCAGTGGACTGGAACTCTTGCTGTCTCTTTCAGCTGCTCAAACAATTTTCTAAAAAAAAGATAACTGAACTGAAGCCAGTAATCTAAGACAGTAAAGACCATTAAGGCACATACTACATGACCACACTAATATAGAAAATGAACAAAATAACAAGACACAAAAAGCAAAACAAAAAGGTCCCTAGATTTATAATAATAAAAGAGTTCAGGTGGAAGCTTCCAGGGACTAAGGATTGGTTAGTGGAGAACAAGATGTTGGATACGGGGTACAAAGTTTCAGTTGCACATGAAGAATCATCTCTGCTAATTTTTCCTTTAAAAAATTTAAGAGATGTTTTATTTATTTGAAAAGCTAGGCTATAGAGAGAGGAAGAGGCAGAAAAAGAATTTCCCAAATGGCAGAAAGGGCAGAACTGGATCAGGCCAGAGCCAAGAGTCAAGAACTTCATCTGGACTTCCCATTTGGGTACAGGGGCCAAAGCACTTGTACCATCAACCACTAATTTCCCAGGCACAGTTGGACTGGAAGTGGCACAGCCAGGACCAGAACAGAGCTCCATAGGGGAGGCTGACACTGCAGATGTTGGTTTAAATTAATATTCCATAGCACTGGTCCCTGGAGGTCTTTTATGAGTCATGGTATCTACAGTAAATAAGAACTAAGAGTGTAGTTTTGTTATGTCAAAAATGGTAAGTATGTGAGGTGATAAATATTTTAATCAACTTACATAACCATCTCACAACCCATGCGTAAATATCGAGTTGAACACCATACATCAGGATATCTAAAAAAATTCATGGAAAATGGATTCAAATAGCAAGCTGGTTAAATTTGTTCTGGCAAAAGCCGTGCAATTTTTTTTTCATAATATCCATTTTCTCTGAAGACCTCTCATCTGCATAAAATTCTAAAGGTTTATTTTTGCATCTAAATAAACTTGTCTTTTAATTCCTTTTTTCACAAACTTTTTTGAAATACTTTATTATCTATAAATTAACACTTATGGATTAAAAACTTGCAAAGTAAAATTTAACAGTGAAATAAAAAAAGGTTTTGAACTCCAATTATATCACTTTAATTAGAAATGTTTTATGAGGAGGGGTGAGGCAGTCACTTTATATCTTCTTTCCAGTGAAATAAACTTAATTATAGAAATTGAGGAAAAAGTTTTACAATATGTTAATAAAGAAGGTGAACATGAAAATCACTGAAGACACATCTTGTAGTTATTAGAGGAAATATGTAAACAAATATATATTGTTACAAACAAAAAATAAGCAAAATTAGGCAACGCAGTCATTAAAATCATAAGCTTAGGGGACTTTTAATGGCATAAAAATAGGTCATCTTTTCAAACCTGACTGTGAACTAATATTTTGAGAATGAATTTAATTTCTCTGAACAATTCTTGAAGAAATATAGAGCAAGGTATTTTACTAATCTCTGGCAGCAATATTTTAGTTATACATTTTAATATATTTTGACAATTTAAAAATTACCTACAAAGATCTGAATTTTTCTCATCAAAAGTAATTCAAATAAACACCAATTCTTTTTTTTTAATTGTGTCTATTTGAACACCAGAGTTACAGAGAAGGAGAGACAGAGAGAGAGAAAACTTTTTTCTGTTGGTTCACACAAAAGATGGCTGCAAAGTCCAGAGGGGCCAGGCCAAAGTCAGCATCTGAACTAGGTCCCCCACACAGATGGAAGGGGTCCAAAGTCTGTGGCCATAATCCCCTGCCTTGCCAGGCCACTCGCAGGGAGCTGGATCATAAGTGAAGCAGTGGGGACAGAGACATATGCATGGGGACCTCAGGCTTGACCCTCCACACCACAATGCTAGTCATTCTGATTGAATTTTATGTAAGTAGGTCACTAAGCAATTGGCTTTTCCCCAATCACTGCCCCCAGAGAATGAAGAGTTTATCAAAACCATCTTTTTAGCAATCAATCTTGTTAATCTGACTCAGTTGAGCCTCGTTAAAATGTCTTTAGTTGTTTTAAAACCATTATATTGTGTCTGCATATTTTTTAATAAAGTTGTTGGTCAACTAATTGAATAGTAGTAGGTAAGAAGCAAGCATAGCAATAATTCTACTCCATAACAAGCTTTTACTCTTTTTCTTTCTTATCCAATATTCTCTCTCACAAGCCTGTTCCAGAACTTTTTTTGCATATAAACTAAAGCTGCTCTGTGAGAATTAACATATTCTCTGGTTTTTCCTTGCATGTGCACATCATTCATTCATAATCTAATCACAAAACAAAGATTTTTTTTTTTATTCATGAGTTAAACAAACACTAAATTGAGGTAGTTTCAAACAGCACTGACCACATTTAGGATGTTTGCTAAGTTTATCATTACTCATTCATGGCACCGACAGTTGTTTTGCACATGGTAAAATCATGAAAATTACTTCAAAGAATTTCGGCATATTGCAAACCTGATGCAATGAAGAAGAGTCAGAGATCCTATGACTTTCATTTTTTTTTTCTTGAAGTGAAAAGTTCTGTATTTTTCTTGCTATTGACCTAACAAAAGCAAGTGACATTTCAAAAAATAAGCTGACTAATGTATGATTGTTGTGTTTATTTTGAGTTGTTATGAAATGCAAGAGAATTAGGTAGTACAATTGTTAAAAACATTTATCTTTTCTGGCTGTATCATTCATCTCTCAAATACATTGAGAGATGAGTCTAAAGTAACAGCTAGGGTTTACCTAAATTCTAATGAGTCCAGAGCCCAGGATCAATGAACGCAAAAACAGTGATACATACACTGTCTAGCAATATAACTTACACATGCATGCAGGTTTTCTAAGGAGTAAGCTCAGTTTTTATAAATACACCATGACATAAGCAAATAACAAAAACACAAGCTGAACTATGTTAACAGCAGTCGGTAAGGTGGAACACAGCATCAAGCATAGTACATGCATGTGGGTCTGTGAGGGTGCTGCTCTCTGTTTAAACTATCAGCTGGCCAGCTCTCTCTCTCCACACACATGCCTTTGTAGGCCCAAGAAAAGTACACATTTACTCAGCACTTGCATTAGTGTTATCTTATGGGTCATAAAAATAACAGGAAAGGAAGTGTGCAGGCAGGCAGATGGAGGGAAACAGAGAGAGGAAGGCATCACATACAACATGGAACAATAGAGTATACTGAATACCGGGAGAACTGGAAGAAGCCAACAACTGGGAAGAAAGTCAAGAAAAGAAAAGTCACGGAGAGTAAGCTCAGGTCTCTGACCTGCAGATCCTTGTTTTAATAAGAATAAATTTATTGCCCCTGACTAAGCACATTCCCATTCTCCTGTGACAGGTAAATACGGGCAGGAAGTGAAACTCTTCTGTTTATCTCCTGGACCCACTAGCAAAGAGGCTCACAAGGGACAGTTGGCCCCACTGCCGCTGATGTCGGATGCAGACTGGTAAAGGGAGTCTTTAAAGTCACAGGGTCGAAAGGACAATCTAACATTTTTTAAAAAAATGTTATTTCTAGTTGTGGCTTAAGATGTTTGTTCTAGGGCCTGGAGCGGTACCCTAGTGACTAAAGTCCTTGCTTTGCCTGAGCTGTGATCCCTTGTGGGTGCTAGTTCCTGTCCCTGAGACCCTTCTTCCCATCCAGCTCCCTGCTTGTGACCAGGGAAAGCAGTGGAGGATGGCCCAAAGCCTTGGGACCCTGAACCCACAGTGGAGACCCGGAAGAAGCTCCTGGCTCCTGGTTTCAGATTGGCTCAGCATGGGACATTAAGGTCACTTGGGAAGTGAATCAGCGGAGGGAAGGTCTTCTCTGTCTTTCCTCTTCTCTGTATATCTGACTTTCCAATAAAACTAAATAAATCTTTTTTTAAAGACATTTGTTCTATCCAAAAGACCACATTAACTTGAGCTGTCACTCTAACAGTATTAGAAGTGAGGCTGTAAGAGGCCAGCAGGACACTAACACTCCCCTTACAGGTAGGATTCATGCTTCCGACAGAAGGCTTTCAGGAATAGGTTCTCGCTCTGCTGTTCTGCCACGTGAGCAGAACTCTACTCCAGACAGCATAGTTTCAAATCTTTATCTTGGAAATGGAAACACACACCAAACCTGCTAGCACCTGAATCTCCCAGCTTTCAAAACATAAGAAATACAGATCTGTTGCTTACAAATTACCCAATCTTCGGTATTCTGTAGTAGCAAAATGGACTGTGGCATCTATTTCTAAGCTCTGGTAGAAGAAATACTGCATATATGTGTTATCTCATGTCTATTCACTTGGAACCATAGGCACGTACATGTATGTCTCTGCACATAGGGTGAACATTTAGGAAAACAGATCCCAAGGAGGAAAAAAAAAGAAGCAGCAGCAAAAGAGATTTTGGAATTTAATCACTCCGAAGGTTTTGTCTGGCGAACTTTGAAGTTAGAGTATCACAGAAGGTAAAAACTTCTCTAGGTAAAAAGTCAACATAAGATCCCTAAATTAAGCACAAACCTTCAAAATCTACAGTGCTCTCTAAATATTAAGGATATCATAGAAAAATAAGGAGACAAGGAAACTTTCCTTCTCAGTGAAAGGAGGGAAGAATATACTCCTTGTGACATAATTACAGGAAATCATTCATTCTTGCTTAGGTTCTTACTGTGAAATTCAAGTTGCCTTCATACAAAAATTCCTCTGAAAGTGGTCTGTATTTTTAGTGGCTGCAGGTGTCTAGCCCAAGTGATCACGTATTCCCTTAGAGAAACTCACCTATAACTAATTCTTGACACACTTCAAGGATCCAAAGTGAAAATGAAACAGCACACCCATTTTCAATTCTCAGGAACTTTATTTGGAGACTATTTTATACTACAGTCTGACTACATTGAACATCAGTAAAATATGGGCATTTGGCCAAATGTTCAAGACCCTGTCTGAGAAACCTGTGAACCCTATAAGTGAAGCTGAGTTCAGTAGCTGGCTTAAGCTCACAATTCCAGTTTTCTGAAAATAAGACAGTGGCGACAGCTCAAGTAGTTTGGTCCCTGCAATACACTTGGGAGATCCAGACTGAATTCCATGCTCCTGGCTTTGGTCTTGCCAATCCAGCCTAAGTCATGGAGGGCAGCTGAATAAAACAGCAAATAAGAGGTCTCTCTGTCTGCCTTTCAAATAAATACATTATAAAAAGTATTTCATAGATTTATTGGAAAGGCAGCTATACAGAGAGGAGAGACAGAGAGAATGATCTTTCATCTGCTGATTCACTCCCCAAATCGCTGCAACTTATCTGAAGCCACGAGCCCTTTCCAGGTCTCCCATGTAAGGTCTCAGGGCTTTGGCCATTTGCAACTGCTTTCCCAGGCCACAAGCAGTGAGCTGGATGGGAAGCAGAGCAGCCGGGATACAAACTGGCGCCCATATGGGATTCTGGCAGATTCAAGGTAAGAATTTAGCCACTAGGCAATGACGCTGGGCCCAAAAATATTTTAAAAAGAAAATGGGGGAAATGAAAAAATGAATGACAGCAAGAAATATCAAAGGAATGAGTCACAGATTTGCTGTTAAATGAAGAAAGCCAATTGCAAAACATACATCACATTTCAATGAACTCCAAATCTCCAATGTTATGAAAGTAAAATTCAACAGATACATGAAAATGTGTATAAGTATAAAATCGTCAGCATCTCACATAGTAGTAAAGATGCTACTAGAGAAACACATCTCATCAGAGTGACTGGGTTTGAGGACCAGCTATGCTTCCAATTCTTGGTAACTCACACAGCACAGCTATTGTGAATGCATTACTGCCAATACAAAATGGTTCTATTTACCTCATGCCCCTAGCACCAGGTGAGAACATAGCAACAAGGCAAAGTCCATGAGGTAATAGTCCTCCTGAAACACTGGACTTCCTCAGAAATATGAACAATCAAGGCTGGTCATTTGTAACTGATTCAATCGAAGGCATATTGTCATGGCAACCTGAAAAGACTAAGACACTTTCACCAACTCCCTGTGGCGTGTGGCAATCCCCTCCCTAGGACCTGGGAGCAAAGTAACCTTTGCTTCTTTGCACTTCTCCTGTGTATCCTGTTGTGGCATCCCCCAACTGATGGCCCCTCAAAAAACACAGAACAGAAACATTCTAAGAATTGTATGCCAGTGACTTTCCACATTGGTAAGCTTGATCAACCACAGATTAAAAATTTCTTTTAAAAAACTGCACCTATACTGGACATAACAAAGCAGAAACTCAACTATTTACCATTTTCACTAGATTGAGAATAATCTAGAATGCAGAAGAGTGTACATTGGTTATATATGGCCTTTAGGTTAGAGACTGGGGCATCACAGATCTAGATACCCTAAATGCTCCTGGAACTAATCTCCTGTGGTTACCACACTGACTTTAGAAACATGGAAGTCACTGGAATATTAAAGAGAACAATATGAGATTTACACAAATAAGCATATATTTAGCTAGAATGTTTTCATTAATAAATAGATATTTAGATGAATTTTAGCAAATTTGTGGCGTATTAATTACAAAATCTCAGTTAAGGACTCTGATGGCAAGATAGAGTTAACCACTTGACAGTTCCTGGAGAGGAAACGAATGAGCAAATGGTAGTTAACATGAATAATGATTTAAATGACCTCTTTCAACATGAAAGTTATACTCTATTTTGCCCCAGCTTATAAGACAGGACAGTCTGCAGGGCCTAAGGTCTTACAGCTCCTAAGGTGATGTAATACATTCAAATCTAGGCACTAAATTCAAAATCTGTTTCAACTATCTTATGCTCTCTAACAACAATACAAAATTGAATGATTGACGCAGGTACACTTAAATTATCTGAGAATTAAATCTGTGCCTCTGTATTCCTGTAAAATACTTATCATACTACAAAAAAAATCAATGAAACATATTCTTACAAGGCTGGGAAGAAATATATACATATATACATATATTCGCTTGAAAAAAAAGTCCTCAGCAATTGGTTACCATTTACAGTGCTTGACTATATTCCAGTTGAACTATTGGTCTTTTTAATTTTTAGTTTCTGACATATTTATTTGGTGGAAAATTAAGCCCTGATTATGCAATAAAGTAAAAATGTCATCTCAAAAAATGTTTAATGGCAACTTAAAAATATAATAATCTTATGATTTTAAAAACAGTAATTTTGCACAATAAATTTGACTATATTAGATTTTCATACATTCAATTGTGGCTAAACCTTATATTTCACCTCCCAGGACTGAAAATATTTAGAAATGTCACAATGGCAAATAAACAGGCTCACTTGCCTATCTAGTACCTAACGAGAGTGGTCTGTATTACTGCTTTAGAAAATTGATCTGCCATATGATCTACCTATCCCACTTATGGGAATATAGCCAAAGAAAACAAAATGTATATATGAGAAAGTGATCTGCAATCCCATATTTACAGCAGCGCAATCTACAATAGCAAAAACGTGGAAACAACCCAGATCTCATTGACAGAGGAGCAGATGAAGAGACTGGAACGGCTATTCCATGGAATGCTACTTAGCCATTATTAAAAACAGTGAAATTGTACCATTTGCAACAAAATGATCCCATCTGCAGATCATTATGTTCAGTGAAATAAGCCAATCAAAAAAGGAAAAATGGCATACGTTTTCTCTGATATAAGGCAAATTTTCTGCAAAATACAAGATTAACAGATATGCACATAGGGCTATGTATTCATCCAGAGAACCTGTATATGAAGTCGAGACACATGGCAGTATGCATCTCCACTTTTGAAAAAGAGGGACTCTCAACAAAACTGTTAAATATATCTTGACACTAGAATGCTGGGCATTATATAATTGTCTATACCTACAATGTCAGGATATACTTAAACAGCAGAATGATGGACTTGTGACGACTGATGAGGAATAAAATATTATGGGAAATGTGGAAATTTACTGTTTCTGGTCACACAGAGGAGTGGAGTCAAGGAAAAAACATCATCAGTATGTTAGACAGTTTAATCTTTCACTTCATTTGATATTATCTATTCTCTATCTTCTATTAAAATCCCCAGCTGCTCCATGTCTCATCCAACTGCCTGCAAACGTGCCTCGGAAAGTAGCAGAGCATGGCCCGGGTGTTCGGTGCCTGCACCTATATGACAGACCCATCAGGAAGAGGCTCCCAATGTGTCAGGGTGGCCGAGCGGTCTAAGGAAGAGGCTCCCAGCTCCTGGTTTTGAATTGGCCCAGCTCAAGCAATTTGGGGAGTAAACCAGCTGATGGAAGATCCATCTGTGTCTGTGTCTCTCTCTGCAAATCTGCCTTTCAAATAAATAAATAAATCTTTTAAAAATTGCTAATATTCAGGAATCCAAATCACCAGTCATGAAGACAATCTAACTTCTTTAGAAAACTGAATAATGAACTTAATGCCTATTCTCTATTATAAAATGTACTTGTTTCAAGTGTAGTCAGCGTAAGGTTTCAATAGAAAATAAATTGCATACCAAATAAAATTAAAATTGATATTGTTACTAAACTCAGCAATAATTACAAAAATTAACTTTCTGTGTCAGCTTTTAAATAGAGACAATGTAATAAGTAATGTAGTCAGGGCCCGACACGATAGTGTAGCGGTTAAGGTCCTCCCCTTGAACGTGCCAGGATCCCATATGGGCTCCAGTTCTAATCCCGGCAGTCCCGCTTCCCATCTAAATCCCTGCCTGTGGCCTGGAAATGCAGTCAAGGATGGCCCAAGACTTTGCGACCCTGCACCCGCGAGGGAGACCTGGAGGAGGATCCTGGCTTCAGATTGGCTCAGCTCGAGCCATTGCAGCCACTTGGGGAGTGAACCATCAGACAGAAGATCTTCCTCTCTGTCTCTCCTTTCTGTATATCCGCATTCCCAATAATAATAAATAAATCTTTAAAAAAAACAAGTAATGTAGTTAATAAATTCAGAAGCCGCAAAATCAAATGACAGAAACATTTTTGGTACCAAGTAACTAGTTAGTTATGCCAATTAGTTTCCATGTGTGAAGTCTGCTAAATGTGTATTTTTGTGGCAAAGACCTTTGCACAGATAAAATGTGGAAAACTTGTAAAGTATGATATAAAATTTAAAATATAAGAAATAAGGAAACAAAGAAATATAATCTAAAATTTAAATAGACTTAATAAGTAAATTTTTAAGTAAAAAATGCTCTTCATGGCCCACACTATGCCTTGAAAGAATACACTGGAATACATACTTTACTATTGTTTCCTGAATTTGACGTGTCTTCCACCTCTATTGTCAGATAAGAATACCCAGAAGTCATTTCAACCAGCCTCAAGCTTCAGCACAAATGATTACATCTTGAAAGCTGTTATGATCAAAGCTCCTTGAGAAAACAAGGATAGTAAGCAAATATTGCTGAATCACATACATGCCTACAAATGGGAAATAATGTGGCACTTTTTTTCACTCTTTTACCTTGGGAGAATGATAATAAATCCACAGCTTCCAAGGGGAAGGGACACCCTCCAAGCAGAAGTCTTGTTAACTATAAAAGCTTTAATCATTTTAGATACATTAAAATTTGGCTTATGAATTACAGTTCCAAAAAAATTTTTTTTAAGATTTATTTGTATTGGAAAGTCAGATATACAACGAGGAGGACAGACAGAGCAGAAGATCTTCTGTGCGATCATTCACTCCCCAAGTAGCCACAATGGTTGGTGCGGCACAGATTCGAAGCCAGGAGCCAGGAGCCTCTTCTGAGTTTCCTATGTGGGTGCAGGGTCCCAAGGCTTTGGGTTGTACTGGACTGATTTTCCCAGGCCACAAGCAGGGAGCTGGATGGGAAGTGGCGTGGCCAGGATGAGAACCGGTGCCCATATGGGATCCTGGTGCGCTCAAGGCAAGGACTTTAGCCACTAGACTACCGCGCCAGGCCCTAAATGTTACAACTGAGAAAGATATCTAGATGAAAGACAAATGTTCTTTTGTTTATAAACATGTAATTAGTTAGCAAAGATTAATTGAAGCAAGCATTATCTAGCCCTTATTTGATGTTGTTTTTTCCAAAATGATAATTTGAATCCATTAATCAATTTATATTATCTATTATATACTTAAAATCGTGTTGGACAGAGCATTTCTTAAGAATGAGTACCCTATAAAATCAGCCAATCACATTTTTAATCACTTCTAAACATTCTACTTAGCTTTATAGTTATGGTTAAAATGGTTCATGTGACATCTGTATGCAGTTCCTCACAGATGAAAAGATAAGCCATGTACTGTATTCCCAACTGTTTTAAATTTAAAATAACAATGTTTCCTAATTTCCCATCTTGCTGATTATGATAACAAATTTATCTCTGCAAAGACATAGAATCAATCATGAGGTTTGAGTTGTCCAGGCGTTTCATTATTAGACTGAATGAAGCATATGAAAAAATCTCACTCGCACTTTGTCCTGCCAGTTCTAAGACATCTCATCCACTTTTCTCACTCTCTAAATCCTATGAAAATTCATCCTATGCTCGCCCTTTTCTCTCTCTGTTTATGTTTTACTCTATTTCTCTCCTTCTATCCCTTCCTAGTTAGCATTCCCCAAACAATAAGAAATGATCTGAGACCATTAACATCCTATTGAGAACAAAACTTTATTTCTAGAAATGTGCTTATTGAACAAGCCTTTTAAAGGCATGTATGAATTATAAATATTACTTGCTAACAGAATCCATCCCCCAGGCAAAGAATGTAGGATTACAAAGATACAAATGATTTGAACTCTAAAGGTCAACAGATTAAGGTCATAATAGTACAACTTAGAAAGCAATTTCAAAGTCAAAGACTGACATTAATAAGAATTTTAAAAGTCCTGGTCCATACGTCCAAAGGTGTTCTTTTGCTAAACAAAATGTAAACTTTCAAAATTATCACACATTTTATAATTCTTAGGGAAGAAAATAAGAGAGCAGAAAAAAAGGCAATGTCTTAGCAGAAAGGCACAAGTTTTCCCATAAATACTTACTAGACATTTAAAATTATACTTTATTATGATTTATTTTATAATAGACTTATTTATATAATTTATTCTATTAAAATAATTCATAAAATTTATATAAAATATAATTCATAAAAATTATAATTTATTGGCCTAGAACTATACCATGGCAGCATTAACTGCAAAGAAGCTTGAAAGATGCAAGGGTTTTGTTTTGTTTTGTTTTGTTTTGTTTTAACCAGGCGATACACAGCCTCAAACACAATTTGATCTTACTAACTGAACATTTCTAATCAACACTTTGAATTGCACTAAGAAAATGAATAGGAGTCCACACAGCCAAGGCATAATACACAACACATGACCAAGTCTGTGACGAGAAAAAGCAGTACATCTGTGCACTGTGATTCTTCACAGGTGTTGCCAAAGCCTGCAACAGACCAACTTTACAAGATGGCTGAAGCAAATGGGTGGGGGTTGGGGAGGACGTAGAAGGTCAGACAGGGATCATCATCTCCTGATGCTGACACATGGAGAAATAAACCAGAGCCCAACTGTCTTTCATTAAGGAAAGTATGATGGCATAGAGCAACAATTATGGCAAAATGGGAAATTATTACAAGTTTTTAAATTTGGTTTTGCTTTTTTTTTCTCTCCTTGTATATACCCCCAAAAATGTTAAATGTGTTAAGTTACAAAAGTTTCCTGATACTATTAATATTTGTAGTTCTTAAGTGTTTATGTTTTTAGATTATGGATAAGTTTTTCTGTATTTTTCCATTTTCTCATAGGATGGCACTTCTTTTTCTTGGGGGGGCATAACTACATAGTATATCTTCATCAAATTTTAAAACATATCATATGGTTTTTGTAGATGGACACACAACTATTTTGTGCCACATCTAAGTTCTTGCTTATACCTGTGTCCCACAAAAAATAACTATCATATATACATATAAATAAAACAGTGAAATATGTAAAACTACACATTTTGGAATCTTATAGACTATCTTCTTCAAATTTTATTGCATATCTGGACAATAAGTAGCTGGACTCTATGCTTGGTATATGTTTGCAATGAAAGAATCTTGATTGAATTTGAACTGTAATACTGCATCAAGGTGGAGGAATCCACCGGGGGGAGGGGAGGGGGAGGGATGGGGGAATTCCCAGAGCCTATGAAACTGTCACATAATGCAAAATAATTAACAATTAAAAAAATTAAAAAAAAAAATTTATTGCATATCCAAATTCTGGCACACAGCAGATTGCAAGTAGAACAGGAGATGTTGTGACTTCAATGCTCTCAACCCAGCTGTGACAAATGCAATTTTCTCAAGAAAGATCTTCACAAGGTTTACAACAAAATCACATTATCTTTTAACTCTATTTGCCTATGAAATTTTTGAAGACTCATATTTTCTGGTAAACCTTGGTGTACTAAAATCTGCTGGAAGTTACAAAACATTTCTATCACTATCCGTTTATGATTGTAACTGGAAGCACAAAAGGCAATGTCAAAGGTTAAGAAAAAAGTGCATTTCAGGAAAAAACTAAGTAAATATTAGAACTCTTTGCTAAACAAGAATGATATTAGAGGGGAAGTTATTCCTTATCATGCCTTAAGTAAAAGTAAAGATTCTCCAAAAGTTTGAGGCCTAAAGTTTCCAAATTATTTAGCAGGATAAACAACTGTTCAATCAAGTAGAGAAAGTCCTGGTTCTTCACACTAAATGTACAATGCACATGCCAAGCACATACAATGTAAACTTTTGTGTTTATGGATACAGATTGTACACAAGCTTCCAAGTCATGAAATAAATGCTACATACAGCCAAAGGTACCCTAAAGGAACAGTATTATCTATGAATCCATACAGCAGAGAGAGGTTTGTATAATAATTAAAGTGAAAAGACAACAGAATTTCTGAAACCTGACCTCACAAAAGAGTTTACATTCAAAATGAAATTTGCCCTAAGAAAATCTAGTCTCAATAAAAATGTTAATATTCTTCCTGCAAGGACATTTATGTATTGTAATGCAATGTGGTATGCACAAATGAGTCATTTCTGGCAGTGTTATACATAGTTATTTCGTAACTTATGAAAAGCAGTTTGGAGTAGTTTGGGTGCTGTGGCTTGGAGGATAAAGCCACCGCCTATAGTGCTGGCATCCATTTTGGTGCAGGTTGGAATCCTGGCTGGTTGACTTCTGACCCAGCTCCTGTTGCTAATATGCTTGGGACAGCAGCAGCAGGTGGGCTCAACTGCTTGGGCCCCTTGACACCTTTCAGTGACTCGTAACAAGCTCCTGGTTCCTGGCTTTGGACTGGCACAGCTCCAGTGGGAGTGAACCAGCTGATGGAAAATCTCCTTGTGTGTCTCTCCATCACTCTGTTACTCTGTCTTTTGCATAAATAAATAAACACATAATTTGTAATGTAGTTCTGTGTTCTTCAAAATAATTACCTGTGAATAGCATGTTAAATAAAAGATGCTATAAAAATTAAAATTTACAAAGATTTGTATGATGTACACTTGAAATTTTCATTTTATAAAAGTGTTACTATCTATAAGCACCTGGAGATAAATTATCAAATCAGACTGTTTGCTCTGGGGTGAAACAGTAATTTTTATTTACAGCCTTTTTAACCTTCAAGGAGGACCACAATCCTAAAATCGCAGCACATTTTTCTGGCTGAATATAGGAAAAGCTCCCAGTTCAAAAGCAAAACACTTAGACAGAAAAATGCATCTCCCTATGGATTTAATTAAGAAGATCACAACTTAATCTTACAAAACCAGAAACTGTTCGGGAAATGGCTGAGCCTAAACATGGATGACAACAATGTTCCAAAGTACTACAGGCAAAATCATGCATCTTGAAGTGTTTGTGTGCCGTTAAGTTGAAACAAAGCCCATAATAACACATATCAAAATCCATGTTAATATTTTTTAAGAATGATTTTTAAACACATCTTTAGCTAGAAACTGTTAAAGATCAGATTAAGGGCAACTGAGTCACATTTAACAGAGGTATGTTAAAATCAACATCTAACTCATTCAGTAAGCAAGTATAGTACTTAATACTTGGAACATACAGTGCACATAGTACAGCATATAGTTTATGTTAACATCGGTTTTAATTTTAGCACAGGCATCTTGATAAAGAATGC
The DNA here is from genome assembly GCF_030435755.1 of Ochotona princeps. Taxonomy (NCBI): domain Eukaryota; kingdom Metazoa; phylum Chordata; class Mammalia; order Lagomorpha; family Ochotonidae; genus Ochotona; species Ochotona princeps. The sequence goes on along the minus strand of NC_080842.1, from coordinate 30,711,445 downwards.
CATCAAAATAGTTTGTTTCTATTAGTGATAATATTCCAAGTCAATCTTGAAAACTCACATAGACTTCCTAGGAGATAAAATGCTATTATCTAAGGAAATTTGGGCACAACCTTCTCTCTCACCACAATGTAACATTTTACAGGCATGAAGTAAAGTTAACATTAACAGAAAGGGTACTGCTAATAATAATAATAATAATAATAATAATAACGCACACTGGGGCAAAATTTGAACATAGAAGGCACCCAGAGGAAGTTTGAGGGTCCTCTAGGTTTGTTCTCTTTGTGACAGAAGCAGTCACAGCAACCCTGTCTTAATGTAAGACTGTAGATCATGAGCTGTCAATTAAACACGGCACCAGAAAACAACATTCATTTTAAATTATCTTACCTTTCATTCTTCAAGTTATGTGTCCCTGTTATGTTAAATTATGATAATAAATGGCTATGCTGTGCTTTGTGGCCATCCCAAGAAAGTGCATTTTTCTGTCATAAACCATTTTGGTCTCCAAAAGGGCAAGACTCACTGCTACTACTATTAAGGAAGGAAAGAAACTCTTACATTAAGATTTATGCTATCATTAGCTACTTAGTCTGTATATCTAGAGTAGCTTAAAATGCTCAGTTTTAAGTGTGATGGTCATGACTCATAAATACTTTTGGTTTTCATAAAATTCTAATTTGCCATGGATGGACATAAAATGAAAAGAAACACCAAAGACTCAAAGAGAACAAACACTGAATCACTACCATCTCAAAAACTACAATTTGGCTCTGACACATACACAAGCACTAGTCTGTGTTTTAGGGAAGTTATAAATGTCATGACCCATAAGCAAACCTGAATCTAAATAAGCGATCTATTTTTCAAAACATAAACTTGGAGAGGATGTTAAAAAGGATAAAGTAACTAAATACACACAACAGAAAAGCAAACAAAAAAAAGAATTAAAAATATTTCATGTAGGCAATGAAATTGTGGTAGAATAAACCACAGGACTTTAAAACAGCTCCACATCTGGCATTTGATATTAATTGGCTGCTTGCAAGCAACTGTAAATTAATGGAAATAATAACCCCTTTTACAGATTATAAGAATTCGATTATAGGATTTATGGTAGCTGTATAGTAAATCCAATTAAAATGAAATGAAGTTTTTTTTTTATTTTTTAATATATCAGGGCAATTTATTTTGCCGAATTTTCAAAGGGCAGAGAGGGATACACACTGTCTACTTTATCAAAAAAAATTAAAAGTTTTGAAGCAGGATAATTTTATGAGGAAATAAAGTTATTCCTAATAACTCACAATTCTAGGAGTTGAAAGCACAAGAGCAGGCAGGTTTGACCTCTGATTGAGGGCTTAACATCAATCAGATGTTAACTACATCACAAGAGCAAGAATGTGGATCTGGAAACCGGAAGCCAGCAAGCCACAGACAGGCTGGGCAGCAACATCCCTTCTGAGCGCACACTCATAAATGACCTGGGCCCTCCTATCAGGCCCCACTCCTTAAAGGCACCAACACCCCACACTGCCACACTGAAGACCAACCTTCCAACTTGCGAACCTTTACAGCTCATATTTAAATCACAGCCAAGCCATACCTGGCGAAGTTTTGAGTTGGGGGTGATAGTGAGGCAAGGAAAGTATAGCAATTTCATAATATAAATAAAGAGAAAATGAGCTATCCTTTTGATGAAAGACACTAAGGTCATTATCAACAGTTTTTTTAAAGATTTATTTATTTGTATTGGAAAGTCAGATATACAGAGAGAAGGAGAAACAGAAACAAAGATCTGTCCAGTGGTTCACTCCGCAAGCAGTTGCAAGGGTCAGAACCAAGCCAATCCGAAGCCAGGCGCCAGGAGCTTCTTCCAAGTCTCTCACATAAGTGGCCGGGTCTCAAGGCTTTTGGCCACCCTCTCCTGCTTTCCCAGGCCACCAGCAGGGAACTGGATGGGAAGTGGAGCATCTGGGAGAGGAACCAGGGCCCATGCAAGGTGAGGATTTAGCTACTAGACTATTGTGCCAGGCCCAACATGTGTTTTGAGTAAGATAATCATGCTTGCCATTTCAGAAAAAGGCTTAAACCTTGGAATATCATTTGGCTGGGGAAATAGAGATGTAGGCGGATTCCTATATTCCCACACAGTTTCCAGGAAGAAGTTTCCTCATTTCAGAGAGGCATATAGTCTCACGTATGAATCTTTCTCATTAATTACATCAAAGTCTGCAATTTTTTATAACTGAAAAAAATGTTCTAGTATTTATGCAAGTTAAACCCAAAGCATATTAATCCATGGTGTTTATTCTACATATACAGGAATATTAAATAAGCAATGTAATTTTACCGTTTCTGATGTTAAAGAGCTTATCACCTTTTATTAGAAAAAGAAGTTAACATAAAAAGAAAAATTGCTGTGAAAAATGTATATAGTTCAAATATGAACACAATACTTGGGGAAATACAACAGCACCAAAAATAGACCTACATTTTATATGACATATTCAGTTATGATCTTGAACTAAAAATATAGACATTACTTTATTTAAAAACATCATCCAAGTATCTACATGTAGATGTCTACTGATAATACTCTCTATTTTTTAATTGACTTACATATTACCTAAGTGTTTATTTTGTGTTTAGTCCCTTCTCCCAGATTCAGTCAGTAAAAAATCCTCTGTTTAGACATACTTGCATGGTATCTGGTCAAAGTTCCTAAAATACTCCAACATCTGTACTGGAATTCTAAGGAAGTGAATATTTTCAAGATGTTACAGGATTAAAGAGAAATATGCTGTCAGCTCTTCAAGAGCTGGAAAATGCATGCAACACTTATTTTTAATTCCCTTTTCCTGTCTGCTCACATGTCTCCAATACCCCTTCATGGCCAAATGTTGAACACGCAGTGACCATGCAATTCGTGAAAGTTACTGAGTGACAAACTGAACCTTCAACAAAACCAGCTACAGTATTTTGAATCAATTAGAGTACCCACAAGACCAGATCTACCCCTGGAAAGGAAATCGTCTACTCCATGATTCATCTCAATGACCACTCAGATGACACACACTTTGCTGGTTGCCATTCAGGAAGTGGGTAAAGCATTACAATTGTATTTTTCTGAACAAATTCAGGCAAGTTTAACGCTTGTTTATAATGTGCTACCATAATATTTTCTCTACATTTTCTTCAGTGAAAGTATATTTTATATGTAAATATTATCAGATGTATTTCCTGAAAATTTTCAGTATCTGCTTATACATTTCTTTTGTTAGAATAAAAAAAACTGAGATGTTTACACATTAAATTAGCAACCTTAGCATGTTTCATTTATAGAATTTAAAGTTGAAAGTGGTTAAACTGTTGATGTGCTATGAATGAGTACAAAGGAAAATAGGAAATTACAAGGTACTGGAAAAAGCCGTGTATGCCAAAGACTTTTATACCCAATAATCAGTGTTAGAGCACTTTAGGGAAAGAGCATCATATTTGATTCTGCGGAGGGTGATCTATGGACTAGAGCTGCCAGCCTCCAAGGCAGGCATAAACCAAGGCACCAAGGAGAGCTGGAAATGTATTATAAGCGGAACTGCAATGTGTACATAGTCTTCATATGCAGAATGATTAAATGCCTTGTATCTTTCCCAACTTTCTGAAAATAAAATATACACATTGCATCCTCTTGCCATAGTTTATAAACTGGGAATAATGTTGGTCAGCTTACCATAAAAACATGTAATGAATTAGTTGCAAGTTGCTGGACACTCGGTTACAGCATATGCCTAGAAAATATTTAAAGGTTCTGTTTTCTTTCTGGTTACAAAGCTTGTGGATTTAATAAATGTTTACAGAATGCCTACAATGCATCAGCCACAATTCCAAGGGGTGATGATTTTAAGTTAAAATGAAGTAGAAATAAATGTCTAACACCACAGTAACTCTAGAAGTTGCCAACCACAACTTTCTGATCAATCCTACAATATTCATATCCTTCCCACCTATCAAAATGAGAACAGCGTGAAGCTGAACTCATTGAAATCCCTGCCTTTAAACTTTCCATTATTAATCCAGTATTAACTTGAAAGAGTTATGGAGAAAGGGAGTGAAGATGAGAGACAGAGATAGATGGAGAGAGTGAGAGAGAGAGAGAGAGAGAGAGAGAGAGAGAGAGAGTCTTCCATCCACTGATTCACTCCAGAAATGGCCACAGTTATTGTGCTGGGCCAAGCCAAAGCCACATGTCCAGAACTTCATTACAATCTCCCATGTGGGTGGTTGGGACCCATCTACCAAAACACTAGGGCCAGTCTTCCGGTGCTTTCCCAAGCACCTTGGCAGGGAGCTGAAACAGAAGTGAAGCACTGGGATTAAAAACTGATGCTCATATGGATGTGGACAACCCAGGCCATAGTTTAACACCCTGCACCACACCATTGCTCCTTCTCCTTTATTTTATTAGCCAGCTGACCAACAAATAAGTGTAGAAACTACAGAAAATCAATCTCATACATTCCTGATTTTTTTATGTCCTACTTTCAAGTACCTAAAAATAGCTGACCAAACAAAAATAATAATATTCAAAAAGTCTTTGAAAAGTTCATCTTTTCTACAAATCTACAAATCTCAAAAAAAAATGCTCTGCACCAAAAGAAACTTTTTGAAATCTTCTAAATCACACTGGCACTTTGAAGAACTACATAGGAAGAAGGGTGTTTGTGTGTGTGTGTAGGTGTGTGTGTATCTAAGCATGACCTCTGTTTGCACTGCTTTTTCAGTAAGGAATGAAAATCTTAATAACAAAGATGTCTGTTGTTAATATATCTTCTAAATGTATCCGGACAGCACAGTGATGAGTGCGTGTGTAAAGCCATCGTCAGGCAAGAGCACACAGAGCTCACAAAACCACAGCAGACAGCCAGCAGCATGAGCGGCACAACCGCTGCCAGGCCCTTCAAAAAAAACCATGTAGTTGAAAATGGTTTCAGAGAAGCTTCTGACCAGCTTCTAGTCGGCTTCCTTACACACATCAGGGTCATGGTGACCGAAAACGACTACTTCCAAGCTGGAGATTTAGGGATCTGCAGTCACTTCATCCACTTCTGCTCGCATGCACAAATTGCTCTTTGACATCAAAGTTTGATACCATGTTAGCCTGTGTTTCCCTCAAAGCTCTGGACCTTCCAGTCACAGGATACTGCCCACAGGACCCCAAACACTCCTGAACATTAACACCTCTGTATTTCAATGCAAGTCTTCAATATTCCTCTCTTGTGCTCATTTTTAATTTAATTTTAATTTTTCATGATACAGTTTCACAGGCACAGAGGTTTTCCCTTTCACTCCTCATCCACTCCCTCTCTCCATTTTCCCCTGTAGTATTAACATCTACCGATTGCTCATTGCCCTCATCCGTAAATCCCATCTTTCCCAGGCCTACCACACCACTTTTAGAAGTCTATCCAATAGCTGCTGATATAGCATGAGGATTTGCCATAAAAGCTTCTATACTATCTGAATTTAAATTTCAACTCATTTCTGTTATTTTTAAATTAATATTTTCTGTTTGTTTCTCGAAAATGAGTTTAAACTTGTTAGAGACAAGAATCTGTTACTCTATACTGTTTGGATCATATACTACACTGCCATTTTCTGCTTAGAATGGAAACTGCTGGGCCTGGTACAATGGCTCATTGGCTAATTCTTTACTTCCAAGCACTGGGATGTTCACATGGGTGCTAATTTGTGTCTCTATTGCTTCACTTCCCATCCAGTTCCCTGCTGGTGGCCTGGAAAAGCAGCAGAAGATGGCTCAAAGCATTGGAACCCTGAACCCATGTGAGAGACCCGCAAGGAGCTCCTGGTTCCAGCAGTTGTGGCTATTTAGAGATTGAACCAGTGGGTGGAAGATCTTTGTCTTTCTCTCTGTAAATCTGCTTTTCCAATAACAATAAATAAATCTTTAGAAAAAAAAAAAGAAAGAATGGAAACAACCACTAGTGAGAATTGATTAAAATGTCTCAATGAAGCAAATTCATATATAGGAATTTGGATTAACAAATATATGAACCTGGTATTAGCAAGTGAAGTGCATTGAGCAATATCCACAAAATTCTTGTGGAGTCCCTCATCTTCTTTTCCTTTCTTGTGCCTGAGGCAGTAAAGCCACCTAGGAAGGCATTTTGAGAACAGCACAATGCAATCACTTACCTTGGACCCTCTGAGTGCATGAGTCTCTGTCCCTGGAATGTTTCATGAAGCTGAGTATGCACACATTTCAATACCTACTACCCTCTCACACATCACATCTTAAGCAAGGACTTTGGCAGCATCTTATAAATAAAGAGGTTATAATTTCTTCAATGAAGAAATCAATGAAGATTCCAACTTAGAGGATACATAATGGCTACAGATACCACACGTATTGGTTCAAATAAGTTATAGCACCAAATAATTTATGCAAGTGAGCTTTTGGATTTCAGAAGTTAAGAAAAAGGATCATTGGTCTCTTTTAACACTGAATGCCAGAAGGCCTGTACCAGTAAAAGAGAATAGCCACAATCCATCAGAAAAATGATTAAGGGGCTGGCATTGTGGCAGTTAAATGCCATATGGGTGTGACTTCCTATCCTGGCTGCAAAGATTCTATTCAGCTTCCTGCTTATGATCTGCCAAAAGCAGGGAAGGATGGCACATGCCAGGAGGATGGATGAAGCTCTTGGCTCCTGGCTTCACCCTGGCTCAGTCCATTAGGGAGTGAACAAGCAGATGGATACAAATGGATAATCATATTCTCTCTCTCTTTCTCCTTCGTTTTCCCCCTTTCTCTGTAATACTGACTTTCAAACACACAATATATATTAAAACCATTATGTGCAACTCTTCTAGTTCAAAGATCTCTGCTACATTTGTTTTTGCCCAGTTATTAAACTGATGATTTCTAATCCATAATTTCTACAAGCTTAACTTAGCAAATATGTGCTTGTAAATGGTGCTTATACACTATCTACTAAATATAATTACTGTTGGAAGGTGAAAAAATCTCTGCTCAGAAGTTAAGGAAGTATATAATGTCTTTGTCTGCTCAAGTTTGTCTTTTCCACTTACTTGTGAAGAGCTATTTGACAAAGGTAAGATCTCATTCTTCCACGGAAGTGGAAAGATTAACACAACCTAGAAAGACTGCCTAATAATGTGAGGAATTCTTGTCTGGTTCCTGTTTAAGCAACCATTCCTACAATACTATTATGGATGAAGACATGTGTGATCCATCTTCAATCAATTGGGCATCATGTAGGACAGCCTCAAAGAAAATCCACATTTATTCAGAATGTCCTATTCTGAGGAATTAGAACTAAAATCAGTGCAACAAGCTGGCCCTAACTGCAGAGTACTACACTCTCTGCTTCTCGCCTTCTGAAATGTTCAGGAAGAGGGGCCAAAACAAGTGTGGATCTCTGTCTGTCATAAATTTTAAAGATCCAAACTCACTTTAACTTTTCAAGGATGTAAAGTCTTCCACAAATAGAAAAAAAGGAAAGGGGAAAAATGCAACCCTCTTCTTATGATGGGGTTAAATCTGTAAACCTTAGATTCATTATCATAATGAAACGCAACAACATCTTATGAAGGTGCGGTGAAAAGCAAAATGTCAAACAGAACTTGAGAAACAGCATGACACAAATAGATGCTTAGGACATAATGATTAATCTATTCACTTGCTCTCAATATGCAAAGGTATGATGATTTGAATCTGGAAGATCCCTGGAGCTACTAAAGGCAAAAGCAGTACTGGAAGCATAGGCAACCATTCTTTTCACATCAGCTCCTGCACACCCTCCTCCTCAAGCCACAGTAAAAGCTAAGTAACAGCATCTCAGAGCGGTCTGGTGGAGGTAACGAAGCAAAGACTTCCCTCTCAGTAGCCAGGAAAGTTCAAATAGAAATCTCCCCAGTCCATCTCCCTTTACCCTCTTAAATTCACTTTAAAGGACACAAATAGAAACTGACTTTAATGATACACCAATGAGGGACCTGGCATTAGGCCTGAAAATAAGATACCACTTAAGACACCGATGACCTATTATCAGCCTGTTTGAATTCAAGTTCTGGCTTTCCCCCAGTTTCCAGTCTTTCTGATACAGAACCTGGGAGGCAATAAGCTGACCTGTGTTAGCTCTAAAATCCTGGTTCAGGGTTCGGTCCACCACAGTCTATTGTAGGCACCTGAGGGGCACCAATCAGGAAAGAGGAGCTGTCTAACACTGTTCTTCTATCTCTCTCAAATACCCTGAAATAAAAGTTATGTCACTGATCAGAGTTCATTACTTCCTTAAAGAGTTTTGATGATGACTATCTCATGAATAAATAATGACCAATCAGGTATCCATAAGTCAGAAGAAAGAGTACAGAGGAGTAAAAATCAAAATGAAAGATGAACTGATATCATTATTATGAAAGCCATGTCACCAGCATTACTCAATAAAATCAGATATTCCTTTTAACAGGCTTTCAAACAACCTAAGGAAAAGCCAGCATAACAATTGATGACTTGCCATTAAAGAATCAGATAATTGGGGCCCGGCGGCGTGGCCTAGCGCCTTGAACGCCCCGGGATCCCATATGGGAGCCGGTTCTTACCCCCCCCCCCCCGGTAGCTCCACTTCCCATCCAGCTCCCTGCTTGTGGCCTGGGAAAGCAGTCGAGGACGGCCCAAAGCTTTGGGACCCTGTACCCGCGTGGGAGACCTGGAAGAGGTTCCTGGTTCCCAGCATTGGATTGACGCAGCACCGATCGTTGTGGTCATTTGGGCAGTGAATCAACAGATGGAAGATCTTCCTCTCTGTCTCTTCTCCTCCTTTCTGTATATCTGACTTTGTAATAAAAATAAATAAATCTTTTTAAAAAAATAAGATAATTGGGCAAAGGGGGCAAGGGTCTAATCCTTCACTTTCACATTCTTTTGCTTCCTAAGAAAGAGATTCTGAGGAAGTCAAACACTGAGGCTCTACATAAATTGATGCAGGGTATGGTGAAGGGAGTTCAAAGGTTTCTACTTCTAAACATCAAACATTTCCCTAATCTTAAAAATCCTTTCTAAAGATTTATTGGGCGGTAGGGAGTTCCTACTAGGAAGTATGGATACAAATGAAGCACCAAGAAGCCTTCAAATAAATGACTGAAATTTACAGCCACATTCATGACCTACTGTATCTGAATAAAATTCACTTCACTTTTAATACAGGATAATAGGAGATACAGGATTTTAATGTCCCCATGGTGAGTGTAATAGCATCTGAAATGTTCAATACTTGGTAGGTATATTACACAGCTTAATTTCCATTGACCTGAAGCAATTAATTCCCTTTAATGCAATGGGATTTTTTAAAGCTGATTTTGTTTCCACAAAGGTTTCCAAAGTCAGTTAAATCTTAAGTGATCCATACTATAATGCTGAAATCCACTATCCATACATAAACGCCATTTTCTTCTCTGAAACACCCCAGTCCTGCAAGAGGGATCAACATTTTCCTATCATTAAAACACTGATGCCAGGATTAATTCCCCCCAGTCATTTAACTTTACCAGTAACCAGCGGTCAGATCTGGGGCTCTTCCTCTGTAACAGCACCCTCTTCTGTTCCCAAGGCCACAACTCTGCTTGCTCTGTTCATTCACCACTCAAGACTGCTTCTGTAGCTTGATCACTAAACCATCCCCCTCTTATAAAATCCTCTGACTAATCAATCTCATTCCATGTCTATGTCATTTTGCTGCTTGATGTAGGAATAATCCTCCATGACCCACATCATGGAAGTTTACAATCCCTTGACTGGCTCAGACCACATTAATATGGTCATAACTATCACTCTATGAGTATTCACTGTTACCCTACATTACCCTTTAATTTTAGTCCAAGTACTACACCTCCTCACCTTCTCAAACTACCCAAGATACTAAGTGGATTCCTGTGCTTGATGGATTCATTTGCTGGAATTAGCCACCAAGACACAACTCAAGCTCTGTTCCTTTGTCAAGTCCCTCAAATCATTTAAGGCCATACTGATGAGTCGTTCTCCTAAGTTTCAGAATATTAGTGCACTGGTCCTAATTCATTGATAACAATAATGTGACATTTCTCAGCAGTTTTGCTCGTAAGCCTTTATTTTTTTTTAATTTGACTTGTAAATTCCTTGGAGAGAGGAAAAATGGATTTCATCTTTTAAGATGTCCCATGCCTACCTACTTTCCAGTAACACAAGGGTGATATAGGGAATGAAATCAGTCATTATTCTATACAATGGTTAGTAAATTTAAAACTTTCAGTGCATGTAAGATGATAGTTTAAAAAGCAAGCATATTACTTCATCCAAGCCCAGAGATCTGGCTTTCAGGTAAGGGGAAAAAATAAGAATTTCCAGGGAATTCTGATGCACTTGGCACACAGACAGTATTCTGAGAAATACTGTCACTGATTAAGTTGAAATTGTAAAAAAAAAAAAAAAGTAAAACAAGTCCGAAGATATGCATAGTTATAAAGAATATAGAAAGAAAATCTAACATATTTCAAACTAGCTGCCATTACAAGGATGTTATTTTTTATATTCACCACAAACTCTATGCACATTTACTATGCTACCTTTGGGAAGTTATTTACATTAAAGCAATCAGTATTGAGTGAATATACTTATTTTTTACTGAAACTGTTAATATAGGCATATTTAAACTCACTAATGTGAAACAAAATAAGTCACTAATATTTCATCTAGTCTATTCAGTTAATGGACACAAGAGAAAAATGAGCCTACTAAGTACAAATATAAGTCAATGAACAGGAAAATCTTGACTCTAAGCATGATTTCATCTCTGGAGATGGCTTAATATGTCCTCAAGCACAAGGTGAATGAGCAATTTAACTTTAGTTCATAGTTTTTAAATGCTTTAGAATATTTGGAATATTAAAAAAGATCCAAATTATCAACTTATAAACTACCAACAATTTGCATATCATTGATATTATGTATATTTAGTGACTTCCATTTGTATTTTGCGATAACCTTTACGGTTTTACATAATCTACAGGAAATCAGTAAACCATTCCTTCCTACTTCTTTTCAGGAGACACTGATACAGGCCACTAGAGAGAGACACAGAGCAACTGGATCAGCCTGGTGAGCTGCATGTCAACACAGCAAGGACACAGTGGCTTCACTCAAAGCATAATGACACATGCCCTGTCAAAACTCCATTCACCCACTGGGAGCACTTCCCAACAGCGATCATGCAATACCTGTGGTTTCTGGCACTCTCAGACTTAAAACCATGTTCCTTCAGGGGGAAAAACAACCCATAACACAATTCATAAACACTGCAAACTCCAAGTTACAGGTAAAACAGGATAGCAAACTTCGCAAACAAAATAACACTGAAATGTTCATATCACATCAGAAAATCTGATATGATGAGTCAAGACAATTTTAATAATTTTTACAATTAAAAACAAATTAACTTTTTATCCTCCAATTCTACGTGAATACATGATATGAACTTAAGCACACGCACACTCACTGGGGCACATTCCTTCAGGATTGATCCAGCAGTGAGTGACTCTCAGACACGTTATTGGATTATCAGGAAGTGCTTCTCATTTTACTTCTTACTTCACACTTCCTTATTGTAAACCAAAGTAGTAACTATAGGCAACAGAACAGTGTTGCCTTACTAAGTCACACTTCTGTTAGTTTGACTTTGCAAAAAGAGAAAGTGAATAGGTATCAAAAAATCAAGATCTCAAATTACAGGAAGTGTTACTGGATCTGACACTGCATTCTGCACCCTTGAAGGACAGAAAGATATTATCATTGCAGTTACAGCAACGTCAGTACTTGCAATTGGTCAAAAGAACTCTGTTTTGAAACTTAACAGGTATGTCCATTTCTCACTCAAAGGTTTCTCTTGACTTATTTTGAATTACAAATCCCAATGTTTTCATTTCTCCCCAAATTTAAACGACAGAGGCAACTTGATGATAAAAAAAAGTCATCTCAATCTTAAAGTGTATTCCAAAACATATCTGTTAAGACAACTTAATCTCCACAAAGTTCAGTTAGTACATGTTAATGAAGTACACTGAAAGTTGACAGTAATACACCACTGGCATTTCTTCAGTTACCACGAGTGGATATCAACCGCCATAGTCTAGATCTAGCCAGGGGTATTACAAGTGTTTGAACTCAGACAATTCATACTGCGGCCAATCTAAAACTTTCCCAAGAGCTCAAAAACTTCATTAACCAATCCTTACATCCTATGTCAGATACGAACTTTTGGTGGTGTTGGTGCTACAGTGGTGAGCAGAGCTGCCTTCTAGGCATGAACTTTTTGGGTAAAGATTCTTCCAGTCAGTAAGAAGCAGGTACAAATACAGCTGATTTTTGATATCCCAAAAGTGTCCTAGCAACATCTTAAGGGAAAGGACTAAATACTCCTTATTTAAACAAACACAGTCCTAAGAAACTCACTTTTTAGTATGCCATCACCAGTTTTGGAGATGTAGTGTCCTCAAGGTTGAAAAAAGAGGGAAAAAACTGGTTTCATTATGAGCTAAATCACGCCAATCTTCTCTTACATCTGCAGCTTGACCAACTTCAAGTGGACTCGTCAGTCTGAAGCCCTCAAGCAAGGTTACTAAATTTTCATCTACTTTTTTCTAAAATTGTTTCCAACGCCTGGAGCGCCGCGTCCTAGACACACTCATGGAAAACAAGCCTCCTGGGCTGGGTAGTCATCCTCGTCCCAGGAGCTGTGAGAAGTCCCAGTAAAGCAGCTAAGGAAAGAAAAGCGCGTTTGATGACCAGAAATGAACTCACGTTGTCTTGGAGCCCCACTAACCGAGTAGGGTTCAAGATCCCCCTAGTCACCAACGGAGACCACTCACAAGCCGACTTCAGGCTCTCGGTCGCAAGGCACCCCCTCAGTGCCCTTCAAAGCCTGTGACTTGCCTGCCTATTTAGCATCAACTTTTCCTTGGAAAAAGTAAAGTTTGCTCTAAGGCGGCGTGCGCCGAGCTCCAACGCACCCAAGGTTAAATAAGTACACACAAGTTTTTCTCCTCAGGACCTCAACGCTGTAATGCCCACGTCTGTCCACAGCCTGGTCCCGGTCCCGAAATCCACGGGATTCGCGCACCTACCTTGGCCTCGTCGGCGTCCGGCTCCGCGTCCGAGAAGCCCAGTCCCGACTCGAAGGCGGCGGCGGCGGGCGCCTGGCGCGGACCCGGCAGCAGCGCAGCGGCGAGCAGGGAACACGCCAGAGACAAGAAGCCCAGCAAGTGCATGGTGGAAGGACCGGGAGTGGGGAGGCCGGTCCGCTGGCGGGGGCAGGGGTGGGGCGTGGGCGCCCCTGCGAAGCTGAGGTCCCCTCCTGGTCCTTTTCTCCGAATCTCCTACCAGTGACCCCCACCCTGGACGAGCCTGAGTTGGCGGGGAACGAATCTGGGGCTGTGCGATCCCAACTTTGCCAGCCGCTCTCCCCACCAGTGCTGGGGAAGGGCGACGGGTGTCAGGTAAAAGCCTCACAGGAAACCGGACATCCGAGCTCCCCTCATTCGGAGCCCGCCGCGAGGTGAAGCCGGGGCGAGGGCGAGGGCGGCCGGCTCCGCGCTCCGCGTGTTTGTTTTTGCTTGTTAGAAAGGGAGGGGGGAGCGAAAACACGCCGCGATGCTCACCCCCTCTGAACCCACCAGGGCCCTCGTCCCCCTCCTCCTCGTCCTCCTCCTCCTCCCCTTCCCCCGAAGTGAGAGAAGTCGGGTAGAGGCGGCGGCGGCGCTGCCGGGGGCGGGAGCAGGGCGGCGGGGCGCCCGGCGGCGGTGGCGGCGGCGAGGGCCGGCAGCGCCGCGGCGCAGGAGCCTCCAGAGCGCGCGGGGCTGAGCGCAGGCGGCGGCGGCAGCGGGCGCAGGGGCAGGGCATGACTGATGCGCCCTCTGCCTGCGCTTATGTGAGAGAAAGCGGCCGAGGGAGGGAGCGTGCCGAGCCCGCGCCCTCCCCTCTCACTTTCCCTCAAAAGCTGTCTCTCTCCAGCTCTCCGGCGCTCGGCGTCCCTCGCCTCCTCCCCAGCGGCCCCACCTCCCCGCAACCCCTTCCCTCTGCCTTTCTACTCCTCCCCTCCCTGGAGCCGCAGTTGGAGGTGTATAGTGAGCGACCTTCCGGACGACCTGGACGAGTTGGAGCAGTGGGGACAGCGGGAACAGACGGAGGGGAGGAGAAAGTAGACCCTTTGTCCTTTGCAGCTCTGGGCCTCCTCCAGGCTCTTCTCACAGCCCTCAGAGCCCCGCTCAAAACGTGGGAACAGCTCCAGGAGTTCTGGGAGTTCCTAGAGAAAGTTATGGAGGGAGACCTTGAAGGATCCTTGGAGCGGAGAGAAATCCCCTCTTTCTCTCCCTTTGGGTGACCAAAGTTGGCTGGGGCAGCAGGAACTACAGGAGTTAATCTGCATGTGTTGTAGGCTATTGGGACAGAAACTATCCCTTCCGATAGTAAGCTTGGGGGGTGGGGGGCGATGAGGGGCATCAGAATTCAAGGACAGGGATGGAAGAAAAGAGGCATAGGGTCAGTTTCTGCCAAAAGGTGGGTTAATTAATAAGAGAAAAGGGTTGAGAGACACGTGTGGAACACATGACAGGAAGGACATGACAGTTGGCAAAGAGAACACATTTTCCTAGTTGGCAAAACATCCAGGGATTGCCTTTCGTCCTGCTAGCCTTGACTGTCTCCCTCCTTGGAGAAGAATGAGCAGATAAGAGCTCCAACAGTGTCTATAGATGTTCTACAGAACTTCAACTGTCTCTGATCTACTCCCATTACCTTGAAATATGCTAATCTTAAAGGTCCATGCAATCTTAGATGGGGAAACGACTATCTCGGAGAGCTGAAACTCTCCAGAGACAGGGAACTCTGTGTGGGTTCTGTCCATTTCTTTTTCAAATAGCCCACATTGCTGCAAAGTGTTCTTCCTTTCATTTGCCCATTGCTTTTGACTTCCGGAGTTTTTGCACGATAAATGTAACCTAACTTCCTCACGTTCGGTTTGTCAGATATTTGAAAATATCTGCCATGTTCTCCTTACAGAAGCTGTCCTCCCATCTAAATATTCCCCTTTCCCCCTTTTGACAGCCCCAACTTTCCTCATCGATCATACTGCATGCTTTCCTTGTTCATACAGAGTGCTGTTCAGAGCATGGCTCAGCACTTAAAGTGTCCCAGTGAGCACACAGAAGAGGGTCCAGACAATGCGCTTTTGTTGATGCAGTTTCAGATCAAGTTTAGTTTCTGGCAGCCAAGTCACAGTGATGACTCGCACTACACTTGAAGTCAACTAAGTTCCCCAAGAATTCATGTGTACTGCTCTTTAGTCACGTCCACCTTGCCCTGTGTCTTGCGTAGCTGTACCCAAACAAGATTTGAGCTTTGATTTATGAAATTCTATCCTGTTCAAATTCTATCCGGTTTGCTCAATAGCCACAGCTTGTTGGGATCCTGACACAGTCAGTAGATTACTTCTGTATTCCTGCTATGTGTATGTTTGATCAATTTGCTATATTTACCTCCAAACATTGATAAAGTCGTGAACACAGAAGTGCTAAGGGCAAGTTGGTGTTGATTTAAATCATAGAGTTTATCTTTTAATCGTCCTGTAGCAATGGCCCTCAACTTTGCACCTGGAATCACAAAAGGCAATTTCATCAGCACAGAATATTTAGTGCCTCATTAGAGATTCTACTTGGAATCATCCAGGATAAGTTTGGCACATTAGGATCCTAACAGGAAACTTACATTGAAAAGCCCAAGCATTACCATCACCTTGGGAAGCCAGCATTGTGTGATGACTACAAAATCAATAAACTCAAGATGCATCATATTTACTTCAGGATTATTTATGTTCATCACTAATCAAATTTTTTCCTCTCAAAAAGATTATTTTTTGTTACTACTATTTTGAGTCAAGAAAATGATGACAGAAGATAAAGTTGAGTGACTCTGAATTAGTGGTTAAAGGATATCCTGAAAGTGGAAAGAGAGTTGTTCAGGACTTTTTATTCCTCCCTTACCCCTTGGAGAATACCTGTGCCACCAGCTGATTTTACAGGTCTTACAAAAACCTTCCTTGTAGGTTTGTTAGTTCATCACCAGTTCCATGCAAGACTTATCTTCCAATAGGACTTCTTAATGTCTGTTTCCAAGAACACATTCCAGAGCTACTGTTTTTAGTTTCTGATGGTAGTTCTTTTAGTTTTAAACATAATTTGGTGCTATATCATGTTGATACAATTTATTTTCTAGTATAGTTAATTTTTTAAACTTCTAATTATTTGAAAATCTATATTTTCTGATATTAAAATTATGAACATTGAGAATTGAGATAATCTGGGAACACAGTTTAGATGAAACTGTAGGTTACTGAAGTCAACACAGCTTAGCTGTTTCTGCTGGGAAGCTTTAGTCAGGACAGAACAGGTTGAAAACCAGTTCTTAAATTAACTGCTTCAGGAAATGTTGGTAAATCATATAGTGAAATAGTAAATCAGTATAGTGAAGATCATAATATTTCCACTCTGGCAAACAGCCTCTTATCAATAACATTTTACTGATCAAAAGTCTCATTTACTTGTATCTACCAATCATAAACTGTTATATTATGAACTTTGCCCATTCATTTGTAATTCTACCCTTTGAAAGGTACACCTTAAACTACTTCAGTTTATATCCCCAAGTCCTTGAATTATTCTACTTTTTTGTTTTGTTTGTTCCTTTAAGATTTATTTTTATTGGAAAGTTGGATTTACAGAGAGAAGAAGAGACAGAAAGATCTTCTGTCTGCTGATTCACTCCCCAAGTGCCACAATGGTCAGAGCTGAGCCAATCTGAAGCCAGGAGCCAGTAATTTCTTCTGGGTCTCCCACGCAGGTGCAAGGTCCCAAGGCTTTGGGCCATCCTAGACTGCTTTCCTGGGCCACAAGCAGGGAGCCTGAAGGCAGGATGTGAACCAGCACCCATATGTGATTGGTATATGCAAAGTGAGGACTTTAGCCTCTAGGCTACTTGGCTGGGCCCAAATTATTCTACTTATAATTGTTTCAGACACTACTGTCAGTCGGATGTCCTCTTTTAATAAGTTCTATTAAAATCAGTTTTAAAAGGGTTTCCGCTGATATTTTTGCAAATTCAGAATTTTAAAGACCCTCTCACCTGCCATGATCTTATTAATACTTCCCTTGATGCTCAAGCCCAAAACCCTGGTGTAAGAAACAATGCAAACCACAGAGGAATCTTGAGTTCTGTTGTTTGGGCTCTCTTTGATTGCAATGATGGGATAAATCTCTCATCAGAGTTTAGTCTCAATTTTGTTTTTACCAAGGTATCAAATGCTTACTATGTTTTATCATCTAAGATGCCCTCTCAGCAATCATAGGTTAACTGGTCATATTGAAAACAATTCTTCTTGACAGAAACCTGCTCTATTGACAACATGATTTTTGTCATTGCTTTCTTCATTACTCTGTTCATGGGATTGATAAGACATAGGCCCTATGAAGTCAATTCATTGGGCCAATCCTGGAAGTGCGATACTCAGAAGATGTTCAGACTGTCATCCACAGAACAAGCTTTGCCTTATCAAAAGTGTATAAAACTTTCTTCAGTTTTGGCTTCTTTCATCTATTAAACATTGAATTTGAATGAGATGTCTTGTCCAATGTTTTCATCTTTTAAGAATTGCATGTGTATCAGCATTGCTGGGGAACCCAGGACTTGAGATGCACAACTTGTTTGATCATTGCCGGGCTTACATGTGTTTGTCTTAAGTTTACCTAAGTTCATGTACTTAAAGCCATATTCTTGCCTTTCATCCACTTATACTAAAACTAACACATCATTGTCTATTAGATGACAATTTTCAAGAGCAATTTACAATTTCAGAAGCCAAGAAGAGAAACCTTTCACAAGAATAAAGATATTTATTTGAGAGTGTCTCACAAAGGAAAGAGAATGAAATTCCACATATTCAATAATCTTTATTTTCTTATTGGGGTAAGAAAGCTTACAACAGACTATCCCACGATTACTCCAGAACATATTCAGAATTCTTCTGAGGTGAGTAAAAAAAAAAATGTGAAAGATAATCTGTCTTTTAGACCTGCGCAATCACAGCTTGAACCTAACAACCCAATGTCAGAATTCCTCTTCTTTCAACCTGTGGCTCTCCATTGTACTGATTCATTCTAACTAGCTTCCCTTTCCTTCTATGTAACCAGAAGCCCTGGATGTTGAAGTGGTTGTTTAAATTAGTCAGATCAAAATAATTGCCTTATGGTGGATTTTTAGTCCTGGTTAGGATCTGTGATGGAAATTATTTTCAAAGATTCTCCAAATTGCATGCAGTGTAGGCCTACATTTTGAAATCAATTTGCAGTAGTTCTAAGAATATGTAAAACAGAGTTCCTAAATCTCTATCAATTTCTTATGTGACAAGGAAACTTAAATGTAATAAAAAGGGATAGAAAAGGCTATATAGGGGTAGCATTGTGGAATGTTAAGTCACTGCCTGTAATACCTGTATCCCATATAGCTGCAGGCTCAAGACCAGCTGCTCCATTTCTGATCTAGCTTCTTGCTAATGTACCTGGGAGAGCAGCAGGAAATGGCCCAAGTGTTTGGGCCCTTGAACTTGTGTGAGGGACTGGAAAGAAACTCTTGATTCCTGGTTTTGGCATGGGAAAGCCCTGGCCATTGCAGCAATTTAAGAAATGAATTAGTGAATGGAAAGCCTCATTGTCTTTCCCCCTCTCTGTAACTTTCAAATAAATAAAAAATAAATCTTTCAAAAAGAGAAAAAAGGCAATATGAATACCTTGAATATGACTTAAGAGATCTTAAATTTCCTAGTAAAAACAAATTTAGAAAATCTATAAATACTAAGCAAAATGTTTTGACGTAATACACCAAAACAAATACACAAACAATACAAGAGAAGACTGCACTAGCGATGCCAAGGAGTTGTTTTTCCTAGGACAGTGTGATTCTTAGCTCTCATATTACTTTCTATAAATGGCCATAAGTGAAAAATATGAGATTTAGTATGCAAACAAAACTGGAATATTAAAAAGGACCTCTCACTGCAAATAAAAAAAAAAGGAGCAAAAGGAAGTGGGAAGTCAATGAAGGTGTTACAAATGAACATCAAGCATTCAAATTCCCATTTACCCTTGAAGTTCCATGGAGAACCTCTAAATATTAAAAGAAGACATTGTAGATTTTCATTCAATACAGGCAATGTGATATCAACCAAAAGCCTTGCCATTGTCATATAACTTCTCCCTCAGAGATAAAGTACACAATGATGACTATATCTAATAATTCACAGGTCCTCCTTTGTTTCATCCTGAAGCTTTCATCTCAAGATGGAACTCCATTCCAACTATTATGGAATATGAAAAGCTATTGAAGCAAAAATTCACAAAGATAATCATTATCACATTCAGAACTGCATTTTGCTCTCTCCATCAGTCCTCAATTAGAAACTTGCAAATACTTTATGCAAAATTACTCATCCTCAAGAAACAGGTTAATCACTATATTTACCCACATTTGGTAGAACATTTAAGGTTATTGATAATGCCTCTGTTTTCTGTCTCATCTACACAAGCCTTATCCTGCTAAAGCTGCAAAAACATACGGCATAAACAAGCTCCAGTAAAGAGTATCTTAGAATCATTACAGATGAGCTTTGAATAATCAACTCTTTGCTATGGCTATTGGATATCATCATTCCTGTTTGTTAATTTCCAAGGTAGGACAAAACTTTTGTTTAGTGGAAAGATAGAGTTCTGACAGTAACATTGCAGGGTAGTGGATTTTGTTTTCTCAACCAGGTGAACGTCTACTCTCTGATAGTGGAGACATTCAGTAATCTGGGATAGTTGACAATTTTTCAGTTTTATTCGCGAATTGTATAGTCCTGTTTACTTGGAATACTCAGGAAGAGTAAAGAGAGCCAGCATCAGTGGTATTTTAAAATTCAGGCTACTGCTTATGGACTCTTACTACAGGAGCACATTATAGATCATCCTTTGAAGTTGGATATTTTTGCCCCACAATCGGGGGCTCTACCTTATAAGCTATTCATGCAGTACACTCAATCTTACCACTGGCAGCTATTGGTTGCATTTCTTTCTTTTTCCCCATATACGACCTAAAAAAAAAAAAAAACAAAAACAAAAAACTTTCTCATTTGGAAAGGAGAGTATAGGTGTGAAAAAATAATCTAGGAATCTCATAGAAAAGAAATAGCAGATAATCTTAGCTACAACAGCAGTTAAATGTGAGGCTGTAAAGACCTGGAATCATATCTCCAGTTAAAAAGTCACAAGGTTTAACCCACAAAAAGTAGGATCGAAATTTTATTAGCAGAGTTAAAATTATAGAGATTCTTAGGAATTCTTGAGAAGCAGATGACCTCTGGAGGGAAACAGCTTCTACCAGAAAGCTGTGTCTCCAGATGAATAATGGATGTGAACAGCTTCCACTTAAGACCTACACAACCAGATGCAAATGACTGGGACCACATTTCAGTCTTCACACTGTTGGATGATTTCTTTTTGCTTTGTTTGCATTTTCAGTCTCACCTCAAGTATGTTTTTTCATCAGTGTAGACAGGCTCAAGGCTCTGGATAGTCAACCAAAGTTGTTATTGTTGTTGTTACCAGTGAAAATTAAAGGTTTCTAAGTTTACTTTTATTTTTGAATCTTTAGTCATTCCTTGGTGTGACTCAAATACTGGGAGAGATGTGGGTGTTATTAGGCCAAAACAATCAAGCTCTATATTTCACACATATTATTATACTGTGAATGCCAACCAGCTATTGCCAATTGTTTGTTCTGAAATATTTGGTTTTATCTATTGTAACACTCAACTGTTAATTTTGACTTTTATGTGGAAGAGAACACAGCAAAGACAAGTAACCAAAATCAAAACTCCCTAGAAAGAAAAGTTTCTGCATCCACAGAAACCACACTCAAGGATCTTTTCTCTGAGATAACATCTGTAAACAAGCTTTCATGCAGGATAGACTCCAAAAGAGAAAAGGAACAGATGGTTTGCATTTAAGACCTGCCTCACATTTACAGACCTCACAAAGAAGGCTTGCTATGGAGGTAACTCCTTTGATGGCTTGTCAGATCTCCCCTGGGTGACCTTTGATGAACTCTTCTTTACCACATGTGAATCCTAAATTTGTTAATATGGTTAAAGAAGCTAAAACAATACATGGCATGTAATAGTCTCTGTAAATTATGGAGAAAGCATAAAAACTAACATTAATTAATCTGTAACTGCTTTATGACTTTATGTCTGGTATATGAATATTGCCTTTGTTTACTTATTTTGTTTTTTTTTTTAAAGATTTATTCATTTTATTATAGCCAGATATACACAGAGGAGGAGAGACAGAGAGGAAGATCCTCCATCCGATGATTCACTCCCCAGGTGAGCCGCAACGGGCCGGTGCGCGCTGATCCGAAGCCGGGAACCTGGAACCTCTTCTGGGTCTCCCATGCGGGTGCAGGGTCCCAATGCATTGGGCCGTCCTCAACTGCTTTCCCAGGCCACAAGCAGGGAGCTGGATGGGAAGTGGAGCAGCTGGGATTAGAACCGGCGCCCATATGGGATCCTGGGGCTTTCAAGGCAAGGACTTTAGCCCCTAGGCCACGCCGCAGGGCCCTACTTATTTTGTTTTTTAATCCTTTTAATTAAATGCATATAAAAGTAAGTATAACATTTTAATTGTGACTTTTTCAAGCACTTTGCTCCATCAAACATTACATAATCTGAGCATAATAATAGTTTATAGTTGTATAGTAACTAACTATTATGCATCTGGCCATATTTTTGTGGTTTTACATATTCTAATGTGTTGAATATATCTGAAATCTTATCATGTATAAATGATTATGATTTATGTTGTATAAACGAGGAAACTGAGCTCAGAATAGTGTCTTTTTTAATGTTCTAAAACCAGTGTTGGACAGAACCTCAACTCTAAAGATTAAGCAAAGCCTTATGTTTCCTTCTTAAGAATACAAATATGATGCTTTTTCTTATAAGATGTTCCATGTCTTTTGTTACAAAATTCTAGAATGTTCTTATTTTCTTGGTGTTATTAAATTTAACTATTTTGGAGGCCAACGTTATGGCATAGTGGGTTGGGCCTCTGTCTGCAGATCTGTTATCAAATATAAGCACCAGTTTAAGTTTCAGCTGCTCCACTTCTGGTCCTGCCCTCTGTTAATGTGCCTGGGAAAGCAATGGAAGATGCACCAGGTCTGTGGGCCCTGAACCCATGTACTCCTGGGTTTAGATCAGCTCAGTTCTGACCTCTGCAGCCATTTGAAGAGTGAATCAGCAAATAGAAGATCTCTCTCTCTCTCTCTCTCTCCTCTGCAAATCTTTCAAATAAAAATAAATATATCTTCAATAAAATGTAATTGTTTTATTTCCAAAGTGTAATCTTCCTAGAACATTCCACTCTCTTTCAATCTTAGTTCACACTGGTACTAATGTGTATGAGTTCTGTGAAATTATTGTGTTTCTCGAATAATTTATGCAAATTATTTTATACATCATTTTTCATAAACTTCTGGTTTACAGAGAA
Source organism: Ochotona princeps (assembly GCF_030435755.1). Classification (NCBI taxonomy): domain Eukaryota; kingdom Metazoa; phylum Chordata; class Mammalia; order Lagomorpha; family Ochotonidae; genus Ochotona; species Ochotona princeps. Next base: position 30,688,738 of record NC_080842.1, on the reverse strand, counting down.
CATCATAGCTTTATTTACATGTGTTGGACTTTTTTGTATTCTATCCTTTTAAAATGTAATATAGGATTTTTTATCTACTTTAAAAATTTCATTGTTCATATGAACTGATCATTCATCTTTCTATGTATATACACATACCTATGTAATTTTTGTACTGTGACTGACAAAAAATTATTTAACTTTTTGCACATGTTCCCATGATTTGTCCAGTATTTTTTAAATTTTAAAGTTTATTAATTTTGATTTCACATTCAACCTTCACACTCAAGAAAAAATATTGGAAAGCCTGTTAGTAAGTAGGTTATTACAGATAATTGTTTTGTATGTACTATGTATGGATGTATGTATTTGAAAGGTAGAATGAGACAGAAAATGAAAGAAAGAGAGGCAGTAGGTTTACTCCAGACATGTCCATAGTAGTAAGCACTGGACCAAGTCCAAACCAGGAACTCTACAAAGCTTCCCTTGTGAATGGCAGGAACTGAAATATATGAAGTATATGAAGTATTTATTACTGAGCCGTCTCAAAAACAAGAAGCTGGATCATAACCAGAAGTGAGAATTTATTGCAAGCATTCTGAGATATTGGATGTGGGTGTCCCAAGTAACAGTTTAACAGATACCACATTGCTTCACCCTATCGAAAAAAATCTTGATCAATTTTATAAAAGAATATCATTTACTAATATGAATGCATTATTCTTCTAGTTAACTAATTTTTTATGATTTAACTCATAGCTGATGAGAGCAATTTATGGTTATGCCACTGCTTTTAAATACTCATGTAGTTATTATAGACTTGATTGTATATTTGATTACTCTGATAAGCAATTTCTTTCAGAATATGATTTCTCCTCATTTTTCTAGCCTGAATTATCATACTTTTCCTACCATGTATCCTATCCTTGCACCATGCCAGCGGAATTCTCATTCTCACCTCTGAGAATTCTATTTCCACTGGTGGAACAATTCTTTCTTTTCACTTGTTTTTTCTCTCTTCTTTCTCCATTCTCTCTTCTTTCTCTCCTCTCTCATTCTTATGTTTTTAGAATCAAGGTCACACATAATTTTCTAATCCATCATAATGAATTATCTTCTCCTTAGTGGCACCAAAATGATGCAATATAAAGTCTCCCTTTGTTACTTTCATGTATTTAATGATCCGTATGTGTATTTATCTCACTGTATGCTTGTTTCTTAAACGATATTTTATCAATAATTTGTAAAGTGCCTGGTTTGTTATAAATATTTAGAAAATACTTGAACAGTGAGTAAGGTCTTGATTCTGTAACCAAAACACACTTGCTTTCCTTTCTCTCTTCCTCATCCTCATTTTCTTCCCTCACTTTCTACTTCCCTTTATCACTCTTCCCACTGTCTTGCTGAATCACAGTGATGAAAATCATATCTACCCTGTCTTAATCTGCATGTTCTAATTCTAATCAACTTACATCTTTCTATGTATATGCATTCTAATCATACTTGTTTTGATGCTATTTTAATGATTTTTAAACTTTGAGTTTGTAATTATTCATTGATATTATATAATAGTAATTGATTTTAAATATATAAATTTTAGCCTGTAGCTAAGCTTTCCTTGTTGTTCTCTGTCTATTCTAATTTTTTGTTGTTGTTTGTTGGTTTTGTTTTGTTTTTGGGGGGCACTCCAGGGTGACTCTGATGGTCATTGCAAGAGAGGGTGGGGATCCAGTATTGGAACTAAGTAAGGACCAGAGAAAGCTCCTCTCCCTGGTCTTGGAGGGAGTTTTTGTTCTTCTGTTTCTGTAGACTGCTCAGGGCTCCTGGCTGTTGTTTCAGTGACATTGGGCTCTGCGAGGAGGGATTTGGACTTCTATCCCATGTGGGAGATTCATGTGGGAGTGGATGACCTCAGAGTACTTAGCCTCCGAAGGCACTCCAATTCCCCTGGTGGGCTGTAGCTTCCACTGGTGAGCATGTGAGTCATGCCTGAGTGTTGGTCAGGCCTGGCAAGGTAGTTCCACCTGCTGGCAAGTTTGTGGTTTGGTTCAGAAATGGGGGTGATGAGAATGATGGTGAAGTGGGCAGACTGGAAAGGCCTGACCAAAACTTAGCAAATAGGCATGTGCAGAATCCAGGATGGAGTATGAATCATGTTGGGCTATGTTATCACATCTACTGGCTTGCATGAGCAAGGGATAGGGGCAGACTAGGCAGGGCTAGGCTGCAGCACCCATCAGTGAGCGTTGGGGCTGGGGCAAACCAGGCCAGGCTAGGCTGTTTATCTGATTGCAAAAGCCAAGATAGGGGATGGGCTATGCCAGGCTGGGTCAGAGCAACCCCTGGCATTGCACAAGATTTGTGTCTGGGGCCAGCCCTAGTTGGAGAGCTAAGGGGACACCACAGATAGGTTATGGTTCCCACTGGTGAGCATGAGAGCTAGAATGGGGACAGGGATCTGTGCTAGACATGGCTGTAGTGTTCTGCAGCATGGGTGTGGACTTGGTCTAGGGTGCACCACACTGGGCTAGACTCCAGCACCCGCTGGTGCTTGTGAGAGCCAGGGTGAGTACAGGATGGGCTGGGCTAAGTCTCAGCACCCACTGAACCACATGAGAGTTGTGTCTGAGCATGGACCAAGTATAGCTGGGCTGTAGCACCCAACAGCAAGAACTGGAATGGGTGTGGGCCAGATGGGGAAGACTGCTGTTCCTGCTAGGACAGAAGTTGGACTAAACCAGTCTGAACCAAGGACGCACCAGTGTGTGCAACATCTGCCACTGGGAAAAGACCTGATAGAGGAGCTTGGGGAACTCTTCATCCAACATATAGTCCTTGAAGGTTAGCATACTAACCAAGGCTGGGAGCAGCCCAGATCAGGCCAGGTTACAGTACCCACAGACATATGTGTGGGTTAGGTTTGCAGGCAGCCTAGGCTGGGTCCTTTTATAACACCCACTGGCAAATCTGAGAACCAGGATGGGGAGAAGGACAGGTCAAGTTGATCCTCAACACAAAGCCAGCCAACATTAGAGCCAGGACTTGGGGCTAGCTGGGCTAGGCTAGGCTGTAGCACCCACTAATGTGAGCTGGAACTGGGGGCAGACAGGGCCAGGCCAGGCTACAGCACCCACTGGCAAATGCCGAGGTGAGGAAAGTCATGCCAGACTGGGCTGTAGCACCAGGATATGTGAAACCCAGGGAGGTGCTGCAAGCTCAGTGTGGGAGCAGCGCAGGGTCCCCTGCTAGGTCACTGTTATTTGGTGAGTGTGAGAACTGGGACCAGCGACAGACCAGGCTGGGTAGGGCTACAACATTTGTTGGACTGCATGTGAGCTCAGTACACAGAGAATCAGGTTCTGCTAACTGACTGTACTCACTGGTACATTTATAAGCCAGTGTAAGTATAGGCTGGTTAGGCTTTGCCGTAATATCAGCTGGCAAGTGCTGGGGCTGGGGGAAAACCCTGTGAAGCTGGATTGCAGAGCCACTTAGAAAGTGCAAGGTCCAGGACTGGGATTGGGCCCAGTAGGAAAACTGTGGGCACTGCTTTGATTGATGGGCTGCAACTCCCACTGGTGAACATGAGAACCGGGCTGGGGCTGGACCTGGCTATACAGGTGATGGCATTCACTGGCATGAGTGTGAGCTGGATAGTGGAGTTGGTTGAGCTGAGCTAGGCTTCAATGCCCATTGATGTGTATGAGACCTGAATTAAATGTAGTACAAACTGCACCAGACTTCTGCACATACCAGCATGCACAGGACCCATGGCTGGTTGCGGGGCTAGCGGGGGTCTCTGGGGGGGTCACTGAATAGACTGCAGCTCCTGCTGGTTCTAGGTAAGGGCAGAGTGTGTGGTAGGAAGAGTTGTGCTTGGCTGCAGCATCCAGTGGTTTGCATAAGAGATGGGGCTAGAGACAGAAGTGAGCCAGCAACTTCAATAACCCCTGTGTGAGTAGACTGAATTTGGTGGCAGAATGAGCCAGACTCCATACTGGAAGCATATTCAAGAGTCAGGTCTGGGTCATCTCAGATGAAGTTTCTTTGGGGATACCCTCAACTGAACCACTCGACTCAGAACTCCAACCATGGGGAGAATTGCAGGATCAGTGGTTTGACCGTGGAGCTTATGTGTCAGAACTGGGCCTTTTCAGTGGCTTGGAGCAGTGGACAGCAAGCATGTGCAGATATAAATGGAGAATATGGCAGTCCATTGGGGCCTGCAAAGGACATCTGGTACCATAGCAGAGGATGGAGGGCAGAACAAATTGCACAACTACCCTAGCCAAACGCTGATAACAAATATCCGGGTGAATAGACTATGTTAGCCAATGGAAAGGAAATCCTCATCCCAGAGTAATGAGATCAACAGCATTTCAGAACTATCGAAACCACTTGAACAGAACCCTCAGAGCATGTTCCACATCAAGGACCCTGGGATGACACTGGATGACATTGACCCTGGGTACTGATGTGGTTAAGGGTGCACAGTACAGCTTCTCCCCTTCTCTCCCCCATTCTCCCAGATACAGGAAGAAGAAAAAGAAAATTGGAACAATGGTCTAATCCACTTTTCCTTCATATTCGACCCTTCCTACCCTAATTAGTAGTACAAATGAACATGCATCCTTCTCAAGTATGTAAATATCACCAACAATAGAATTTAAAAAATAAAAAAATTTAAGTGAAGTGGAAATAAATCTTGCCCTTTCTTCAGACCCTAATCTTTTAACCATTACCATTATTGGTCATTGTGAATCTAGTCTGCAAATCACTTTCACTGCTGTTATTGAATTCTTTGTAAGTTGAGAAGCTGATCATCTTATTGTCATGCCTAAACCATTTCATTAGATATCCATTGCCTACATCAGAGATCTTTACATTCTTAAAAAAATGAAGCTAACACTGATTCTTAATATACAAAAGAACGAAGGTAGCTGGGAGTCCCAACAGATATTAAATTAGTGAGCATTTTATCTTGCATTGTTTTTCAGATGAACAAGGCCAGAAAATGACCATCAACAAATGAATGCATTCTATTTTTTTTTAATAGGGGATAATCAAGGACCCTGGAAGAATTGAGGGGAGCTATACTAAAAAAGATGACTACAGGGGGCATGGATCTCCATTGGCAGAAAAAAAATAACATGTATTTTTATGGCTTCACTTCTGTGGTTTACAAGAAAAATATGACTGTCTCCTAATTGGACTACTGGGAACAAAAAAGAACTGTGTATTCTGGATCCTTGAGGTGATGAGACTTAAGCAATCCTGACCTCACCCTCCTGAGGCCAGCTTCTGCTCCGGGCAAGGGTTCTGAACTGTATTCCTGCAATGATAATACTTTTTTTTTTAAAGTCTCAAGTCTCTTTTAGTAAACATGGAAAATATTTTTATCTCCACATAATCTAAGATCAAGTTTTGCTTACTCATTCAAAATATTTTGCTAGTTATTTTGAATTTACATAAAGAAGAAAAGTCAAACACGCTTAGGCTTTTAGGATGTTTATATATGCCAGCACAATAACTCCAACTATGTTTTATTTGAGTGGATTGATTTTGTTTTAAGTGTGAAATGAAAATGATCTCATCAATTGCAAGAGTATATCTTTTATTTAGAATGCTTTTACTTTTCAGGATTACTTATGAGAGGAAGCAATTATTCAGGTAAGGAGTCTCTTCAAATAAAAAATACCTTCTAAATATTTGGTCTCACAGATACAATTTAAAGAAACCTTTCTATATGAGATTAATAAGGTTTAGCTAAAAAGGTATAGATATGTCTGTATTTTAAAGGTTAATATTTGTACAGGAAATTCAAATCAATTCTCCTAATTTCTCCTTAAAGTTTCAAACACAATTAGTTACGTTCGATTTAAGAAAAAAGGAAGGGTATGAACCTAAGATTACTGGGAAAGAGTCTCTTCTGAAATGTTCTTGGCAAATTTGAGATGGAAAGAATGAAGATGTTAAAAGTAAAAAACCTGTTTTGACCTGGTAGTTCATTTAAAAAACCCTAAATAAAATCACTTAGTTTACCTTGTGGGTGTAATCCATCATCCCAAAGTAACATATTTTGAGAGTTCTCCAAATATTACCAACTGCATCAGCCTTACAACTCCTTGGTATACAGAATAACTAACATTTCATGGAAACATATTGTAAGATGCAAGAAACTGCCAGTGCAAAAAAGGGATCAGGATTCCATTTCCACTCCCATCGAAGGGAACGCCAACAGAAATCAGTGTGCAAGAAAGATTAAGATTTTCAAAGAGGAGCTCTTCCTGATAGCAAGGAACTGAAACTAGCACCGAGGTAAATATCAGGATCTAGATGTTGTGGGAATATCTGAGAGTGAGATCAATATTCCTGAAGGCAAAAAAAAAAATCTATTTCTAGTCTCTAATCCACCCCCTAATGTTAAAAATATGCTTTGACATTAACAGCTGTGCACAAAACTTTTTTTTTTAAATTTAAAAATTGAAGCTTGTGCATCTTAAAGTCACAGTCCAGTCACTTTGGAGAGAGAGAAACAAGTAGCCACACTCCTTTCCTTTCCTCCCAGAATTTCCTTGAAAAGGTCTTATTATTTCAGCAATGAAATAATCAAATTGCAAAGCAATGGACATAAACCACATGAAATATTGATTCTTGCTCCAGGTCATTCCCACTGAGATGACTGGAGTCAATGCATCTCTGAACGTTAAATTGCTCTGTCAGTGATGATCTCCAGGCAGCCCACCAATACTTCCACGCTGTTGGTAGAGATACGGAAGGCTGGACATCCCACTGACCATCCTTGGAATCACAGATCGGAGGCATCTGTTTCAAAATAACCCACAAAGAATCTTTTAGCCTTCAGATTGTGCTCCTGAATTTTCATAATGCCATTTATTCAGGAGCAACAATGTCTTAATTACCTGATTAGCACTTCCAAATATGTGAGATCATTACAGGGTAAGTAGAGCTATAGCAATTTTTTAGCAGAGGAAATGTGATCTACTTGGAAACTCTACCTGGTGAAGCAGGACAAAAAGGTAATCCAAATATTCTCATCATTGAGTTCAATTATTGTGAAGGACCATATGGAGTTTTCTAAGAAGAGAGAACATGTTTGACACAATAAATATTCTAAAAATCAATAAAAATACACTAGGAAATATATCAGATGCATGTTCTCATTTATTTGAACAATTTACTTCCAACCTACAAAGTTAATAAATTAAATACTAATTTTCCACCATTACCAATATCCAACAATGCCATGATACCCTTAAATAGTAAAATATTGAACTTGTGACTGTTGCTGAAGGATTCTATTATTGTAATATTTTGTTGTCGACTAGTGTGTCTTATATACGGTTTTTAGTATCTAACTCCTCAGTTACACAGCTGTGCCATCAGACTCTTTTGTGTGTGTATATGTGTGTGTTTACTGATATTATTATGTTCCAAGATGTAGTTTTTTTAGATATGGAGATGTCTCCTTCCATCTCTGCTTCCTCAGTTTCCATTCTTCCCCCATCCCCACCACCATTTTCCCTATATTATTACAATAGTATAGTTCTTCAGCAATAGTCACAAGTCCAACATTCTGCTATTTAAGGATATCATGGCATTGTTGGATATTGGCAGTGGTAGAAAATCTAGTATCATATTGCCAAGGTATAGATTTAACACTTTCATTAGGAGTCTTTTTTATATTCTGGAGTAGAGATACCTACTGCAACCAATGTATCTTCATTTCCCAATATGCTAGTCACCATTATACAGTTCATCTCTGAGAATATGTGTATGTAAATGTTTACATACATATATATTGCAATTTGCATTAAGACTGACTTATATCAGAGAGAATATATATTTCTCCTTTTAGAATTGGCTTATTTCAATGAGCACAATTGCCTCTAGTAGGGACGATTGTGTGGCAATTGACAGAATTTCATTCTTTTTAATGGCTGCATAGTATTTCACAGAGTAGATGTACCATAATTTCTATATCCATTCTTCTTTTGATGGGCATCTGGGTTGCTTTATGTCTTAGTCACTGTGAGTTTTGCTGATATAAATAAAAGGTTTAGGTCACTTTCTTATTCATTTCCTTTGGATATATTCCTAGGAGTGGGATAGCTAGGTCATATGGAAGATAGATTTTTTTAGTTGTCTTACTACGATTCACACTGACTTCCATTGTGGCTGCATTAATCTACACTCCCTCCAACAATGGAGTAGGGTATTCCCCCCCCCCCCCCAGCAGGTGTTAACAGATTTCCAAAAGTAGGCCAATCTTACTAGAGTTAGGTGAAACCTCAATGTGGTTTTATTTGTATTAATAGTTAGGGTGCCTGAGGATTTTTTCATATGTATATTAGCCATTTGAATTTGCTTTTTGGAAAACATGCTTGCTATTTACCTAATTTTTAACAGGGCTGTTTGCTTTACTTGTAGTGGAGTTTCTGAAGCTCTTTGTGAATTCTGAATTCTTTCAAGAAAAGAGCTGACCTATTCTTCAAATTGCAAGAATTTTGTTCTCCACTAACGTTGTCCTAAATAAGAATTAAGTTTAAAAGTAAATTAGAATTCTGTCCTTAAAGTGAATGCTATGAATTATGTTGGAAAACCAATGAAATTGTTTACAAATGTCTGTAGTTGACATTCATTAAGAATGTTATTATGGGGCCTGGCGCCGTGGCCTAACGGCTAAAGTCCTCGCCTTCAGCGCCCCGGGATCCCATATAGGGACCGGTTCTAAGCCCAGCAGCTCCACTTCCCATCCAGCTCCCTGCTTGTGGCCTGGGAAAGCAGTCAAGGACGGCCCAAAGTCTTGGGACCCTGCACCCGCGTGGGAGACGTGGAAGAGGTTCCAGGTTCCCGGCTTCGGATAGGTGCAGCACCGGCCGTTGCAGCTCACTTGGGGAGTGAATCATCAGACAGAAGATCTTCCTCTCTGTCTCTCCTCCTGTCTGTATATCTGACTTTGTAATAAAATAAATAAATCTTAAAAAAAGAATGTTATTATAGCTATTTTAGATGTTTGCTCCTTAAAATAAGAAATTTGTTATTTTTAATCCCATATAAAGCTGGTATAATCCCAAATCCTGTAAGTTACCATTATATTTTAGCTTTAAATTTTAAAATTATTGATATCTATTATAATTCTTTTATTTAATGTAACTTCAAAATATGTAAAGATAGCGTGGGAGTAGCTAGGCAGCTTAGACTTGATGCAGAATAAATCAATCCCAAAATAACACCTGTGTATATCAAGCCTGATGTCACAGAAGCAATGAAAAGACATATCATTCAGTTTCTTATGCTCTTATTAATGATTCCTGACAGGAACTAATTAAATTTGTTGAAGTTAGAGAATACAAAATCAGTATAAAAATCAATAGCATATTTACACACTATCAGTAAATTTTCTGAGAAAGAAATCAAGAAAGGCATTGATTTATGATAGCTACAAGAGAAATAAAGTAAAATCCCCTTGGAATAAATTTAGCCAAGAAAGCAAAATATATAAAATATACATTGTAAAATGCTGATAAAAGAAAATGAAAAAGATGCAGAAAATCTGAATTATTTCCTATGTTCATGGATGGCAAGGAGTAATATTGTTAAGTGTCTCAAAATGTATTGTCATTCTTGACACTACTAGAAAAAATCTGCTATGATTCATATAGGAGCAAGAAGGAAAATAACATAATTCAAGAAAAAGAACAAAGTTGGAGGATCTGTCATACTTCCATCTATATAGAACATCACGATGGTATTCCTGGCTCCTGGACTCAGGTTGTTGCAGTCATTCCTGGAGTGATTCTGTGGCTGGCAAATCTATTTATTCTTTCTTTCTCTCTTCCCCTCTATGTGTGTGTGTTTACATATGAGTGTGCTTATGTGTGAGTTGCTCTGTCTTCCAAATAAGTAAGTACATTTTTTAAGAAGGAACAAAGTTGAAGATATGAGAATAAGTGACCTGAAGACATGACACAGGTCTGCAGGTACTGACAAGGCATGAATTAAAGCTAAAGATTAGACCAACCAAAGTAGCAGAAATACCAGTTAAGTAAATGGGGAAAAATGCATCTCCAGTCAACTGGTAACTGACAAACACTGGAGGAAGGACAACAGTTCAGAAAATTGTTCTGGGAAAACAATATTAATATGCAGAATAATGAATTGTTATCCCATATCTTACTGTCAAAAAAAACCTATTTCAAAATGGATGAAAGGCCTAAAGTGAGAATCAAACCTATAAAACCAGTAGAGTAAAACATGGTGGAAATGCTTCAAAAATTGGTGTAGACATTAATTTTTTGGATAATAATACAGTAGCACAAAAATGAAAACATGGAATTCTATCAAAAACTTATGTACATCACTGAAAGTCAGCAAAGTGGATAGTCAACATATAGAAATTAGAGAAAATATTTGTCAACTTTTTGTGACAAGCAATTAACATTCAGAATATAAATAGAACTTAAAAAATTAACAAAAATAAAATTTTCAAATACCCTAATTTAAAAATGGGCAAATGATCAGAATAAATATCTCTCAAAAGAATAAATACAAATATTCAACAAATACATGAAAAATGTTAAGCACCAGTAGTCATCAGTGAATTGCAAATTAAACCTGCAACGAAATATACTTACACCCCAGTGTATTATCAAAACAAATGCTGGCAAGGATGCAGAGAAAAGAGAACTGTCATACACTATTAGTGAGAATGGAAATTTGTACAACTGTTATGTACAACAGCATTGAAGTTCCTCAAAAAGCTAAAGCATAAATACCATTTGACCCAGCTATTTCATTTCTATATACACATCAAAAGCAACCATAGTAAAAGATACAAGCACTGCTATGTTTATTGGGGCACTACTCACAATGATCAAAATTTGGAATTTACTGAGCTGTCTTGTAATGGATAAATGCGTAAAGAAAATGTGGTATACATACATAATGAAATGGTATTCTGTCACAAAAAATACAAAATGCTGTAAAAATGGATAGAACTGAAGTAATTAAGTATAATAAAAAGAAAGAAAATAGCGTATTATCTGTATATATGGAAGTTAAAAAGTTTAACTCAAAGTAAATGTAAAGGAGAGTAGAATAGTAGACTAGAGTAGAGTACAGGAGAGGGAAAATAAGGGAAGTGTACAGCAAAGTACTGAAAGCCAATTAGTTGGTAAGTCAGCTTTAATCCTTTACTATGCAGTAGGGCCCAGTTTACAACTTTTTGCATGTTTAAGATTTAGAGCAAAGGAACTTAGAGCTCCAAGCAGGAAATATCAAGGGGATGAAAATCTAATTGTGTTTTGAAAACTACCTAGTGTTTCCATGTCTTGATATATCACACTTTATATCACACATGTGTACAACGATTACTTCATTTTAATTAAAATAAAACATGAAAAGCAAAACTTAGCAAAAGTAATGTACAAAAATGATCCAAAATACATTTCCTAACAAGAAATGTATTTTGAATTTTGAATTTAAAGACATACAAATTGAAAGTTAAAGTGGATAAAGAAGTACTCTGTGCAAACAACTGCCAAGAAAATAATGATATTAGAGTAGAAACTAAAGCAACATTTTTGGGACACACAGAATGATGTATAATGCTGAGATTGGCCTTTAACAGTACATAATTACACACACACACACACACTTAGAAGACCCCCAAATTTAAATAAAACAACAGACTGAATTGAGAGATATTTCAAAAATAATAGCTAGATATTTCAATATTCCACTTTCACTAATGTTTAACACAACTAGACAGAAAATCAACAAGTAAATAAAAGAGCTAAACAACTCCATAAACAAATTAGGCAATGATATAATACTGTACTCCCAAAACAGAGTACATTTTCTTCTTAAGTGTATATAAAAAATTCTCTAGGATGATATATTAGGTCACACAAAAACTACAATAATTTAATACGATTAAAGCATATAAAATCTGTCCTCTGACATCAGTGGAATGGAATTACAAATAATTCCAGAATTAATTTTGGAACATTCACAAATAGGTGGAAATTGAACAACATATTTTAAATCAACAAATAGATAAAAATGAAATCACAAAATAAATCTAAAATATTTTTGATATGGATGAAAAAGAAATCACAACATATAAAAATGTTACACAAAAAGTTACATTTTGTGTGGTTTCATTTAAATAAAATATTCAAAATAGAAAAATTCAGAGTTGGGCTAATCCAGATAATGGTGAATTTTGAGAATAGGCAAATTTAGATACAGAAATTAGTTCTCAGAGGCTGAGGGGAGAGCTTGCCTAGGAAGAGGTTGCTTGGTCGATACATAATTTCTGTCTGGGTGATAAAAATTATCTATAATTCACATATTTTAAAAATATTTTTTATAAACCAATGAGAGGGAACACTTTTAAAATGGCAATTTTAAGTTGAATGTAATTTATTTGAAGTTTTAAGTAAATTAGGGGGGGCAGGTGTTGCACAACAGGTTAAGCCACTGCCTGGGAACCCCACATTGCTTATGAGAGTGCCTGAGAACTAGTCTGGCCTCCTCTGCAATCCAATTTCTTGCCAATGTGAATTTTGGAAGACAACAGATGACAGCTCATGTACTTGGGACCCAGATGGAGTTCCTGGCTCCTAGCTTCAGCCTAACCCAACCCCAGTTGCTGCAGGCATCTGAAGAGTGAACTAATGAACACTAATTCTTTGTTTCTCTCTTACTCTTGCTTTACCTTTCAACTATAAACAAACAAATTAATAAGTAAGCAAGCAGCCTTTTAAAAAATCCTCTGAAGCATAAAGACCATTGCCTGTCCTTCTCCAGCCAGGGAGCTACTCCCTTCTCTCCCCAGTATTTTACATTTTTTTCAAGCAGTAACTTGTAAGAAAGAACCTTTTCAAGCAACAACCCATTAAAAATAAAGTATAGGAGGGTTTGCTTCTTTTTCTTTGAAATAGATTAAGGTATATTGAGAAAATGAACTTTTCGGTAATCTAATCAATTACTGTAAAATAATGATTTTATTGTTGGTTAAGTGCAGGGAATAAAAGGGAACTACCAAATTTGGATCCATTCAAACCGTTCTCTGTGCAGAATGCCAGACTAGCCATTTATGCACTACTACTTCCTCAAGGTTTCTTCCTATGAAAAATTGTGCTTTCCCATTCTAAGATCAAAACATTCTACTTGCAAATTTTCACAGAGGGTTTGTGCCTTCTCCCAGACACCTTTCTCTTTGAATGTGGATGAGACCTTCTCATCCTGCAGCCGCCGTATTTAAAATCTCCTTTCCAAATAAATGGCCTCCTGAATTGCAGCTGGGAGATACCATTCAGCTACACTCAACTGAATTCTCGGAGCCATCTATACTGGCTGACACCCAGATGATCACATTTTAGGTTCATTGGCATGACTGGGGTTTAGCTCTGTTATAAAGAATGAATTACCTTGCTGATGTTTTCCAATCTTATCTGTTCTCTTTGCACCCTCTCCTATGAAAAGGTTTTGGGAGACTACTATTTTATTTTATTTAATCTTGAGCAACACTATTTGGACTTGTAGAGTAGACTCATAATACATGTTTTTCAATGTTTAGAAAAATTGATCATCACAGTGTAAAATGTTCCAACCACCATATGTGTAATATTCAGTTTATCTCTAGTTATGAGGCAGCCACAGCAGCATCCTTTTCAATACATGAATTCCTCTCAAAATGTATCAGTAGTTTTAGATCCCATATTAAGATACTGAGAAACAGCTTATACTTAATAAAATTTTGAACTCGGGTTTACTTTTTGTAACTGACTTGAACCACAAAAATATAAATAACTGTAAAGAATTTTGAAAATCATTTCATAAAGATAGAACTGTGTCTTTAATTTAAAATTTAAATTTATTATGTAATAATATGAAAAGTACTGGTAAACATTTCATATATATATATTGGCATATAGTCTTAAGCAATAAATTAAGTCTTGAAAATAAATAGTATTTTTCAATTAAATACTTTTTTGGAACTTGTTAAATACTATCTTCTAATACCCGAAAAACAGGAATCTTAGAATACCTTAAAAACTTCTTCGGGCTAGACTTATGCTTATTCTTAATGGGGTGGGGGGCTGATACAGTAGCTTAGTAAGTTAATCCTCTGCCTGTAGAGTTGGCATCCCACATGGGTCTCAGTTTGTCCTGGTGCTCCACTTCTGACCCAGTTCCATGCAAATGGGTAGGGAAAGCAGCAGAGGATGGCTTGTAAGCCAAAAGGAGTTCCTAGATCCTAGCTTCAGACTTGGCCCAGTTGTGGCCATTAAAGCCATTTGGGAAATGAACTAGCTGATGGAAGATCTCTTTCCTTCTTTCTTTCTCTCTCTAATTCTTACTTTTAAGTAAAATAAACAAATATTTTTTTACAAGTCAGTGATAAAAACATATTCTTTGAAAAAGTCTTTCATTTAAAGGAAATACAGTACATATTAATCGCTAATATTCTTTACTTGCTGAGATTATAGGAATATTATATGTGAGGGGAATTCAAGAACTCATGGAAACACATATCAAGAACAGTAATGCATGCATTGAAATAATTTTTACACCAAATAAGCTTGTCTTTTATTTATTTCATAGTGGTTAATTTTCATCTACATGAAAGCAAAACAATAGATTGTGGGGTAAGGGGAGAGGAAAAGGTTGGAAAGCAGAGGGACAGAGAAAAAGAAAAATCTACCCTTGAGTCATTCCTGAAATGCAGATAATTGCTACGGCTGGAGCCGGGCCAAAGCCAATAGGTCAGAGCTCCACTTAGTTTTCTTGCGTAAGTGATAGCACTGAAGCGATCATCTATTGCCTCCCAGGTGCATTAGCAAGAAGCTGAATCAGAAGCAGATGTGACAGGACTCAAATGGGAACTATGACAGAAGCTGCAGGTGTCCCAATCAGCAGTCTAACCCACTGTCCCACAACACCCACTCCCAACTTGTCTTTCAATCCTTATTTTCCACAAATGTTTTATGTTTATATATATAAATTCAGAAAGAGCCAGGTTTATTCTTAATATAATAGGTAATATTCTACTGGTTATCTATTATACCATGTTCTTATTACTAATGCATAAATTATCTACATTGTATTTTGTCTGAATTTCTCAGTCACGCTTCACATTATGTGGTGGTAACTTTGGCCTTAATGACAATGAAATTACCACCCAGAAATAAAATTGCCATACTACCATGTGACTGCATCAGTGTGAATAGATTATTCCATTGCTTATATTGATTTTTTATTGTCTTCATTATATCATTGTGTGGATATAGGAATTCATTTTTCCTCCATCTCTTTCCTTCCCCTGAATTTACTCCTCCCTTGATTATCTCCCCATATTATCATAATATTATAGTCCCTTAGTACAAGTCTAACGTTCTGATATTAAACATATCATAATATAGTAAGTACAAAGGTAGAATACCTAATATAATGCAGAAGTGATTATTAATTTTGGCAACAAATATATTTTAGATGTATTCTCAGTGCTCAAAAAATTTACCAATACTCATTATCCTTGTATTCATACTCTTACGTATTTCCTTTGTTATCGTTATCAACTTCTACTGGCAAGTTCCTGCATATTTGTTGTTGATTTACCTCTTTTTTTTCCTACACAATCATACAGTACAAAAGAATGATTTCTGTGAGTTTTGTTTTTGCCATACATTAGATTATTCTCTAAACTGATAGAGTGTATTACATCTTTGTGTTCCTTCTACTGCCCATAGTAGACAGTCAATATTTGCTGAACAGAAGTCAAACACTTCATAATCACTACATAATGTATGTTTGACATAAATGGACTTTCCTGTTAGAACATCTTAAAATTGAGTTTAAAACAGAATTCTATCTTGGTGTCACAAAGAGTTATGGGGTTTGCTTTCTAAAGTCTTTATTAATGAGCAAGACTCTGTCTTATGTCACAGCTGGACACTGAAATGCACTCCTTTAAGCTCCAGCACTGGTAATTCCCTGTCCAGCTTCCCCAGGAAAGGATATTCTTTAAAGTTTGGCGCTGTGCTGTAAACACACTCCTGTTTATTCCAGCTAATGAGAAACAGGCTGTCTGGAAGTGTGTCTCTAAGGAAAATACTGAGCAAATCTTCAGAAAATAAAGGCCTCCAGACTAAAAAGATAACATTTGGTAACATGTTGTAAGCAAAATTATAATATTAAACTGAAAAGAGGCAAATTAGATAGAAAATTTGCTTGGAGGCTTCAACTTGCAATTTGGAAAGAAAAGTAAGATACTGAGATTCCCACATATGTCTAGCTTTTTCCCAATGTCCCTCTCCCTGCAGTTTGTAATTGCCCTCACCACTCTCTGCTACCAGGTTCAGTTTTATTCTCCTGCTGGGTCCTTTTCTGGCCTGGTTATCTCTCCTTGTCATCAGCCAGGCTGTCTCGTCTCTCCTTTCTGATGCAAGGTGTCTAATAGTTTATAGCCTTTTAATCCTATGGATCTTCCTGTAGACAGTTTCAGGTAGCTTCTGTAGCTGTTTCAGATCTTTTAAGTTGAAAAACCACTTAACTTTTGAATCCTATTCTTTATTACTGAGAAGTTTTGTTAAAACTGTGCCCTAATTCACACAGATTTTTTGACTAGGTGAATACTTTTACACAAAATACGAATTATTTCACCTAATCCATTAGGAAAAAACTGAGTGTCTTACTAGCAAATAGATGGCAAAGTTTATTTGCTTCTCTGTGGTTTGTCATCAGGTTTTAAATATCTTGAGTTTCCTTTTTTAAAAATATACTTTTATTTTCTCTTTTATTTTCTAGAAAGAATACAAATAGCTTTTTGATCTTCAATTTATTTGTAAATGGAAGGGGAACTCCCTTTTCAACTGCATGTCTATATTCATCCTAAGTGATACACTAAAGTGATCTCTTCTGTATATTTGCCCATCACTAACCATTCCTGAATGTTCGATTGCTTTTCTTACACTATCAAAAATCTACATCATCAGTGCTCTTTAATCAAATAATCCTCCTCCAGAAAGCGTTTATGCATTTTATTTTCTCATGAACTTCACTTGTAAATGAACTTTCTTTTAGTAAAACATGTCATGAAGTACAACAGAAAATTTTCACAATTTTACGAACTTCTCCTATTTGGTAATCAAAAAATACATATGCATTTTGGAGAAATATTACATATGATATTTACAGTTGTAAGTCTCTAAAAGAATTAGGACCAAAAAAAAAAAAACCCCTAGTCATTTCCTTGGAGACTGCTATCACTATCACCAATATCTCATTTTTGCATTTACATGGAATTTCCTCTTTTCATAGCTTGTTTTAGTGCAAAAATGGTATCAGAAGTGTAACAGAACTTCTATTGTGAATTTTGAAAATACATTGTATTATGCCTTTTGCACTTCCCTTGCTTACTCATAAAGGCACAGCAGATGATACAAGAGATTAATTAAATTGTTTGATCAAGGAGAATTAAGGTGGTGGAATAGGGTGAGGACACATTTAAACGGATAGAGAAACATTAACCAGGGTGAAGCAGAGAGGGCACATTCCAGGGAACAGGAGAGAACAGACACCTGGAGACTGAAAGACACAGGAAAGCAGTGGAGACAACAATGTGATGATGAGGTGACCAGACGCCTGAATGGCAATCAGCAAACAGTGATCTGAACAGGAGAGGTTGGAACTCCACCAGCAAACAGGTGTGAAGAGGAATTGACTGGGAGTTCAGGAAATGAACCCAATGAAATACCCGTCCTGCTTATTTGTTTGATTT
Organism: Ochotona princeps; assembly: GCF_030435755.1. Lineage (NCBI taxonomy): Eukaryota > Metazoa > Chordata > Mammalia > Lagomorpha > Ochotonidae > Ochotona > Ochotona princeps. Next base: position 30,670,947 of record NC_080842.1, on the reverse strand, counting down.
GACCCGGAACAGAGACAGTGCAGCGGATCCCAAACAGGTGGTGTGGCCACAGGGTGGATTTCATAGCCCAAATCCACAGTAGAGCAAATTGGGTGCCATCTTGTGTAGGAAGGTAATGGCTACAAGAGAGGACTGTGCATGCACCAGACTAGAAGAGAACTCATTCAGGGCTCAGTGAATTGCAACGAAGTGGCATCCTACAGGTTCTACCCAAAACAGATATTGGTAGCTCCCAGACCTAACGACCAGAAGATCAAGAACTTCACAAGTGGCACATCAGGCACCAAAGGTTTTGAGACTGCAGGGACAACAGTGAGCTGAGAATGCATTGAGGAGGGAACAAACTCATTGAGCTCAGTGCATTGCATCGGTCCCACATTGAAAATAATACTGACTTTGGCAACTTACAACTCAAAATAGGTCCATGTAGCACTCATATCTAACACCCAGCCTTTTCTGGCAAGATCAGCACCACCAACAACCTAGCTATTTAGGACACCTGGTGCCTCCCTAATCCTGGGAACAGCACAAACTGGAAGTGGGAGAAATGCTGTACAGACAACGGTGCGATAACAGCACATCATCACAGGAGGTAGTGTGCTAAGCCAGGAGCTGGGGCTATGGAGACCATGGTGGAAATCTAACATAAGAACCCAGATCTGAAACTTGCTGGAGGGAGTGGCACAAGTGACTGCAAACAAAGAGCCCTGTCCCATCCACAATAAGTATAATCGAATTGCAGACCTGTGGATGATACAGCTCGGAAACCTGCCCCAAGGAGAAGAATCTGATAACCAGAAATATGATGACCAACAGCAAAAGAAGAGGCAAACACACAATGAATATTATTGAAGACTCAAGAGCAAAAGCCTCTGCTAACCTTAGAATTAACTGAGAAATACATCAAGAAATTGGGGGACGCAGAATTCAGAAAGCTTGTTATAAAGCTTCTTATCAGCAGTGCAGGAATTTAAGAAATATGTCACAAAGGAAATAGCAACATTGAAACAAAATAAATTTGAATTATTTGAAATGAGGCATACAATACAGCAAACTGAAAACTCAATGGAAAGTCTCAATAATACAATGAAAGAGGCAGAAGAAATAATCTCAGACTTGGATGATATTTCTTGTCACAATGGGCAAACAATCAAAAAAGCTGGAAGCAGAGGTAGGTCAAGCTAAAAAAAAAAAAAGTATTCAGGAATTAAGAGACACTATTAAAAGGCCAAATGTAAGAGTTATGGGAGTTCCAGAAGGTGCAGAAAGAGAAGATGGCTTTAAAAATGTATTTAATGAAATAATAAAGGAAATTTTTCCTAATCTAGAGGAAGAATTAGGAAAAAACATCCAGGAGGGGCACAGAACTCTCAACAGGCCTGATCAAAAGTGATCTTCACCACGACACGATACTCAAGCTCTCTTCAGTCAAACATAAGGAAAAGATTCTTTAATGTGCTTATGAAGAAAATCAATTGGCATACAGAGGAATGTCAATTAAATTTACAACTGATCTCTCACAGTAAACTCTACAGTCCAGAAGAGAATGGAGTGACATATTCTAGATTGTAAAAGCAAAAAACTGTCGGTCCAGAATAATGTACCCATGAAAGCTTTCCTTTGTCTTTGAAAAAGAAATAAAATTCTTCCAGTCAAAAAAAGTTAAAAGAATATGCCCTTTCCAAACATGCCTACAAATGATACTTGACAGAAAAGGAATAACATCCACCATAACCAAAGGCAACTGTGAAGAACATTCCAGTAAAAATAATAACAGAAAATTGAATCAATGAACAACCCATTGCTAAATGACAGGAACAAATTTATCACCACCTATTTATATTATCCATGAATGTAAATGGCTTAAACTCATCAATTGAACATCATAGATTAGTAGACTGGGTTAAAAACACAAACCCATCTGTTGCCTACAGGAGCTACATCTCACCAACAAAAATCAGCAAAAAGTGTATCTCATTGATTTTGATGTTTTTTGTTTTTAGTTTCATTTCTTCAAAACACTTTTTTTTCTCATTAAATTCTTCATAGATCATATAGTAGCATCATTTTCTTCAGGAAGGTTCTTGATTTCCTTGTAAGTTTCTGTTCTTTCTTCCTGGTGTTGATTTGTTCTGTGGCTTTTCATTTAAGGGGATGTATAGTAACCATGAAATGGAGACCATCATATCCAGTGGCATGCTGTTTAACTTCATGGCATTGTAAATTTCTGTTTTTTTTTCCTGTTGTTGATTTTGTTTTGCGGCTTTTCATTTGCAGGGATTTGTTGTGACTGCATAGGGGAGACTGACATGTCCAGATGTGAGGATATGGTGCAGTGTGCATCTCTACTTCTGGACTGAGAACGGACTCCCAATGAAACTGCTGGATGTGTCTTGACTGGGCTCTCTGCTATTGTCCATGACTGCAATGATGATTCCGTTAGTATTCATGCTGAACTGTGGCAGAACTCAGTGAGTTGGGAGAAGATTAGGAAAAGGGGTAGGGGAAATCCCAGAGCCTATGGAACTGTATTATAAATTGATAATAACAATAAAGAAACAAAAAAAAAAACTAAAAAAATGCTTGATTAAATTCATTATTTAGTAGTGGACATATAGTTTCAATATTTGTGATCTATAATGGCAAGTAAGCCCAAATTGATGGATCATTCAATTACAGGGTTCTATAGAGTCATTTCATAGTTTATTTAAGAACAATAAATATCAAAATGATACACTGATGAATATTTTCAACTGATAAAATAAAATTCACTTTTGTTTTCTAGATTTAGTGTAAACTTTCATAATCATGTATTTCTTACAAAGTGATTACTAAAGAGAAAGCTATGAGTCATGGTTTCTGGATTTTTCTTTTAATGTTAAAAAGAGTCACACCATAACTCCTTTGGAGGGCTCAGGGATGTGGGAGATGGCCAAAAGCCTTAAAGATGTTGATATAATATTAACATTAGGGTGGGTGTTCAGTGTAGCAGTTGAGATGCTGCACCGAATGCTCACATTCAAATTGAAGTTTCTGGTTCAAGTCACGGCTCCTCTGCTTCTGATAGAGTTTCCTGCTAATGTGCACACCAGGAGGCATCGGAAGAAGTGTCATGTGCTTAGCTCTCTGTCCCCACACCTGTGGGATATTTGGACTGACTTCTGGGCTCCTAGATTCATTTAGTTGGTTGTTGAGGGCATTTTGGGACAATGAACTATGGGGAAGGCTTATTTTCTCTCTCTACTCCCCCGGATAAAATGAAAATATATAAATAAAAAATTGTGAAGAAAGTATCAAAATATTAAGACATATCTATCACTTCTGATATAACATCTTTCATTGCCACAGAAGCTGTGTATTGCATGTCAAAAAATAAGTGCATATTATGAAATGACTGCCTGAATTTCAGTTTTCACACCAAAATAAACTCACACTAGTTTGTTAAAATGTGTGTGAGTATGACCTAGTTGTCAACACTAGAGGTAAGATTTCATTTCGGAAAAGTCCCTATGAAGTAGCATGAATTCTGCTAAAATTGAATCTAAAACAAACTGACTTTATGATGAAAGTTTGTGAAAGAATGATAAAATCATTACTGCTTTACAAAATGTTTCAGGAGACAGTGTCAAAGAAATCTGCAAGTTACAAGTGGATACACTATTGATAAAAAAAATAGGAGGAGATAAAATTGAAAATGAATCCACAGCAGTAATCCATCTACATGAATTTTCAAGGAAAAACTAATTTTGTTAGTATCCTAATTGAAAAAGAATGATGATTAACAGAAGCGAAATTAGCCAAAATGACAGATTTCTCAGCATGTGCAATTCTGATTGTAAAAACTAAAAGTGAAAGCTTGGAAATACTCTTTTTAGTGGGTATTAAAACTATTGCACTGAGGTAAGCTAAAGAGTGAATATTTTATGAACTTTGAAAAAATAGATATTTGTTTGGTAAAACATGTTATTTTAAAATATTTTAAAAATATTACTTGTTATATAAGGTCAATCATTTTCATTCACTTGTCAATACAGATTTAGGAGCAAAGTGATATTTCCAATTGTACCTTCCTTCCTGTCCATGTTTCCAATTCAAAATCCTGCTTCCTTTTATATATTTCTAATTTTTTTTTTTTTACAATACAATACTTTCATCTCACTTCACAATCCAAAGCTTAACACTTTGTTAGGTAAAGAACTCAACAAACAACAAGTTTGTTGAAAACTTTGTTGAAAAGAAGAAAAAAAAATTCCACGGTTCCTCAAGAGCATAAATAATGGAAGTACACAATAGTTATCAAAATGCCAAACTTGTTCTGATAGACTACATTTTTTATTGTACTCAGGAAAAACATGATTTTTTACTGTACTCAGGAAAAAACATAATATTTGTTTTATGGGACAGACTAATCATTAAGTGTAGTGGTTTTTAGTTGTATCCATTCTGTTGCGAAAGACAGGATTTCATTCTTTTTTATGGTTGATGAGTATTCCAATGTGTATATACACCACATCTTTTTCACACAGGCATCTCTTGATGTTTATTTGTGCTGATTCAATATCTTGGTTATTGTGAATCGAGCTGTAATAAATATGAGTGTACAACAAATCTGTCAATGCTAGTTTCATTTTTGTTGGGCAAATTTCAATGAGTAGGATGGCTGAGTCATATGGTAGATTATTTTCAGATCTCTGCAGAATCTTCAAGCTATCCTATATAATTATTGTACCAGTTTACATTCCCACCAACAGTGGATTAAGGCACCTTTTCCTTCACATGCTCCGTAGCACGCACTTTTTTTTTGATTTTCAGATGACAGGCATTGTAACTGAGGTACTGCTTTTTTTTTTTTTTTTTTTTTTTTTTGATGGCTAGTGGTCCCAAGTGTTTTTCTTGTTTCTGTTGGCCATTTATATTTCATTCTTTGAAAAACACCCACTTATGTCCTTTCCTCATTTCTTAACTAGATTGATTATTTTGTTGCTGTTGTTGAGTTTTGTGAGCTTTTTACAGGTCCTGAATATTAATCCTCTATCAATCGCATAGTTTGCAAATATTTCACCCATTATTTTTGGCTGCCTCTACATTTTGTTGATAGTTTCCTTGCAGTGCATAAGCTTTTAGTTCATCTAATACTGTTTTTTTTTGTATTTTTGTTTTGAATTTTTGAATTATGTGGCACAATTTCAAGACTGGAATTCCCCATCAAACTCCCACTCCCCAACAGATTGCCCCATTTTGCTACAATGGCATAGTCCTTCTTAAGGAACCATAATTCCATCAGTCTCTTATTTAAGTGTACCCCGACATTGCTGGTACAGACAACGTCAGACAGTCCAGCATCCCATTGTCTACACATTTCCAACAGTTTCACTGGGAATCCATCTTTCGTCTGGACATTTAATATCATTTTAAATTTTTACTTTAATTGCCTGTGCTTCAGGGGTCTTTCCAAGAAGATTTAGCCAATGCGAACGAGTTGCAGGAGTTTCCCCAATATTTTCTTTTGCTCTCTCTCTCTTTAGATATATTTATTTTTATAGGAAAAGCAGATTGATAGGAGGAAATACAGAGAGAAACAGCATTCGTCTGCTGGTTCACTCTGCAAGTGGCCAAAATGGCCACAACTGAGCTTATCCGAGGCCAAGACCCAGGAGCTTCTTCTGGGTCTCTAAGCAGGTGCAGGATCCCAAGGCTTTCGGCCACCCTCTGCAGCTTTCTCAGGGCACAAGCAGAAGCTGGATGAGAAGTGGAGCATCTGGGTCACGAACCAATACCCATAAGAGATCCCGGCGCTTGCAAGATGAGGATTTTTAGCACCCCCCCCAATTATTTTTCCTCTACTAACTTGATGGTATCAGGTCATAGATTTAGATTCCATATCCATTTACAGTTGACTTTGTATAGTGTAAACTAGGGATCTTGATTCGTATTTCTGCACATGTAGATCTAATTTTCTTGTCACCATTTGTTGAAAATATCATCCCTTCTTTCTGTACTGATTTCAGCTCACTTGTCAAAAATCAGTTGGCTATAGACATGTGTGTTAATTTATGAGAAATCCTGTTACATCGACCTTCATGTTTATATTTCATGCAGTAACAGGCTGTTTGATTACAATTATCCTATAGTACATCTTTCAGTCTGCTATTTTGATGCCTTTTACTTTGTTATGGCAGCTTAAGATTGCTTAACCTATTTGGGATCCTTTGTGTTTCCATGTGAATTTTAACATCATGTTTTTCTAGATCTCACAAGAATGCTGCGGGTATTTTGACTGAGATTACATTGAATCTGTACATTGATTTAAGCAGTATAGATATTTTGATGTTATCAAATCTACCAATCCAAAAACATGGCAGGGTTTTCCATGTATTTGTGTCTTTTCTTTTCTATTTCTTTTCTTAACATTTTTTATTGTAGAGGTCACTCACATCTTCGGTTTAATTTATTTTAAGAGAATTAAAATTTTGGAAGCTATCAGGAATAGGAATGATCTGGCAAGTTTTCTCTCAGCTATGAAAGTGTGCTCAAAGGCTATTAATTTTTGTGTGTTGATTTTATATGCTGCAACTTTGCCAAACTCTTATGACTTCCAAGTGTCAACTGATAGAGTCTTTTGGTTCCCCTATATACAGCATCACATCATTTGCAAACATGGATAACCTGAGTTCCTCCTTTCCAGTTTGTATTCATTTGACTTATTTTTCTTGTCTGATTAAAACTTCTAGGACTATAAAGAATTAGCAGTGTTGAGAGTGAGCATTTTTATTTGTTACTGGACATATTGGAAATGCTTTCATCTTTTTTCCCATTTAACATGATGCTCCTTATGGGTTTGTCATATATTGCTTTTATTCCTCAGCACTCAATTGGGTTAGGAACGTGTGCTACAAATTCGACTTTCTTAAGGTGTTTATCTTAAAAAGTTGCTGAATATTATCAAATGCTTTGTCTGCATCTATTGAGATAATCAATAATCAATCACATTTACTTATTTGCATATACTGAACTATCCCTGCAAACCAGGGATAAATACCACTAGGTTTGTGTGAATGGACATTGTTATGTGTTGTTGGATTCTGTTTGCTAGTTTTTGTTGAGAATTTTTGCACCTATATTCATCAGGCGTACTGGTTTAGAGTTCACTCTTTGTTTTATGTTTCTATGGTTTGGGGATTAATGTGCTGCTGGCCTGGTTAGGGTCAGGGACAGAGTCAGGGTCAGGGACAGAGTCAGGGTTAGGAGTAGAAGGGATTTCTGAGGATTCCCTCTTTTCTATTGTTTCGAATAATTTGAGATGCATTGTAGTTAGTTCATTTTTATAAGTTTGCTAAAATTCAGTGGTGAACTTCTCTCTGGTCTTTGGATTCTCTTTGTTGTGAGGGACTTTCTTACTAATTCTCTTAGTTATTAGTATATTTTGGTTTTCTGTGTCATCATGACTCAATTTAAGTAGATTGTTTATGTCCAGAAATTCTACAGATTTTGTCTAGATTTTCCAATTTGCTGGCATATAGCTATAAAGTAAAATTTCTGGTGATTCTTTGTATATTTGTGGTGTCTATTCTCAGATCTCCATCATCTTTGATTGTACTGATTTAGGTCTTTTTGGGGGGCAGGGTTAATTAGGCCATTAATGTATCAACTTTATTTTTCCATAAAATCAATTCTTTAACTTACTGATCTTATTTATCTTTTTTGTTTCAATTTTGTTTCTTATCTAATTATAGTTGTTTATTTCTTCCTACAAACTTTGAATTACTTTGTTGCTGTTGTTTTTTCTAGGTCCTTGAGATGCACTCATAGATCACTTATTTGATGCATTTTTAACTGCTGGGAACTTCCTTCTTAACACCGCTTAACACTTCTTAACACTACTGTGTCCTATAAGTTTTCATATGTTGTACTATCATCTTTTCTCTTTTCCAGAAGCCTTTGGATTTCCATTTTGATTTCTTCTATAACACACTGTTCATTTAGTACCCTGCTTTTCAGACTCCCTATGTTTGCTTACTTTATAGTTTCTTAAGTTGCTGATTTTGAGTTTCCTTCCATCGCAGTCAGCAAAGAAACATGGTATGATTTCGAAGTTAAGTTTTCCGAAGTTTGCTTTATGGTCTAGCATATGTGTTATCCTGGAATAAGTTTCAAGCATCTATGTAAAGCATGTGTATTCTGTAACTGTAGGATGAAATGTCCTATAGATATTAGGTACATTTGGTTCAGATAGTACAGATCGTTCCGTTGTTTCTTTGTTTATTTTCTCTCCCATTTATCTGTCCATCGAAGACAGTGGGGCATTGAAATTCTCCATTATTCTTGTTTTTGGAGTCTATGTCTCCTTTTTAATTCCCTTAACAATATTTTTAAATAGCCAGGTGTCCTGACATTGGGTGCATATACATTTGCTGTAATCACATGCTCTTTTTTAAAATTTATCCTCGGGCCTGGCGGCGCCATGTCCTAGCGGCTAAAGTCCTCACCCTGAAAGCCCCGGGATCCCATATGGGCGCCGGTTCTAATTCCGGCAGCTCCACTCCCATCCAGCTCCCTGCTTGTGGCCTGGGAAAGCAGTCGAGGACGGCCCAAAGTACTGGGACCCTGCACCCGCGTGGGAGACCTGGAGGAGGTTCCAGGTTCCCAGCTTCGGATCGGCGCAGCACCGACCGTTGCGGCTCACTTGGGGAGTGAATCATCGGACGGAAGGTCTTCCTCTCTGTCTCTCCTCCTCTCTATATATCCGACTTTGTAATGAAAATAAATAAATCTTTAAAAAAAATAAAATAAATAAAATAAAATTTATCCTTTAATGATTATGTAATAATCCTGTTAATTTTTAATAATTTTTGTGTTAAAATTTATTTTGTTTGATATTAGGATGGCTATACCTGCTTGTTTTTTCTTCCTCTTGATTTGGAATATCTTTTTCCACCCTTTAAGTTTCAGTCTGCTCGTATTTTTTATTGTTGAAGTGTGTTTCATACAAACAGTAAATTGATGAGTCTTGTCTTGTTATTCATTCAGACACTTTGTACTTTTTGAATGGAGAGTTTAGGCAATCTCCATTTGGGGTCATTAATGGAATTATTTAGGTGGGATTGTGATGCTGAAGCACTTCTTGAACGTACTGTAGCAGGCAATGGATCAGATTGTACTGGTGTGTTCCCTAAAGACATGCACATGCAGGTCAATGGCAACCAAGAGCTGAGTTCATCCACTCAAAGAAAAAGTGTATTAGTGAGAAAAAAAAGGTAATTTCAGTGATTTGTGGGGGAAAGGTGAAATTTGATTGTGTATGCACTAGCTGAACAGCTACAGAATGACAACATTTTTATGTAAGACTGCTTTGAGAAACTAAGCCAAAGCTTTGGCAAGAGAAAGGACAAGGAGTCCTTTCTCCCCCATGAATTGCTAGAGTCCTTCTCCCCCATGAATTGCTTCTGCTCATCACCTCAAGGAACACCACTAAGCTTTCACATCTCATTATTGTAGACTCCTCTAAACTTCTTTATTTATGCTAATTTTTAAAAAGTTATTTAAAGGAGACCCATTTTCCCTCAGTAATGTAAAAAAACTTGCACTGACATGTCAAATTTCTCTAAACTTTCACAGGTTGGACAAAACGTCTGCTAACATCACTTAGAAAGATGTTTTTGAGTTTCATGGAGCTCATATAGAGAAACAAAGTTTGCATTGTATTTTATTTTAGTTGTGTTCTCCTTAAATTTCTAAAACTTCATTCATTTTAATGTTTTTAACTGATACTTTATAATTGCAAATATTTATGCAGTTATGGGATGCCTAACAATAATTACACATTTTACAATATTTAAACTGGGGTGAACTTATATACTACCTCAAAAATTCATCTCTTTGGGGGCAGATGTTTCCACAGTGGTTAAGGGGTCACTTGGGCTGCTGGGATCCTACATTAGATTTATGAGTTTGAATCCTAGCTCTGCTCATAGTTCTAGCTTCTTGCTGCTTTGTTCACATCCTGGAAAGCATCAGGTGGTGGTACAAGTATGTGTGCTCTTGTCATCCATGTGGGAGATCCAGACTGAGTTCCTGGCACCCATCTGCAGCCTTGTGCAGTTCCAGTAACACTGTGACAATTGACAGTATTTTATCACTTCCTTGACCAAACAGTATTCCGTTGTATATATTTATTAATTATTATTTTTATTATTATTTTCTGCTTAACAATTTTGCAGTCATAGGTCTTCCCACTTTATATACTCATATTTATGTTTTTTTATTCATGTGTTCATTGAATTTGTTTCTATTTCTTCGTCATTGTGTGTAGTGCTATAATGAACAAAGAGTACAGATGTCTCTTCACAGCTTGATATAATTTCCTTCAGCTTTAGAATATACAATGGGATTGTTGGATCTCGTTACAAACATTACAAGTATTATACGGTTGTTCTTTTTTCAGTTCTCTGAGGAAAAATTATAAAATGACCTATTTTTTTTCTACAGTGGGTTTACCAATTTACATTCCCACTGACCATAAGAAAAGAGTCCCTTTTGTCTACGTCCTCTTCAATAGTTGTAATCTTATGTCTTCTAGATGACAGTCTTTCCAACTGAAATGAAGTAATATATTTTTGTGGTTTTGATTTGTTTCCCTGAAGGTTAGTAATGCTAGCATGTATAAAGCTTTTGGTCATATCTATGTTTTCCTTTGAAAAAAGCCTATTGAAATTTATGTCTCATATTAGTTAGGTTATGCATATTTTGATATCTAGTTGATATACAGATGATTAATCCCTTTTCACATGGCAAGTATCAAGTATGCTTTCACCACAAAAATTAAACTAGAGACTTATAACTAGAAAACCTTTGAAAACTATACAAATGCCTTGGAATTTAAAAACTTAGTTTTGAATAACTAACAAACTAAGGAAGAAATTCTTGAAATAAATGAAATGGAAATACAATGTACTAAAACCTATGAGGCACAGTAAAAAAACAAGGAGATTTATAGCATATTTTGTTTACTCTATTTACATCCAAAATACAAATAAATAGAAAAACAGATATATCTCAAATAAACTATTTGTCACTGGACCCCCAACTATGGTCTGGAAAATACAAAGAAACATGAGAGATTATTGTGAATAATAACACATCAAAAATCTGATAACCTACTAACAATGGATAAATTTTGTACACATACATAATTACAAGATCAAAAAATGAAATAAAATATCAAAACAGTCCAAAATCAACTTGTGAGACTGCATTTGTAAAAATTAATTCCTTATAAAAGCATAGCCCCCCAAAATGATTTCCCTATGGAATTCTACCAAATTTTTAAAGGAAATTAACACCACTTCACCTTAAATTATTCCAAACAATAGAAGAGGAGATAATTCTAGCAGCATCAAATTATGAAGCAGTATGACCCTGATACTAAACAAGACAACAGCATATCAAAAAAGAAATCTAAAGTCAGATGTCCTTGATGGACATAGATTAAAAAAAAAATCCTCAAGGCCTGGCACAATAGCTCAACTGGCTAATCCTCCACTTCCAAGCACCATATGGGTGCTGGTTCGTGTCTTGGCTGCTCCACTTCCACTTCCCATTCAGCTTTCTGCTTGTGGCCTGGGAAAGCAGCAGAGGAAGGTCAAAAGTCTTAGGACCCTGCACCCATGTGGGAGACCTGGAAGAAGCCCCTGGCAGTTGTGGCTACTTATGGAGTGAACCAGTAGATGGAAGAACTTTCTGTATATCCTTCTCTCTGTAAATCGGCTTTTCCAATTAAAATAAATAAATCTAAAAAAAACCCTCAATACAATATTAGCAAACCAAACCCAATTGTCAATCATCATGTCAGGCTGGATTAATTCTAGTCTTGCTCAAAAATTATAAATCACAGTAGATATTTAATATAGGTGTTAAGAAACCACTTGAGACGCCCACATTCACGTTGGAATGCCACTTACGTTTACGATTCTAGCTGTCCATTAACTTGCAACCTTGGAAGCCACATCTGATAGCACAATTATTTAGGTCTAGTATTGCTATAATTAGGGGAAATGAACCAATGAATAGGAACTATGTCTCTCTCCATCTTTCTATTTATGTGTTATAATAAATTATTAAAATTAAAACAGAAGCTGTTACAGTGACATATAAGGTTAATCCTCTGTCTGCAGGACTGGCATCCCATATGGGCACCACTTTATGTCCTGGTTGCTTTACTTCTGATCCAGTTTCATACTTGTGGCCTGGGAAAGTAGTGGAGGACGGCTCAAGTCTCTATCCCTTGTGATCCATGGGGGAGACCCAGAAAAAGTTCCTGGCTCCTGGCTTGGAATGGCTCAGCTCCAGCCATTACAGCCATTTGGGAAGTGATCAAGTAGATAAAGATAAAAGACTTCTCTCTCTGGGTCTTTTCTTCCCTTTTTGAAAAAAATCTTCCTTTCAAATAAAGATAAATACATCTTAAAAACAAAGAGCTTTAAAAATGGGAAGGGAAAGTCAAGTTGCTACTGTTTGCAGGTAGGTTTTGCAGGTGGCATTATCATACATACAGCAAATGTTGAAGACATCAACAAAATTCTTTAGAATAAACATAGCTACAAAATAAAAAATCAACATACAAAAATCAGTAGCATTAATATAATTCCTAAAAGGAATTCAGCTGAAATTGAAATCATGAGGTCAACTTCATTTACAACTACTACATACGGGTATGAATTTGATCTAAGTGGTTTTTGATCACCAAAACAAAAAACCCCAAGCCTTGAAAGAAACTGAAGAGTATACTCTATCTACTTTTCTCCATAACTCTGGTTTTCAGATAACAATAATAAGGTACTATCTCCAAAATAGTTATTAAGAGATAATTATTCCAAATAGTATACTGGGATTGCTCTTACCTTTTTGCAATACACAATGAATCTTCAAATAAAAAAAATTCAGCAATTTTTCTTCTGATTATTGTTCTACTTGTTTTAAATGATGTGTGTGCTTAACTGCTCCATAACGAAGTTCTTATCTGTTTGATATTTAAGTTTGTTTCATTTGAGTTGAAAAGAGAGAGTCTAATGATAAGGAAAGAGAGATTCTACCATCTATTATTTCACTACCCAAATGACCACAACATTTAGGGGATGAACCTGGGAACCAGGAACTCAGGTGAAAACCCATAAGTGGTTGCAGAAACCCGAACAGCTGAGTCTTCGCCAGTGCCTCCCAGCATTTGTGTTAGCATGATGTTGGAAACAGGAATTGGAGTTGTGAGTCCAAACCAGGAACTTAAGTGTAGGATGTGAACATCCTAAATAAACTCTTTTTTCTCTAAAGATTTATTTATTTTTATTGGAAAGTCAGATATACAGAGAGGAGGAGAGACAGAGAAGATCTTCCACCTGATTCACTTCCCAAATGGTCGCAACAGCCAGAGAAGAGCTGATCCGAAGCCAGGAGCCAAGAGCTTCTTCTGGCTCTCCCACATGAGTGTAGGGTCCCAAGGCTTTGGGTCATCTTCTACTGCTTTCCCCAGACCATAATCAGGGAGCTGGATGGGAAGCAGGGCCACTGGGACCAGAATCGGCACCCATACAGGATCCCGGCAAGGTGAGGATTTCAGCCACTAGATAACCATGCCGGGGCCCTAACTAAAGTCTTAATAATCTGGTATTTGAACTTTTAATATGACTTTTCCATAATTAATGAATAAGTACAAAATAGAATATAACTGCATTAATTTGTATGTACTTAAACATATTATACATTTAAATATATCATAAACTATTGGAATGGTGCTTACACAGAGCCAGAAAACTACTACTTTTTCTATACTGTGTGATCTCCCATCTGTTCTCTTATCCTTCCGGTTTGTACTGAGGATGCAATTAATTCAAGAGCATTAGAAAATACTGATCCAAACCATTTTGAAAGTATCTTACTCTCGGTTTACCACATTGCCTTTTCTCAGAAATCCAATTATTACATTTCATGACTAAAGTGGAACAAAAAGTTACTAAATAGTTTCATTTCATTAGTTATCTGTATTTTTATGTTTGCCAAAAAATGACACAACTTGGGCCCGGCGGCGTGGCCTAGCGGCTAAAGTCCTCGCTTTGATCGCCCAGGATCCCATATGGGTGCCGGTTCTAATCCCGGCAGCTCCACTCCCATCCAGCTCCCTGCTTGTGGCCTGGGAAAGCAGTCGAGGACAGCCCAAAGCACTGGGACCCTGCACCCACATGGGAGACCTGGAAGAGGTTCCTGGTTCCCGGCTTCGGATCGGCGCGCACCAGCCGTTGCGGCTCACTTGAGGAGTGAATCATTGGATGGAAGATCTTCCTCTCTGTCTCTCCTCCTCTCTGTATATCTGACTGTAATAAAAATGAATAAATCTTTAAAAAAATGACACAACTTTTCTAATTTTTAAAGTGCATTTTGATATCATTTATCTCCATATATTTGATCCTCTGTACTTCTGGAGTCCAGTACTTTTTTTTTTTCAGTTGTGTCTGTACTTAATAGATATGGTGTTGATTTTTTTCACTCATTATTCTCTAAGAAACATAGTGTAACAACAATTTTAACAGTATTTATATCGTATTACAAGTAGTTTATAGATGATGTATGCCATACAGGATGTTTGTGCATTGGTATATATACTATGCCATTTTATTTAAGAGGAATAAGTATTTCCAGATCTAGGATTCCTCAAGTGGTACTGAAATCCATTCCCTATAAATTCCAAGGGACATCTGTAATTCACTCGGCATTCCTCAGTACTATGATGGCTGGAATGGTTATACATTTGAAGAGCACATCACATATCTACAGCCATTGAAATGCATTATTAAACCTTAAAACTAAAAATACACTTTAAAAATGATGTTTTCATAAACATTTTTGGATATCATAGATTATTTCTTAGTGAAAATAGTTCCTGAACAAACTTGAAGTATTTATGTAAGTATCCATCAATGGCCATGAACATTTCATGTTAAGTACATGTATATTTTGCAGTGTTTGACATTCATTCTGATTATTAGAGGAGGAATTAAAGAAAAAATTATGCTGAGTCCAGCCGTGTGGTATGGTGCACAGAAATGTAAGGTGTTAGATAGAATATGGGTTGTTAGGCTAGTTGGAAAGCTATTAGGCTAGCTGGAAGACAAATAGTTCAGCTAACTACACTTAATATATTCCCTGCCTTCTGACTACATTTCATCATACTCCTCCCCTGACTGGTTACATAAAGGTTTTGTTTTCAGAAAGGGGCCAATCAGAGAGAGCCACTTCATGTTTATAAAGGGCAGAGAGTGGCAGGTTTCTTTGGTAATTCTTACCTGGGAGCCCCCATCCTGACTGATGCAGTACAGTGTTTCTCACTTTCAGCAAATCTTGCTTAATTCACTGTCCCTCTGTGTAAGTTCTTTGGTATGAGACAGGAACTAGATCATGCTTGTCCTCATCCTCCTGCAATAGATCTGCCACCCAGTACACTCATATCCCATATGAATGTGGGTTTGGGTCCCTGCATCTGATAAGGTTCCCTAATGGCCTGGGAAAAGCAACCGAAACTGGTCCCTGTTAGAGACTAGGATGAAGCTCCTGGCTGTTTGTTTTGGCTTGGTTTCGTGTTCACCATTCTGGTCATCCGGAGAATGAACCAATCATGGGAGATTTCATGTTCACTCACATTTGGTCTCTTGCTCTGTCTCTGTAATTCTGACTTTCAAATAAATCAGTCAGTCTGTAAAAATAAAGAATAATTATACTAAGGTAGTACTAAGTGAATTGCTTCTGAGAGAAGATTCCCAAAGATCTGTTACAAAAGTGATTTTCTCAGCATATTATAGAATATTCCAGGGAATCTCAATGATTATATCATTTAAAAAATTTTAAATGGCAAGATAGGTAGAAGATTGATTATCCCAAAACTATTGTGGGATTTTTGGAATGAAAATATGTGTTTATATTTCAGGCTAATATGATAACTTTATTAAAATTACTTGAGAAGCAATACAATAAAAGCTGAATTGGCCTTTTGTTAAATTTAACAATTGTTCTGCATGTTTTATATTACTTTACATATTCTTAAATTCTAGCTTTCTGTTAAAACTGGAAAGTAGGCATGATATTCTGGAATGTTTTGAAATGTATATCCACTCTATTGTGCTGAATTTTTCATTGTTAGTTTACTAAATACTTTGTTTCTTAAATTATCAAAATGTCTTAGTGAAGAATTCAATAGGATCAATCAAAAGTTATTTTTGTAATCATTAAGCTACACATAGCTGCATGATTTCTGGATACAGTGAAACTTTATAAAATGCTAATTGGACAATAGAATAAAATCTTATTATAAGAACAATTTTATAATAATACTTTTAACTGAGGATGGCAGCAGAGGAATAAACATTTTTGGTTACATGGAATTTATGACATGCATTTCGCTTAAGATTTTGTTAAACTTGAAAAACATTGTTCCTTTTTTCACATTTAAAGTATTCCATTAGAATTGTTCCTTGCTTCTTTGTTTGTGGCATAAACATAGGAAGTTCACCTAAGGGTAGAACGAGAAAAATTCTGGCTTATTGCAACACATGGGAACTATATTTGGCCTTTCAATAAAAGATTACTCTGTCCAAAAGTTTTAGCACGCAGCATCTGGTATTCAGGATAACATCATGTTTTTAAAAAACCCAAGTCAAAGTACTAACTGGGTAGCATCCCAGAGTATTTTCAGTATTTGGCAGCATTTTTTGCCCAGGCAAAACTGCATTGTCATCGTGCCAGTGGTATTCAGTTAATATCTGTTAATAACCTAAACACTATTGTAGGCTTGAGACAGTGAGGTTTTTGCTGGATAGAAATGTAAATCATAATTAATTATCATTTCATATGGATTACCATGAAACAACAGTTTCATGGGTTCTTCAAATCTAATCAAAAATCAAACTTTCAGTGTCAAAGCAATCTCCTGACAACTATTTGAGTTAATTTGAAATAAGAGAGAAAAGTGTACACATTTTGTATTTATTGAATATAAACTAACTTTGAAAACATGGAAAAATAACTTCCCCCATGAATGTGTAATGAGTAATCACACTGAAAAATTGTTTCAATGTACTTAAATAATGACTAAATAACAGATAATCTTTAGAAGCTTTTTTATAGTACCCCTTGGATAAGCTGATTTTCTATTTATTCTTGAAGAATACATTTCCATAAATCCTTTGTAAAATTTCCACAGTAAGAGTAAGGATCAAAACAGGTCTGGATTGATAATCTGTATCCTTAACCTGTGTTAACCCCTTTGAATGTCAAATTATTCCTCCTAAAACTGGGTTAGCACAATCATACTATCCCTTAATAACAATTCAGAAACCACCAAACCACTGAAAACAACATTTTCTTAGTTGGCAGAAAAGCCTGACTTGTCCTGAACCTGTTGTCCACAAACCTAACCACAACTGGCATGAAGCTATTTATAACCTTTGCTTACTATATTATACATAGGCTTTACTAAAGAAAATTTAATATTGTTTATTACAGGGAGATGCCCTAGATGCCTAAACCTGAGTTCTGTGACACGGCCTGAGTAATTCCATATATGGGATTATGAGTCTGTAATACCAACTCTGAGGAGAGGTATGCGGTGTAAAATTAATGTCTATTACTCAATAGCAATAAATAGAGAAAGTTTTTAGCAAACATATTTCTCCTTGTTCCTTCACAGAGAAATATGCTCCACAAAATCATATCCGTGTTAAGTGATTCATTTTTCTCATATTCCTCTACAATAATGTGATGGTACTATTAAAAAGAGGAGAATTCCAGCTCAGATAAATAAGATGAAATAAACAAGTTATAATAATCGATTTTAGAAAGATTCTGCTATAATATTACACATCTTACTGTCCATGCCAGGGAAAACGTCTAATTGTTTTATTCCACTGCACTGTTGGAGGATGTTAAATGTAATATGACCAATGTATACAAGACCATTAGTACCCTAAAATGCTAGAATAAATTGCTAGAATAAGATTCTAGAATAAATAAATGCTCGAAGTCAAATAAAAAAATGTTCAATGGGTAGACAGTAGACAATGGGAAGAAAATTATTTGGAGAGCTTCAGTATTTTAACTGTTCACCTAATTATAACACAATGAAGTAAACAGCACATATTCAGAAACAAACATAAGCAAAGATCAGTGAAAAAACCACTTTACATAATACTGGAATGAATATCTTGTAAGACATGTTATTATTATCCATGAAGTCAGAGTAGTCTGTAGAAATGAAAACTAAATTAGAAATAATGTTCCTCTTTTCTTACTTGAGAAAAGACTGAGCGATGATTGATTGTTTTGCCTTGCTTGCTTTTACTAGTTTTTTAATGTCACAAAAAATAATAATACTAATAAATTTGGGAACTTCCACTTTTGGATAAGATGGAGTTACAAAGACTCAATTTGTCTTTCTGCCTAAAATATCAATCATGAAATAATGAACAACATACTTTACAAAGCACTGGACATAATACAAAAGACAGGGAATGGTTTCCAAGAGGCAGAAAACAAAAAAAATGCATTAAAATAAATCAGTTCATAATTGTGATTTAGTTTCCAGTTGCATTGCAAAATGCTGCATACTACTCATTTTATGAGCCTGCAGATAGTTAAGGAGATAGTTAAGGTATGTAGTGAGTTTGCAGGACAAAGTACTGCAGAGAGGAGCAAGAAGTTGAGAGAGAATTTTACAAATTCTTGGACAGTGTACCTTAAGTGTTCCACAGATTATTAGTAAGAATGTGTCCATGCTAAGAAACTTCTTTAGGTTGAGCAGTAACTGAAAAGTAATTGAAAGAACAGTGGCTACTGCACAAACCACACTCAAAATCTTTCAAGATTCAATGGAGCATTTGTCACAGTAAACAAAAGCTTTGCTTCTATAGGGCTTCAGAAAAAATACAGCTCTTACACTATCTGAACATAAACTTATATATCAAAATGCTTTCAAATAATATAATCATATCTCCCAGTAAATGAATAAGCATAAATACATAAGAGTATTAAAATATCTAGCCCATAACAAAGAATTATCACACATGCAAAAAAAGTGAAAAAGTGTAGAACTTGATTAGAACTAATTAATCAAAAATGGTCCAAAACTGACATAGATGTTATTGTCACAGGACAGTACATCATCTTGCATTCCAGATTTACAAAATATTAAGTAGGGAAATAAAGCACATTGCAAATACTATATTCTTTGAGATGGAAAATTACACTGAATAGAACCGAGGGTGACCTAAACTCTTTGGAAGAAAAGATTACTAAACCAAGGCAAAACAATGGACAACACAGAAGGTCTTCAAATTAGAGTAGCAAAATTTATGTTTTTTACATTACGGATGCACAATGACGTGGATTCACTACAAATTATACTTTTAATCAAAAGTTGCGTCTTTTCCTAGGTAGCAAGTTGCAGTACAATATTCTTTTAAGATGTTGGGCAGTGGCAGCAAACTATAGTTGTCAGCATGCCCTCATCATGGTAAACAACCAGTAAACACAGCACACTGTTTTGTTCTGCAATAAAAGATATTCAACAGATTTAATATATTAGATGCAAAATACACTGGAAGAAAATGAAGAGGGAAATTTAGTTTTTGTTTATGAAATCCAATTTATGTTCATTTGGAATACTTCTATATTTAAATGTATTGGAAATTTCTTCCCAAGTAATGATATGAAATAGTAGTTTTACAAAGACAGTGCACTAAAATAAACAAGTGAGAGCAATAATCTTAAATCTGCTTCTGAAGATACTTCCTTTAAAAGCCAGACAGCTGGAGTAAGTGACACTATCATAAAAACTCTTCAAATCACACAAGAAACAACCTCCTACTTCCAGAATTACAAAAGAAATGACCATAGTAATTGTTGTTCTTGTGGCAAGGAACTGAAAACCTCTTATAAAAAATGTATTTGAACACATCAAGTTTAAATACATGGATTTGAAGACGTGTGACCTTTGGAAAGTTACTAACTCACTCTCTGCAACTGTAAAATGGAAAGCATAATGTGTACAAAGAAAAATGAAATTGTCTCTATGGATTAACATTTTTATAGCAATTAACACATCCACACACAGATTTAGGTCTTCCCAGCAATGTCTAAAATCTGTTTATTTTAAAATCCTAAGCCAGCAATGCAGTTTTTAATGACAATTTCAAACTCATACTTTAAAAAAATTTTCATTCCTTATTTAATAGGTCACAATTTTATTAGATAACATTTAATACTATTCTCAGTCAAGATTATAATTAGAATTTACCCTTTCCTTTTGAAATACCTACGTTCTTACATCATCTCTTTTCTTCTTTCATCCTTTTAATATGCAGAAGAATTTTGGAGTTCCCAGTAAGCCAACTACATTTGCCAATATTCATACACACCCTGGTACACATATTCCAAGAAAAAAATTATGTGCTGACCCTCAAAAATATGAAGTAAGTTCTCCTGGTTCCATCTAAATAGAGAAGTAAACAGTGACATGCCAAATATTACTGAACTTGTCACAAATATTTTGCTTTTGTCTCAAGGCCATATTTAACTCATCATCTCCTTGGCAGAAACTTTTGTGAGCTTAATATGTGCTTGTATAAAAATTTTCTGTTGGTTACCTCCTCATAGCACCAAAACAAGAAGGAATCTGCAATAAAGAATATTTTTAGGTTTCAGAAAAGAAAATGTGAAAAAGAAATACTTTCTACTACATCAAAGGCCATAGCATTAAGTCTCAAAGTAGAGGAAGCCAGAATTCTAGGCAAGATCTCTCACAATTCTAACATTCTTCCCTTTTTATCTCTTCTGACTTGGTGTTGATGCCTGGGAACCACACATCCTAACAATGGAAAGGAATGTGATCTGGTGGATGACCTTGACTATTTGGGGGCATACCATGCATTGCAAATAATCTGAATGTGTCCTGTCTGCATATGAGTATGCTAAATCTGAGGTATGGATGGTGAGGTGTTTAGTTTCTTTTGTCAACTGCCTGCTCTCCATAAACTTCACCAGACTAATCCCTGGTTGAGCAAGGCAATGCTTGGTAATCTACTGTTATAAGGGATAGCATCAAGCATAGTCTAGCTGGTGTTTCAAAAGAGAAAATCTGAGGAGTGGGCATTTAGCCTAGTGATTAAGACGTCAAAGTGTCTGGTTTAATTTTTGACTGACTTGAGCTTTCTGCCAATGCAGATCCAGGGTGGCAATGGTGAGGACAACAGTAATTAGATTCCTGCCACCCATATGGGAGATTGTATTTCCTTTCTTGGTTTCTGTCCTGCCAAGTCCTGGCTATTGCTATTGCAAGCATTTGGGAAGTGGAGCAAAGAACAGGGCTTCTTTTCCTGCCTGTCAAATAAAAAAAATAATTTAGATGATTTAAAAAAGGACAGATCTTAGATGAGTAATGACACCATTTGAAGATTGACAGCCAAACTGCTACAGGGAGAACTTAACAGGCAAAGATACTGTTTAGACTGTTGAGACAGGCACATTTCATCATATAATTGCTTAGGATTTGTGTAAACAATTAGGTGAAAAGCTATCATATTTTTCATAAGTAAATAGCTGTTAGCAAACAGTCATTTTATAGAAAGCTTTTAATTTAGATGTGTAAACTATTCTGAGAAGGGCGCCTACATTGGTCTTTTTTTCAGTATAGCATAATACCATATACACATATTTTTTTTAAAATTGCCTATTCAAATTTGTAACTCTTTTTTTCTTTTTTAAGATTTATTCATTTTATTACAGCCAGATATACACAGAGAAGGAGAGACAGAGAGGAAGATCCTCCATCCGATGATTCACTTCCCAAGTGAGCCACAACGGCCGGTGCGCGCCAATCCGAAGCCGGGAACCTGGAACCTCTTCCAGGTCTCCCATGTGGGTGCAGTGTCCCAATGCACTGGGCTGTCCTCGACTGCTCTCCCAGGCCACAGGCAGGGAGCTGGATGGGAAGTGGAGCTGCCGGGATTAGAACCGGCGCCCATATGGGATCCCGGGGCGTTCAAGGTGAGGACTTTAGCCGCTAGGACATGGCGCCGGGCCTCATATACACATATTTTTAAGAGAACCATATACACATATTTTTAAAAGAGAAATTGGTAATTTAGCAGTTTTGGAGCTTCATATCAAGACTTAGAAACTTAACTGATTTACTTTTTTTTTTTATAATGTTTACATAGTTGACTAGGGCACAAAGGGTTAAGGGCCACAGGAAAGTGGGTAAGACCATTGTTTCCACATTCTCTCTCTCTCTCTCTCTTTCTCTCTTTTTATGTGTCTGGGGTAAACAGGGGAGATAAAGGGAGAAGCCCTACTCAGCCCCTCACCCATCCCAGGGTTCCAGACTTGGGGCATGCTCCAAGGGCACTGCTCAAGTGGTTTTGAGAGTTCAACAGTTCTGAATTGCTGCTAGTCTCACCATTCCGAGCACGATGAAATCTCACCAGAATCTACTGGCTGACATAGTCTACCTTACAGTCTGTTTGCCCAGATTTTCACTGCCAACACATTGCTGGGAGGTTTACTTTCTGATGAGGGTAGCTGATGCACATGGAGCCTGTGGCAAGGAAGGATCACTTGGTAACCCAGGTAGCAGAGACAGTAACGGGACTCAGCTCAAGCTTTCATAACTAATAATTAATAATGCATGACTTCAGGTTTTGAACATCTGCTTAAGTTCAGGGCCAAAGCCTTTTCAAATCACAGTTGGTCCGTTATCTTTCTGTAGTTCAAGTAAACTGATCTATATATCATTTTGAAGAATTTTGTGAAGCAAACAATGAAATAAATAACTTATTGAGATACAATTTAGTAGAATTCATGGTACCGTTTTATTGGTACAGATAATGTATGTTTTCAGGCTTAAGAGTTAAAATAAAGAAATATTGATAATCTCAGCTATTAGCACCAGTGCGATGGCTCAGTGACAAAATCCTCACCTTGCACACACCAAGATCCCATATTGGCACCGGTTCTAATCCTGGATGTTCCACGTCCCAACCAGCTCCCTGCTTGTGGCCTGTAAAAGTGATAGAGGATGGCCACAACCTTGAGATCCTGAACCTGCATGGGAACCCTGGAAGAAACTCCTGGTTCCTGGCTCCTGATCAGCCCAGCTCTGGGTGTTGTGGTCACTTGGGGATTGAACCAGCAGATGGAAAATCTTTCTCTACATATCTCCTTCCCTCTATCAAACCTCCCAATAAAAATAAAATAAATATTTAAAATTTAAAAAGAAATCTCAATGATATTGATCAACACATCATAATTTGAAAGTCTGCTGGGGATATAGTTGTAGTTTATCTGGATGGGGAGGGAGTGTTTTCATTCAAAGTCAGCCATTTACTCATGGTTATTTTTTAAATCAATTTTTTCTTCTTTCCAACATCTCAGCTCCTTTGACAAACAACACTTGTTAGTGACTGTCTAATGAAGAACAAGTTTTTTTGACCTTTATATTCCTTATTAATTTCTTACTGAATATCAGTGTGCAACAGTTCTGTATGCAGGTTTGACTTCTGCACTTTGAATAGATTTCTGCATTTTGAATTCTGTGCAATCTTAAACACTCTATGCCTCAATTACCACACAATGCTGATGGAAATAATACCTATCTCACAGAATTAATGTAAGAATGAAATGTACTAGTTTTCTGTATATGAATTTTCCCTAAAAAAAGTTTCAGTATATGCAGTCAAGTATAATTTAAAAGTATTAAACAGAAATTCCAGAAATAATCCATTTATATTTTTAAAATACTGCACCATTCTAAGTGTGGTAAAGTCATGATTGAACTGAAGACATGAATCATACCTTTACCCACCATATTCATGGTTTATATTCTCCCACACCCTTGTCACTCAGTGGCCTTACTGACTGTGGATCAACTGCCTCAGTGCTTGGGAAAGTTCACAGAATTATTGTGTAGTGGTGTAACATATTGCTATGTCATAATGCCTACAGCACTCACCTCATGAAAGGTGAGAGCAGTACATAAAATATTTAGAGGGAGAAAGAAAGAAACGGGGGATCACATTCATTTTAGTCTATTATTATATTTTCATTTTAGTCTATTATTATATTTTATTAGCGGCTATCACTATCAATCTCTTACTGTGCCTATTTTATAAACTCAACATTATCATAGGTAGATATGAATAAGCCTAGTATGTCTTCAGGGTACTATCTGAAGTGTCAGCTATTTACTGCATTCTTGGTCTCTTCTGTAGATAAAGGAGGCTATGCTAAATTTGCAAAACAATAGTGGCCTCTCAGGACACAGCCTACGGCATAGGGAGTTTACTTGTTATAGTACTTATTTTCCAACATTGCTTTGAATAACCAAATGAAAAATTACTTACGAAAGAACTAGAGGGGGCAAAGCTGTGGTGTAATGTGTAAAGCCTGTGGTACCAGTATCACATTTGATCACTGTTTTGGGTCCTGGCTGTTCCACTTCCCCTATGGCTTCCTGCCAATGTGTCTGGGAAAGCAGTGGAGGATATTACAAGTGTTTGGGCCCTGCAACAACAAAGGAGACCCGGAGAAAGCTGGAAGGTCTTGGTTCTTGCGTTTGGTTAGGCACAGTGCTCTCCAGTGAGGTCATCTGGGACATGAGCCAATGGGTAACAGAGTCTGTCTCTGTTGTTCACTCTGTCTTTCAAATACTTGTTTTTTTAAAAGGACTAGAACACAAGCAATAATCAAAAAAATTTGCCACTAAAAATTAATATATTTTAGCTCTTATTGATTTGTATAATTTTACCCTAAAATAGGTATATAAAAGCAGGGAAACTTTTCAGTTATTGGAGCAGGGGCAAGTATTGCTTTGTTTAAAAATAATCTATTTTGCACATAATACATGTCAATAAAATGTTTTTATGCATGAAAAAGAGGGTGTATAATCCCCAAATCCTGGATCTAAATTCCTCCATTTTGAACTCTTACAGGCACACACAAATAATTTCTCAGTCTTGTTAACTCGCTATGCAAACGAGGCTCAGGTACAGGATTTGGATTGCTGCCAGCATTAAATAAATGATGTACACAGATAATAGAATGATACTTTAAAATAGTCATTGAAAGTAGAATTAAAAGTAAACTTATTTTGGTGCAAAAAATTTGAACTTAACTCACAGTTGTTTATCACATTAATATCTCACTTACTCTTTGAAAACTTCTCATTCCATTAACATTGCCTTACACATTTCTAGGTCTAACTTTACTTTGGAAAATATTTTTATTAAGATAGATACATATTTCATGTATTTCATAAATATAAATCTCAGAAGATAATTATATTTCTCTTTCCCTCTCTTAATAATCATTCCATCCTTGCTTTTTCCTATCTCATAATCACAGACTTAATGTACCAGTAAACATAATATTCAGCAAGTAAAAAGCAGAAAGATCACCTCTACAGATATAGGCAAGTGCAATACAATAATTAAATCATAAGCTATTAGTTTCATTCTTATATATACTTTTTTGTATTCCATATTATATACCATACAGCAGAAAATAACATCTATTTGTCTTCCTGGGACTGACTTATTTTACCTTTCTACAAAATATGGAAGTCATATTAGATTACCTCTAGGTCTCTACCGTTTCTGAACAAAAATGTACTCTCTTTTCCCTGAATTTTCAGAGACATTCTTTGCATATGCTATAACCTTGAGCTATTTAACACTTAAGTATATCTAACTGGGTTTGTTTTTCAGGACTATCATGTGAGGCTCACGTTTATTCCGAAAAAGCCAGATACTATTTTATAGGTTTTTCTGTATAGTTTATCATGACAAACAGTGCAGAGCAGATACTAGTCAATTTGCTGGCTTATTTGCTCATAAATAAATGTGCAAATCAGTATACGGTGAATCAGCATGTATACAAAGACTTTTTAGGTTCATTAGTGCTGTCCATATAAGTGAAAGATTCATTTCACTCTAATTCCAGGCAATCTTAAACACTTTCCTTGGGTCATTGAACATATTTAATGTATTCATTTAAAAGCATAGCAAGGGTATTTCTTTTCAAGGTCTTAGTGATATACTTTAATGAAGAGTATAATAGAGAAGTCTATAGGGCTGAGCCTCAAGCAGAAGATAATAGAATGCAGATGAATATATTAAGACATAGTCTCCAAGGCTTCAAATCTCCTGGCTTAAATGATGTTATATCATTTTATTCTACTCAAACCTGGTTAGAAATTTCTCATTTTGAAAGTGACTGGGGTTGGTATTTTTGATAAATGGTATCTTATCTCTCATTTCCTAACTTCTTCTTTTCCCAAGCTCAAAAATATGAAAATGCAAGAGATAAAGAACGGGACATGCTGAAACATAATATCTCAATTTCAGTGATTTGCAGCAGGAATGAGGTGGGTGGGAGGTTGGTGTGTTGGTAGAGTGCAGATATTTATTACCTTTAACTTTATACAGATATTTTCCTTTCTCTATCATTGTCTCAGTACTCTAATTCTAATGTCATATCTTTTTATGTCATGCATATTTTAGTGGAGTGGTGAATCTTACTACACAGCAAATGAAAATTGCTGTCAATAATAATTTTTTTCACAAAAATGTCTCCAAACAAAATTGGATTATTTATAAAATTATAGAAGTATAGCTTTGGTGCAAAGTTGTTTTTGCTAATAGCTTATTTTGTTTTCAAATATAAAATATAAATTATCTTAAATCTACACACACTCTATGTATCTTGAAAATATTTTGCAGTTCATGGCATTTATAAAGTCACAAAACCTTAGCATTGAAATAGTCAATCTAGAACTTTAAAACTTATTCTTCAAACAAAAAGAATCAGTGTTAATAAGATGATCAAACTGAGGACTAATGAGGCAGATTTGCTGTTTAGCACAGAATTCTTGGAAGACTTAAAGTGGAATAGAATCCCTAAAAAAAAAAAAAAAACAAAAAAACCAAGGTAGTGGGTATTACTATAAGAGAGAGACCTTCCATCTGCTGATTCATTCCCCAAATGACCACAGTGTCTGGAGTTGGGTTGGTCTGAAGCTAAGATCCTGGACAGTACCAACCAACATGTAAAATTATAGTCCATATTTGTACTGTGATAATCTGAGTAGGTGCCACATTTTCCTACTTAAAAAATACAGTTCAACAGGTCTCCTTAACCAAATTTAAACTACAGTGACTTAAAAGAATAGTTGAGGCAAGTATTTGGCAGCATGGTTAACTTGCTGCCTGGAATGCCATCATGCCAATTCAGCATGGCTGTTTCTAGTCCAGGCTACATCAATCTCCATCCCTGACTCTGCCTTTCAAACAAAATTAAAATAATCAGTAGATACTTATAACAGTAGTTCATTTTCCTTCAGAAACTAATAACTCCATTTGTGGTGTCTAAATAAGTAGGTTCGATTTTTTGGTGAAGCTAGGCATGCTGTCTTTGTGACATTCTTGGCTATTTTCTCACAATTATTGGATGTATGCTACAACTCCAGATACCAAAGATGCCTTTAAATGAAGAACAAAATTAAAATAATTAATATTTTTAATAAAGAAAAGTTTTTGTAAGACCTTGCTGTTATGCCTAACTATCCAGAGTTGTACGGAATCAAACTTGCAGATATTAGATAATCTAGGAAAGTGAAACATTTACTCTTCAGCTTCCATATCTGAGAAAGAAAAGAGGAAAAAGATTTGCTAATGGTCACTGAATAAGCTCAATCCACAGTGACTTCCACATCAGATGTATATGTGGGGGAACACAGGGAAATGAATAGGTGAGTTGGATCCCATTAAAGGCAAATGAAACAATACATAAAGGTTCAAAAAAGTGCTTGAATGGATAGCTAGCAAAACTTAAAGAAGTAAAGACTACATGTGCATTCAACTGTAGAGAAGCAGTGATTAGTTTTAAAGTCTTTAACATAAGAATAGTGGGGAGCAGGTATCTAGCCTCCTGGTAAAGAAGCCTGCACTCCATAATGGAATACCTGGGTTCAACTTCCAGCTCAGATTTCTGACTCCAGCTTCCTGCTAATGGATACCCTGGAAGGCACTGGAGATGATTTAAACAATTGGAACTTTGCCTGTCATATGGGAAACCTGGAATGAGTTCCTGGTTTCCAGCTTCAGCCTCGACCTAGCATCAACTCCTGTGGGTATTTCAGTAGTGAACTAGCAAATGGGAGTTCTCTGAATCTGTCAATCTATCATCTGTCTGCCCCTAAAACAGAAAAAAAAGTTAAAAATAATTAACAGTAGTAGGGAGGTTAATAAAGTGAAATAGTGAGTGGTACACAGGTATCAGTGAGTAGTTTGAATTTCTAATCTCAGATGTTAGAGCTAAATTATAAAAGCTAGTGATAAAACATATAAGTTAATCTTAATATAGAATTCAAGAAGCCACTGTAAGTTCTCGGAGAAAAGAAGCAAGCTTTTCTAAAGCAACAAAGAATAGAATCATATATAGAAACTGAGTTTTATCTTTCTGTTCAAGTGATTTCTTCCAGTGCATGGCAAGAATCACTTTCACTTTAAAAGGTATACACCATTTTTGTGTCATGAAGTTTACCTTTAAGCTTTGTCATAATCTGGTCACACTGATTCAAGACTGGAAAAAATGTTTTTCCATTCCCTGAATACTTATTTTCCTGTCATATTGCCAGTGAGACTGGTGTTCAATATCATCACTATAAGATTTGGTGTTTATAACCAAGCAGATGTGGAAACCAAGATCCTTGTTTAGTTTGCAACTAAGTGGACCCCCTGACTAAGGAATCACAGCTTATTTTCATACATGTAACTTGGAAAAGGGATTCCATCTGATGATGCAACTATCCATTCATTTTTTTTTTTTTTTTTTAAGATTTTATTCATTTTATTACAGCCAGATACACACAGAGGAGGAGAGACAGAGAGGAAGATCTTCCATCCGATGTTTCACTCCCCAAGTGAGCTGCAACGGGCCAGTGCGCGCCGATCCGATGCCGGGAACCTGGAACCTCTTCCGGGTCTCCCATGTGGGTGCAGGGTCCCAATGCATTGGGCCGTCCTCAACTGCTTTCCCAGGCCACAAGCAGGGAGCTGGATGGGAAGTGGAGCTGCCGGGATTAGAACCGGCGCCCATATGGGATCCTGGGGCTTTCAAGGCGAGGACTTTAGCCGCTAGGCCACGCCGCCGGGCCCTATCCATTCATTTTTTTAATACATTTCAAAAACTGTTGAAAACTAGTGTCTTGTATGAAGTGCTATGCAATTAAAAAGAAGGCTAAAATTTGTTTGCATTTACTACCCACTGGTAGATTTCTTCAGTAGGTTACAGAAAATTCTTACCTCTCTGGGGTTTTGAAGTCACTACCTACTGTGAGTTATTACTAGGGAGACAAATTCAGTTTTCTTAGTCAACATGCCAAGCCTGTACATTAAAAAATGAGTAAAAATTCTACCTTTTACGATTTTCTTATAAGACTTTTTTATTAGGGGGAAAACAAAACAATAACAAACAACTCAGAATCTATTTCAACGACAAAGAGTGTGGACTAATTGCTTCTTTAACACACTTTTCTCTCGATTTTATAAAGTTAATGAATACAAATGATGTAAAAGCAAATTGTTGAGCCCTGGAAGCTCAAATTTTAAAGAAGGCTATTTTAAAGACAGCTTTTATTAGTTAAAGGAGAAAGACGTTTCACAGGGAGATCTAATTTCTTTTAATCTATCCTGTTTAATCTCTCCTCATGAGTTTTTCTAGAATTACTGATGGTCAGTTTAGGTTCTGTTTTTCTTGTACTCTTTTCCCCTACTATCTCCTTTTATTTTTCCACTGATATAATTGGATTTTAAACCACAACAAATCCATCTTAACCAAACTACTGCTTTTGGTAAAAGTTTTCAACAACAGTATAAAAATGAATTAAAAAGCTGTAACTTTAGAAACAGTGCTTGTCACATAGCAGAGAAGGAAATGGATGACAAAAAGAAAAACTCTTCTAAGGACAAATAAGGGTAATACATTATTGTCTTTCAATCAGTATTGAAAATCTGACTGCCATTCTCCCCTTAGCACTCTGATGTTAACTCTATCAATCTAATACAGGAAGCCTGAGAAACTCATCTCCGTGAATCTTTTCGCATTCAATTTTTTGTTTTACTTTTGCCCTCCTTCCTCTGAGATTCACACTGAACCCCAGCAGGTAAACTTTATAGAAAGAGCATTGTTTCCCTCAAACCCTTGCTCTGTCTTTACAGAATTTCACCTCCATGTATTCTTCAACACCTTTCTTCTATGACAAGTTTTCATCAGAAAAATGAAACCTAATTCCTATGAAACATTTCTTGATGAGATGGAAGAAGGACATAGCTCTTATCAAAACACATGTACAAAGTATTCCTGTAGGACAACAGCAGAATGAAAAGTGGACTTGAAGAGGATGAGGGAGGTAATTTCACCCATACATACAGAAATTTTTACTGGTTTCATTTTTTGGTAAGTTGATTTATTTTATATCTTAGAAAAAGTTTTCACATTGCCAAGTAACTGTTCTACCCATTGAAGAATAACTGCAGAGTTTGTTCATATCATGAAAACAAAACAAAGTCTCGATAGTTTTTTTTATTAAAACTTTTTACTAAACTTTTGATGCTTATTTTCAGACTGTAGAATGCTTTCACATCACAAAAATTTTAAGTGATTTTATAGATATCATACAATTTTCTCAGATTAACATTATTTTGTTATATTGCTCATAAATTTTTGGTTAGAAACAGTTTATCATGTAGTACATGCTTAACAAGAATTTTCATAGCAATAATATAGTTCTTAGTATCCTTACCCATTAAAACTTTAAATCATTGAACTATGTGCTTTTTAAAATTGTTTTCAAAATTTACAAACAATATGAAAATTTGTGTTGCGTTTCTTATACAGAAGTGTTTCATTTTATGGAGAAAGTCGAGAGTGGAGGGTGAGGTATATGCTTGCAATGAAAGAGTCTCAACTGAACTTGAACTGTGGTAATGCAACAAGGTGGAGGAATCCACATGGGGGGAGGGTTTAGGGAGGGGTGGGCGGAATCCCAGTGCCTATAAAACTGTCACATAACGCAATGTAATTAATAAAAAAAGAAGAAAATATATAAAAAGAAAAAAAAAGCTATTCTTTCAATTTAGTTATAAGGAAATGAACTCACCTTGTTTTCTTACCACACACTGGATCTGAAGCTCGCACAAGCAGTAGCCCAAAAGTAGGCGCTTGGAGGCCCTTCAGACAAGCCCACCCAGCCGGACCAGGACATGCAGGCCTCCTGCAGGCAGCAGCGGTCTCCTCAGGGTTGGTCGCCCAAGAGGACGGACGGACGACTTGGCCAGCAGCGCAGGGTTTTGGCCAGCTTAGCATACTGCCTCAGCCTGGCTGCCTCCTGCTCCCCCTCACCTCTACCGAACAGGTCTGTGTACTGTCCTCTTCTGCTGGGGTGGCGCCCTCTTGGTCAGGGTCTCCACAAGTGCGGGGCCGGCAGGGGTGAGGCTGGCGGCCAGCGAGCGCTTCCCCAGCATGCTCAGCGAGGCCTGCAGCTTGGGGATGGAGGCTGAGCCGGCCCCAGGCCGCGCCGGTTTCGGTTGTCTACCCAGTCAGCGAGCTCCTTCGTGGGTTCCACCAGCTCCGCGGGGGTCCCCCGGTCTGGGCGGAACTGTCAGGGACGGCTGGGTGTTCTCTCGGGTCTCACAAGGTCTCCGGCGGATCCTGTTGGCGCCATTCTCTTGGCGGAAGGAGCGCGCCACAGTCCATTGTCTGTTCACAGAATTCCCTTTCTGTAGCTTCCTGACTGAATCTGAATCGCCGACCAAGGACTCAGCAGCAGAAAAGGTAAGGTTATATTTTGTACAAAACTTAAAGGAAAGGAGGAATAAGTCGCGTAGTTGGGGGGAACGAGACGCCTTGGCAAAACCAGCTGTGAGAGCCGAGGCTTTGAGGTGCAGTCCACTTGGCTGCATGGAGAGTCCATGGAAGGGGCCCTTGGCTGGAGCTGCGCCTGCCCGAGGCCTCGGGGTGAACGGGAGGGAAGCTGGTGTCGGAGAATTGTTGGTCCGCCATGTCGCAGAAGCTTCTGTAAACCGCTGTGGTGCCCCTTGCTTTTACGTTTACTGAAGGAGTGGTTTGAAGCTGTAGAACACACTTTTTCACGATGTATAAATGCAATGTTCTGGCTACTATATTGAAATAAATCGCGAAAGCTAAAAGCATGTTCATACCTTAATCCAGGTGAGGGTCACGGTAGTTTGAAGTGGCTTGCTCGGCCTGGCATAGGTTAGCTGGTCAGAGCATGTATGTATTTGGTAGGAAGACACTGGCAACTGTTCCTGGTGAGTTGTTGTGAGACAGAACGGCTCTTTACATAGGCAACTGAAATGCGACTTTACGGAGCTAGAGAAAGCTATGAAAGGAGGTTTTGATAAAAAATAGAAATTTATTTTAGGCATAAGGTATGTTAGAAATTCAAATGGCGATGTTTGATACATGGATGAAAATGCTTGAATTTCAGAAAGAAGTAGGCAGTGTGGATGGTCATTTATGAGATTTTCATGCAAGAGTGTCATTTAAAATTGAGGTATAGGCAAGCTCTGAGGGACTAAAAAGTAGATGGAAAGAAGTAATATTAGAAGTGAATCTGGAATTTTCAACATTGAGAGGTAAACTTTGCAATTATTTTCCCATTTCCATTGTTTTGTTAACTCAAATAGCCTATTTTTTATTTTGTCATGTGTGATAAATGGGTCTTACCTCCACTGGTCTGCTCGTTAAAATTCTTAACTAATCAAAAGGAGTTTTCCTTAAATTTCCAGAAAGATTTAGTGCTGAATTTTGATTTATACTTAACAGGATTTTTTAAATGCCTTTAAAATAACTGTTGGACCTGGTGCGGTAGCCTAATGGCCTAAAAGTCCTCACCTTGAGTATGCCAGCCTGGATCCCATGTGGCCACCGGTTCTAATCCTGACAGCCCCACATCCCATCTAGCTCCTTCCTGTGGCCTGGGAAAGCAGTTGAGGACGGCCCAAAGCCTTGGGACTCTGCACCCGAGTGGGAGACCTGGAAGAAGCTCCTGGCTCCTGGTTTCAGATCGGTTCAGCTCCAGTCGTTGAGGTCACTTGGGGAGTGAATCATCGGATCAAGGTCTTCCTGTCTCCCCTCCTGTCTATATCTGACTTTGCAAAAAAAAAAAAAAATCTTTTAAAAAATAGCTTTAAAATAACTGTTAATGAAAAATAAAAAGCAAAGGCTACAATCATTTAAAATAAGTATTCCACAGAGACATATCATAAATCTTCAATAATGTCAAAAATGTTGTAACAGAATTAGATTTTGTAATCACAGGTAGTTGAGTTCCCAATTCATGTACTTTACAGTGCACAAAAGTCATGGAATACTAGCCAACATATGTCCACTGGAATAATGCAACTCATGAATTTTCCTACTTAAAGATTTATTATTATTGGAAAGTCCCTTATAATAACCTAATAAATCAGCTGACATTGTGTGAAACATGATGCATTTATGGACAATTTTAGTTTCAGGAGAGTAGCTACAAAGTGTTCAACCTTTAAAAGAAAACTGTAAAACCCGGAGAAGTCTAATAGATACCCTGTAAAATAAATTGCTGTTCCATGTTTGTGCCCACTCACTTATAATTTGAAAAAGCCAAATTTATGTTGGGAAGTCCCAGGGGATAAAGAGCAACTGTAACCTGAATTAAGTACCAATAACTTAGAGAAGATAAAATTAAAAGTTACAGGGTTGGAATTATTGCTGTGCTAAATGACTGGATTGCAGATGAGTAAGGCACATTCAGTATTCTCTGTTATCACTTTACTTCTCACTTTTCTTTCTGACAAGAGACAATTTTTTTCTTTGGTTGATTTAATGGGGATATTACCAACCAGTAAATATGATAACGTTTGGGGACATATATTTTGTAAAAATTTATTTTTATTGGAAAGTTAGTTATGCAGAGAGGAGGAGAGACAGAGAGGAAGATCTTTGCTCAGATGATTCACTCCCCAAGTGACCACAGTGGATGGAGCTGAGCCAATCCAAAGCCAGGAGCCAGGAGCTTCTTCCAGGTCTCCCAAGTGTATGCAGGGTCCCAAGGCTTTGGGCTGTCCTCAGCTGCTTTCCTAGGCCACAAGCAGTGAGCTTGATGGGAAGCAGGGCTGTCAGGATTAGAGCCGGCGCCCATTTTGGATTCCGGTGCTTGCAAAGTGAGGACTTTAGCCACTAGGCTACCGCACCAGGTCCTTCAGGATATATTTTAAAAACGTCTATATTTGTTTTATTTGAAAGTCAGAAAGGAGAGGGAAGTAAGAGAGAAAGAGATTCCATCCACTCATTTCCAAATGCCCCTGTAGTCAGGACTGGGCGAGGCCAAAGCCAAGAGCCTAAAAGTTAGTCTGAGTGTCTTAGTGGCAGGGAGCCAGTCCTTGAGCTACTAACTGCTGCCTCCTAGGACATGCACTCGCAGGAAGCTGGATTAGAACTGGAGAAGCTGATACTCAAATTAGACACTCCAGTATGACTTGTAAGCCTCTTCCAGACTGTACCAAACAGCTTTCCAGATGAATAGGTATATTTAATTCACTACACAAAAAGCTTTATAGTCCAAGAAATTCTTAAGTTTTTTCACTTTGGGGTGGATGCTTTAGAGAAGAGTAAAGTTTTTAAATCTTTGGGGGAAAAAAAGCAAAAGTAAATAGGAAGGAAAAATGTAATGCGTGGGTCTGTACAGTTGGACCACTTTATAAATTCAAGGCTTAGCACTTGAGGACATACAATGCTGGCAATAGATAATTTTAGTGAGTAATACCAGTGTTTTTAGAATTACATTAGAATTATAGATGTTAAATATATTTTCAATTGTCTGTTCTTCGGAAACCAACGAAAAAATTACTTAGATTGTTTTGCTCTTTGTAAAATGTAAAGGAACATTTTGCATTTCACAAAAACCGAATCCAAATGTGACTAAAGAACTAAACTAATATTTGTCCAAATACCATGAAGGTTAGCAGCTCTTGAGATTTCTTTTCGTGAAATTATAGAATAGCATCCCAGCTACTTTATATTTTTAAAATACTGTTTTTGTGGACCTTCTCCATGTTATTTAACATTCACTTTTTTTCCCCAAGCATTAAGTATGATGACATATTTGAGAGTTCTCTGAAAATTTTTAAATTATATATTTAAATGTTATTAAAATTTAATATTATATTTTAGCTTTGTTTCTTTATAAATCAAAGCATTTAGAACACAAAACTCCAATAATAAATTTTTGTATGACAGTTATAACAATTTCATGACTGTAACAATTTATAGATATTCTGGTATGAAAACAAACAAAAGAACCCAAAGAACCCAAAAGAAGGCATTTAAAGTTCAGCAGTGATCAGTGTATTTAAATGCCATCTAACCTAGACCACCAAACAGACCTTTTAGATGGATGATAGAGGGCACTGAGTAATTTATGTCAATCGTTTCTGTAATGTGATCAGTTTGGTTGTGAAATGGAAGTGTGGAAATAACTGGGTAGACTTTTCTGCATTTTTTTTTTGAAGTCATTTATAATGGTAAATCTATGACGATATTTTTCTGAATGTGCTCTAATGGATTTTCATTTAGTAGTAAATGATTTAGCAGATAGAATATTTTTGGGCTAGTTTAATATATTTATTCAGAGTTTTGGTTGCTATGTTTTTTTTTTGTTTTTTTTTTTTTGCCATTTTAGTGAATAGTAACAGCTGAAAGAAATAATGTTCATTGAACCAAAATGTTAAAGTGAAATGATAACACCTAAATTTTCTTATTTAGCCGACTGGAATATCTAGATAGAACAATGTCAGAGGTCAGTGTGAAGCGGAGACAAGCCAAAATAACAAAAGTCCCCTAAGTAGCTATTCATTGCAAGAGCATTTTCTACTCCTCTGCAAGAACATGCTGGATAAATACCAGTGTAATAGTACATATTTAGCAGATGTTAAGTGGATATTACTTTATATCTAAGGCTTAAGAGCCCTTTTAGTTTGGTTCTTGGTCCACAGAAAATAAGTTCCTAGGGCATATAATGTGACTAGGGAAGAAAAAATGTCAGGGAAATATATTTCTGATGTGTGGCTGGAGTAATTAAAAAATAGAAAACTAACTAAAAAATAATTTTAGGAAAGAAGCAAAATAGTTTTAGATAACTTGATACTCCAAGTAACACAAGATAGAAGCACATTTTATAATATTTTTCTCGGTTTACATTAAAATTTAATCACATCAAATGTTTCTGTTCAACCCAGGGAGGAATGTTGATTAAATGATTCAGGCACAGAAAGTCATCCTACATCAAATGAACATAAACAGCCTGGGAGACAGTCTGCATCTTACTTTAAAAAAAGTTTTTGTTTGTTTTGCTTTTTGGAAAGGCATATTTTTTACAAAGGAGAGACAGAGAGAGTAGAGCCAGGAGCTTCCTCTGGGCCTCCCACATGGGTGCAGAGGCCCAGGGCCTGGGGCCATCATCCACTGTTTTCCTGGGGCCATCATCCACTGCTTTCCCCAAGCATAAGCAGAGAGCTGGGTCAGAAGTGGAGCAGCTGGGAAACAAACCAGTACCCATATGGAATATTTGCACTTGTAAGTGGACGATTAGTATGTGATGCTACCATGCTGGTCCCTGGGTCTTACTTTAAGATCAGCTGCATTCCATACTAAGGCTTTCAGAGTTTTACATTTTGTGATACATGCTAAATAAAGTGAAATTACTTTCAGAAATACAGTTTAATCCAACATAAACTGTGATTTCAGTTTCTACTCAACATTCAATATCATTAATGAAAAATTTTCTAAATTTGTGGAATTGAGTCTTAGTTCAATGTTATTTTACAGTTAAAACTAAAATGTCTCAATTTGGATGCTAAATCATTACTTAAAACCCTTGGTTTATGTTTATACTACATAAAATTTGCAGTTGAAATTGTAGTCATATAATAAAATCAGTCTCAATACACTAAAGAGTTTTTAATAACTAAGTTATCAGCTTTAAAAGTGAATTTAAAGCAATTTAAATAATTTTAAAATTCACTTTCTCAGTTTATTAGCTATATTTCAAACGCATGGGAGCCACATGAGGCTTGTGGTCCAATCTTAGTATTGTCGCAGAGGAATGGGTTTGGGAAAGATGCCAATGCTCTAGTTAAGAAACCAAGGATTCGTGGTTTTGAGAAGCGTTAGACTCTGTAACTGGTCTTTTGCAGCATTTCAGTGAAGGAAGAATAAAGATTTCCACACAAAATTATTTACATTTTTAAATGATATATATTTCCAAAATACATAGGCCATATTCAGTTTTCCTCTTGATTTATACCTTTATTCTTTGGGTCTGTAAGACCTGTGTTATAAGCACAATTTTTGAGATTAGTAAAATCAGTCGCAGGGAGGTTAAGTGTTTCACCAAAGGTGATACAGTTAGAAGCCAAGATTTTCTCCATAATTCCTTAGAGCCAAGTTGCAAAGTATTTTTAGTATTTCCACTCATTTCATGTCACTTAGAGCCAACACATAATGATTTACATAAGGCGATAAAATAATGTACTCTCCCGAGAGAAAACTGGACTTGAACACTTTTGGAGAAAGAAACAAGTCTCTTAAGTTGACCTCATTGTTTGAGCTTCTTTCCAAGAAACAATTCTATCTATATTAAAACCCCAATTCTTTTTAAATAGCATGTACAAGTTTATATTTCAGTACTATTTTTTTTCTGAACTTTTGTTGTTAACAGGCTAGCAACAATGCTGTATCCATAGACTTTAAAAAACCTACAAAAAAAATCACTCATGCCTTAGTAACAGTCTCCTGCCAGACCATGGGGCTTAAGTGCAAGTTGAGTGTGAAAAGCATAGCTTTAGAGGGCTCTGCTCTGGCTCTTTCACAGCCGAGGTCTTCACCATTGGGGCACAAAGAGGTCACCATGTCAAAAAAGAAGCCCCCAAACAGTTCCTACCTCACAGTTTTTAGACTGCACTCTCCATCCCCACAGATCTCTATTCACATAGAACTCTTCACAGAGCTGTGAGTCTGCTTCTAGAAGTTAAAATAGCTCCTCCTCTAATTAGGCTCTTCCTGTTTGGGTGGTGTTACTGATTTACTGATGTGAGATCCTTTTGTCCCTGAAGCGGTCAGGGTGTCTGTTTGTGTTATGTGCAGATAAACTTGGATGTGAGAGCTAGGATATCCACAAGTGTATGTGTATGTGTCCACTTTTGATAAAGCACAGAATCAGGGCTCAGAAGAGTTGGGCTTGCTTTCTGGTAAGGTAAGTTGGAAGCTGAACCTGCGTTTTGAGAAACAATATTTGTCAAGGTAAGAATATTTAAGCTATACTGCTTAAAAGTTTGTTAGGTTGACTTGTTGGAAATTTGGACATCTGGTATGTGAACCTCCATTTGCACTTTTACCTTAATCCAAAAAAAAAAAAGTTGGAAGAAGACTTTACAAACAGAAGAGCATTTGCATCTTGCCTGGTTCAACTATTTTCATTAGTTTAAGCAAACATCCTTGAATGTTTTGCACTGCTTCATCTATAAAATAGCATAACGACAGTAATGGCCTGATAAATTTTGGTGCACCAAAATGCTGTGATGTATGTCGTGTTTAACTTAGTGCTTATAACATTTGAGTGTCTTACTGTCCAAGCATGATTAACTGTCAGTTTTCCCTCTCACTGGCTTAACTCTGATTTTTTGACTATGTGGGATTGAAGTCAGTGATCAAAGGCCTGTATATGAAGAAGCAGATGGCTACTCAGGGTGAATTATCTCTTGGCAGCTAGGAGAGTGTTAACTGGTGTATCCTATCTGTTTTTTCATTGGTAACTGAGAAGGAGTGTAGCAGTGGGTTGTGCCTTAGTTTCTAGCAATATGAATAGGATGAATGATAAGTTTTCCTTAGCAAGACAGGCTGCAGCAGAGATAGAAATTTCTGTGAGAAAGAAAAGTTTCTCAAGTGATAATGACAGGCATGGGAAGTGTGTTCGTAAACATTGGTTCACAAGTTCTGTTCCTTTGTGTAAGAACCTCCAAACTTTGTTCCCTTGGTCAGTTGAGAGCATGGTAGAGCATGAAGTAAAAGATCCAAGAATAATAAAGCAAGGGAAAATGTGCCTAATGATATAGTAGTTCCAGGAAATGTCTAAACAGAAGGAGAAAGCAGACTTAAGGAAAGTTAGAGATGAAGTCAAGATATGTGCAGCTGTTAGGATTCACCCATTGAAAGAAGGAAGATGACAAAGCTGTGTAGTGAAGCCACAGGGAAATGTAACAGCATGTCTGAGGGATTATGACAACTAAAGAAAATGTCTGTGTGTGCATGCACACGACAGAATGACAGAGACAAAAACCAGAGATGTCTTTGTTTCCTGCTTGTTACAGTGTGTCTTCAGTGGTGGCTTGTGTGGGTTTAGGATGTTGTTGTGGGTGATAGATATTTAATGGTTGTGGACCCTAGAGCCTTAAAAAATGCAATTCTAGCACACAAATATTTTCTTTATTTCTCATTTTATACATAAATTTTCAGCTCATTGGAAAAGCTGCCTGTGCTAGACATTTCCCCCAAAACCGCCACCAAAAATATTTCAATAATCACTTTCTGTCTTCTTGAAATTGTTCTCATACTGAATTAAATTATTGCTTAAAGGAGACTTTTAATTTGAAATGAGAATATCCCTGTGTGGCTATAACATTGATCGGTGTCATATATTATGATATTTAATAACATTTTAAGTATGATCTTTGGATTCCAGATTTGTATGACAACCCACATGGGTTTGAAGAGAACTTGTTTAGCACTACATCTGACATCTGGAATTTGCAGTTGGAGTTTTTGTTTAATTTGGCATTAATTCAGGATTCTTATTATGTAGAGCGTCTGTCCCTCAACCTATGACATACCATATTTTTGAAATGTAAAGAATGCACAGTAAATCATTTAACCAACCAAGTAGCTTAGCATTTTTGTGAGAAAATACTCAGTGCAAACTAACCCAGTGCTGCCCAGAGGGTTGAAGGCGTCTTCCTTTCTGTGCACATGTGATGTGTCACTCTGGAGCTGAAGGAATGGACAGATGGTCCCAATGCTTGTCCTTGAACATGCAAACTGTGCTGTTTTGAAATGGTAAATGTATGAGGCAACAAATGTCCTTTGGTGGAATTTTATATAACTTGAAACTGATGATAATAATGCTTTATGAAACTAACATCTGCGTAAGAATAAGGCATGAATCTTATCCTGTTTGCTAATCTTATACAAGTAATGAATCTTACTAATTTCAGTCAGCATTAATAAAAGTTTAGAAGTATGTGTTGTTGATGCTATTTAATAATTTATGAGTATCTAATATTTTGGTTCTTGTAAAATTTTTTTTCTGTGTGACTGTTTTCCAGTGCATTCCCAACAATGTGTGAAAGTGTCAATAGCGTTGCATCCTTGACAGTGAAATATTACCAATCAAGGAAAGAACCAATTACATTTCATCACGGTTAGAATTATTAGATAGTAAAATGGCAAGCCAGACCACAGCAAAGGACCAGTCTCTAGGATATTAAAAGAACTTTTGTGAAATAGTAGGTTAAAAGCAGTCACCAATGGGAAACAGAGCTCACAGTGAGTTCTTAAATGGCTGATAAACTGATGCAACAATTGATTAATCGTAAGAGTAGTGCAAATTAAAAAACCAACAAATCACTGCAAAACTCTTCTAAAAATGATAAAAATTGAATGGCTATCAGTACTGAGTATAAGAATTATAAGAATTCTCACAACTGGTATATGTGTGAATTGATACAGCTAGTTCAAAAACTATTTGTGATTATCTACAAAGTTTGTAAATATTCATGGCCTGAGACTCAGCAGTTCTGCTTCCAATTTGATAGCAGAAAGTAGTGCACAGGCACAGTGAAAAGACTTACGCAACAAAATTCCTAGTGTCGTTATTATACTGGCATTAAGCAAACAACATCAAATTCCCATCAAGGATAAATGAGTGCATGATATTGTGTGAAACAAGCTCAAATGCACGAAAATGCATAAAATGTGATACGATTTATTATTAAAAACAGATAAAATTAAATCAGTGTGTTGAAAGTCATGGTAGTTATAACTATAAGAAATGGAAAATGTGGCAATTGGAAGGTGTTCTAAAGACTGCTTCAACAGCTTTTCTGCGGCTCACATATTTCACTAATTCATTGAGTTTTTTTTTTTTTAAAGATTTTATTATTATTGGAAAGCCGGATATACAGAGAGGAGGAGAGACAGAGAGGAAGATCTTCCATCCGATGATTCACTCCCCAAGTGAGCTGCAACGGGCCGGTGCGTGCCGATCCGAAGCCAGGAACCAGGAACCTCTTCCGTGTCTCCCACGCGGGTGCAGGGTCCCAAAAGCTTTGGGCCATCCTCGACTGCTTTCCCAGGCCACAAGCAGGAAGCTGGATGGGAAGTGGAGCTGCGGGGATAAGAACCAGCGCCCATATGGGATCCCGGGGCTTTCAAGGCGAGGACTTTAGCCGCTAGGCCATGCCGCCGGGCCCTAATTCATTGAGTTTTGCATTTATGTTTCCTGTGCTTTTCTAATTGCTACCCATTGCTTTACTTATCTAGAGAATAGTCATAGCAA
Source organism: Ochotona princeps (assembly GCF_030435755.1). Taxonomy (NCBI): domain Eukaryota; kingdom Metazoa; phylum Chordata; class Mammalia; order Lagomorpha; family Ochotonidae; genus Ochotona; species Ochotona princeps. Next base: position 30,629,189 of record NC_080842.1, on the reverse strand, counting down.
AATATCAAGAATTGAGTGATTTAAATGAACAGACGTTTATTCTTCCATATTCTTGGGAGCTAGGGATCCAAAAGTAAGATGAAATCAGATATACTTCTGTTGAGATTTTGAGTAGAATTTCCTATCCTTCCTAACTTTGGGGGTTACCATTGATCTTTGAAATTCTCTTTATTCTTTGTTATTTTTCTTTCTGTCTGTGTTTTATATTCTTTTTTATCAGGAGATAGTCTTCAGACTCAAAGCACATCCTCCTCTGGTCTGAGGTCACCTTAATGACACCATTACTAAATAAGGTCACATTTAAAGGTACTAGATATTATGATTTCAACAAATCTTTTTGGGGGACACAGAAGTCTTCAACAAAAATGTAAAAAATAATTAGAAAGCTTTTAGTGTCACCATGTATCTATTAATTTGATTGCTTACACTCTCAGTTTCTTTCTCATTGACCACACTATACATGGTATTTTGATACTTTTTTTATTCATTAAATATCACCTTGTTAGGATGGGCACTTAATCTCACAGTTATAATGCTGCTAGGGAAGCTGCATCCTGTATCAGAATGCCTGAGTGAGTCTGTCTACTACAGTATCTTGCTAATGCAGAGATAACCAGTGATGGTTCTAGTACTTGAGTTCTTGCCACCTGTGTGGGAGACCCAGGTAAGAGTTCCCATGCTTTGGTTTTGGCCTAGCACAGTGCTGACTTTTGTGGGAATTTGGGAAGTGAACTATGATGGAAGACGTCTTCCTCTCTCTTTCTCCTTCCACCCTCTGCCTTCCAAATAAATGTTAGCCAAAAGAAAAAAACCAACAAAAAACACACAACTCAATATAAATTATAAAGGGCTTTCTAAAATATTACATATTTGCATTTTAGTATTGCTGTGTAATGTTCTGTCTTAGAATCCATATTGTTTTAAAATCTGGAACCTATTGTTGGACAGTTATTTTCTGTTCTTTTTAATAATCAGTGCTTCTCAGAAGAATTTCTAAGCAGTTCAGTTGTTAGACAAATCCATATATACTGTTTGAAGTAAATTCTTAGATGTGGAAATGTGATACACGGTGAGGCATGCTTGGATAGTCAATACGAAACATGAGTCTGGTGTATTTGGAAGTGGTCTCCACTGCCTTCATCAACAGGTGAAGGCTTGTTCCACACACCACTCTGGCTGTATCACTCTCCTGTTCAGTTTTCATTATTTTTGTGGGGAAATATTATCTCATAATTTTCATGGACATAAAGTTTCCTTTTCAAACATTGTTTCACATTTGCTTAGTGCTTCATGAGTCCTCTTGTTTTTCCTAGATATTTACAGCTTTTGATATTTACTATGAGAGTGTTTTTCCCACTGCTAATTGTGTGTCATTCCCTGTGATTAGTAAAGTTTCTATAGACAAAAAGTAAGCACAGTTTTAGCTACTGCTTTTTTATTGTTAGTCTTCACCTGGCCTAATTCCAATGCAAATTCTCCTATTACCATCTTTCAAAAATGATTCAGGACTACTGTGGTTCATGCCAAAATCAACTTTCTGTTAAGCCCCAACACATTCTGTTGGGTTGATAGAGCAGTAATATATTGTTGTTTTTCTTCTGTCTGTATGTAGCCTTGTGTATAGGCACTTTATCTCTAACTTGTCCTGCCAAATTCTACTTCCTAACATGGCTTTCATTTTCCTTTGGACATTTTGTTTGATGCTCCTTTGGTATTAAAAAAGTGTATTTAAAGAGGCAGCTATAAATTCAATTATAATTCTCACCTTCTCATGCCTTTTCCCTTGATATATCAAAATAGTTCAAATGATAATTTCTAAGATTATTTATCTCAATCTTGATTGATGAAACAAAATGACATTTGCTGCCAAAACAAAAATTGCACTTTTATTATTTTAATTTGGACATTTAATGTTCATGTGTACATTAATGTGTCTCCAGGAATTATTAATGTGTTTCCAGGAATTATCCAGCTAAATTATTTCCTATGAATAGACTTATTTGTATATAATCTACAAAATATCAGAGTGTCCTGAGATAAAAATTTACAACAAGTAGTCCTTTTAGACATTGTTTCATGAAGTTTTAATTTTCCTATAGTAAGTTCTATTAACCACCAAACAAGAACCTGAGCCTGAGGGTGAGAATGTTATTGCCTATGTCTAATTCATAGCCAAAAGGCAAAGAATCAATTTAAGATTCAAATGCTATGGGGAGATATGTAAATTATTTATAATATCTATGCCAGCTAATCAAGATCAGATTATGAAAGATGGCCACAGGTAGCTTTCTCCCTGTATTTCCCACTCATGAATCTTTTTTGCTTTGCCTATGCATGTTCAGTTATGTGTGTATTATACATAATATGTAAGGAATCTGTATAAGATGTTATTTCAATATATATGCACACAAAAGTAATCAAAGATAATGTGTTTATATATAGTAACAAATATGTGTATGATTCTTGCCTTATTTTGAGCAGGTCCCACACTAGCTTCATTTCTCTTATTCCAGTATCTCTCCTAGCCTTTCCTAGTATTAGCTTGTTCATGTGCCTTCACATTCAGACCTCTATTTTGGATTGTACAATATCAAGTTGGATGAAAGGACAGTGAGAAGAGTAATAGATACAAGGGATAGAAGTGGGGGAATGTCTTTATTATTGCAGGATCTCTGTTGCTCCCTGTTCTTCCAAACCTGAATCTTTACTCTTTAAAGGCAATTAATATAGTCTGAGAGTTTCACACACACACACACACACACACACATATATATATATATGGAGAGAGAGTATATATACATATCCACATGTATATATTCTCATACATAATGGTATTTATATTACAGATTATATATGACATATTCAACAGTCTTCTTTCCATCTTCTGTCCATTATTCATTTATTTACTACCACCTCTTTACAAAAATTTGAAAGAGCTTATCAAAAAATATATAAAAATTGAAATTAAGCAGATTAAATCTCTTGAATAAAGGGAAATTTTTAGTGAATAGAGTGATAATAATTTAGAGTATCAGAAATGTTATCTGCTTATCTGAAGTTGGCTATGAATATGCTTGAAGTAGAATAATATTCAGTAGAGGATAAGAATTATGGATAAATAGGAGGGAGGGGGCAGAGCCGGCAGGGGGAATATGGGGGGGGCTCTCCTTCTGGACAGCTACTCCCACTGGAGAGGGTGAGCTGGGATGGGGGCAGACCAGACCAGGCAGGGCTACAAACCTGTAGACCTCATGTGAGCTAGATCAGGGAAAAGCCAGGCTGGGCTGATTGTTCCTACTGGTGTAAGCATAAATTAGAGTGGGTGAGGGTTGGTTGGGCTTTGCCATAGCATCAGCTGGCAGAGGATGGCACTGGGGGCTAATTCTGTCAAGTTAAACTGCAGAACCACCTGGAGAGTGCATAATCCAGGAGTGGGAGTGGCCTAGGAGGGAACTAGTGGGCTCCTCCCTCGTGGGTTAGCACTCCCACTGGAGAGCATGAAAACCAGGATTGAGGCAGGGATGGCTAGACAGAAGGGCACCCACCAGCATGTGTGTGGGCTGGATAGTGTAGCTGGTTGGGTTACACTAGGCTTCAATGCCCATTGACATGTATGAGAACTGAATGCGTTGTGAGACAGACTAGACTAATCTGCTGCAAGCATGGGAACCAGGATAGGGGGCAGGCCTGGTGGGGGTTATAGGGAGTCACTCCGACTAGACTGCAGTTCCCATTGGTTTATGTGAGGGCCGAGTATGAAGTGGGCAGGATGGGGCTGGACTGCAACACCCATTGGTTCGCGTGGAAGACTGGAAACAGAACCGACCTAGCAATTGCAACCACCAGCTGATTGAGGCGATGGACTGTACGGGGCCCCGTACTTGCAAGTACACACAAGAACCTGGTCTGGGTTCACCTCAGAAAAAGTTTCTTTAGGGATCCCCTCAATTAAGCTGCAAAACTCAGATCCCTAATCATGAAAAGAGAGGACAGAACAAATCAATTAACGACCCCAGCCATATGTTGGCCTTGAAAAGCAGGGCAAATGGAGACTGTAAGATGGACTATGTCAACCAGTGAATTCTGCAGCAATTTCTTCGTGCTTGGAATGGCGAGATTGACAGCATTTCATAACTGTTGAACTATCAAAACTACTTGAGCAAGACCTTCAGAGCACGCGCCACATCGGGGACCTGGGATGGGTGGGAGACTGGGTGGGGCTTCTCCCTTTACCTCCCCCTTTACCCCAGATATAGAAAAAAATGTGTGGAAATGATGGTTTTACCCACTTTCCTGTAGCCCTTGAACATTTATGCCCTAATTAACCATGTAAAGATTGCCAAAAATATAATAAAAAATGGAAAAAAATAATTATGGATAAATAGAAGTTGGATAGTGGGTACTAAGACAGAAGAATATTCTCTATTAATATTATTATATTATGTGTAATATAATATGAATATATTAGTATATCTTCACATAATTAATATATAATATATAGAATATGATATTCTACAGCAAAGTGGGGGTGATGAGCCACATCGTTTTCTTATTCATTTTTTTAAAGATTTATTTATTTTCATTACAAAGTCAGATATACAGAGAGGAGGAGAGACAGAGAGGAAGATCTTCCGTCCGATGTTTCACTCCCCAAGTGAGCCTCAACGGCCGGTGCTGTGCCGATCCAAAGCTGGGAACCTGGAACCTCTTCCAGGTCTCCCACGCGGGTGCAGGGTCCCAAGGCTTTGGGACGTCCTCAACTGCTTTCCCAGGCCACAAGCAGAGAACTGGATGGGAAGTGGAGCTGCGGGGATTAGAACCGGCGCCCGTATGGGATCCCGGGGTGTTGAAGGCGAGGACTTTAGCCGCTAGGACATGGCGCCGGGCCCTCTTACTCATTTTTTAAAGAATTAAAAATAAAGAGTTCAGAGGTTCTGAACACAAGAAATGACAAATATCTAAGGAAAGAGAAGTAATAACCAACATGATTAGATCATTGAGTATTGTATGTGTGTATTGGATTATCACATTCTATCATATAAGTAAATACAGTTATCTGATATGTCAATAACAATTGCAGACTAAACATGTTCAGTCTTTTTGTCAATCACTTCTTTGTGTAGGCTGCATACAAAATATTCAGGATTTCACATGCACTAGAAATTTCAAGTGTTATTAAGTTTATCTCTTCAAGCCTACTGATGCTTAATCATGTGTTTTCATTAACTCTTGTTTTACTTGCTTAATCATATTTACAGTGAAATTGGTTTCAGTAAATTTGTACTTATGGGAAAAGTGTTTCCAAATGTGTAATAAATTAAGTCTGTATAGTAAAATAAAAGCATACCTGTGTTTTCTTAGAATAAATGATATGGCAAGCTGTCACATATAGCCAGCAACATTTTGACTCATTTGTCTAATTTATGTTGTCAGAAAAGTATTCGATCCTGAATTACCTGGTAGTGGTGATCAGAATGCTAAGGACGGGACACAGATAGTTTTAGATCAAGTGGATTAAGATGTACATATCAGTGTGTTGTTGTTAATATGACTGTCAGATTTGTGGGTTGACTTTTTAAAATTTTCATCAGAAAGTTAATTTACCTCTAAACACACTTATATGAAAATTCTGTGTTATACACCAAATGGAATTATACATGTACATACACATGAATAATAACTAATGGAAGGTAAATAATATCAGTGTTGTTTCAGAATTGAGGAAACAATGTATCAGAAGCACTGGCTATGGTAAGGATGTAAGAAAACTTGTAAATTAACCCAAAAAGTTATAAATCAAGGAGACTTAATGACCATTATTTTGTTCTACTTCAATGTCATGTTATATGCACATGTATATTAATCTCTTCGTGATTAGATGTGTAACTCAGTAAATTACTTGATTATAACAAGGTGAAAACTTTGGCCTTATAGACATGAAGTTATTATTAGTGGTATTAATAATAATTATAACAAAATTATCATAATTCTTATATCTATCAAGTGCCTGCGGTTTTATTGATCTAAGATTGTGATTTTTTTTGTTTTTTTTAAAAGATTTATTCATTTTTTATTACAGTCAGATATACAGAGAGGAGGAGAGACAGAGAGGAAGATCTTCTGTCCGATGATTCACTCCCCAAGTGAGCCGCAACGGGCCGATACGCGCCGATCCAAAGCCGGGAACCTGGAACCTCTTTCAGGTCTCCCACGCGGGTGCAGGGTCCCAAAAGCTTTGGGCCGTCCTTGACTGCTTTCCAGGCCACAAGCAGGGAGCTGGATGGGAAGTGGAGCTGCCGGAGATAAGAACCAGCGCCCATATGGGATCCCGGGGCTTTCAAGGCGAGGACTTTAGCCGCTAGGCCATGCCGCCGGGCCCTAAGATTGTGATTTTTAAACACACTTTCATTTAATATGTTCATAATTTTCTGAATAGAAGTTTTTAGTGTGTATTTTACACATGAGTAACGTAAGGCTCAGAAAGCTCTCTGGGATAGTAACCAGTGGACATGATATTGCTGGCAGCCTTTAATAATATAGCAATAATTTCATGAGAGTCTATGAGAGAAGTACTCAGTACCATGGGTGAGTGTTGGATGCATAGTTAAGTTACTACTTCATAAACCCATATCCTTTGTAAAAGTGCCTAGGTTTGGGTTTTATCTGTGTTTCTTATTCCTGCTTCTGGCTAGTGCATTTTGGGAGGGTGGAGTGTTTGTGTTCCTGCCACCTGTGGATGACTTAGACTGAGTTCCAACTTCCTGGCTGACTGGCCAAGTCCCGCTTTCTGTATGTTTATTTGAAGACTGAATCAAACTATGGGAGATTGCCTCTCTTTTCCTTTCAGTTTTTCTGTGTTAATATTATGTTCTACTTGGCAATGCTGAATTCTTTATCTAATGGAGTGTTAAACCTGTGTTTACAAAGTAAAATGAAAGTGTTCTACTATAAAAACTGGAAGAAAATGAGGAAGGAGGGGGGTGGGTAGATGATGCACACAGGAGGAGAGATATGTTGGGAAATATCAGTAAGCTCCTGAATCTGTGTTGTGATACATGTAAAACTTATTCACTTTATCTAAATAAATAAAATAGAAAATAAATCCTTAATAACAGCTTTCTGTTAGTGTAGTGAAGACTTAAGAGATTATAGTTATAAAAATATATATTGAAAATATTTTCATCTTTAGCTTAATAGAAAACAATAGCAAAAATGTAGTGTTTATAAATGACTGAATGTTTTAAATTTTCAGTTTAGGAATATTAATATTCATAGTCATGCATGTATTGTTATATAAATAGATGACTGTAAATTTGGTTATCTTAATTTTTGCTACCTCATTTTACAAAAAAATATTTAAATAAGAACTGTCAAAGATAACAGATAGCTACGAACATAGTACTTACCAAGATTTTATCTACTGAGAAATAGAATATTTTCTTTTCTAAAAATTTCTTTTGTTATTTTATGATATAGTTCCATAGGCTGTGGGATTTCCCTTCTTCCCTTCTCCATATCACCTCCCCCGACTGATTTAGCTCATATTGTTACAATAGTATAGTACTTCACAAGCAGTCCTAAGTCCATCATTCTGCCTTTTATGTATCTCAACATTATGGGTATGGACAATGACAAAGAGACCACCATCCTATTGTCAAGATACATTTAACAGTTTCATTGGGAGTTCATCTTTCATTTGGAGAAAGATGCATATTTCATATCTTTACATCTTGATATGATATCTTATTTACACAGTTGCTAATACATCCCCTTTGATGAAAAACCATAAAACACTATCAACAACAGGAAGAAAAAATAGAAAATTAACAACTTGAAGCTCATACCATGTTACTGAATGACCAATATGTTGCTGAAGCAATGAAAAAGAAAATAAAAAAAATCTTGAAAAAAATGATGCTACTGTATGACCTGTGAGTTGGTGAAGAAATTAATAAGGAAAAAAACACTGCTTTTTGAAGAAATGAACCATTTCTGCTACATCTCATAGGTTTTGGTATTTTTCTTTTTCTTTTCTTTTTTTTTTAAGATTTATTTGTTTTTTATTGCAAAGTCAGGTATACAGAGAAGAGAGACAGAGAGGAAGATCTTCCGTCCAATGATTCACTCCCCAAGTGAACACAATGGCCGGTGCTGTGCCCATCCGAAGCCGGGAACCAGGAACCTCTTACAGGTCTCCCACAAGGGTGCAGGGTCCCAAAGCTTTGGGCCGTCCTCGACTGCTTTCCCAGGCCACAAGCAGGGAGCTGGATGGGAAGTGGAGCTGTTGGGATTAGAACTGGCGCCCATATGGGATCCCGGGGTGATCAAGGCAAGGACTTTAGCTGCTAAACCACAACACCGGGCCCTGTTTTTATTTTCATTTCTTTAAGAGAAACAGAATATTTATATGATAACTTGCTTCAAAATACGATAAGAGGGCACAGCACAATAACTCAATTGGCTAATCCTCCCCTTGGAAATTCCTGGGATCCCATATGGATACGGTTCATATCCTAGCTGCTCCACTTCCAAATCAGCTTCCTACTAATGACCTGGGAAAGCAGTTGATGGCCCAAAGCCTTGGGACCCTGTAGTCTTGTGGGAGACCCAAAATCTCCTGGCTCCTCACTTTGTATAGGCTCAGCTTCAACCATTGCGTCTATTTGGGGAGTGAACCAGCAGATGGAAGATGTTTCTGTCTCTTCTCCCTGTAAATCTTACTTTCCGATAAGAAATAAATAAATATTTTTAAAGATACAATGAGAAAGATTCAGTTTCTTACTAGTAGGTAGCTGTCATTGTCATCCCTGATTTTATTTTTTTTAAATATTTATTGATTAATTTGTTTGAAAGGCAGAATTAGAGAAAGAAATGTGAAGAAAGAGAGAGAAATCTTCCATCCACTAAGTAAACCCCCGAATAGTCACAGTGTGCACCCTTATGATATGCTGGTATTGCAAGTAGTGTCTTAATTTGCTGCACCCCACAATGCCGGTCCATGGAACCCATCCCCGACTTTGAAAGATCCTTTGTGTCTTGACAGCATCATTATGGGAAAGGTGATAATTTATGTGATAAGTACTTTCTGTTCTCTTGTTTTACTTCTACTTTTGTCATTTCTCTTATTTCCTGATACCAGTAAATTCATGTTATTATCACCTTTAATTTTTTCAACAGATTTTCAAAACACTGTTATTCCATAAAATAGCCTCTGGCAATATTTGTTTCAGGCACACTCCAGTAATGTGTAGCTTTGGGATGGATGGCCTATTACTCTGTCAAAAATCTGAACAAGGGACTTTTCAAGAAACCATATTCCCCTGTGTGGAAATTACTATAAAACTGGGCATTGTTAAATAGAAATTATCTGGAAATATGACATTCTGTCTTTGGCATTACTTTCATTCTGGATTTCTTGTAAGTCACCAAAACTACCTTTTTATGTAATTGTAATTCATGTTTGACTTATGTGTTTGGATTAGTGTTTGGCTAGTATTATTCGAAATTATAACAAATGATTACAAAAAATAGATATTTTTGCATATGTAACATGTGATAAAGAAAACTGAAGTTACTGCTTCCAAAAGCCATAATGGTGATACTTCTGTTAAGCCCACTTGACATTCCTTGACCTTTGTCAAGGATGATCACCATTTTTTTAAGGAATCTGCATCAGCAGACATTTTAACTTCACAGAATTGCCATCAATAGCATGTAATATTTCTTGCCAAAATCATCCGTAACCTCAAGAAACATTGAGAGCATTCATCATCTTAAATTTCACAGAACGAAGTCCAAAGAAATATCATTGTGAGCCTGAGTTGAGATAAAGTATAATTTATGCAAATAATTTTGCTGAAGGATGTGTTGAACTCATCACCTGGAAATTTTGGAACACAGACCAGAACAGTAAATAGTGGATATCTCTTAATGTATATTTGTAATGTACATGGAATTAATTTAAGTAATTTTTTGGAACTCATGCTTTTCTGGAAGTACTTATATGTAAGCTAGAGATTAATAAATTACATTTTGAATATCCTATTTTTATAAAGTTAATTTATTGACCAAAGAATCAGAAGATTTATTTTAGCACATACAAATTAGTAAGAAAAATAAAGTGCCTGCAAGGGAAAATCTGATAATAATATCTATGCTATTATAATGGATTTTTGAAACTTAGGCTTCCTCTTATTTATATGTCACATAATATATAAAAGCTTAAAACTGCACATTTTATCAATTGAAATACAGCAAGTTCCATAGAAGATGCTGAAGGTGTGCTTCTGTTTTACTCAAAGCCATTCACTACAATTAAAAAAATGAAGTATTTCAAATTAAAAAGCTATGCAATAAAGAGAATTAAGTAGTTTGACTTCTGTTAAACATAGAAGTAAACACTTCTGTTGTATTTGTACTCCTTGTTTTTTTCTTTACCTCTAATTCTTGATGCATGTTGTCAAACTTACACCATTTGTACAGCTTTGCTTGTGGTAGTGGCACTAGGCTAGCTGAGTCTCCTGATACTTTGAAAAGAAGTGCTAGACGAAACACAATCTCTGCAGGAAATTCCTAAACTCTGCCTTTTCAGGGTCAGAAACAGCAGTGGTTAGTTGTTTTGAAAGTGACCTCAGTTCAGCTCTTCTCCAAACAGACCTTCAGATGTTATCTGTGTATTGCGGCAGAAGACTGCACTTTTAATGCACAGAAATCAACAGTAGCCTGCTTTATCACTTTTTAACATTCTACAAATGTCATTTAAAGGAAGGGACTATGGAAAATCAGGTAGAAGTGACTCAGAGATTCTTGCACACTGAAGATTTCACATTTAGCAATAGTAATTGCCAAGGAAACGAATAAATAATAATTCAAGTTTGTAAAGTTAGCTTTGAAGAACTTCATTTAATCTCGGCAATTACTATAGCCAGATTCAATGATTTATTGTTCTGATAGACAAAAGTTGCAAAAAAAAAATCTTTCAGTACTTTTAGTTGAGGTGATATATTAGGGTACCCTAAACTGCAGAGTAAATTCAGTGTAATTGGGAATGTTTATATGATTAATTTTAGAAATAACTCAGAGCAATTTTTTAAAATTCATATATCTTGAGATAGGAATTTAAAAGGCTGTACTTCCTGCCATGTAAAGTTTAGTGACAAGAGCATATCATCATAGTTCTGTTGGAGTTGAGGGAAAAGGTATAGGAAATTCTAATGGCGTGTTAAGAACACAACATTTTTTTAAAAAGGCTTATTTTTATTGAAAAGTCAGATATATAGAAACAAGGAGAGACAGAGAGGAAGAGCTTCAGTCTGTTGATTCACTCCCCAAGTGGCTGCAACGGCTGGAGCTGATCCAATCTGAAGCCAGGAGCTAAGAGCCTCTTCTGGGCCTCCCAGGTAGGTGAAGGGTCCCAAAGCTATGGGTTGTCTTCTGCTGCTTTCCCAGGCTACAAGCAGGGAGCTGGATGGGAAGCGAAGCCGCTGGATTAGAACTGGCGCCCCTATGGGATCCTGGTCCGTTCAAGGCGAGGACTTTAGTCACTAGGCTACCGCAACAAAACTTTTTGACATCTCTCTGTGTAACAAAATAATTATACAGTGGTGCTCACTGTTTTATGTGTTATGTTTTCTGCCAAATATGGCTTCAGTTGTAAACTACATCTACTAGTTGAAAGTGGATTGACCACTCCCTTTAGACAAGCAGCAAATTTCAAGCCCTAAGACGATGTCTAAGCTTAGTAGTCAAAAATCACATTACAAATTAGCTTTAAGCTGAATAATTAAAGTTAAAATTAGCATCTAAAGTTTTACTAACTGGTACTCATAATTGTGTTTGCTATCAGAAGAACTTGAAATCTATACTTTACATATTTGGTTTGGCATACCTCTTTATAACACATACATACATGTGCCAAAGACATGCTGACTGTTATTTATTTTCACACTTTATAGCTGCTTTTAATACAAAATTAAATTTCCTAGTTATAGACACAAAGGGACAAAAATCCTTTTCCTCGACACGAATTGCCCTACAATCCTGCCAGTATTCCTGTGTAAGTGAAGCACTAACAGAATTAAGCTATTCGATATCAGATCAGTCATCCATTCATGATAGAGCTCTGCTTTACTGGATCTTATTAATTACCCAAATCTATGCAAATGGTATTAGTGGAAATATCTGAAAGCAGACTGAATTGGAAAACTCAGTACTGTTAAGGCTTAGTCACTTGAAGCGAACAGTTTGACTACAACAACGAATGAATACTTTTAGAGGTAAATTTTACTTTTTAAAATCAATTATGCATTATTCTAGTTTGTAAATAAAGATTAAAGCATGTTTTGAATCTCTATTCTTTGAATCAACATCCTAATTTCATCGTATTTCTTTCCCTCTTCTCAGTTTCCTGTTTTTCTTCCTTCTTTGTGTGAGTATATAAATTTCATCCTAAGTTCCTAACTTATGTGATTGTGTAGCACATCTCTAAAAAGGCAATTTAATTATTATCTCAAAAATTCACACAAGAGTCTTTGAAATCATTTTCTAGCAGAAGAAAATGAAAATCACCATTTCCTACATTTGCATTTTTAGGCACAGGTTTCCAATCATATTATTGACATAATGATGTTTGCCATCAGCAATAAGGAAAATTACAAGCCATTTGTTACTAGTAATAATGTACAGTATTCTGTAAATTGACATCAGAGCTTTACCTTAATAATGACAGGTTTCCACAAACTTTCCAGGAGTTGGGCACTAGGGAATCATGCAACTGTATTTGAGTGCGTTGGCGCAAGTCCTGGTTCAGAATCAAATTCTAGCTTCCTGTTAATATGTAGCCTGGGAGATAGTAGGTCATGGCCTAATTCTGTTGATTCCAGTCTCTCTCTTCTGACCTAACTCAGATATAGTTCCATGGAAATAAGAGCGATTCTAAAAAGCATAGCTATAATGGATGATGAAATCATATATATAAATGAATCCATATCTACCATTCATCTATCATCAGTAATTATTACCTTATGTCTAAACTAGCTTTATCTATTCTACAACTATGTTACTTTAAGTCAGACACTAATTATATCATTCTATCTATAAACATTTCTATGTGTAGTACTAGAAGATACAAGCTTTCTCATGCAATCACAGTGCATTTTATACTGGAAACTTATAGTAGTCATTTATTAATTATACAGTGTTTGAATTTTCACAGATCTCATGTATATATTTTTCTATATGCTTGAAATAATCTTGTCATTTTGGAATAGTTCAGATTCTTCTTTTCTCTTTTCCACATGCAGGTTGTTATTGAAGGGGTCAATTGACTTTGCTGCAGTCTAAACATTACTGAGTAGATCCTGTGTTGTAGTGTAATGTGTTTCTTTCTTCACTGATCTAAGATGTGCCTATAATTATACTTTGAGTTTTCCATCTTTTGGGAATATTGTTCATAGGTAATAATGTGATCTTTCATCAAATATGTGGATGTTTTTATTTTCTGACATAAGAGGCATTTATACTCAATGCTAAGATCTTTCTACATATTAGCATTGTATTGTGAATTTCGTTCATTGCATTATTCTTTCTTCCTTTATTCCCTTTTTTAAAGAAACATCATGTGATTTTTAAATTTAGTTATTTCATGATGCAATATGTATATATAGCACCTATATGTATAGCAAGGGCTGTATAAATGTTTGATTGCTTTATGTTATGTACCAACATTTCAAAATAACACTTTCTCTGTGACCCAGTTGTGATCAATTAGTTTTATTTTTGTATCACATCATATATTAAATCTTTAATTTATTGATCCACTTATATTTTAAATTTCTAAAATTTGCCATAACAGGTGCTTCAGCATTACACTTATAAGTCTTGGTAATTTCCTTGATAACTGGTCTGAAATATATTTGGCTAGGATTTTCTTAACCAGTCCACGAAGAACTGGAATCAGGCAGAGCTTTCAAGGATATCTAGTTGTTTCTAGAAAAAAATAAACTGTTATCTGTATTTATTTGTCTACATTGTATGTGAAAGAGAAAGAAAGAGAGCTTCCCTCCACTGATTTTTTCCCCATATACCTTCAATAATCAGGCGAGGACCAGGCTGAATCCAGAAGCATGGAACTAAGTTCAGGTTTCCAAAATTCATGTAGGAATCCAAGTACTTCAGCCATCATTTGCCACCTCTCAGAGTGTATGATAAATGGAAGTGCCATTGAAAGTTACATAGTCTAAACTCAAACCATGCACTTTGATATAGATTCAATGTAAAAACCCATCAAAATAACCAATGACATTCCTCACAGAGCTAGAAAAACAGTTGCAAAATTCATATGGGAATGACAAAAATCAATAACAGCCGAAGCAATCTTGAGGAAAAAAATAAAATGAAGGCATCACAGAATCTCATTTCAAAGCTTAGTACAAAGCTATAATAACTAGAATATTGTGATAGTGACATTTATGGACTTAGCATAAAAAATCCAAGAATTAAACTATGTATTTATAGCCAGTTGATTTTTAACATGACTTCAAGAACATATATTTTGAAAAGGACAATGTTTGCAATAAACAATGTGGGGAAATCTAGATGTACATATGCAGAAAAATGAAACCAGACCACCTACCTTCATCATGCACACAAATAAATACAAAATTTATTTCCCTAATTTAAAAAAATGATTCATGTAGAGCCCAGTGCAATGGCCTAGTGGCTGAATCATCACCTTACATGTTTTGGCATCCCAAATGGGTGCTAATTTGTGTCACGGCTTTGAATTGGATTGGCTTGGCTCTGGCCATTGCAACCACCAGGGGAGTGAACCAGTAGATGGAAGATCTTTTCTCTTTCTCCTTCTTTCTTTAAATCTGCCTTTCAAATAAAAATAAGTAAATCTTCAAAATAAAGCAAAAACCTGATATGTTTATATAAATGGCCACAAGTATTTGAAAAAATGCTCAACATCATTAATTATCAGAGATATGCACACTCAAATCATAATGATTTCTCACCCTAGTTAGAATGACTACTAACAAAAAGATCAATAAGTTACAAAATTCTGATGAAAATTCAGTTAGTTACGTACATTGTTGGTAAGAATGTAAATTAATACAACAATAATGGAAAACCGTATAATGATTTCTCACAAAGTGGATAACAAAATTATCATATGATCCAGAAATCTCAACTAGATGTTTATGCAAAGGAGATGAAATTGTTGTATCAGAGATACTTGTATGTCCGTGTTTATTGTTAGAAGTTGTATAAAGTCATTGTTCTTATGAGTTAGTATGTGTAAATATTTTTTAAAGTTTATTTATTTGAAAGGCAGAGTTACAGAGAAATATAGAGAAGGAGAGAGACAGAGAAATCTTCTACCTGCTGGCTCATTCCTCAAATGGCTGCAGTGGGCATGACTGAGCCAGAACAAAGCCAGAAACCAGGAGCTTCTGCCAGACCTTTCACATGTGTCCGTGCCAAGCAATTGGACCAACTTCCACTGCTTTCCCAGGTGCATTAAGGAGACTGGATTAAAAATGAAGCAACAGGGATACAAACCAATGTCCATATGGGATTCTGGTATTGCAGGCTACGGTTTAATGTGCTTTGCTGATATTGAAAGTTTTAAGCCATTGGTATTTAAAGTTTTTATAGGCATTAACATTTCAGGTTACTGATTTATTATTTAATAGAAAGTACCATGCCTTCCTATCAGTTATTTGCTGTTCATTATCATTTTCTTCTTCTTGCTTTAATGCTATGTAACCAAAAAATGAGTAGAATGATGTTTTTATTTAATATATATTTTATTCCATTGTACCATTCATAAGCCTCCATGTACAGGGCAAAAAGGACCCCTGCTGACGTACTAAGCTTCAACATTTGAACAGTTTGTATGGCTTGAATCTTTTTAAAATCGTGTTCGAGTGACCAGTGAGCAAAGCTGCGACCTGAGATATCAGCATCCCATAGTAGATCACCAGTTCCAGTCCTGGCTACTCCACTGCCTATCCAGCTCACTTCCAGTGTACCACAGAAGAAAGTGGAGGATGACCCTGCATGTCATTCATGTAAGACAGTAGACTGGAGGTTCAGATTCCTGGGTTTGGCCTAAACCGATCCCAATCCTTGTGGCATTTTGGGGAGTGAATCAACAGATGGACAATCCAACTCTCTCTTTATCTCATTTTTGCTCTTTCAAAAAAAATCAATAGATGAATCTTCCAAAAATTAAAACAAATCATGTTAACAAAATACTAAAGAATACTTAAGATTCATTGCAAGAAAATTATCAAAAATCTTGAATATTTTTTCTTTAAACTTCTCTCATTAGTTATTTTACTTCCAATGTATGGTCACAAAAGTAAGAGTATACCATATTTTTGTATATAGAAACCTCACAGAATGGATTGTATACTGAGGCTATATTAATAGGACATTAATTTAGAGGTTACAGTTTCAAAAATATATCCTGACATCTTAAAACATACTTGAATTTAAAGTGAAAATGTGTTGATTTTTCTTCTGCTCTTCTGAGTGTATGCTCTTATGTCTTATAATATTTCAGACGTAGGAGAATAAATCAGTTCTATGCATAATATGAATTTTAGTAGAAAATTTAAAAATTGTGTGCAAATATGAAGTTCATTTAGGTACAGATTTTCAAGACTAGAAAAGTTCTTTGTAGTAAATCATATTATTTGAAAGTCTAGGCTTTTTTTATAGATTCTGTTTTACTTTTTAAGGATTTGTAATAATAGCTCTAAGAATTTAGCGTAATAACTATAAGCTGAAGTTACTATTAGAAGCTTTAATGAGTCAATATTTTTTCCACATGTCCTAAAAGGATTTAAATGCTATTTTGATCTCTTCAGAGATAAAAAATGGATATATCCAAGAGATAAATCAGCAGATGAAACATCTTTAAAGAATAAATCTCCTCAGAAAACACACACAGTGTCAAAAACTGAATGAATCACTCTGTAAGCTCTACCATATGCCTTCCTCTCGCTGGGACCTCACACAGGACTACAGTATTTCCTTTCCTTGTCAGTTATATGACTAACTTTTTACATATAATAAAATTTTCTCTGGCTCTTCATTTGACAAGTGATGAACTTCGCAGTACAATTGATAGCAATAACTTATTTTTGATATGGTTTCTTGATTATACTCATTGGCATTCTAAAATTATATCTTATCCAGATATGTTTATTCTAACAAATTGCTACTTATTTCTTGCAGCTTGTGATGATAAATATGTTGTGCGTTCAAGTGCCGTGGTCTCTGTCACTCCTCAATCCTATCCTTGTGAAGGATAACATAAAAATATTAAAATTAATGCATATGTCTGTCAGCTGGTACCATTTTGTGTACAAATTAGGCAGCTCAACTGCAAATAATAGTTTGCACACCCCCCTATTAACTCAATTAATAGTCCTGTGGTAATACAACAACATGCTATCTAAATATCTGTATATGTATAAATATGTGTGTATATTTACTATTTGCAGATGAGGAAATAAACATTAAGATTTGACTTGTTTGTACAAAGCAAACTAAGTAGGGTTTGAGGCTCTAGATTATACCCTAGATTCTTCTGATGTCTATTGTCTTGTAGAGTCTGAACATCCAAAAATATTTTTTAAGAGAGAACCTTTTTACTGCATCTACTGCGAGAATGAAGACCATTCTTGACAATCAGACTGTGGACGTTCCAGAAAATGTCAACATCAGTCTGAAGAGGGGCACACAGTGATTGTGCAGGGGCCCAGAGGAATCCTGTGAAGGAATTTCAATGACATCTATGTGGAACTCAGCCTCTTGGGAAAGAAGAAGAGGCTCCAAGTTGACCAATGTTGGGGAAATCGCAAGGAATTGGCCACTGTTCACACCATCTGTAGTCACATCCAGAATATGATCAAGGGAGTTACACTGGGTTTCCGGTATAAGATGAGGTCAGTGTGTGCTCACTTGCCCATCAATGTGATAATTCAGGAGGAAGCATCTCTGGTACAAATCCGGAATTTCTTGGGTGAAAAGTACATCCGTAAGGTTTGGATGAGGCAAAGTGTTTCTTGTTCAGTGTCTCAAGCCCAGAAAGATCAATTAGTCCTTAGAGGGAATGATATTGAACTTGTTTCAAATTCAACTGCATTGACTCAGCAGCAACCACAGTTAAAAATAAGGATATCAGGGAAATTTTGGATGTTATCTATGTCTCTGAAAAAGGAACAGTTCAGCAGGCTGTTGAGTAAGATCTAAAATTGTCCAGCTGTTGAAGTAAGGACCCTACACTGTTTCTTGTGTTATTTTATTTATGCAGTAGAAGATCTGTTGATTTGATGCTTTAAAAAAGATAATAGTGAACAACTTCTATTCATTTAATTCTGAAATTTGTTATATCTGAGCATAATGACAAAGTGAAAGATACCAGCTAATGGATCCAAAATATGCTTAAAATGCATGAATGTAAGGTCTTAGCTATGTTTAGGAAAATTAACATAGACATGGGAGACTGAGCAGTTTTTACTTAAGAAAGCTGTGTCTTTTATAAAATATTTATTGAATGTATTGGTAAATGAACAACACTGTTGGAGACTGAGTAAGTTATGAAAGGAATGATTGGGGACGATGAGAACAATGCAGTTTTATGTAGATGCTAAACCAGTTGGGATACAGTTCATCAGCTGTATTTGCTGCAAGTCAAAATTTTGCCCAGAAGCTGGGAGGGTCTAAACATATAGTTATTGTACTGTAGAAGCTACCATATAAAGGAAGACAGATTTTTACCTCTTTTAAAATTTTGCCTTTTTAAAGAAAGTGCTATCATTCCCTTTTTTTTTTTTTGATAATTGAACTATAATCATTCAATTCGGTTATTCTGTGACTTAGTTATACACAGCCATGGTAAGGAAGAAGTAATTGGGAGATATTTTTGTTTGTTTAATAGTCCAGAATAGAGTAAATGCAAGGCTGTAACATCCTTGCTCCCCTCCAAAGTGACCAATTTCCCATTTTCCCATTTCTAACTACTTAGCTTATTTCTCTGGGCTTTAATAACCTCACTGGGATTTTACAGGTTACATAGCATCCTGAAAAACTAATAAATGATCAAAATGATGTTTGGTATTTGAAAATGAAAATGAGTAAAATCATAAATGAGATGATAATGTTCAGAAATATATGAGTGAATACTATTAAGGATTGACATGGTCTTTCTAATCTGTTCACTACCTCATGTTTCTGAACTTTTAACAAATTCTGCCTGGTGTTATCAACACTGAAAATATCAGAAAAGTATGAGAATATTTTTGACAATATATTTGCTATTTAGACAATATTTTTCTATCTTCTAATAAGGTATTATTGAATGATTGAGTTGCATTTGTGTAGTGATTTCTAGTATTACCAATACTGCTGTGGGTCAAATACGATAATGACAAGTCACTTAACCTTTTTCTTCTTTGCTGATCCACTGAAAATTATAATAGGAGCAAACTCATAAATACATTGCACAAATTAAATGTTTGAATGCATACAAGTTCACTTTAAAATGTGCACTTTAAAAATGCATGTTAAAAGTGCATGAAGGGGACTGGTGTGGTAGCTAGTGGCTAAAGTGCTCACCTTGCATGCACGGGGTCCCATATAGGCGCCAGTTTATCTGCATGGAAGATCCTGGGAAGGCTCCTCACTCCTGGATTCAGATCAGCTCAGTTTCAGTCCTTGGGGCCACTTGGGGAGTGAACCAGAGGATGGAAGATTTTTCTTTTTCACCTTTTTTCTGTAGATTTGACTTCCAATAAAAATAAATAAGTGTTTAAAAAAAAGTGCAAGGAGGTTATTTGAGAACTCAATATTGTTAATTACATTATAATGAAAATGGGTGATTTGGCAGAGAGAAAAGAGGATTTAGATAATTATATTAAAATATTCTAAGCATTCAAAGGGTAAAGGAATTCTTTCTTCCAAATTCCATTGTAAGGACTCACTTCTCTTATCATCTTAGAAGGTGCTTTTTTTTTTTTAAAGATTTATTTATTTTATTACAAAGTCAGACATACAGAGAGGAGGAGAGACAGAGAGGAAGACCTTCCATCCGATGATTCACTCCCCAAGTGAGCCGCAAAGGTCGGTGCTGCGCCGATCCAAAGCCAGGAACCAGGAACCTCTTCCAGGTCTCCCACGCGGGTGCAGGGTCCCAATGCTTTGGGCCGTTCTCGACTGCTTTCCCAGGCCACAAGCAGGGAGCTGGATGGAAGTGGAGCTGCGGGGATTAGAACCGGCGCCCATATGGGATCCCGGGCGTTCAGGGTGAGGACTTTAGCCATTAGGCCACGCCGCCGGGCCCGAGAAGGTGCTTTCTTTTACCTTCACTCAGCCTTAGACATTGTGACCCTCTGGGAAGTGAACTAGCAGGTGGAATCTCTTTCTCCCTGTCACTATCTGTAATCCTGCCTTTCAAATAAATAAATATTTTAAAAGAGACAGTTATCTTTCAACGTGTGGTATGTGTTTTTTGCTAAAAGAAAAAAATGCATGCTGTATGCACAGGGATTGCACTTTATGATTATTTTTGTGTTTCTGAATATTAACAGTGTAAATAATTATTTCAGGCCAGGAAAAGGACAGAATTCGTAGTCACTGTAAATCATGGAACAGCATTGTATTTTTCAATGAACCAGGCAGTGATATCCTAATAAAACTTTCTTAGCCATAGGAAAATGAGTTTTTAAAATTCAATGATAGTAATAATGATAAAATGAAATAATATTAACATTATATATTTAAATCTCAAGGAAATTAAGAAAAATTAAAAAAAATATTTGTAGTATAAAAATATTTTCCATAGGAAAAATTATTTCCGGTGTTCTAATTCTGCTTCACCTGGTCACACTCTAGGAATGAAAGGTTATGACTTGTGTGGTTGGATGTGCTCAGGTATGACTTGATTTAATTTTAGCCTGAAGGTGTGGGTTTTCATTTCCTTAATTGGAGGCATAAAAATACACATTAAAACTTCGCCTAATCTGTAATTTTAGAGTTCTTCTACACTTTATATTCAAAGTATATTCAGTATGTAACAGTTTAGTAAAATAATATCCAACGTATAAAATGCATTTTACTTTCAATGAAATTATTTTTTACATTAATTCTTTTTTTTTAAGATTTTTTTTTTTTTTTTGGAAAGTCAAATTTACAGAGACAAGGAGAGGCAAAGAAAAAGATCTTCCGTCAGCTGGTTTGCTCCACAAGTGGCCACAATGGCTGGAGCTGAGTGTATCCAAAGCCAGGATCTAGGAGCTTCTTCCAGGTCTCCCATGTGGTTGTAGGGTCCCAAGGTTTTGGCCCATCCTCTCCTGCTTTCCTAGGCCACAAACAGGGAGCTGGACAGTAAGCGAAGCAGCTGGGACATGAACTGACACCCACGTAGAATCCTGGTGCATACAAGGCAAGGACTTTAGCCACTAGGCTACCATGCTGAGCTTTATTTACAGAAATTCTATTCATATGTTTTTCAAATATTTTAATTTTTATTTTGCTATTTTTCTTTCATTATATTTTCTACTTAATTGTCAATATCTCTAAACATTTTGCTTTAGAGGTTTTGTTTTTCTTTGTATCAAAAAGAGACCATGAACTGGATAAGCTTACCTACTTAAATATCAATTTGGTAGATCTTAAGTCCATATCTGTCATTTGTAGTCTGTGGGATCTTGGGCAGCCTTATTGTCATTTTGGCATCTCAGTTTTATATTTGTAAACTGTGAAAACAATAGTGCCGGCCTCAGAATGCTGTTGTAAGAATCAAAATAATTTTCACTGAGTAAAAGGTCAAAAATATGATGTGGCATGTAAACTCTTTATGAGACACATTAAATTTTCAACTGCTTTGGATTGGCTTCGCTTGGCTGCTGTTCTTGATGTTTGAGGCTTTCCTTCTTTTATTGCGAAACTAGTCATTAAACATGATATTTTATGTGGAATTTCTGGGTGTTTGAAATTATAGGCTTTAATGTTAGTTAAGCTTGATATCTTGTTGGAAATGCAATTCAATGAATTTGCTATGTCATGGAGTTTCTTCAATGTCAGAAAAAATATCTATGTATTGATATGTCCATCAAAAATTCAACAAATATAATTATGTGAACTACCCTTGATGTTTCATTGGACTAAACAGATATTTCTTTTAATTAAGGAAAATGATTCTATGAAAATAATGTCAGCTTTGGGCGTAAATGCTTTCATACAAATAAATATAAAGACAACAGCTATATTTACAATGTGTAAATATGCAAATATACGTATGCATATTTAAATATTTATTTGAAAGGCAGGATGACAGAGCAAAGGGTAGACAAGAAAAAAGAGATCTTACATCTTCTTACTCATTCCCCAAAATGAACAACAGTTGGATGGGCCAGGTTGAAGCTAGAAGCCAGGAAATACATTTCTTTCTTTATTTCTTCTTTATTTTTAATATTTATTTATTTTTATTTGAAAGGCAGATTTACACAGAGAAGGAAATACAAAATTGTTCTGAAGTGGTTGTAATGGCCTGGGCTGAACTGATACAAAGCCAGGAGCCATGAGTCTCCCATGTGGGTGCAAGTTCCCAAGGATTTGGGCCATCCTTTACTGCTTTCCCAGGCCACAAGTAGCGAGATGCACAGGAAGCTGAGTAGCTGGGACATGAACTGGCATGCATATGGTATCCTGGTGCATGAAAGGTGAAGATTTAGCCACTAGGCTACCACAGGAATGCTGCCAGTAACTATTTTTAGGTCTCTTGCATTGCAGTGTGTTCTCAAGCCATTATCTGCTGCTTTCCCAAGTACATTAACATAGTGTGGGACCAGAAATAGAGATGCCAAAATACAGAGGCATTCTGATAAGGGACCTAACTTGAAACAGCACACCAGTGTCCACATTTCTATGAAGGATTTTTTTTTTTAAAGAAAGGAAGGAAGGAAAAAACATCCGGCCTAGAGTGATAACCTAGTTGATAAATGCTCGTCTTACATCCTCCAGGATCCAATATGGGTGCTGGTTCATATCCTGGCTGCTCCACTTCTCATCCAGTTCCTGCTAGTGGCGTAGGAAACAAGCAGAGGATGACACGAAAGCTTGGGACCCACGTGGGAGACTCGGAAGAAGCTCCTGGCTTCTGGCTTTTGATAGGCTTACCTCTAGCTGTTGTGGCCATTTGGGGAGTGAACCAGTGGATGAAAGATCTTTCTTTCTCTCCTTCTCATTGTAAATCTGAGTTTCCAATAAAAATAAACAAATCTAAAAATAAATAAATAAAACATTTTAGTATAGTCTACATTTTATTTAAAGTAACAAGCACAGACTAAATATTTTTTGTCAAATTCTTCTTTATAGAAACTAGAATAAAGTAAAAATATTTATAATAAATTGATTTGGTAGAAGTTTCATCAAAATATTTATCTTAATTATACCTTCCAAATCATTAGTATGATTTTATAAATTTTTAAGGGTTTTTCTTCCACTTTCATTGCTTTAAAATGAAAAAAAAATCCATCAATTTCTGCCATTAAATACCTATGGCAGTTGATTTTTATAAACAAACTTAGCCAGGTCTGGCACTATTAATCTCACACTATAGGTCATGTGGCATGTCTTAACAGTGAAATCTTTCTCTTTCTACTGAAGATCACGCATTTAGGATTATAATACATGGAATGTGCTGGTGTAGGTGGTCAGTAAGTGCTTGTGCCTGTACTAAATTCACATCATAACTAGATTCAGAATATTTTTTACAGTTCACCTTATTGGCTCCTGGTAGTCTTAAGTCCACACACCACTTCCCATTGGTTTCCTGCCTGGAAGCAGAAACTCTTGTTACTCCCCCCTTTACTGCAGGTAGGGAAACACAAATCATTCAAGACTTAGCCAGCCAAAGTCCTGAACTTCAGACACAAGCTTTACTCATGTTACAAGCTTGAATCAGCTCCTTTCCCTGTTCACTGAAGTTAAAATTGTTCCAATTATTTGGAATTTTCCCTGACTGAGAAGGTTGATGTAAGTAATAAACCTAATAAACATTGTCAGATAAGGTCAAAGCAAGGGTGGCATCATTCTTGATGTCTGAGCAGATCTTGAGCATATACTCAAATTTTGTGCAAAACAATAGGTATAATAATTTAAAAATAAGCACAGGTTTTTAAGCAGATGGTGATGTAGTCTAGCTGTGCGTGGTGGTTTTTAGGTGATTTTGAAACATATGTGCCCTTGGAAATTAGGAGGGATGTATGGGAAGGTTGTAGTTTGTAGCCTATCAAGTACCTGATGGAATCACCCAAGTAAGTGTAAGAATTAGAAAAGAAAACTAAGCAGATTTCATTCTATTTAAATCTAGTTCTGTGATGTCTTTTAAAGATTTTATTATTATTATTATTATTATTATTGGAAAGCCGGATATACAGAGAGGAGGAGAGACAGAGAGAAAGATCTTCAATCCGATGATTCACTCCCCAAGTGAGACGCAACGGGCCGGTGCGTGCCGACCCAAAGCCGGGAACCTGGAACCTCTTCCGGGTCTCCAACGTGGGTGCAGTGTTCCAATGCATTGGGCTGTCCTCGACTGCTTTCCCAGGCCACAAGCAGGGAGCTGGATGGGAAGTGGAGCTGCCGGGATTAGAACCTGCAGCCCATATGGGATCCCGGGGCGTTCAAGGCGAGGACTTTAGTCGCTAGGCCACGCTGCCAGGCCCCTGTGATGTCTTTTTTTCCTCTTTATTTCGACTTCTTTGTTGAGCATGACTTGACTCCATAAGTCATAGATTATTTTATAACTCTACATATTAATCTGCATTGGAAGCCAATCTTGTAAAATTCTGATGTATATTTCATAAACTAGATAACTAAATAAAAGGTTTCAAAATTGTGTCTGAGAAGCATTAGTTAAAGGCTTATGTTGTGTGCCAGGCATGATGACTCAGTGACTAAATTCTTTCCTTGCAAGCACTGGGATCCAATATGGACACTGGTTCATGTCCCAACTGCTCTGCTTGCCATTCAGCTACCTTCTTGTGGCCTTGGAAAGCAGTAGAGGATGACCCAAAGTTTTGGAACCCTGCACCAGCGTGGGGAACCTGAAGGAGGTTTCTAGCTAGCAGCTTTAGATTGGCTGAGCTCCGATCCTTGCGGCTGCTTGGGGAGTGAACCAGCAAATGGAAGATCTTTCTCTTTGTATCTCCTTCTCTCTGTAATTCTGCCTTTCCAGAAAAAAAACTTTAAAAAAAGTAAGCAGTAATATAAACAGGTTTTAATGTCTAAGTTCATTCAAGATTTTTTGTAGGATACATTTATGGTATTGTGTATGGCTATGTTTGTAGAATATAAGTATTGTTTTATTAGCTAGTGAACTTCTATTCAACCAATAAAATAGTCCTTAATATTTTTGTTGTACAGTTGTGAAAACTTGTTTAGGCAGATAAATCACTTCCCAAAAATATACATTAAATTTAACTTCTCTCAAAATGAATGAAAGTTGATATTCAGTTGCAGCATTTAGGTTTGAATGAATATTTTAAAGACCTTAGAGGTGTTTATAGAGAAGTGACCAATAACCTAGGAATCTTATTGTGGGATTATTATCTGTATCTCCAAGTGAAAGTTCAAATATATCTGCCAAAGGGCCATACGCATTTTAAAATCTATTAAAATATCTGGCCATGCTCATATCTCTTATTTCTGAGAATATTCATAGCTCCAGACAATTTGAGAAATGATCTGTGACCTCTTCCAACAGCGGATTGGACATTTTGGTAATTTTTCATTAACTAGCAGGAAATCCCCAGAGTTTCTTTGTGATGAAACAGCTACAAAATATTCAGTTGTACTGCCATCAAAACATCATCCATTCAATGTTTGTTACTCAACTTCAGGGCCCTTAAATTCTCTAAATTCAATAATCATAATCCAAAAAGGGAAGATTAACCTCATCTTGGAAAGTTTTCAGAGAATTCACTGTAATGGCTTAATGAAGGTTCATGTGCTAGTTTTGTCTTATAACTTTGTATCAAAATAAAGGCTATTTAGGTTGGGAAACAAAATATACTTTTTGGAAAGTATTATAACCACATATTATGAATAACTAGGTTTTAGCTTAAAGTAGTGCTAAATTGGCCATTTTTTATCTTAAGAATTACTTAAGTCTTAAATATGTTGCATCAATTTATGCAACAATTGTGTTATAAAGAAGTGTTTGGCTCATAGGAAACTCACTTGAATTGAAAATAATAGGCAAATGATCTGCAGAAGATATTTAAAATGTTTGTTATGAGAAATTTTTTCTTGTGTTAAATGCTTTTAAACTTTTTAAGTTTTTCAAATCTCTGTATAACCTCCTCTAAATATGAAAGCTAAGAATATTCATTAAATAGAACTCAAGAAATTCAGTTCTGAAGATTGAGGCAAATGAAAAGGTTTTTTTTTTCAAATAATGACATTACATAGTGTAGTATGATACTCAACACTAATAAATTTTATGCCTACCACTGCAGAATTCTGAATTCAGGATTCATTGTGATTTTTGCTTGTTTTCACCTTCTTACCAGTGATTGGACAGTGTCTAAAAGAACACCTAGCAGAGAGGAGGTAATCACAATTGTCATCTGTTAAGGGAATGATTAGAATACCATTCATTTGATCCAGTGCAAGTTCGGCTTTCTAGAAATGTCCCTTAATCACAAGCCTCCATGAGACACTTGCAATTCTTCTTTCATGTGTAAGTAAATATGTTTTTCATGCATGTGTCTAAAAACCGTTTCCCATTTCTGTTCTTATCAATGTATACTTTTAAAAGTCACATTAAAATGTTCAGGGGCGGGCTCGGCAGCGTGGCCTGGTGGCTGGGGTCCTTGCCTTGATCCCATGTGGCTGCTGGTTCTGGTCCCGGCAGCTCCACTTCCTCTCTGTCTCTCCTCCTCTCAGTATATCTGACTTTGTAATAAAAATGGAATAAATCTAAAATTAAAAAAAAAAATTTTGAAAAAAAAAATGTTCAGGGGCAATTCAGGATGAGTGAATGAGAAGTTGCACTGTGTTCACATACAAACAGGTATCAGAAAAGCAAACGAAGAACAATGTCTTCGGGACAGATTGAGAGAAATTTTCAGTGGGGAACAGATAGAATAGAAGAGACTCTGAAGCGGTGTAGAGAGAGAACAGGCACATGGCCACCAGCCACATACAACAGGAACTTACGCATATTTGCCAAGCCTGAGGAGCAGCATCTTTCCAGCAAAAGTGAAAAGAGCTGTTGCATCCCACAGCAATGGTAGTTTTCAGTGAGTACAGCTTTGACAGTCTTTAGTCGCTTTGAGTCCGGCCTGGGGAACTGGCTGGGGGCTGAGCAACTACTTTATTTCCTGAAGTAAAACCATTTTGCTTCTCTTCCCATCCCTGCCCCACAACCAAAGTTCCACTCCCAGTATGCTGAGACAGAGCTGCAGCCAAAACTTTCCTGATTTAAAGTAGAATGAACAGACCATGTAGGCAGTATTGCAGCTCACAGCATAGAGTGGAATCTCTTTACCCCATGACTGTGGGAATTCTGGATATGGACTGTGGATCTAAGAGAGAGATGGATTGTGACAGGGCTCATGTGCACCTGCATGTCTGATTGTGGGAACTGAATGTCCTTCACAATGGGGACAGATCTAGTAGAGGGCTCAGGTAAACACCATGATCAATGTTCTGTAGGGAGCATGTGCCTGGTGGGGGTGGGATGTGGGATGTGCATGTAACATATGTTAATTTTAGGCTGTAAGTCAGCTCACTTTGGCACAGAAAATAGATGCGATTGTGAACTCACTAGCCGGATCCAACATTCACTTCTTTACTGACTGTTGCCAGAGTGATGATATCCACATCAAACTTTGGTGTCACTAGGTACCCACAGAGGACAAAGTTCCCTGCTCCCATCAAGCACACACAACTGGAACTCTAGAGAAAGACTCAGGTACTTTTCTAATTGAGAGAAGTATATTCCCAAGGATAAGGAAAAAAAAAGTAAAAGTAAAATGAAAACATTCCCCAGAAAAGATAATAGGTAAGTCTCTAGATGTGTAAACAACAACATAGAAACACAAGAAGCATAAAAACTGTATGAATTCCCACAAGGAACATAATAATGCATTAATATTGGGCTGTGAAGAAAGAATAGATATTGATGAAGCACATGAAAAAGAATTCAAAAGAATGTAATGTACTGAAGAACACAGTGAAACAGTTACATGGTGTAAGCATACCTGTACATGATTTGGACAAAAAAAAACTGCAAGGAAATTAGGATAATGAAGAAAAATCACAAATATTAAGATGAAATATTTAATCAGGCAAATGGAAATACAATATAAAGGCTTGACATTAGACTTGGGGAGGCAGAAGAAAGAATATCTAATCTCTAAGGTAGGTCATTTGGAATACCTCACTCAGACAAAAAGAAATAGAAAAAAAGTAGAAATACTAAGTACAGTGCTCAGAATCTGTG
This sequence comes from Ochotona princeps, assembly GCF_030435755.1. Lineage (NCBI taxonomy): Eukaryota > Metazoa > Chordata > Mammalia > Lagomorpha > Ochotonidae > Ochotona > Ochotona princeps. The sequence goes on along the minus strand of NC_080842.1, from coordinate 30,600,658 downwards.
AGATACCATCAGATGGCTGTATTAGTAGTTCCTAGAAGCATGCAAAGTAAGAGTGGCTTAGAAAACATATTTAATTAAATAATAGCAGAAACTTTCCCAATTTGGAGAAAGCCATGGATACCCAAAAGTAGCCTTGATTACTGACAATCATTGTAATGGTACATTTTAGCAAACTTTCAGAAGTAAAACATAAAGAAAACATCATAAAGTATGCAAGAGAAATGAAATGCTAGATCACCTTTAAAAGATCAGAATAATAGCTGGTATCTCAGCACAAACCGTACAGACTAGGAGAGAATGGAGATAAACAGTCCAACTTCTAAAAATAAAATGAAACAAAACCAAACAAAAAAACCCACAAAAAATCTGCCAACACAGAAGCATTTACCTGGGGAAGCTGTCAATTACAAATGAAGATGAAATAAAGACCTTCTAAGACAAGCCAAAATAATTTGTCACCACATACCTAGCCTTATAAATTATCTTCTAAGGGCATACTGCCTGTGAAACAGAGAAAGACATTCAACATCTTGAAAGAATATGAAGGCAAGAAATATTATTTTAATGAGGTAAAGAAGATTGAAAACAAACAGTAAGAATAATCTTTAAAATGGCAGGACTAAGTCATTAATTATTAGAAATACTCTTGAATGTAAATAGAATAAATTCTCAAAAGATGCAGACTGGATAAAACAAAAAAACTAAAATCTGTCTACAAACCACCTGTAAGAAACACACTTCCCTAATAAAGATGCATATAGATTAACTGAAATGATGGAAAAAGATTTTCCATGCAAATGCAAACTTAAAATGAGCAGAAATAGCTATCCTAGTATCAGACAAAGTAGACTCTAATGCAAAAACTTTTAAAAGAGACGCAGAGGTAGCCTACTGGCTGAAGTCCTCATCTTGCACGCCCAGGAAACCAATTGGGCACCGGTTGTGTCCTGGTTGCCCATCTCTCCATCCAGCTCCCTGCTTGTAGTCTGGGAAAGCAGTCAAGGATGGACCAAAGTCTTGGGACTGTGCACCCACCGTGAGACCTGGGAAAAACTCCTGGCTCCTGGCTTTGGATTGGTTCAGCTCCAGCTGTTGCAGCCACTTGGGGAATGAATCAGAGGATAGAAGATCATGCTCTCTGTCTCTCCTTTGCTTTTCCAGTAAAAATAAATAAATCTTGAAGAAAACAGACAAAAGAAACTCGTTTTGTAATGTTTGAGGGCTCAATTTAACAGGAACAAGTGATTATATACTAAATATATATGTACTGCATGCCAGGGTACTTTATTTTATAAAACAGATGCTCATCTGCATTAATTAGGAATCATTTTCAATCTGTCATTCAAGCAATTGAAAATCTACTTTGATCAAGAAATCATTTTTTCCCAAAATAATACATATGGTTTCATCAAATGTATACCAAATGAAATAATACCTGGTAATACAGGAATATTGTTCTGAAGTCCTGTGGATAGTGTTGTTAAAACAATGAAAACAGAGCCTCATTAAGATTATATTTTTAATAGGACTTTTATTGTAACTGAAAATGATCATGGTGTTATTAGGGAATATGAGGGTTGAAAATATGATCAAGACAAAGCTATAAAAATGTGTGTATGTACTAACTCTAAATTAAGGCAAGTATCAGAATTTGTTTAAGGCAAGTATCAGAAAAAAATGATATGTATTTCAGTATCATCTACATTTTTATAGTTGTTAATGGTGAATATTTGTGTCTACTCCCCCCTTGCAGAGTCATGTTTAAACCTGTAACCCTCTAGTGTGGCTGTATGTGAAAATATGGCTTCAAAGGAAGTAATTAACATTAAATGTAGTCATGAGGAGAATTGCTATCCCTCCAACTAATAGAACTCTCTCAATACTCTCAATTATTAAGAAAGAAGCCTGTGTGAGGACAAAGCTAGAATGTCACTGTCTACAAGCTGACAGCCCTCATGAAAAACTGAATTGGCTAGAAGCTTGATTTTAAACTACTAGTGTCCATAAGAATGAAGAAATAAATTTCCACTGCTTAAACCTGGTAATATGTTATTTTACTAAGGGAACACAACCAGATTACTATAGTAGTTTAATATATTAAAATGTGAATAATTGCACAGTGTATTTAAAGGGACAAAAAAAAAATAGCCAGGTCTTTTAGAGAACAAAACAAGAGTGCTTTCCAAACAAGATTACAAAATAAGACTGTAGAATCAGTACCTGCCTACGGACTGTGAACGCCCTCAAAAGGGATGTGACAATTTGTTAGAGAGAGATTGACAATGGCACAAAGACTATGCCAGAATCTACATCTCTAGATCACTTAATGCAGCTTTCAAAATGGATTGAAAACGCAAAATAAAAATCCATCTGAACAAGCTGTCACCACTTGAAAGGCCCCACTCTTCTGACTCATTGCGTAAATTCTTTTTGCAGTTGTTTTCTCCCTAGAAGTCTTTATCCGAAAGTTACATGTTTGTTTCTTCACTCTCATTATATAAATCAATCCATTTAGATTCTTCATTGTGTTTATTGCCTTTTTTTCCAAAACTTTCCAGTGTCTGTGATTTCTTAAGTGCAAAACAAGAGAGAGAGAGAAGAAAGAATGCGAATGAGAACTATCTTGAAGTAATTTGTATTTGTATTTTGGTAGTGTCTTGCTTGGTAACATAACATGATAACCATGATGATTTTCAGGTTTTTAAAATTTTTTGCCCTAAGTTTTCTTTGTATTTCACTCTCATTTAATTTATTTCCCCATTTGGTTTAGCTTGATTACTTTTTATTGTCTCCCATCCACTGAATGTCTGTTTCTGATTATTGTTCTACAGATATATGTTCTCTCACATGTTCAGTTGACTCTCATTTTTCAACATGCTTCAAGCTTCCCTGACCCCTAATTTTCCATCTGTGTGTAGCTGCTCAGTGTGCCTCTATACTGAGAAACCTTTGCGGAATTATTAAAGTTGCATTAGTCCCAGATAGTCAATAAAGGTATCTAAATAAGACTGAATAAGAAGCAGATCACCACATACAAAAGCATTCTCCATCCTCCTCATGGTCTGTCTCTAGTCAGCATTCCTTCAGTCAGTAATTTTAAGTCATTATGAAACAGCTTAATAAGAAACATGAGATTCTCAAATTCTCATTCCCCCTCTTTTTAAATTTTATTGTAGTTTTTTATTTCCTAGGATTTATATCTATCTGTGAAGCTTGTGATTTGCCCAAATAAAGTCTGACTCATAATGCTTTCTGATAAATATTGCAAAGCTTGTGACTCTATTTCTGAACATGAAGGCATGCTTCACTGCAACTTGAGTGCATTTGGGCTACACTGTAACTGTTCCACCGAGAGTCCAGGTGATCCATGAGGAATTTCAAGGCACTTGTGCAATGATCCAGACTCTCATCTTGCACATCAGTCTGAGGTCACTAAGTTTTTTCCCATGGAAATCTGGGAACTCTCCTTTCACAGAGAAAATAAAGACTTGACATGGAAAGAATAAATGAATATGTAGATTGTCACAACTCTGGAGAGATTTTCATGTGGTTTTTAGCCCAGATTACTATCTTGAGAGAGAAGCTTTACCTGTGTGTTCCATTGTATGGATTTTTAGAATTTAACCATTGCATGACACTGCTGCCAGAGAATTAAAGTAAGATCTTTTTCTTGTAGCCCACAATCCATCCTCAGTAACCAAGAGATCAGTCCACAGGAATGAAAATGAAAGCCATGCATTGCCTGTTGAAACTACAGAATTCAAGGCTACAAGGAGACCAATACGCTGAATATATCCAAGTGGTTTGTCAGAAAACACACGTTTCTACATGGAGCATGTAAAATGGAAATGTTCTGCCTTTACAGAGAAAGAGGATATTTTTAATACCACAATATAGAAAGAATAATGGAGTTCAGTGATTCTTGATTGTGTGTGTTGTTATTAAGGCTAACGAAATATTTTGTTCTGTTAAACAGCCATGTGCATAGCTTGTGTATAGTTTTGGGAAATTTTGTGTTCCATTTACTTTGTAAAAATACAAACCAATATTAATGTGGTGACTCAAGACAATACTAAGAATTTCTTAATTTTCAGCAGCAGTAGAAGTTGATTGTAGGTCTCAGTTGACTGAAATTGTGCAGGGCTGTGTTTCCCTCTACAGGCCCTGGGGCAGAAACCATCTTCTTGCTTTTGCAGGTATTGACAGAATTCAGTTCTTTGAGTCAGTAGTAACGAATCGGTCATTTTACTGGCAGTCAGCTAGAGCGATAATCAGTTATAATGAGCCACTTTCTGATCCATGTACAAGTTCCGCTTCTGTTTCTGAGTTAATAACGTGACATCAGCTCTTTATCACACTCCCATCTCTTGGACACACTTGCCTTCCTCTTGTACTGTTAAGAATTCATGTTTAGACTGGATCCATTTGGATAAACCAGGATAATATCCCTGAAAGGAGTTTACTTTTAATCATGTTAACAGAGTCTCTTGGGCCATTTGCACATGCAGGGTCCCCGTATGGGGGTTGGATGTCATTTTGGGACAACTGTTATTCCAGGAGTATCTTGTGATCTAGAATTCATTAATAAAACTCAAAAAGGATACAGAATCTATCTTAAACCTTCGAAACATTGTTTTTCCTCACCTCTACATCCTATTCATCCCAAATAATTCCTTGATTTCCAATATATGTGAATTTTTTTATTTATTGGAAAGAAATTTATATATATCATTCACAAATTGCTAATCAGTTCAGTCACTACATTGAAACCACATGAAATTCCGTACCATATAAATGAAAGAATATTTTAATACTGCCACCCTGATGCTAGCCTATTTTTATAGTTTACAAACTGGTTTTTGGCTTTCACAATGATCACTGGCAATTCTACACCACTGGTATCTGCATAGCTGCTGGCCTGCACTGCTGCCTAAACCTTTTCCCCTTTAGGCACCTTGCTGTATCTTACCATGAAACAGTATTGGCAAAAGGTAATACTTCTGTTATCCATGTTTCAGCTTTGGATCTGTCTCTCCACACTTTCCCGCTCTTTAGCAGAATCTCCACATCACTGCCTCTGGCTCCATTCCAAATCCTCATTCCATCCATGACCCCATTGTAACAGGGTCTGCGACTTGTGAACATGTAAAAGCACTTAAAATACCAAGCAATGTTCACATTCTTAGGTCTGTGCAAAAAAAAATTACAGAAAACTAAATAGTTTAAGGGGGTTTGAAAAATATATGTGGAGTGACAAACACATCATTATAAACAATTTTTGTTTTGTTTATAGAGAGCAATGATCATCTTGGACAGAAGTGTTTACATGAAGCAGCTCTTAATTGTTTGCAAATGAAATTTAAAATGGATTATCTGCATTTGGAAATCCACTGTTGGTGTCCACTGAGTAAACTCCTATAGGGATTAAAACTCTGAATGTAAATAAGAGAGAAAAATCCACTTCTGTGGAGCTTCAGGTGGGATAATTTAGCAAGAGATTAAAAAATTTAAAGAACATATGAAAATAAAACCATTCTTAAGCAAACAAGAAGATTTTGCAATCTTTGCAGGATTAAGTTTGAAACATGGTTCATTTCTTCTGATATAATTAGTGATGTTTACTTATTTTTTTCTCATAAAACTGGAAGGAGTAGATTTTTATTGAGTTTGTGATCCAAATTTTATTCAGCTGTTACTGCTATAAATCTTTTCTAAATATTAACAGAGAATGGTGGCTTTTGTGGCCCTGTCGGTTAAGCTGCTGGTTGGAATGTTCATATGCTATGATAGAGTGCTGGGTCAAGCCCAAAATGCCCCTACTTTGGATCTAGCTCTTTGCTATTGCTTTTGGGACACAGCAGAAAATGTCTCTCAAGTACTTGGCTTCCTGCCACTGAGAGACCCAGATGGAGTTCCTGGCTCCTGGCACAGCCTGATTCTGTACCTATTGTGGTCATTTTGTGGGGTAGCGGGGATGAGGAGGCAGATGAACCAACAGGTGCACAATCTCTCTCTCCCTCTGCCTTTTGAAAAGAAATAGTTCTTTCCAGAAAAACAACAATAACAAAGAAAATAGTAATGGTAAACATGAAGTTTTCACTCATTGAAATAAATGAAAGATTCAGAAATTTGATGAAACTTAAGAATACCATTTGTAAACATTTGATAACAAAGGAAACTTTATCCCATCTGTTTTTGGACTCATTTCTTGTGATTGATTAACAATAGCAGCATTGAAACAATTGGTGAGATCAAATTGTATTGCTTCATGTGGGTTTTTGAAAATGCATTTATTTATTATAAAGGCAGAACAACACAACAATAAAGGAAGCTCTTTCAGCCCCCAAATAGCCATAAGAGCCAAAGCCAGGAGCCAGGAATGCCATCCTGGTCTCCCACATGGGTGGCAGGGATTCAAGTACTTGAATCTTTCTAGCTGCTTTTAGAGGAGCATTAGCAGGTAACTGGATCAGATTCGAAGGGCTAGGTCTCAGACTGGTTGGCTGTTATGGAGTCCAAGTGTTGCAATTGGTGGTTTAACCAGCTGGGCCACAATATCAACCTCTATTGCTGAATAATGAATTTTCTGCTTTCATCAATTTTTCAATATTAAGGATGGAACATATAAAGTAAAAATCTTATTTAAAGGTTCTTTGAAGAATGACTCTACTTTTTTTTTGAGGTTTGACTGTAATAATGAAGTAGCTACTTGTCTGTATCAATGCCTAAAGAGTTTCTTTAAAACATGGTCTTAAAAAAATGTGTATATATGTATGTTTATATATGTATGTATATATATACTTTTTTTTTTGGAAAGGCAGATTTACAAAGAGAAGGAGAGACAGAAAGATCTCCCATCCATTGGTTCATTCCCTAAGTCCCAAAAAATCAGAGCTGAGTTGATCTGAAGCCAGGTGCCAGAAGCTTCTGGGTCTCCCGTGTGGATGCAGGGTCCCAAGACTTTGAGCCATCCTCTACTACTTTCCCAGGCCACAGGCAGGGAGCTGAGCAGGATGCCGAGCAGCTGGGCCACAAACCAGCACCCATATGGGATCCTGATGCCTGAAGGGGGAGGATTGGCCAGTTGAGCCATGTTCCATGCCTAAAATGTGATCTTAATATATGCAACACAATTTATTTTCCTAAAACTTAAAGTGTTCACTTTGTGAAACAAATAAATGATATAGAACTTACCAACATATACATAAGTATAGCAATACATTATAACATTTGCTCCATATCCTCCCTCCTACTACTCTTCTTCCTCTTTCCTTAATTTTTATTTAATGTTTCCAATAGCATACTTTGACTTTTCTTTATTGTTACAAGTTTAATACTTCACTACATAAAGACTTCAGCAACTAGCAAGTAGAAAATCACTGTTACTCATGAGTATAGACAAGGGTTGTAAACAGTAATATGAACTCAAAACGTCTATTTTTCTTGTGTGTTAAATTTTTGTATTCTACATTTACTTTCCATAGATCATGGATAACATTTTTATTTTGAGGATTAGATTTCCTAACTTTCAAGTATACTTTTAATTTAAAAGTAAATTAATATTAGTGCATAAAATTAAGACTACTCTGAAAAGCACAAAGGAGATGCCTGTTATAGGCATTCAAGACATAAAAACAAAGATTTTGTTGTATTTTCATTTGAACTTTTAAAAAGAAACATTTATTTATTTGAAAGCAGAGTCACAAATGGAGAGGAGAAATACAGAGTGTCAGAGTGAGGTATCTTTCATCTACTGGTTAACTTTCCAAATGCTTGGACAGTGCTATGCTGAAATCTGGGGCAGGAACTCCATCTGGCTGTCCTAAATGAGTGGCTGGGTGCTAAGCAATTTAGTCATTTTCCACTGCTTTCTCAGATATTATCATGGGACTTGACTGGAAACAGAATAACCAGGACTTGAACCAGCATTCTGATATGGAATACCAGTGTGATAGTGGCATTTTTTAGTACTGCAACAAATAAGATAGGATTTTAACATTATAATGTTAAGTATTCTTTTAAGTTCTTAAAACCTTGAAATATTGCATTTAATTTTTTTTAAGATTTATTTATTTTTGTTGGAAGGGCAGATCAGATTTACAGAGAGAAGGAGAAACAGAGAGAAATATCTTCCATTCGCTGCTTCACTCCCAAAATGGCCACAAAGGCCAAAGCTGAGCTGCTCTGAAGCTGGAAGCCAGGAGCTTTTTGCTGGTCTCCCACATGGGTGCAGGTTTCCAAAACGTAGGAGCTGCTTTCCTAGCCCATAAGCAGTGAATTGGCTTGGAAGTGGAGCAGCTAGGAAATGAACCAGTGTCCCTATAGGATCCTGCCATTTGCAAGGTGAGGACTTAGGTATTGAGCCTTTATGCCAGGCCCAAATTTAATTCTTAAGTAATAGTGTCTCAGCATAATTAAACATCTGCTTACTTTTTTAAAAGATTTTATTATTATTGGAAAGCCAGATATACAGAGAGGAGGAGAGACAGAGAGGAAGATCTTCCATTCGATGTTTCACTCCCCAAGTGAGCCACAACGGGCCGGTGCGCGCCGATCCAAAGCCAGGAACCAGGAACCTCTTCCAGGTCTCCCATGCAGGTGCAGGGTCTTAAAGCTTTGGGCCGTCCTCGACTGCTTTCCCAGGCCACAAGCAGGGAGCTAGATGGGAAGTGGAGTTGCCGGGATTAGAACCGGCGCCCATATGGGATCCGGGTGCGTTCAAGGCGAGGACTTTAGGCGCTAGGCCACTGCACTGGGCCCAAACATCTGCTTATTAAAAACATGAATTAGCAATCTCAGTCCTTAGATAAAATTAATTTTACCAACATCTTTTGCATTAAAAAGTTATTTTATATCCCTTTAGAGACAATGGTTGTTATATTTTGTTTTCTTTCTTGCCCTTCTGCCCATAAGGGTTATTAATTCACATGATTCTAAGGAATGGCTGTTACTTTATAGTATAATTTGTGTTACCAGTACGTTCCCTCAGAGAGGAGCTGATGGACTCCAAAAATGGAGAAAGGCTGGGAAAAGATGATGGGGATGCTGATTGCTTGGTCTGATGCCATATGCATGTGTTGAAATACTGCACTGTGTTCCACAAAGGTGTGTGAGTTTACATACTAAGTTTATTTATATGTAAGTGAGTATGTAAGTAAATGTCTAAGGCTCAGTATCTGGCACAAGAGGAAAGAGAAAGGAAGGGGTAGAAATGACACCTTTGTATATGTAGCACCCTAATCAAAAGGATTATACAATGTATTGAGAGAAACAGCAGGTTTTATAGGCAGAACACAAACTCCGTATGTTCTTCCAAGCACTGCACTGCATAAACTTCTTATCTGATGATCTCTCATTAGTCCAGTAGCCTTTCACACATGAATAACTTTTTTTTAAAGATTTATTCATTTTATTACAGCCAGATATACACAGAGGAGGAGAGACAGAGAGGAAGATCTTCCATCCGATGATTCACTCTCCAAGTGAGCCGCAATGGCCGGTGCGCGCTGATCTGAAGCCGGGAACCAGGACCCTCTTCTGGGTCTCCCACATGCGGGTGCAGGGTCCCAATGCATTGGGCTGTCCTCGACTGCTTTCCCAGGCCACAACCAGGGAGCTGGATGGGAAGTGGAGCTGTGGGGATAAGAACCGGTGCCCATATGGGATCCCGGGGCTTTCAAGGCGAGGACTTTAGCCGCTAGGCCATGCTGCCAGGCCCCATGTGACTTCTTTACTTAAATTTCTGAAAATAATGTTAACATATTGCAGTGTTAGAAATTTAAGGCTACCTTCTTTTGTTTGGTGTTTTTATTTAAACATAATTAAGAAAATGCAGGAAGTGATTAAATCAACACTGAAATATATATATTTCCAAAGTACTTTTTTTTATTAGACCTTGAATAAAGTTGTTTGAAATATGGTACCTCATGGGCCTGGCACGATGGCTCAGTGGCTAAACTTTGCCTTGTAAGTCTAAGATCCCGTGTGGGTGCTGGTTCTTGTCCTAGCTGATCCACTTGCCCTTCAACTCCATGCTTGTGACCTGGGAAAGCAGTAGAGGATGGGCCAAAGCCTTGGGACCCTGCACCCACATGGGAGACCAAGCAGAAGCTCCTGGCTCCTGGCTTTAGATCAACTCAGCTCAGCAGTTGCAGCCACTTGGGGGGTGATCCTGTGGATGGAAGCTCTTTCGGTTTCTCATTATCTCTGTCGAATCTGCCTTTCCAATAATAAGAAAATAAGTAAAAAAAAAAAAAAGAAACATGGTACTTTAGCATGTCTCTGTGGTTTCTTCATGGTACTTCAGATGTATTTGCATTTATTTCTGCAATACACAAACTACATAAAATGTATACTTTTTAAATTAAAGCATAAAGCAGGATGTATTTATATTCTTATTTGCTTGAGTGATGAGACACAGACAGAGACAAGATGAGATAGAGAAAGTGAGAGAATGAGAGATACCATGCTCTGATTCATTCCTCAAATATCAGCAACAGTGGGGGTGGCTCAGGGACTCAGCGCAGATCCTCAGTGAGTGGGGGAGTAGCAGACCTGCCTGTGCCGTCATGTGCTGTTTTCCAGGATGCTCATGAAGAAGAAAGTGGAACCAGAACCGGAGCCAGTGTTTATGCGGTATAGGCAACTTAACTAGCCTTCTCAGCTTCCAGGCCAAACATCATGCCCTCAATGTTTACCCCCTTTTTTTTTTTTGAGGAAATTAATATTGTTTTATCCACGAATTTTTCCAAAATAAAAAAGAATTAACTATATCAATAATAACTGTTTTAGATATTAAGCTCTCAGGACTAAACTAAGCAAAATCTAGGACTCAAACTCAAAACAGTATTTTCTCCTTGATGTATCTGTTTAACGATGATATATAGATAGATAGATAGATAGATAGATAGATAGATAGATTTCTTTAAGTAAATTAAATTTTTTTCCACTTTGTCCTTTTTGGTAATTGCTTACTAGCCCTCCTCCAACAATATCTGCTCACTTAGGGTAAAATGACAGGAAATAAAGATATGGACGCTAATACAAAGCCAAGTGGGAGCCACTGAGGAAGTATTGTGGCTGTGATGTGGGAAATGATACTGCAGCTGCTTTGTAAGTTTCAGACAAATATGCAATTAACTCTTGTCACTGAAGTCTTTCTCATCCCTAGTGATTAACTGCATGGTTTCCTAGATAGGCTGCTCTCTGGAGAGTGTTAACCACACCTCTGAAAGGAGCATCACCAAAGATCTCTTTATACCATCAAGGGCACTAGCGCCAATAGCAACAATTAGACTTCATTTTACAGCTGGGCTAAACAATGCCTTCATTTCACGGGGTTTCTAGAGATTTACCGGACACTTTACTTACAAGCGTTCTTCTTTGTAGAAACATTTGAGATGCATTTACAAAATTCAATCTGTCTTAAAAAATAAAAAACAAAAGGTAACAGCTTTTCAGTAAATTTGCAGCAGAAAGTCTGCTTTATGTATGAAAAAGCGCAAAGGGTGCTTTCATTTGTAAATGAAGGCATTGATAGGCAGTTTTTTAACTTCAATTAGCTAGAATCATTTTACCATGAGTTACAGCAAGATGCAAAGCAACTGAGGTTTCAGATATTGATTTCTCTTTTTTGCTTTCACTAAAAAAAGAATAACTCAGTTTGAATATTTACACTGTCTTGTAGAGACAGTCTTTGTAACTTTTGTCTTCTGTGAACATCAGCTCTATTGCAGTAAACAGTGAAGAGTCACTTCCAAAAACAAACAGAAAAAAAAGAGTTGGCAAAAGGAGTGTGGGTGCATGTGACAGAGACTTAACACACTATCCTAACCTGTATTCCTACGTGAAAGTAGTGGAAGAAATATTAAGACTAGTAATCGAGTCAGATAAGTTCTTTTAAAACTCTGATTTTCTTTTTCAGACAGTCTCATCTCACCGTAACTTTTAAGCTATCAAGTATTCTTTCAGGAACTGTTGCTTAGATAAGCTTTATTCTTACACTTGTTTGAGTTTTCTTATTTTTCATATTTAATGTATAACAATTTCTCATTTGTTCTCATCGTATTGATTCTCTGAACTTCAAAAAGTTGTAGGGTTTGTACTTTCCTATACATCTACTTAGCTGTAGAGATGCAACCATTTTTTTAACAAGTATTAATTTATTTTCATAATTTAATGTCTATGTGGAATAAATTAATGGTGACTCAGTGATAAGTGTGCTGAATTTCTGGCTGTGCCTTAGTTCTACATTTTCATATGATTGACCTTGATGTCGTTTTCTTTTTCTGTGTGTCATATTTTCAGCTATTGTAAAAGCGACAAAATACTAGCCATGAGTAATTTTTAGTGGTATGCAAACCTAGTAGAATTTTTAATGAATTATGTTGTGAATAATAAAGAATGTTTTCATGTTCCAAATTGACATGTTAACAAATAACTTTATCTGATGTTTGCGTTAGACACGTTGAGAACTTCGGATCCTTTTTCCCCCCATCCTATAGGAGGCCTATAGTATTGACTTGAACAAATTCTATCCGTATAAATATAAGTAAATCAATTAATTATCACCAGAATACAGGTAATACTGCCTAAAACATACATCTAGTTTTCTTTTCTCTGGGAAAGGGGTAAGTCTAATTTCTATAGAAGTGATAGGGATACTAATTATCAATCAGTTTTTTTAAAAAATTGTTTTATTTTGATAATCTTTATATAGTTGATTAAGGCACAAAGGGTCAAGTGCTACAGGAAAGTGGGTAAGACCATTGCTTCCACAATAATATTATTATTTTTTTTTTCTGTATCCAGGATAAGGGAAGAGATAAAGGGAAAAACCCCACCAGCCTCCCACCTATCCCACATCCTTGACTTGGGGCATGCTCATGCAGTTTTGATAGTTCAACAGTTCTGAATTGCTGCCAATCTCATCCCTCCAAGCACGATGAACTCTCTTCAGAATCCACTGGCTGACCACAGTCTCTTCATGGTTGGGGTTCTGAGATCAGCAATTCAGTTGGAGGGATCCCCAGAGAAACTTTGTCTGAGGTGATCCCACACCTGATTCTTGTATGTGTTTGCCAGTACAGGGTCCGGCACAGTCTGTCTCCCCAATCAGCTTATGCACATGCTGGTTGTTGCAATTGCTGGGTCAGTTCTGTTTCCAGTCCTGTCTTCCATGTGAACCAATGGGTGTTGCAGTCCAGCCCCATCCTGCCCACTTCATACTCGGCCCTCACTCAAACCAATGGGAACTGCAGCCTAGTCAGGATGACTCCCTATAACCGCCACCAGGCCTGCCTGCTACCTTGGTTCGCATGCATGCCAATATGTACCACAGACTTGTTCAGTCTCTCCCACATCCCATTTAGCTCTTGTACGTGTCAATGGTCATTGAAGCCTAGTGTAACCTAATCTGCCCTATTATCCAGCCCACACATATACTGGCTGTTGGGTGCCCTTCCCTGCCTCAATCCTAGTTTTCATGCTCTCCAGTGGGAATGGTAACCCACGAGGGAGGAGCCCACTAGTTCCCTCCTAGGCCACTCCCGCTCCTGGATTATGCACTCTCTAGGTGGTTCTACAGCGTAACTTGACAGAATTAACCCCCAGTGCTATCCTCTGCCAGCTGATGCTATGGCAAAGCCCAACCAACCCTCACACACTCTAATTTATGCTTACACCAGTAGGAACAACCAGTCCAGCCTGGCTTTTCCCTGATCACATGAGGCCCACAGGTGTTGTAGCCCTGCCTGGTCTGGTCTGCCCCCATCCCAGCTCATGCTCTCCAGTGGGAGTGGTTGTCCAGCAGGGAAGCCCTCCACATTCCCCCTACTAGTTTTGCCCCCTCCCTCCCTCCCTGGTTCTCATGTGTGCTGGTTGGGTGCTGTGGCCCCAGACTGGTATGGCCCACCTCATCTTTGCATTTGCCAGTGGGTGTTGTAGCCTGGTCCGGCCCACCCCCAATTCCAGCTGATGCTGGTGAGGGTTATAACCCAGTCCAGCCCAGCAGGCATCCAATCCCAGTCGTAATGTGTTGCGACTGAACCTGGCCCGACCCACACTCTGTTCTGGTGCTTGGATTTGCCAGCAGTTGATGTGAACTTGTTCAGCCTGGTCTGCCCCTGACCTATGCCAAATGTATGCCGGTGGGTACCTTTCCCTGGCCTGGTCTGGGCTGCTCCCTGTTGTGGTTCTTGCACTCACCTGCAGGGACTGTGTCCTGCCAGAGGAGTTGCCCAGGCGCCTCCATTAGAACCTCTCCCAATGCCAGATCTCATGCATACTGGTGGGTCCATGGACCAGCGCTACTTAGTTCACCTCCTGTCCTAGCAGTGGCCTTTCCTGACTGGCCTTCAACCCATTCCAGTTCCTACTATTGGGTGTTTCAGCCCAGTCAAGGCTCCTCCATACCCAGACACAGCTCACTTATGGCTCAGTAGGGGCAGAAACCTAGCCTAGTCCATCCTACATCTACCCTGGTCCTCCAGAGCACCAGATGGTGCTGGAGTCTAGCCCAGCCTGGTGCGTCCAGTCCCAGTCCACACTCGTGCCAAGGGAGACTGCAGCCATATCCAGACCAGAATGCAACCCCCACTCTCGCCCCCGCACTCACCAGTGGGAACCCCAACCCAGTTAGGCTGTCTTCTTAGCTCCCCAATCGGGCCTGTTCCCAACCATAGATTGCGTGCAAGCCAGTGGTTGCTCTGACCCATCTTGGCAAGCCCCTCCCCTGTCTTGGCCTTTGCCTTCGATGCTGTGGCCTAGTATCCCTGGCTAATGCAGACCAGTAGGTGTAAGAGCCTAACTCGGCATGACCTGTGTGCCATCCTGATTTCTGTTCTTCCTTGTGAGTTAAGGTTTGCTTGGCCCAGCCCAGTCTGCCCTCTTCCAGTTGCAGGTTGGCCCACCCCACATCCTGTTTTAGGATGCACATTTGGGTGCTGCTGCTTTGACCTGCCCAGACTGTTGTTGGTTGCTTTACCCATAAGTAATGGCAGGTTTCATAGTTACTCGTAGCTCAGCCCATCACCACCCCAACTTTTGAGCTAATCAGTGGGACTTGTATTTCCACAGGGTTGGACCCATACTTCCCCCAGAGAATCTACCCCTAGATCTGGTTCCCTCGCATGTTGGTTAGTGTCTTGACCCTGCCAAGTGTCACCCATCCCCTGTTCAGCCATCCAGTCAGATACTGGTACCTAGCCCTGCCAGACAGACCCCCAGCCATAGCTTTGGTGCGGAATGGTGTGTGGCAGTCAGTGATGCTGTGCACTAGCAGCCCATCTCAGGATTCCCATGTGGCTTAATAAATCAGTCTGTCCCAAATAGAACATATGGACTCTCCCCTCCAAATCCCTAGATCTCAGTCCCCATGCTTGCAAGCATATTTGGTGACCCCATCGCTATGAATCACACAGAATTAATGCCTCACGTACACTCACACTAGCCTTATCCCTGGATGTCCCTAGGCAGCAATTACATACCCTAAAAACCCTAGAGCGCACCTCCAGGTGGCCAGCATGCAGAGCCTGACGCCCAAAGCCTAGGACTTGCTCACTGTGTGGCGATGGTGACCATGGGCTGAGTCCTGGGCACTGGGTCCGACCTGGCCTGGGTACTTTCCGCAATCGGGTTGCCACCACTGCAGAGAGCTGCTGTCACTCGAGCCGCCAAGGTCGAAATTATCAATCATTTTTTATCAAAGTTTTAAGAGGTTCAACAGAAAAGAACTGATGCTGGCATAGGCACAAATAAAAATAAAAGACATAACTGAACAAAATTCAACTGATGTATTTTTCTCAAAATGTATGTATAATCATTTAGCAATGACCCAACTGGAAATGTTAATGTCTTGGAACGTGTGGCTTTTATATACGGTCACACATATGGAAAAATACATTGACACACAAATTCAGGGCTTACGTATTTTATATATGAGTGGTACTTTAATAGGGAAAAATAAAGTTTTAAAAGAAATTCAACCAGCACTGCAACATGGAAGAAGATATGCTCAACAAACAACTTTAACTGTGCAAGGGATGGTTTTATTAGTTACATAAGAAATGGCAAACAATTAGAGATTTAGCAAAGCCCATTATTAAATCAATTAATTTTCATATATCTATAGAATGAAATGCTATGCAACCTTAAATTTTTATATTTTTACAGGGGACTATAATGACACTTAGCTATTTTCACAGTACATGAACAGTTAAAGAAAATTACAAAATTATGCATTCATTAAAATCCTACTTTGGGGACTAAATTTACAGATATAGTAGGAAAAAGCAAATTCGTTTCTCAGGTGTAAAAGCAGTAAATTAGAGACTACTTGGCTGAGACTTCTTGAGTCCCTTGGGTTTGATGAAACAAAACAAACCCTAACAGGAGCAGAGAAATGAAATTTAACCTATACTAGTCAGAGTCTGTCAAGGAACCTTTAACAAAGGACTTTCCAATGAATAGTTTCCAGGTAAGATCAACTAGCTAGCTAAAGTAAACCAATTGATTTGTTTATTTTGCTCCTATTGTTTGGCCTTTAAAAGTCCTGTCCTCCTACAACTAAAACAGTTTTCTCCTAATTTTTTCTACTTTTAAATGTTAGTCAATTGGTAAATCCTCTAAAGCTCAAATCAACTGTTAAATTTATGTTGTTTAAAGCTTTAGATATACACATGCATTTAGTAGTGGCAATAGCTGATAATTGCAAGTAATTTTCTTCTTTGAGTTTTTGTATATTCTCTCAAAATGCTATGTTATTGCAGAAAACCACAAAATAGTATCTAAAAATATATGTTAGGGGGCATCATTATTTCCTATTCCTTTCAGTGAAAGAAGTGAGTTTCTTATTGAAATTCCCCCTTGAAGTAATTTGCTCCTCCTCAAAATAGGAAAAGGAACTGATGTATTTTGCAATTAATTAAAGCCCATTGGGTTCTAGTCCACATGGCAGTAAGATTACGTTAATCCAAATAGGGGATCAAATTACTTCCTTTCTTGGGCTACCTACATCATTAGCAAGGAAGAAACAGGCCTGCCTTTTGCTCCTTTCATCCCTTGTGGTCAGTTCATTTCCAGCGTATCTGGATGACTGCCATTCTCCAGCTGGCCCAAACACAAACAAAAAATACTTTCTGATGAGACAGGAAACTGATTTCAAAGTAAATATGAAAAAAAAAAAAGGTGGAGTTTTACAAAGTAGAGTTAAGATGTTAGGTCATTTGTGAGAATAAATTCTAATTCACAATATTAGAAAAATAAAGGTTTATATTGTTTTCAATGTCTATATTTCTCCACGTATGCAAGAATAATTTAGGTATGAAAAAATAAGCTGTTTAGCATATCTAGATATCTCAGCCAGAAGCCTGTGAAACTGGCTGACCATGGTTTTACTGATGTTTGAAAACTGTGGTGTTTTTAGCTTGGAGGAGATTAATATGCACAGAAGGAACAGGTTAGAAAAAAAGATCTCCTGAAAGTGGATACTGCATTGCTTTGAGATAGGCACCCTCCTCCAGATGTGTCTGGACACTTAAACGCTTTTTCTCTATGTGTCTTGGGAGTAAACTTTTGTGTGCAGTAGAAGTTCAGAGTTTAGAAGCAGGTGAGAAATTCCAGGTGGGAACTAATTTACATCAGGCATTTCCCACCCCACACTCCTCTGTTCATCCTGGGAATGTCCCTTTGTAATGCTGCTTCTCCTTCAAAGGAAATCAGAGTCCGTGGAGTTCCTTTATGCAGCTGGGAATGACTGATCCTTGTGTTTGGTGCCTGAGGCTCAGAAGTTGAGGCTTACCTGATGTGTGTTTCTTGAGCTTATGAATGCTTAATAGCACTGGTGTATGACTTTTTCTGGCCTGATAGAGGAGCCACTACTGCTGCAGGAAAGATGGACTCATAAGACAACATCCATGAAATGTGATGAGCAAAAATATACCTCTTAAAAGTATTACAGAACACATCCAAGCTAGAAGTAGTGTAAGAGGTCAAAGAAATCAAAATGGAACTAATAAATATATCAAAAGAAATAAAGGCATTATAAATGTGAAAAAAAGAATTGAGAAATACGAGGGGAAAAAAGAAACAAGGAAAAATAATGGGAGTTTAAATAAGTTGTACAATGTAAATAGCATAGAGAATGGAAGAATGAATTACGGCACAAAAACCATTTAGTAAATATCCTAGAAGGACAAATAAGAAGATTTTTTAAAAAATATAGAACATATGTTAGAAAATTTAATATGTAAAATTGAGCTAGGAATGTTAATTTCTAAGTCTGAACTCTGAAAGAGAGGAAAGTGAAATTTAGTAAGAAAGAATGTAAAGAAGAAATTTAGATTTTTTTCCTAGAATTACAATGACCAATCTAGTGCCAAAGGGGGAAAATAAGGGCTAGAAGGAAATATAATTTAGTCATATTATGCTTTTTTAATTTTTTATTAATTATTTTGCATTATGTGACGGTAGTCATATTATATTAAAATAATCAGATTAAATTATTAGTAGGTTAACATGTTTTTGAAAGCAGTTCTTGGTGCAAGATAGCCATGGATTTGTTTCCAAAGTTTTCAAGGAAAATAGTATATGACCTAGAATATCACCTTCTACCTTTCCTTTATTATTACTTTTATATAATTTAATTAAAATTATTTGTAAGCATTCAAAGCTTCACAAATTTGACAAGACTCATATTAAAAACTATTTATAATTAAGAAATTTACATATGAGAAAACACATCTAGGTGTTTAAAATTTTGAGATGGCAGTAATAGTTCCCAATATTAACATACTCAACATAAAATATGAAATAAATTCACCAGGTAAAAGATAAAGGATGAGGGTTTGGATTTTAGGAATTCCCAACAAGATATGGGTTCTTGTCTTTAAGAAGATGCTTAAAGCATATGGCCGGCAGCGTGGCCTAGCGACTAAAGTCCTCGCCTTGAACGCAGTGGGATCCCTGGCAGCTCCACTTCCCATCCAGCTCCCCGCTTGTGGCCTGGGAGGACGGCCCAAAGCTTTGGGACCCTGTACCCGTGTGGGAGACATGAAAGAGGTTCCTGGTTCCTGTCTTCGGATTGGCAAAGCTCCGGCCATTGCGGTCACTTGGGGAATGAATCATTGGATGGAAGATCTTCCTCTCTGTTTCTCCTCCTCTCTGTGTATCTGACTTTGTAATAAAAATAAATAAATCTTAATAAAAGAGAGAGAGAAGATGCTTAAAGCATAAAGATACTAAAAAGGCAACCGTGAAAAAGATGAAAAGACATCTTCAGCAAATACCAACCAAAAGTATTATTGACAGCCACTGAAGCCAAATGAATGAACAAGACAGAAACAAGCATAAATTATGAGAGATTAGTAGGCTCATTGGCTCATTACTTAATGATAATGTTAAGCTTATGAACCAAAAACAATAGCAGTTTTAAAGTTTATACGTCTAAAATGTCCTAAACTTACATGAGGCAAAATTTGATAGAATTAGAGGTAAAAATTCCTAAATGAGCGTTTTGAAACATTTTTTTCATAATTGCTGACAGATAAAACAAAAATCAAAGAAAATGTAGAAGTTAACAAGAGTGAAGAATTGGATCTTTAGAGTTTTTTAGCTAATAACTACTAAATGTATTTTTCTTCAGAATTTCCCTACAGATTCATGAAAATTTATCAAAGGCTGTTAAATTTCAGTGAGTAGATTGTCATGATACAGACAAAAAAGTGACTAGCAATGAACTTAGGTTATCAGCCGTTCCCTGCAACCCTATGCGCTCCATTCACACACCTCACCCACTCCTCTTTTGTATAGTGAAAAACTGCAGCTTTGCAAAATCAATGTCAGTAATAACCAACATGGCTTTTAGCCACATCCCTGCAGTCTAATGGCAATTGTAGTATCATTGTAATAAAGATACTATGGCTGTCACTCTATCCTCAACATGTACCTGGTGTTGTGACCCTTATTAGGGAGTTTCCAAATGAAGGAAAAGTAATAAGATAGTACTCAGATGCTGCTCCAAAATTCAATTAAAACTCACTGGTAAAACCACTCCCTTTGCCTCAAGATCACAGAAAGGGTTGACACTGAACATCATTGTGGGTAGCTCATTGTTAATGTGTCTGCTGTCGTCTAGTATGTTCTATCACTTGTATGCAAATAAATCTTCCTCTGCTTTTACTTATGACTTATCCTCAAAATCTTTGTGCCAGAGACAAAAGGCCAGATGACTCATTCAGTATCATCTTGATGGAGCAACCTCAGGACAGTTCCATAAACGTAGTATGTGATTTTAGAAGTACAAGTAGGTAGTGAACAGAACAGCTAACATTTTTTATATCTTAGAACCCAAGGAGAATGCAATACAGTGGTGACATTGGAGTCAACCGCCTTTGGTTTTCTTTGGTTGTTGTTTTACTGTTACAGTTTTTAAAAAATATTTAGCATTTTTGGTTATTTTATCATTTGTGTATTGATGGCCTGGTACTTTATTGTCATTAACCTGCTCAAAGTAACATTCTTAAACCTCATATTGATTTTTATCTTTTGGATGCTGTAATAAGCTTTTATGAGTTTATATTTTCTGAAACTCTAGTTTAGCTTTTCTATGACTCTCAACAACACAACTAAAGAATGTAATCAAACAAGACAATTATGTTAGTTGCTACTTAATTGTATCAAGTGGAAATATAAATGTGTCATTAGTGGGTATTTGTTAAAAATCAATAGTGGAGAAATTGGAAAGGTTACAAAACCATAGATTAGAATATATAATTAAAACTGGGTAGTCTTAAATACTTCAGAGAATAACAAATGGAGACAAAAAGTTGTGAGCACAATATATGATTTCCATGGTAAATGATAACAAATATTCTGTGGTTTAATTAACAAAATAGTTTTGGTTTTTTTTAAACAAAACAAAACAGACTTGTTAAATGGAACTGAAGATGAGAGCTTTACACAGCTGTGCCTCACTGGAATTACTCAGTTACTCTACTTATCCTTTGTTCTTAAGTTTTTACTTGTCCATTGCCAGCTGGAAGGGAAGTAGGTCTACAGAAAGTAATCTTAGAAGTAAATGAGAATTCATCGAGGAAGACAGCTTTTGGGGCTGGTAATTTGCTTGATTGGTTGCATATAGCATATGTGTTCATGTTATCCTTAGAGTTCTCTTGTGTGCACTTTAAGATCATGTGTCTTTGCTTCCATATGTTTCTTATCCTTAGTCTTTCTTTCCCTTGGAAGGAAAAAGTTTGCCTGTAACAACTAAAGTTATATTTTTAGTTCATTTATATTATTTGCTCAAACTTTTTTTTCTTCCAAAAGAGATGGAAAGTAACCAAAATATATCCCTGCCTCAGGCAAATGTCATCCTCACTTCTCTCCATTAAAAATCGTAGTTCACTTTTTAAGAGTATGTGCCGGAGACCAGGAAAAAAGATGAAGCCAAGAGCATCACTTATAATAACCTATTTTCACCCAATCTAAGATGTTAATCAAATTATGTTATTTTTGTAGATAATATAAAAAACATCCTCTCCCACAGACACCCTCAAACTGTGAACAACACTTGTATTTACAATGAAGCATTTTTTGAACAAAAATCTTCACTTTTGCAGTAAAACTTTCTCAGGGAATTCAGGACATCCATATTCACTAAACATTATGATTAAATTTAATGCTATTTTGATGTGTATTATTCCATGATACAGTTCCATAGGCTGCAGGATTTCCCTTCCTCCCTGCCCTTATACCCACCCCTCCCTCATTGAATTCCCACATATTATTACAATAGTGTAGTGCTTCACAATTAGTCATAAGTCAATCATTATGCTATTTAAGTGTATCCTGACACTGCAGGCATGAATGTTGGTAATGAGTTCAACATCCTGTTGTCAAGATGCATTCAACAGTTTCATTGGGAGTCCATCTTTGATTTGGAAGTAGAGAGACACACCACATTGTATCTTCACATGTGTATGTGATAGTCTACTATGTAGTTACTATACATCTTCGTAAATGAAAAGACATAAAACAACATCAACATCAAAGAAGAAAATAGAAAATTTACAGTAACATGAAGTTAAATAACTTTGACAATCACAACCCACAGAAATTAACTGGAAACGAATCATCATCTATATGAAAAGTCTATACTGCAAAACTTCTTAGGGAATCACTTGACAACTTTCAGGTAAGTAAAATTTTCTAAGAACGGATTCCAAAACATTCTTTTAAAGTAATAGATTGTAGCACATTAGAAGTAACATATTCATCAGAAGATATAATTGAGAAAAAAGGAAAGTGAGTTATGGAAAGCAAAGAATATAAACGACTCATATCTAGAATATGTTTAATACCCTAAGAACTCAGAATGATAGCCACAATAAGGTAGACAAAAATTTTGAACTACCTTTCCCCGAAAGAAATGCACAAAAGGTTTGAAAAACACAAGAAAGATGGTCAAATGTACAGTTCATAAGAAAAAAATAATTGGGCCCAGCACAGTAGCTTAGTGGCTAAAGCCCTCACTTTGCATGTGCCAGAATCCCATGTGGGCGCCAGTTTGTGTCCCAGCTGCCCCACTTCCCTTCCAGCACCCTGCTTGTGGCCTGGGAAAAACAGTGGAGGATGGCCCAAAGAACCTGACCCCGAGGAAGCTCCTGGTTCCTGGTTTCAGATCAATTCAGCTTTGGCCCTTGCGGCCACTTGGAGAATGAACCAGCAGATGGAAGATCTTTCTCTCTGTGTCTCCTTCTCTTTGTGTATCTGCCTTTCCAATGGAAATAAATAAATCTTTTAAAATAAAAAATAATTCTTTAACATTATAGATGGTCCATACAAAATGTTGGCGAGGATATAGAATTTCTTATATACTGCTGGAGCTAATTTTACAAGTTAAAATCACATTAGAAAAGATAGTATTTCTTTAAAAATTTTAACACATACCTCCCATATGATCTATCCTTTCCACACTTAGGTAGTCGCCTATGATAAATAAAATTTTATGTGTAACCAAAGGTTCATATGTGGTATCAGAATAGTTTGATTTTTAATATTCAAAATTGAGATAACTCAAAACAATAAAGGGATAAACATATTTTGATGATATTCATTTCAAAACAGTATTCAGCAATAAAGATGAGTGACTTCTAACAGCCACACCAACATAGATAACGTTTTAAAAACCACTATTTTGAGTGAAATAAAGCAAAAAAGAGTACTATAGAATTTTATAGCATAAAATTCTAAGAAATCCAGAAATATCTTCTGTGGTATGTGGAAGATGCCTGCGTTTGGGTTTTGAGAGAACCACTACTTCAAAATGAGGACTAAGAAAATTCCCTAAACAGTAATGGCTTAAAGAGTGTTTATAATAAGTCAAATAGTGTAACTTAAATATGTAAATTTTATTGTATTTTACATTTTAAATGAAATCATAAAATTTCTATCAGCTTTCATTTGAATACTGTTACATCCCATATCACTTTTCAAAATGAATATGTGAATATTTGATAAAATTTTTCAGTACTTACTAATTGGTACTTGTTGCAAACATTTAGTTGTACTTAGACACAGGCAGATTTAAATTGCTTATGATTTGAGAGCAAGGTAATTTTCAATCATTTTATATCTTGGCATACTGTAAATCAGTAGTTCTCAGTGAAAAATAGATGATGATTTATACTTTTCCCAATCTGGAAACATCTTGCAACATCTAGAGACACTTTTGTTTACCATGCCTGGGAATGTGACACCAGTGTGTAAAGACCAGTGATGTTGCTATCCTATGTTGCATAGCATAATCCCCCTTCCTGCAAAATCTCATCTAACCCAAATGCCAATAGTGCCGAAAATGAGAATTATTTGTGTGGATCATTACAGGATTTAATTATTGCAGAGTATAATAAACAAATACATAGAAATAAATTCTATAGGCATAATTTATTTAGAGACATGAAAATACAAATAGATTGCTTTTATTAGTACTAGAATAAAATCAAAGTTTGTAATTTAAGCTACTTTTGGATGCACATGCAGTAAGTGTAATGCAGCATAATGGCATCTTTTTAAAATACAAAAGACTTATTCATTCCAAATAATAGACTGAGGGCAACACTTAAATTATAACTCCTGAAGTTGTATTTATAGGAACATATATGAATCTGATTACATTTGCAATAATTTAAGGTAGTGAAAATATCCTAGTATTAAAAGAGTAGAAAATGTAGTGTTAAATACTTCTCACTGTTGTAACTCTTCTCCCAATGTATATTTGGGAATATACGTTAGGAAAATCATAGCATGATACCTAGAATAACAGTTTGCAATACATTGCAAAATAGTGTGACATTTTCTATAACATACATAATAAAAACAAGGTTATTAGCATGGAAAGTAGCATTTCACCACATTGTTTCAGTTAACTGTTTTATGGGGTTAACAAATTCAGTTTAACTGGCTAAACTTGGACATATTTCACATAGTAAATTTTAAAAATTACTCCTAAGATAATCTGAACCTCCAGAAATGTTCTCTATTTTATTCTTTAACTTTTAAAGTATAAAGTATTTGCCTTTCATTATTTTGTTATCAATCTGGAATAATCATTTAGGGGAATGCCATGCCTTTCACTCTGTTGATGTATTTTAAATCTGCTTCAAAGTTTAGACGTAAACATAGCAGCACAAGGCTAATGTAAGATTAGATATGGGTATCTTTCTGAATGTTGTTTTAGTGTGCCCAGTGGGAAAAGAGAAACTCCTCAATTTAATCCTGTTAATTAGCTTTTGGCAAGCATAACCACAAACAGTTTAAAAATCCTGTATCACTCTTGTGTAGGAAGGTTTAATAAAACATGCTGATAGCCATAGCTTCCTCTTACTGTTTTAACTTTACTTACTCATCTAAGACATTATTGATGTGGCTTCCGTTCTGCAAAGTGGGGCATGGAAGGAAGAAATGACATTTTGGTTTAACCTAAAATGTTTTAAAAGGCTGAAAATACGTGAGTTTTAAAGCACCTCAAATATATACTGTCAACATACTGTGAAACAAATTCTGTTAATAAAATAACCAATGCTAACACCAAACGATGGCACTATGATGTCTTGTGTAGCTCTTATAGCTATAAGGAAAGAAAGTTGGTTCACCAGCTAACCTAGTCAAGCGTGGCATAAATGAACCTGATTCCCTATAATCAACCACAGAGAGCATTGTAGCTCCCTCAGTGTGCTTAATCTAAAGCAATAACAGATGGAAAACACCACAGTGAAAAAAAAACACATAAAATCTAAAGTATATTGTATTGTGAAAATAGCAGCAGGGAATCCAGTGTCTGCAAACATCGACTATGTTTCATGATTATTTTTTAGGTAGCAAAGGAAAACTGTCTTACTGAAGGGATTTGGGAGAATCTCTTTTAAAGATAGAATGCATATACATGTTATACTTGAAGTCACTAGGCTGTGATAATAAAACCACCAGGGCTGTGATAATAGCATTGGTTTTCTTAGAAAAATGGGACACACACTGATGTGTTAGGATGGAAAATTTTATCACAGTTTGCTTTATTTGTGTCTTTGTATCACTGAAGTATACTGAAAAATAATCCTGCACATGAATTTTTGTAATCAGCTGTATCTCTGACACTTCAACCTTCCATAGATCTTATTTGATTATTTTCTGTTTTATTGACTGTTTTGCAGTTTATTTTGGTCTCTTACTCATTCTTCTGTTTACTGTGGGTTTATCATACTCTACACATTGTGATAAGCACTTGAAAATATTTTTTGTATAATTCCTCAATAATTATTTGTAAAGTACATTTATACTTTGCTGAATTGAGAAAAGGACTCTTAAAAGTTAAAATATGACCTAATCCTTCAAGTATAAATGACAGATTTAATGTTTAGGTTTGCCTATCTCCAGGGCCTAAACTATGTCCTTTCCATCATTTTCTATGTCATTAACCCCTAAAACACTGCTTGCTTTTCACATCTTTGTTTTGCCTGAATGTAATTTGTATCCCCCAGAGAGTTTACACATCTACGTGTAGGTTCCTGTGCTGGATTTCATCCTTGACTCACCCAAATTTCTTTTGTGTCAAAGAAACTTAAATAAGCAAACACATAATTCAGTTCAACTCTGTCTGTATGATTAAGCATGGTTACGTAATGAGCACTATTTTAATTGTAAGTGTAATTTTTACATTAATTTAATTATTCGAATTATCATCATTTTTAATGAATATATTATCATGTCAACAGGAATCTGAATATTATAAATTCTTGATAGTGGCATCACAGAGGATGTCAATATTGAAATTAATGTAGATATTAGAAGAAAGGTATAGTAAATCTTTCGTGGCTCAACATGTTGAAAATTAAATTCAGAGGTGACATGGATTCTGGGATCTGAAACTGTCACTGTAACTGTTGATGAGTATGCTAGAGGATGGAAAACTCAAAAACAAAAGGGGCAACATGTTTGACTCAACAAAAATTTCCAAAATGGAAAAATGCTGCAGTATTTATTCTTTTTCTCGCCAGAAGTTCATCATCTAATGTGAACTGTAATTGGATGAAAACAGCGATACTATATAAATGATCTTTATAATCTTAAAGATACCTGTCATAATTTTATATTTTACATGGAATGAATGTATTACCAGGGCAATATACTAGCTGTCATTGACCTTTTCTTGCCTTTTCCTTACTCAGTTTCACAAGGTGGCCACTACCCTAAATTTATGCATGTATTTAGATAGAATAAGCTTTTTTTAGGAAGGAATCCTAGCTATGCAAGGCATTAGTAACTCTTCTTTGGAGTTTTATCTCTGAACTTTATTAATGGTTAAAATGTTAAGATTTAGATAACCCAGAGACCTGTGTTGTTACCAGGAAGTGCAGTCTTACCACATTGTCTGCAAATGCCTGATAACTCAGTATTTGAATTATGCAATCAGTTAATAATAGTTTATAGGCAAATTCTATTATTGACTTTTGTGTCACAAAATATTTTAATGTTTAAAAGATGGCTGCATGTAAAAATCATCGTTAAATAATGTGACAGCTAAATAATTTGCAAGCAATTAGAGAAGAGTAATTGGGATAGGACTACTGACAAAACAGGGTGGCAAGTTGTCTGCGGAATTTCAGAAGTTATAGGGAAAAAATGTTTTTAATCTCTCTTATTGTCTTGTTTGTTTCCTGGAGTATTATACTGCAAGTGATAGGTAGAAGTCATGATTTCCCCCTGCCAATAATTCATACCCAAGTGTTCCCTGTACCACAAAGTCACAGGGAGCTTTACTAAAGTGAAGAAAATACAGAGAATAACTCAGACTCGCAAGTTTAGGCCATGTGACATCCACTAGCTGAACCAGCATGTAGCCCATGATCTCACCCCATATATTATAGTGCTTCAGATGAGCATAAATAATAAGAGGGAGCTGTTATCCACTTACATGCCATGTGAAGGGTACAATTTGAGATTCTCAAAGGAGTCAAAATATCTATATATTTTTTTGCATAAATAAAAATCTGCAGCAGAGAATCCACATGCATTGTTCTGTTTTTGAATAACTTAGCCCAATTAGTAACATTGCAGAATTCAGAACCCAGGCAATTTCTGAGTTTTAGTCCCATTTGGAAGAAAATGAGAGTGGATCTTTTAAATTCCCTTCTATCCTATAGTTTGTATTTTTACAATTGGTACTTAAAAGGTGCTTAAAACTCCAGGTTTCTTCTCATACAAGACTATGAAAGTAGAAGGTGAATGCTCAAGTAATTGGATTTCTGCCACCAAGATACACCCTGATTGAGTTAACTCCCATTTTTGGTTCACCACTGTTCCAGCTGTTTGGGCATTGTCTCTGTGTCTGTTTCCCTCTTCCTCCATTCTCCCCTCCTTTCCTCCATTTTTCCCTCCCTGCATCTACCCATTCATTCCTTCTCTCCACAAAGAAATAAATTTAATCATTTTAAATGTGGAAAATATCTTATTTAGTCCGTATTTTGGCAAGCAAGTAGGGAATACTAGGATCATGGCCTGGATGATGGTAGGAACACAGAAATTTTTAAATTGTTTTTTCTAAACTAGTAGAACAATTGCTTTCACATGTTTTTTCGGAGTTCTGAATATAAAAGTCATCAGAATCCCCATAACTCAATAATTCCAAGGGAGCCATAACCTGAGAATGAGAAAGGCCCAGAAATAACCCTATTTCCCCACAACATCAAGGAAAATACGTGCATTGTCATATTTCTCTTGAGGAAAAGAGAAAAACTATTCCCTTGTCAACAGGTAAGAATAACACTGTCTCCATGGAGGAGTATGCCTGAATTCATGCTGCTTGAGTGACAGGTATAAAATAAGCTGTAAATTTCACCTAATGGTTCTGGACCCAATAAGAATCAATACAAATTTGTTCTAAGAAGAAAGTACACCTAGATGCAGAATATTCCATATATAACTTTCAAGGCAAATTTAGCATCGCATAGTAAAATAAAATCATGGAAATGTATAAAGAAGACACCATAAATAACACAAGAAGAAATCACAAACAGAAAACCCTAGCTTTGAAAGTAATCATTAATAGAAAGTGTAAGTATTTCATAAAAGTGAAGAAACTAAACATACTAAGCTAAAATAAACAGAGTTGCAGGTGTTTGGCCTAGCAGCTAGGATGGCCATATCCCATATAAGAGTTCCTTTGCTCCGTTCCTGGAGCTTCAACCTTATGACACAGATCTTGGGATGCTGGCACCCATATTGCAGTGTTAGTTCCAAATCCTCTGCTTCCAATCCAACTCCTTTTAAATCAGCCTGGGAAAGCAGCATATGATGGAGCATATGATGATGCTTGAGACCAGGGACCAGGATGGAGACCTCTGGCTTTGGCCTGGCAGGTAGAAGATCTCGCTTTAACTTTCTGACTCCGTGTGTCTTTTTCTGTCACTCTGTTTTTCAAAGAAATAATATTGTTTCTAAGTCATAGTGAAAGAGTGATTATTTAAATAATCCCCCAACTCACTTTGCTCTGATTCTTTGTTTTGCTCATTGACTCTCTCGTTCAAATGAGAAATTTCCAAATGTTTTATTTGCAGAAGAAAATATAGCAGCTTTGTACAAGGGAATAAATCTGTTTATTTAGGGTGTGATTTTATTCTTGTGCTTCTACAACCTTTTAAAATAGATCTTTTCTGTAGAAGGACACTCATCGTAAGTCCTTATAAGTAAGGCCTGTAAGCATTAAAGGACAAGAATGAGAAGATAAAGTTCACAAATTAATGTTTTAACTGATGGCCTTTAGTTCTTTCCTGTGAACCAGCCACTGATGCTATTGATTTAGATGTCTTGATGGAGATAGTATTTTTATTTTGAATGGTGGTGACTTCCGCATGTATTCAGATGGATTATATATAGAGAGAAATTTTCCTATCAAAATTCAAGCACTCATTTTCTGGTGGCTGTTAGAGGTAATTAAAAATATTTTTTTTGGTGTGTATAATAGTTTTCAGAAAAAAGTAACTGTAGAAGTCTTAAATGACAGGACTTTTATTACTTTAGGAAGATCAACTTTTAAAAAGTATTTGTCTTCTTATTAGGCAATCTTAAAATTTTCCAACTGTGTCTTCTTTGTATAAACAAATGAGGAATACAGTTTGACAACCATAATGGAGTTTTGTTAAGACATGTAAAACTTGGATGACAATGCTTGCCATTACTTATTATATCTTTAATGTACTATGGTCCACAGTTGATTAATGTGGTGGCAGTCAGGATAGGCCTAAGATAAAGCACTGGAGATGAAGACAATGAAGTTAAAATTTTCAAGAGCTTATTAAATGATGGATTCCACATCCAGGACCAGGAATTTGCAATGCAAAATTAATAGCTGATTTGAGTGACTGTTTTTAGTAAAAAGATTAAATTAAAAATATTTATTTTTTTGGTAAAATGCTTCAGAATGTTGTTTTTATGTAATCTTGTGGTATGAGAATTTGACTGGAAAGATAATAAAATGTTAGGGATGTTGACAGATGAGAAATTTGAATTTTTATATAATTACTATTGAAAATTGAATAGGAAATGAGAACACAGCACTAGGAAACTAAAAAATAAATTCATATGGAATACATGAATTATTTAATGAGGAATGATTTTATCAAATAATATAATAATAATTTAAAAAAATCAGATTAACAGTAAGAAGGGATGAGTAACTAGAGAAATCAGCAGTTTAGAAAGCAGGACAGCTAAACCATTGCCTCAGCCTTTTCTATCATTGCTTAATGCAATTAGAATTGACTTAAGCAAACTTCAGAAGAGCAAAAGTGTTAGAAATATACACAGAAACTCATCATGGACGCAGTACTACAAGGAATGTTAGACAGTTGTTACTTCTGTAAACTCTTTCACATATAGTAGATTAAATCTGGAGAGAGGACATTACTAATTAAACTGGTTGGTGACAGAGCCTAGTCTAACTCTTACGATCTCTCTAATAAGTAACGTATAATGCAGGAGACACCCACAGCCAGGATCAGCTGGGAACATGCTGGACATAAGGATCAGCTCCCCTCTCCCTCCGCTACGCAGACTGATTCTGCACTTTAGCTGAATCTCATGATGGTTTTAGGAACATTAAACAGTGGAGCATCTTTCTCTGTGTCACACATTGTTCTTTCGTTGTTTTCCACAGCTGTCTTGCTGCCTGAGGATGTAATGTCCCCAAGGGCAGAAATTTTTCTTCTGTTTGTCTATCTCCTAGCAAGAAGTTACAACAGGAGCAGAACAACATCTTTTATTCCTGTCTTGATTATTTTTAGTGTGCAACAGAACAGTCACTGAAAATAAATAAGTAAGGAAGTAAGTAAGTAAATAAATAAATAAAATAAGGTCCTAGACAAATATTTGTGTTGTGATCAAGGTTACTTTCTTAAATTATTAAAGAGAAGAATCAATATATACTGCAACCCTGGAAAATAAAACCCTTTGCAAGAAAGGGGGCCACTACTGAACTTACCTATAAAATCATGATAAATAGTAATGGGCAGAAAAGTTACCTTGAGAAAGTCAAATATCTCTGGAAACAGGCAATTCATAAATAAATCAATTAAACAATGCCAAAAGCTAAACCCAAAATTTACACTCATTAAAATTTTAATGGATAAGTGTATCAAACATGTTTTAGTAAATGTGAAAAATTTGCCAAAATTTAGAGAAATTAAAATGACTAAATACTTCTTTAACCTTTGTTTTTCCAACATTCTATCTCTTCTGAAAATCCAAATTATTTACATTTTCCTTAATAGTACAACACATGTGATTGTTTCCTCTCATTTAAGTGTTTTAATTTCATATTGATGGTTTAATAGGTCGAGCAAATTTTCCAATGCCAAGCTCCATGAAGAAAACATGGTTGTAGGATCAAGGTTCTATAGTGACATTTAATGAGAATATTCTAATATTAGGAATCAAGCATATGATAACATATTACAGCATTTCCAAGAGCCTACAGCAAAAGCTGATATTGAAAATGTGCAGGATCTGGCATTTTTCACAGGGATTAATGCTACTGCAGAGACTGCTTGCATCCGCGTACTGTATTGTCTGGGTTTGAGTCCTGACTCTGCTTCCAATTCCAGCTGCCTGCTACCATGAACCTTGGGAAGCAGCAGAGATTGTTGTAATAGTTGATAGTTGATTGTCTTTGCCTTCTGTGTGGGTGATATGGCCTGAATCAAGCTCCTGGTTTCCAGCTTTGGCCTGGCCTGGCTTGGGCTATTGTGAGCATTTAAGAAGTAAACCAGCAAAGCTGTAAGATGATGGTTGCCCCCATCTAGATTTTAATGTCTGCCCCAGAGCACTATGCATCCCAGGAAGAGAACTACAGTGGGGTTCAGATCACCACAAAGAATTGTTGTGGGACTAAAGCTGACAAAAGCCATGGGGATGGGGCTGCCTTCCATGTGTGCCCCAAAGGTAGAACAGTAAGAACACTGAAGTTAAAGATTTAATGTTTCCTATTAATTCGAATGTATCACTCTTCTCCCTTTAGTTTGCCTTTTGCAATGAGAATTATTATCCTACATGTGTCCCACAAGTACATTTATTATGGTTAGTTTCACAGGATCAAAGCTGGAGAAGTTTTTAATTCAGAATGAACTGGATCTTGAGCCTCTCCATATCTATCTAGATGCTTTCTGAATTGAGTCTCTGGGTTGTAAATGATGAGTTAGTGCATGAACAAAATTTTTCATGCTATTCAGGTGGAATTATTGTGCTTAGCATGTGAAGACTTGAAATTTGGGGACTAAGGAAGAATTCATGAACAGATGGGGGTCTTTGAGAATCTATTAAGTAGGTCATGAAAGCAAAGTCTTCCTTTTTGATATTAGTACTCTTGTGAAAAGGGAGTCCAGACATGCTTTTCTGCATGACAGAGTTGTTTTCATCCAAAGAGAGAGTATTTCCCACCAGGTTAAAAATAGAATAATTTAGCTCTAAATATATTTCTATAATAAAGGCCCATCTTGTGCTTGCTATAAATACTTGTACTGAGTAGCAATCAAAAAATACCCTGTCTTACAGAAATTAAAAATAATTTTACCTAAATAAGATGCATGTCATATATCCTTTGGTACTATATAGGTTAAGTAACTTTATTGAGTATCAGAGAAGAAAACAATGCAGAATGGAAAACTTAGACTGCAAATGAGCAAACAAAGAGTAGTTGAAGTGAAGTATAGGATTTTGTAGATGGAGGTTTAGGATCATGGACAAAGAAAAAAGGGATTAAGTTGTCATTCCTGATTATGGGACAGGTCTCAGACTTACGGTTTCAAAATACGGTGGCAGGCTAGAAAGCATAAGAACTTCATTTCAAAAACATGTAAGTAGCTCACAGGTATATTCTGATAATTTTGTCATTTTATTCGTTTTTATTTTGTAAGTTTGACATACTTACTAAAATCATGAATACTGACAGAGTACTATTGGATGTTTGCTACATGTTTACATTTGTAAATTCCGATCAAGGTAAATATATTTTGTAAAGCATTTTATAGTGAAACATTGTGAGTCAAATCTTCTGTTTTAAAAATAGGATTGCATAGTACATTGACATTAGCTATATTTGCTATACTGTACAAGAGAATCCCAGAACTTCTTGTTTCCTGTGTAATAATAATCTAGTGCCCACAAATTAGTCACAGCTTGTGCTATTCTCCCTACTTTCCTCCCAGATCTTAAGTATATTAAATAGTCCCTTTTTAAATCTCTCTTACTGGTTATAAATTGAATTTATAAGCTGTCATAAAAATTCTATAATCATAAATTGTTTTGCTATGTTAAAACTAAAATACTTAGTAGTACACCACTTCCTAGCCTTCACTCATGAGAATATTTTGACAGTTTTGTATAACTAAACCAAAGTTAGCATGCTTCTAAATCTTATATATTGTCTACTTCTTTTCATTCTCAAGTACACATCTGAGTATGTTTTAATTGATCTTATAGAAATTTAGATGAAGTGGAATAAGTGTAACAAAGGAGAGGTTGATGCTCTAGCAAAACAGTTAAAGCTGCTGTCTATGATGTCAGGATCCATCTGGGCACCATTTCGTGTCCCTGGTGCACAACTTCCAATCCAAATCCCTGCTGTGAGCCCAGGAAGTAGAGCAGAAAGTGGCCTAAGTGTGTGCTCCTGCACCTTTGTGGGAGCTGAATGAAGCTCCTGACTGCTGACCTTGGCCTGGCCCAATGCTAGCAGTTGCATCACTTTGATAGTAAGCCAGCAGATGGAAATATCTTTCTCTCTGTTGCTCCTTCTGTCTGTTTGACTTAGACTGTCAAATAAATACATAGATCTTTAAAAAATAATAGGGAAAAAATGAATCTTTGAATGCAACTATTTGTCACTGCCTATAAATAGGTTATGTCTCCTGTGTTCCAAGGTACTAACTATCTGATTCATTAAAGTGTGGATGGACTGGAGACTAGGGAAATGTTGGACAACATTGATTCTGAATGCACTTCAGTTTCCAAGTAATTCTGTATCATAGATATTTATCAGAATGATGCTGGTATTCAAAGACTGCTGTTTATGAAAAAGGGGTTTGTTTTCTTAGTGATTTACTTATAACTACGTAAAAATTAATCTTAACTGGTACCAGTATCAGATGAAATCTAGAAGTTTTCATGACAAGAAAAGAAAGAAATCTGACCATCACTGGTTTTGTACTGTTAGTAAATAATGAGGAAGAAAAGGGGGAAAAAATAATAATTGAGGACATGGATCTCAACTGAGGTTATTAGCAAGAAATTTTATGGAATTAATTCAGCATTTAAAATTTCTGTTAATTTTAGAAACTTTAAGTCAGCCTATTTTATTGGGGCTCCTATAGCCAGAACAGATTTTAATGATATCTCTGTAATCTGTACATCTAATAATTTTACAAACTTTCCAAGATTTCATAGAGAAGGACATTTTTACTGTTGGAAAATTATCTTTCTTTGAATTTGTTCTACTGAAAAAAGTAATAAGCATTATTCAGTCCATTTGCTAGGGAATTTTGGCAGAAGTTTACAGATATGCTCATGTGATTTAAGTATACTACTCAGAAAAAAATTTCGTTTACTTCAATATTTACAGCTGTTAAAGTTTATTATAAAAATAAAGGAGGTAATATTCATGTCACGAACGAGCTTCATGGATATTTGAATATATCCATCAGATGACAACCAGTCAATGAAAAGGTAATACATTTAATGTGACTTCAATATTTCTTTATCTCTGCCTGTCAGAAGTGATATTGTGAATATTTATACCTATTTTTTGTACTTCACAAATTCTAATTCCTTGCCATTATATGAGGACATTGAGTAACAGAGCTTCAATGTGAAGCTCATGTTCCTGATAATTGACGATCCTTCATGTTTACGCCCACAGTCTGATGAGGTTTGGTATGCAGGGATGAGCAGAGTGGGACACAGAGAAGCAGAGCAAAACACTTGGAGATGAGCATAGAGCTGCAGTGCCATCGGATCAACTTTTCCATCTGGTCCAATTTGGCAGCCATGTGAGCATAACTACTTTGCCAAAATATGACTAAAAATTAAACAGGAACTTTCTTGGAGATAAATTTTGGGCAGACCAAAATGCTCTTAGTTGAGAATGACACAGTGTATTTCTAATTAGTGTAAACTCGCTATTGGTTAAGATTTTGTTTCCAAAACTTTATAAAAATAACTAAGTGTGTTGCTAAGGGGGTTCCAAAGACAACAGTATCTACAATAATAAGAAAATATTTACGACAATGTATTTCCCAATGTGGCCATCCTTTTAGCTCATTATTAAGGAGGTTCCTTTACTATTAATCAGTTCAAACAGAATGATTAATATTTTTAAAAGTTTATAAGCATGAAAACATATTTATAATCCAACAGCTGAGGGGAAATCTTTGGCTCACTTATTTCTGAATAATTTGTTTGAATTGATTAGCTTTCAATTCTTAATCAAGTTACCATTTAATATGTTTCTGTCTTGATTGATTCATGCATAATGTAAGAGGTGAGGAGATTGTAGAGTGTTGTCTTAGGAATAGTGCAATAGCATAAATTCTGCATAAACCCTGTAAAATTTCAAGAATTTTAGTGTCGGTAGAAGATAAACCTTTCCCTACACTTCCACTTGGAGTCCTACATTTAATATTAAATGTGTATCTGTAAAAAATGTGTATCTGATGTAAATAGCAGAAAAGGAATTCTTTGCTCAAATACCATTTCACTGTTATTAATTTCCCTTATAGATGAGCTAAATCAATGCTCATTAAATTAAGTAACCATGGTTACTAAGTAATCACTAAAGCTATAAACGGATTTAAAGAGAAAAGGAAATATTTCTGTGCTGTTTTCTGACTCTGCCTGTGAAAGCAAAGGTTTTCAATTCTTCTTCCTGGTCTTCTCTTGCTTCTTCCTTCCACAGCCAAACGGCTACTTATCTGAGTCATCAGAACTAGAACTACTAAGTCACATTTATTACTTAATTTGAATAGTGCTTGAAGGAAAGAATCTGGGTTTTTCCCAATGTGTCACTTTTCATAGTAGTGGGATGTACTAGCTCTATTCTGTTCTTACCTTTTGTGAAATGTCTGGAAGCTTCTGTTTTCTGCTTCGGTGATAACTTTTTTATATAAACATGTATGTTTGTGTGTATGTATGTATTGTTGGGTCTCAATGGCAGAAAAACAGACTGAGTGATGCATATTTTTTTTAAAATCGCTTTATTTTGACAATTTTGCATAGTTGATTAGGGTACAAAGCATCAGCTGCTACAGGAAAGTGGGTTAAGACTATTGTTTCCACATTATTGGTTTTTTTTTCTTCTGTATCTGGGGTAAAGGGGGAGACGCATACTTTCTATTTACTGTCTCAAACTTTAAATTCAGGCAGTAACTCAGTCCGGATCAAACTGAAGCCTGGTACCAGGTTTTCCACGTGAGTAGCAGAGACCTGAATACTGAAACCATCATCTGCTCCCTCCCAGACTGCACATTATCCTGTAGCTGGATTAGAAAAGCAGTCAGGGGCCTGGCTGTGTAAGGCTGCCACCTGCAGTGCCAGTCTCCTGTATGGGGACTGGTTCAATCCCAGCGGCTCCACTTCAGATCCACCTCACTGCAAAAGCACATGGGAAAGCAGTGAAACATAGCCCAAGTGTTTGGGCCACTCTACTTACACAGGAGCTGTGGAAGAAGATCTTGGTTTCAGACTGTCCCAACTCTGGCCATTGCAGCCTTTGGTGTGGTGAACCAGCAGATGGAAGACCCCTCTCTGGCTCACCTCCTTTCTGTACATAATTCTGCCTTATAAATAAGTAAATAAATCTTTAAAGAAAACAAAGTGAGCATTAAACCTGTAAGTTAACTCTGATATTAAATGTAAGTACAGCAAGTGGTTTCTTTGCCACTGAAACAAATGCCCACCCCAGTGTAACTTCTGAGGTAAGGCAAGTGGAAGAAAATACTCTACTTTTTTTCCCTAGACATGTAAAGATATATTTAAAACTTTTTAATCATCATGAGAGGGAGCAGTGTAACTTCCTTGCTGTAATAATTGGGATTGACTGTGGCTAAAGGAACTGAGGTGTTTGTTATATACCAAATGTTACCAGTAACTGGTGAGGGGATTTGGGAGTGTGGAGATGGTAGTTGAGAATTATTTCTGTGGTGTGATGCTTTTGGACAGATAAAACCCTCAAGTAAGAAAATTAAGTTTTTGAAAGTTAATCTTTTGGGAAATCACCCTGAAGTAGTAAGTTAGAGAACATTATGTGGGGTAGATGCAGTAGTATCTGCTACATGCTACCATTTTATCTCTCACAGTCATTGAGAGATCATTTTTCACTCACAACATTCATCCTCTTATTTTTCACAAGAATCATTAACCACAAGTTTACTTTGCCTAAAAAACAGTGTTCCTATGCTACCATGGCCTTAAAGCTACCACCAATGGTAGTTATCCCTTCTCAGTATCATAAATGTAGATATGCCTTTTTGAGTGTTTTTACTGCTTGTCTCAGTCTGCTTTGTTTTACTGTAAAAGAATAACTGAAGTTGTCTATTTTATAAAGGAAAGAGGCTTTGTTTGACTCACAGTTTTAGTGATAGAGAAGTTGGAAACCTTGGTGACAGTGTGTACAGTTTCTGGTGAAGAACCCATACAGTGTAATACCATGGTAGAGAATCATAAGGGGATTGCAAGTAAGTAGAAGCAGATTGTAAGAGAAAAGAAGAGTGGACACTGATTCATTTTCTAATTACCCACTCTCCAGTGATGACTGATCCAGTCCTGAACAATTAAATTACTCCTGAGAAGCATAATCCAGATTCAAGGGGACTGACCCATTTACTTGAAATATGCATTAACCTATTCACGAGGATGATGTCTCCATGCCCTAGTAACTGTCCAGAGACCAAATCTCCATGTTCATACTGGGGGCAAACTTCGGCATACCAACATTTAGTGGATACGCCATACACAAACCATCGCATTGATAAGTATCTTTCCTGGTAAAATGAAACAGATGCTTGCTGTTGAAGTGCTTGTATCCTGAATTACCATGCCCTTCTTCAATCTGACTTATAAAAGGTGGCATTTTACAGTATGTGTATAGAGTCACCAAGAACTACTCAGGATTTGGACTTAGGCCTTGCTGCCTGCATTACAAACAAAAACATTTTCTCTTAAAACAAGATCAATAACTTTTAACAGTAATTTTGGCCTCTTAGGCCACTTGTATCTAAATGTTAAGAATTATGATTTGCTTAGGAAAATTTGTTTCTATGTCTTCCTGTAGAAATATCTTTACTTTGGAAATCTAAAATTTAGCAAAAATAACCCAATACTGGAGATACTTATTTAGAACAATAATTTACCAGAAGAGAGAACTCCTAGTTCTATTGCTTGCTCCTCAAGAAAAAAAAGCATTGTCTATTTAGGAACAAGAAATTATAAAATGACCTTTTATTCCAAATGCATAAAATAGCATGAAGATCAGTGCCTCAATCCTACAGAATGTCACATCCAGAAAATAAATTTCATAGGCATAATCCTGAGACAATAACAATACTCTCTGGGCCACCTTTAAACCTACTTGAAGACTTGAATTTCTGTGCAATGTGATGTATGATAGCATCTGTCGATTCTGAGTTCTCATACCCATTATGGTAAGGTTACTCTTTTGGTAAGAGATGATATCGTGGAAGATCCCATTATGACATCTCACACAGTAGTGAACCCCTTTGGTAGGCATACATGCCTAGGCCCCTGACTAGTGAGGTTAAAACTATGACTTCATTATATATCAGTGTCAATGAGGATAAATTGTTGCCCCTTCTAGGTGCAAAAGGCCAAATGTACTTCCCATAGAGTGACTGATTACACTCCTGGAGAGATGTTTCCACCTGTGACTACAGTATTTGTAACCGTTTAGTCCTATAAACTCTCTCTTTTGATTGCTTCTGCTTCATCTCATGGGCTTTGGTAAATTGTGTTTCTCTTAAGATATTTTTGAGAACTGCTTCTGTTTTTCTCTTTGACCTGATGGATGTTTAAAAGTACGCTATTTAGATTCCACATTTTTCTGTATTCCTTTATTTCTTTGCTGTTGTTGATCTCTGGTTTCATTCCATTGTGGTCAGAAAAGATGCTTGGAATGAATTGCATTTTTCTTTTCCACTTGTGAAGTTTTGTTTTGCATCCTAAACTATTTGTTTTGATTAAAAAAAAACAACAACCATTCCTGAATGATTTTTCTGTGCCTTAGAGGAGTGTGTATTTTTCTGTTTCTGGATGGAAAGTTTTGCATATATCAGTTGGGTTTGATTAGTCTCTCTGTAACTATTCTTTTAAAATCAACATCTAGTTTTCAAGTCATTTATTATCTTCTGAAATATATATATATTATTTGAAATATGTATTTGAGGGGAAGCTACACAGAGAAAGAGTGGATGGCATAAAATGATATTTTCTATCTTCTGATTTACTCCTCAAATTACCTCAATGACCAGAACTGGGCAGCCAAAGCCAGGATCCAGGAGTGTCACTCCAGACTTCCATGTGAGTGCAGGAGCACAAGTGCTTTGACTATCTTCCACTGCTGTCTGAGGCACAATAGTAAGGAGCATGCAGGACTCAAACCTACACTCATTTGGGATACTGACATTTAAAGTAGCAGCTTAACACACTTGGATACATCACTGGCCCAACAAGTCTTCATTGTGCTTCTGTCTGAATATTCTATCTAGTATTGTAAATTGGATTGTGAAATCCTCTCTTGTTGTTATGTTATTAATTTCTACCTTGATTTATCCCAATTTTTGACTCAGATATTTAGACATCCTGATGGTAAATGTTTACATACAAGTATATATAGTGGGGCCCGGCGGCGTGGCCTAGCGGCTAAAGTCCTCGCCTTGAAAGCCCCGGGATCCCATATGGGCGCCGGTTCTAATCCCGGCAGCTCCACTTCCCATCCAGCTCCCTGCTTGTGGCCTGGGAAAGCAGTTGAGGACGGCCCAATGCTTTGGGACCCTGCACCCGCGTGGGAGACCTGGAAGAGGTTCCTGGTTCCTGGCTTCGGATTGGTGCGCTCCGGCCCGTTGCGGCTCACTTGGGGAGTGAATCATCGGATGGAAGATCTTCCTCTCTGTCTCTCCTCTCTGTATATGTGACTTTGTAATAAAATAAATAAATCTTTTAAAAAAAAGTATATATAGTGAGTGTATCTTCCTGTTGAATTGACCAAGGTATTTGTCATATAATGATACCTGTCTCTAAAGACAGTCTTAAATTCAAATTCTATTTTGAGGTCATTTTCTGTGTATGCATAGCTACCTTGACTTCCTTTTGGTTAACATTTATATGAAATAAAATTTTCATCCTTTTATGTTTAGCATATTTATATCTTTAATTCTAAAGTGAATCTCCTATAATTAATATATCGTTTCTGTTTATTGATTGGCTTATTTGTATCATTTAGCTCACCTTATGTCTTTTCATTGATCATTTTAGTCTAGTTGCATTTAAAGTGATTAGTAGTGAAGATTTAACATTATCAATTTATTCATTGTTTTCAGTTTATCTTGCAGTTTCCCCCTCTTCCTTGAATTCAGGGATTCCTGTGCTATGCAGTGATTTACTTTTTCTTCTTTTTCATATTTTTAAAATATGTATTTATCCTATTTGAAAAGCAGAATTACTTAGATAAGGGGAGTCGAGAGAGATCGATCTTACGTATGCTGGTTAGCCTCCCACATGGCTGAAATAACCAGAGCTAGTCTGGGTGAAAGCCAGGAACCTGGAACTGGAGATTCTTCCAGGTTTATATTGTGAATGCAGGATCCCAAGAACTTGGGCCACATGCTTTTGCTTTCCCAGGACAGCAGGCAGCTGGAGTGGAAGTAGAGCAGACAAAACTTAAATCAGTGCCCATGTGGGTTGCCAGTGTTATAGGCAGAGGACATGATACTGTGCCATCTCTTTAGCTTTTACATGACAGACATAGTATTTTCTTTGTGGATAACTTGAGGCTTGTGTAAAATATTATGTAATTGTAAACTATTTTAAGTTGGTGAAGCTTAATTATAAGTCATTATTTTTATAAATAGCTTATTACCCCTATTCTTTCTAAACAGAGTGTAATGTAAATATAGGTAGATTTAATAGTATTCTACAGTATCTGGAAGCATTCTTTTTTTCATTCTTTTTATCTATCTCCTTGAAATGGGTAATTTAAAATTATTTATGTTCTAGTTTACAGGCAATCTTCTGCTTCATTAAGTCCACTCTTAAATTCTCTATTGCATTTGCTTTCAGTTCAAATTTTCTTGAGCTCTAGAATCTGTGTTGTTTCCTTTTTATGATTTTGATCTCCTTGTTAAACATTTATGCATGTATTTTCTTTCTGTTTTTGATGAGTGGTGTGTGAGTGCTATATTAAAGATGGTTCAAAATATTTAAGTAAATCAGTAATGTGACATTTGCAAATAAATCAATGGTACAACACATTAACAAAATTAAAGAAAAACCCATTCACAATAACAAATCAGATTCAGATAAGTGGAAAGACCATTTTTTGTTAATAAATTAAAATTATTGATAATGATTTGAACTATTAATACCATCCAGAAATAGGATATAAATGTTCATTGTCATCCCTAACAACATCCTAATGGTGTTCTTTACATTACTTTAGGGAAAAACTATCTGAAAATATATCTGGTATTACAAAGGAAACTTAACCATTCAAAGCAATATTAAGGAAGATTAAAGCTTGAAACATTATTATCTAATTTAAAATTATATTACAAAATCTTAGTAATCAAAACAGTATGGACAGACATAGTAGGAGGCATATAGACCAATGAAAGAGAACAAATAAGAAAGAAATCAACATAAAATGACCAACTGACCTTTGACAAGGGTCTTGTAATATAGAGAAAATATTGTCTTCTTGATATTGTGTTGAAAAAAAAAAAACTGTGTATCTACATGTAGAATGAAATGAGACCTCTATCCCACATCCTTTAAATATCAATTCAAAATGAATTAAATGTTTCAATGTAAGATGTAAATCTGTGACACTACTGGGCAAACATTTCTTGGCATTTATGTAGGTGGCAGTTTTTGGTAATGACAAAAGCACAATCAATATAAGGAAAAAAATAGACAGAAAACTTCTGTACAAGAATCAACAGGATGAAATCACAAATTACCAAAGGCAGGAAGCATTTTTAAAAATTCGTGAGGAGTTCCAAGAGCTCAATAGCTAACAACTGAATAATCCAATTTAAAAACATGGAAAGGGTTTGGATAGGCATTACTCTTAAGAAGATATACAAATGATCAATGTCAGTAATTGTTTGGGAAATGTAAATCAATACTACAGTCAGATATCAGCCCTTATCTCTGAGTACCAAATTCCAGAAAGACAAAAGATAAGTGTTGGAATTGTTGTGGAGGAAAAGCTCTCTGCACAGATAATAGGAATACAGAAAATGGTACAGAAATTCTTCAGAACATTTAAAACCGAATTCTTACATGATCCAATAATTTTGCTTTTTAAAATATATACAGAGTGACATCTGAATGGTGAAGGAAAATGAAAATTGGGAGGTGCTGGTGATGTACAAATTTCCACTTATAAAAGAAGAACAAATTTTGGATGTCTAATGTAAATAGTATTACTATAATTAATAAAGTGTTGAGTACTTGAAATTCTAAAAGGATAGATCTTAAGTTATATCACTTCTCCTCTCCCCTTCTCTGACACATACAAAGTGATAATCTCTGTGATGTTGGATCTGTTATCTTATACTGGTTAAATCACAATAAATGTGTATGAAAGTATCAAATTATAAACCTTAATTATAAATAGGTTATAATTGTAAAATATATCCCAATTTAAAAAAGAAAGTCAAAACCTTAGTTTTGGTTGGTGATAGGTTGAGCTTTCAGCACTGTCATTAGCTAAATCAGCTTTGATTACACGCTGTTGGAGTCAAGTAGATTTTTTATCCCTGAATCACAGCTTCTCCCACAAAGGCTCATGGCGTGAGAATTGATGACTACAAAGATTGGCTGAACTTCAAACAGATGAGTACTTTGACTGGCCAATGTTTTTTCTGCAATGGACACTTTCTGGTGGGTTCAGATACGAGAAACAAAGGTACACACACTTTGTTCTCACTAACCAAAATCAAAGCAGCATTCTTCATCGTTATTTGTCTATAGATTTCTAATCTTCCTCCTTCCAAACCCATAAACAAAGAATCCATTTTATATTGAAAGAAGTCCGTATGCAGCCACATCAAGCTGATACTCAAACATTGCTGAAAGTTGTATACATTGAGACCATTTTCTTGTGCTATTTTCTTTTAGGGTCACTTACTTCAATCAGTTCTTGAAGCAAGCTTAAGGTCTTTGTCAACTGGTTGAAAAATCCTTCATATAGCTATAGGTGTGAGTAGAGTGTATTGCCTCAGTAAGGCAGCAGTATTTCAAATGAATATTTGGGCTGCCTGTTCATGTTATTTTCTTGTACCCTGTAGATTTTAGATTTGTTCCTGAATATGCCGTTTGCCTAACGTAAAATTTCCTTTGTGTTTATCCAAGTTTATGTCCTGCTGAATTTTCTAAAGGTTCATTTATCTATTTCAAAGACAGACTTTCAAAGAGGGAGGGGCAAAGTAGAGACAATGGAGACAGGGAGAGAGACAGATGGAGGGAGAGAGAGATTTCATTTGTTGCTTTGCTACCCAAATAACGACAACATCCAGGGCTGGATTGGGTGTGGGGAGGGCCGCCCGGGGAGGGGGAGGGGATGTCCAAGCACTCAGGTTGATCTCCACTGCTGTCCTATGGACCAGTGGCAGAGAACTGATTCAAAGTGGAACTGCTGGGGCTAAACCAGCGTCCGTAAGTGATGCTGATGTCGCGGGTGAAAGCTCAACCCACTGTGTCACAGCGGCAGCCTCTCTGAACATATCTTAAACATGATAAGCAGCTCTGGTAACATGGCTGTTCCATCACAGACAGTCAAGCCTTTTATGTCTTCCAGGACCCAGAAGCATGCTAAGGTTTGTTTTTAGAATGATGAGCAGTTTTCTCAATAAAAAAAAAAAAAAGAGAGAGTGGCCTTTAGAGAATCCTAGCAGGTGCTGATGTGTTACATCTGTTACAGCGTGCTGCACTCTGCTCTTTATATTCACCTGCTGCCAGTAACTCCTGTGTGGTGTCTGAGGGCATTTGGCCAAAGTAGCAATGTTGTTTGTGT
Organism: Ochotona princeps; assembly: GCF_030435755.1. NCBI lineage: Eukaryota > Metazoa > Chordata > Mammalia > Lagomorpha > Ochotonidae > Ochotona > Ochotona princeps. Next base: position 30,556,317 of record NC_080842.1, on the reverse strand, counting down.
GTGCCCAGCAAGAAGCTACTAAGATCCTAAATTGTTCTAAGCCCCCTCAAGACTAACGGGCTTAAAACACAGCCACTAAATGATTATGTAACTGTTCTAAAAATGATGTGTTTGAATCCAAATTGCTGAGATATTTTTGAAGCACTAAGGCTATTTCTCAATGTTAAATGATGATCAAATACAAGTTTCTTTTATTTTCTGACTCTGTTTTAGGTCCCGACCATGGGCGTAAAAACGTTTTATCAAAAAGGCATGGCTATGATTTTAACAATTTATTTTCTAAGTTTTGGCACCCATGTATATTACAGTGAGCTAGTTTAATTGGTAACATTAATATTTATAACCAGTATGATGTTATGTGACATTTTCATGTAATTAATGTCCCCTTGAACTATATTGTGACAAGGAACAAGAGTAAATGTAGCCAAAGAAAAGATCCTGAGAGTATTGCTGCCTATTTCAGTGGAGGTATACTGCTTCTGATAACCTTGCAGACAGAAATATAAATGTGTACTTACAACAGAAAATTCCACACTCAGAAGCTGTGCTCATACTTTCTTAGAAATGTACCATATGCCCTAAAGCAACTTTAGTAAAGTCACATTTTTAAGTTGATGGTGGAATGCTGTCATCCACCCTAATCCATATTTTGTTTTATTTTCATTTTTTTTTATTTCATTCACCCATGAGCTAAGTGATCATATGTTGACGATTACTATCCCTAACTCATTTTGTAAAATTTTGGTGAGCTTGCGTTTTTGCATTTGATTTACTACTTTGGTTTTAACAGGAAATGTACATTGTAAATTCATTCACTGGCTTCTAATTAATTGTTCTTGTAATAATTTGGCTCTTACTACACATGTTAGTCAAGTTGAGAAGATTTTACAATTGGTCAATATGTATATATCCATTATGCATTTCTGAAACTGGGGACACACACAGAGTGGAAGCCTGGTCTAATTGGATCCACTTTGAGATAAACATGAAAAGAAATTTTGTATGTCGTAGCATCTGCATGTCGCTTTTATCAGGGGAACTCATGATGATGCTGTTGGTGTTAGTTCATGCACCTGTACAACAGCCGGTCAGAGGTGTCAGTATTCTTCTTCCTCTACTGTACACTGTCTCTATTGTATCATTATTTATGTCTTTGCTTGTATTTTGTAAATGTATTTTCTGTGATATGGCAGGGTCTTTGGTTGAAAAGAACTGACTACAGCATCCTGAAGAGGTAAGAAGTAAGATTCCCCACCTGTTACCTTATGCAAAATCAGTTCCACTTGGAGCAAGTAGCTAAATTTGCACCCAGAAACCATCAAACTATTAGAGGAAAACATAAGAAGTAGTCTCCAAGATATAGGAATGGGGAAGACTTTCTGAAAAAGACACAAAGGCACAGGCAGTCAAAGCTAAAATAAACAAATTGGACAACATGAAACTAAAAAGTTTCTGTACCACAAAGGCAGCAAGCAACAAAGTGAAGAAGCAACCAACGGAATGGGAGAAAATCTTTACAGTACGCAGCTGATAGGGAACTAATATCTAGGATTTAGAAACAGCTTCAGAAACCCAGAGGCAGCAGAACAAACAGCCCTATGAAGAAATGAGTGAAATAAATGAACAGACACTTTTAAAAAGAACAAATTAAAATGGCTAACAGACATATGAAAAGATGCTCAGGCTCTCTAGCTGTCAGGGAGATACAAATGAAAACCACATTGAAGTTCCACCTAACTCCAGTGAGGTTGGCCTACATTCAGAACTCTACTAACAACACCTACTGGTATTGATGTGGAGAGAAAGGTACCCTGCTTCAGTGCTGCTGGGAGTGTAGGCCATGAAAGTCAGATGGAGAGTGCTCAGCAAACTGCAAATAAACCTGCTGTATGACTCAGCAGCTATCCTACTCCTAGGATTATATTCAAAGGAAATGAAAACAGCATATGAAAAAAGGATCTGTAATCCTAGATTTATAGCATCACAATCTACAATGGCAAAGACTTGGAAGCAAACCAGATGCCCATCCAAAGAGGAGTGAATAAAGAAACTGTGGTACATCTACTCCATGGAGTACACTATTCAGTCATTAAAAAGACTGAAATTCTACCATTTGTAAGCAAATGGTCCCAATTAGAACCATAATGCTCAGTGAAGTAAATCAATCCCAAAATGACAAATACCATATGTTCGCTCTGATTTAAGGCAACATTAATGCAAAATAAGAGAACAATATGTGTTTTGCTGCAACTCATGAGGTTTAATATTTTTGTTCATATTTTCATTTCTTATTAAATTTAATTTCTTATTAAATCCTTCACTGACTCATAGGTCACACATTAGCATCATTTTCTCCAAAAAGGTTTTTTGGTTTCTTTTTCGTGGCTTTGACACATTGATTACTTAGTAGCATGTTATTTAACTCCATGGTGTAATTTTTTTTTAAACTTTATTCTTGTTGCTGATTTTGTTTCGTGGCTTTTCATTTAAGAGAATGTATAGTAATTGTGTGGTAGACTATCATATCCAGATGTGAAGACACAATGTAGTATGCCTTTCTACTTCCAATCATAGATGGACTCCCAATGAAATTGTCGGGTATATATTGACACAAGAATGCTGGACTGTCTGCCATTGTCTGAACCTGCAACGTCAGGATATATTTAAATAACAAGATGATGGACTCATTACTACTTATGAAGTTATATGCTATTGTAACAATATGGTGGAAACCAGCTGGGGGAAGTAATTTGGGGAAGGAATGAAAGAAATCCAAAGCCTATGAAGTTGTATCAGAAAAATAAAAAATAAAATAGAAGAAAAAAGTAAATAAGTGACTATCCTTTCGAATAATGATTTCTCAGTCTACAAACTGACTGCATTGTGGAAGTTGTACAAAAGAACATGGTGGTTTTACTGGAACACCAATAGCCTGTTTGATGCTTCTTTGAATGATTGAAGCATAGTCATTTGTGTTCTCCTAAATTCTATTGGTCAGATATCACCATAAGACCACCAAATTTTCACAAACAGAAAACATACTAAGATTTGCTTAAATTTCAGAGTACCTTGACTGCCAGAACAATTTTGTAAAAGAAGAATAAAGTTGGAGGGCATACAAGTCCTGATTTCCAAACATATTAAACTGTAGTATTCAAAACAGTGTAGCACTAACATTAAAACAAGTAGACCAATGAAATGAAGAGTTCATAAATCAACACTTATATGTGAAGTTAGGCCATTATCACATACCATATACAAACATGAATTAAAAATGGATTAAAGACTGATATATAAAACTTAAAATTATAAAAATAATAAAAGAAAAGTTTGAAGATTTCATGAAATTGTACTTGGCAATAAGTTCTATGACATGACATCAAATGTGCAACTAATAAAAGCAAAGGTCGATCTTGAGAACTATATCTAAACAAAGCAGCACTTGTGCAGGAGAGGATACAGTAAACATAATAAAAGATCACCTCAGGGGTGGAAGAACACATTTACGTATCATATATCTGATAATGAATTGATGTCAGTTATATGTTGGTAATTCCTACAATTCGGCCACAAATATAAAATAACTCAGGAGATGACAAAGGACTAGAATAAGCATTTCTCGAAGAAAGTATGTAAAGACTAAATCAATAATAATCCGGGAAATTCATATCAAAAGTTCAATGACAAATCTTGTACCCATTAGAATAAGTAATGTAAAAATAAATAAAATGAGGTTTGGTAAGGATTTGGAGAAATTGAACATGTGCGAACAGTTTGTAGCATTTTAAATGATGCATTAGTTGTGGAAAACTGTATGAAATTTATTTTAAAAAATTACAAATAAAACTATCATGTTATTCAGTAATTTCATTTCCATATATGTGTGTATGTGTATGTATAGATAGAAAATAATTGAAAGCAGTGTCCCAATGAGCTTTTTGCATATCCCTGTTTATAGTTGTGCTCTTCCCAAGAGCCAAGGGGTAAGAACAGCTCAATATCTATTAGCAAGTGAACAAACAAAGAAAAATGTGACAGGTTCATAGAGTAGAATGTGATTCATTCTTTAAAAAAGAGCAAAATACTGCCATATGCTATAACGTGAATGATAGTTGAGGACATTGTGCTAATAATCTAATCATAGAAAGACTTACTGGATGATTTCACTTATTGAGGTAGGTGAAGTAGTCAAATTCATAAAAATGGTGGTCTTCTTTTGGCCTAGTATCTAAGATACTAGTTCAAATTTGCATGTTCTGTACTGGAAACTCCTGGTGGGATACTTGCCTCTAGCTTTTGAATCCAGTATCCTGCTAATGCAGATAATGGGAGTAACAGTAAGAGTGGAAGGTATTGGATTATTGACATAAATGTGGGAGATCTAGATTGACTGATTGGCTCCTAGCTTTGGTTCAGGTTGAGTCCCAGCTGGAGTGGACATTTAGTTAGAAAATTAGTAGATGGGAGCTCATGTTCTCTGTTTATAACAAAAATATTTTAAAAAATTCATAGAAACAATCAGTGGAATGATGAGTATAAACAACTGAGGAGAATGAAAGCAGGGTTGTCTGACAGATGTAGAACTTCATATTTGCCAAATCTGGAAAAGTGTTTTATAATAATTAGAATATGTGTAATACATTAAAAATGATTAATGTATACAGTTTTGTATTATGTACTTTACCACAATAACAAAAAAAGTGACTTAAATATTGGGTACAGGAAGCAGAGGGTAAGAAATGTGAAAGTAAAGCACTTGTGATGCAAAGGTGTTTTTTTTAAGTCTTTTTATGGTTTCATGCGGTACTTTTTTGCTTTTAGAATCTAAAATATGTTGCTATATTTTCTTCTAGACTGTAGAGTACCTGTGAGAGATCAAGTGTAAATTTAATTGCCATTCCTCTATAGATAAATTGAGTTTTTTCATGAGCATCTTTTCCATATGGTAGATTTAAGAATCTCTTCCTTATGGTGGATTGAAGAGAGCTTGAGTATCATGGTGAAGATCGCATTTGGTCAACCCTGCTGGGAAATCTGTGCCCCTCCTGGGTGTTGTTTCCTAATTCTTTCTCCATATTAGAGAAATTTTCCTTTATTGTTTCATTGAATACACCTTTAATTCCAGTTTCTCTTTCTGCACATTCTGAAACTTTCATAACTCTTATATTTGGCCTTTTAATAGTGTTTTTTAATTCTTCAGTATAATTTTTAGTTGTATCCCACTCTGCTTCCAGCTTTTTGATTGTTTCCCAATTGTGACAAGAAATATCATCCAATTCTGAGGTTCTTTCTTCTGCCTCCTTCATTCTATTATTGATTTTTTGTATCCACATTATTATTATTTTCTGTATCTGGGTTAAGGAGGTAGATAAAGGGAAAAACCCCTTCCAGCCTCCCATCCATCCCATGTCCCTGACGTGGGGCATGCTCCGAGGCTCCTGCTCAAGTGGTTTTGACACTTCAACAGTTTTAATTTGCTTCCAATCTCACCATTCCAAGCACAATGAAATCTCTCCAGAATCCACTGGCTGACATAATCCACCTTAGTGTCTCTACTTGCCCAGATCTTCACTGCCTACACGTGGCTGGGGTAGTTGATTGATTTGTTCTGTCCTCTATCCTCTGTTGTGGTACCAAGTGTCCTCTGCCTTTGCTTCCCTACACAAGATGGGACCCAATTCGGCTCTACTGGGATTATTGGCTTTGAAATCCATGCTTTTCCAGCAGCACCTATTTGGGATCTGCTGTTCTGTCTCTCCTGCTGGCCAAATCAAACAAACCAGCAGGATGGTCAGTTGTGTTTTTTTGGTTTCACCTCCCGAGTTCCTGGTAAACTCACATTTCCACCTTGTTGAATTCTGGCCACTGGTGGAGTTCAGATCACTTCTTGCTGAATGGCACTGGGGTATCTGGTCACTACAATACCACATCACTGTCTCCGTTCTTTCCTGTGTCCTTCAGTACCCAGGTACCCCTCTGACATCATTCTGTCCTCTCCTATTTTCTGGAATGTGCCTTCTCTGCTTCACACTGGCTAATGTTTCTTCATTTGTTTAAACATGTTTTTACCCTATCTCACCATCTTGATTCTCCCAAGATTTATTTATTTTTATTGGAAGGGGAGATCTACAGAGACAAGGAGAGACAGAGAGAGTTCTTCCATCCACTGGTTCACTCCCCAAGTGGCCACAAATATCAGAGCTAAGCCAATCCAAATCCAGGAGCGAGGAGCCTCCTCTGGGTCTCCCACGTGAGTGCAAGGTCTCAAGGCTCTGAGCAGTGCTGTATTGTTCTCCCAGGCTATAGACAGGGAGCTGGATGGGAATTGGGGTAGCTGGGATACTAACGGGCTCCCACATGGGATCCTGGAGCATGCAAAGTGAGGACTTCAGCTACAAGGCTACTGTGCTGGGGCCTGATGTAATATTTTCAATCTTGTTTCATTTTGTTGTTTTTTTTTCCTTTTCCTTTTTTATTTTTATTTTTTTTATTTTACGTTTCATGATATGGTTCCATAGGCACATGGATTCCCCCTTCCACCTCATTTCTCCTCTCCACTGTTTACCCCATGTTATTACAATAGTGTAAGCCTTCAACAACAATCACTAGTCTACCATTCTACTCTTTTGATTATTATAGTATGGTAGGTATAGGCGATGATAGATTGTCTAATGTCATATTGTCAAGATATATTTAACAGCTTCATTAGGAGTACTCCTTTTATTCTAGAGTAGAGATGCCTACTGCAACGTATCTTCATTTCTTGATATGCTAGTCTGTATTATATAATTCATTTGTGAGAATATACATATAATACATGTTTACCTAGGTGTCTATTGATCTTGCATTTTGCATGAAGGTTGCCTTATATTAGAGAGAATATATGATATTTTTCATTTTTAGATTGGCTTATTTCATTGAGCATACAGGTCTCTAGTTTAGACCTTTGGTTGAAATGATAGTATTTTAGTCTTTGATGAAAGCAAAAAAAATTTATTTTTATTGTAAACTCAGATTCATAGACACAAGTAGAGACAGAAAGATATTCCCCAGGTAGATGCAATGGATGGAGCTGAACTGATCCGAAGCCAGGAGCCTCTTCTTGGTCTCCAATGTGGGTGCATGGTCCCAAGGCTTTGGCCCGTCCTCTTCTGCTTTCCCAGGCCATAACAAGGGAGCTGGATGGGAAGTGTGGCAGCTGGGACAGGCATTGATAACCATATGGGATGTTGGGTGATGACAAGGCGAGGACTTTAGCCACTAGGCTTCTGTGCTGGGCCCAATCTCAGTCTTTTTAATGGCTAAGTAATATTCCATGGAGTAAATGTTCCATAGTTGCTTGTTTCCATTTCTTTGCTATCCTAGATTGTAGTGCTATAAATATAAGGTTGCAGGTCACTTATTCATATATGGATTTAACTTCCTTTGGATATATTCCCAGGAGTAGAATAGCTGGGTCATATGGCAGCTCAGTTTTCAGTAGTAATGGCACTCTCCATACTGTAGTTTATAGTGACTGCGCTACTATGCACCTGCACCAATAGTTTGGTAGAGTAACCTTCCAATCCATGCCTGTAGGTGGTGGTGGTAAATTTCTATTGTCAGGCCAGTCTCGTTAGACTTATATGGAACATCAATGTGGATTTAATTGTATTACCCTAATAGCTAGGTAGCCTGAGCATTCTTTAATATATCTGATAGCTGGTAGAAATTGTTGTTTTGAAAAATAACTGTTCATTTCCTTTGCCCATTTCTTCACTGAGTTTTTTTGTTTAGCTTGTCATTGATTTTCTGAAGTTCTTTTTAAATCCTGAATATTAGTTCCCTATCTGTCGTGTTGCGTGCAGAGAGGCATCTTAATAAGCACCAATCCGTGGATTTTAATTTCTAAATATTCAGTTTGTGAGTACTTAAAAGTATTTTTGTCTGTAAATATACTCTATGAAACCACTTAATAATGAAAATATTTTTATCATGTTTACTCTTTTGCAGTGTTACTGAAAGCTTTTTTAAATAAAATGCAAAGTATGCTATATAAGATAAACACATAATAACATGGCAAAAATGTGAAAGAATAGATATACAAACATAGCTCTTGTTTATCTCCAAAATTGTATAGTTCCTCTTCAACTGCTAATTATTATCTTTGATATCTGATGCGTATCTCGAACTGACCATTTATTGTTCTTCCCTCACTTTCCAAACCTGTTCCATTTCCATTTTTCTTGTACAGTCAAGCAGACAGCAATTTTGGACTGAAATAAAATCATCTTGGATTTTTCCTTTTTTAATAACTTGCTATTATGTCTTACAACAAATACTATAAGACTAATGCCAAAGTATAGCTCAAGTAGACCTAATTTGATATTCATTACCATCCCTTTTCTTAAAAAAAAAAAGAAGACTTATTTGTGTATTTGAAAGCCAAAAGAGAGAGAAAGAACTTCCATCTGCTGCTTCCCACCCCAAATGTATTGAACAGCCAGGGCTGGATTAGGCCAAAGCCAGGAATCATGAACTTCTTCTGGGTCTCCCACGTGGGTAGAATGATGCAAGACTTGTACCATGTTATGCTACCTTTCCTGGGCCATTAGCAGGGAGCTGTATCCAAAGTAGAACTGCCAGGACGTGAACCATTGCACATAGAGGATGCTGGCATCATAGGCAGTAACTTTGCATGCTACAACACAACACTGGTCCTTTCACTTCACTCTTCTGACCAAACCATCATTATTTCAACTCTGAACTATATGGTAGCCTCTGGATGCAGATTCTGTATTACAAGGCAGATTCAGGTTTAGTGATGGAGAAAGTTTTTATGATATTACTTGTATTTGTAGGCAGGGCTTATACTAAAACAACACAGGATGATACAGTGCCTGCAACAAGAGGGTAGTAGAAAGAAAAAGAGATTTTAGTCTGGATAGAGAACTGAATGACGAGGCCCATAGAACAGATATTTTCACTTCCATCAGCCTGTTAGGATCTGGGGATGTGTAAAGAAAGGTAGAAAGTGTACCTCAGGGATTGGGCAGGAATTTACCCACCACAATCCCATTTCCATTTTCTGAATTTTATTCTTAGAATCCTTTATTATTATTATTATCTGCTTCATGAATTATACCAGTTTCTTTCATAAAAACTATAACTATCCTCCTATCGAATTTAAAATAAAATCCCAACTCCTTTGCACGACCTACCCAGCACAGAATAATTTAGCTCCTGCCTCCGTTTCCAAAGGTGCTTATGCTCACCACGTGAAATCACCTCTTCCTCCTTTTAGTTTTGCTGACACAGCAAGTTCTCTTCCACTTGCATGAAATACTCTGATTTACAACCATTATCCTATACGGTCAATAGCTGAATCCTACTCAAGCATTGGGTTATAGTTTAGATGGAGAATCCCCTGCAAAACAGAACGTAACAAAACAAAACAAAAAACAACAAAAAAAATTTTTTTGAATTACTCTGTGTGTGTGAATGTGTGTGTGAATCCAGCTAGTCCTCTTTCTTGTCTTCTAACATATCATTCTTCTGGTTTCTATATCTCTTGCAGCCCAATTGTCCATCCTCATTTCTGTATGCTCATTTTTGCATGCTCATTTACTTTTCATCTTATTCTCTGTAAATTCCATGCAGTTTATAATATGGTTATCTTTATTCACAAGGCATTATATAATAGTGAAAAATGTGCACTAGGGGCCCACAAATACAGTTACATTTTTTTAAAGATTTATTCATTTTTACTGCAAAGTCATATATACAGAGAGAAGGAGAGACAGAGAGGAAGATCTTCCTTCTGATGGTTCACTCCTCAAGTGACCGCAACGGCCAGAACTGTGCCAATCCGAAGTCGGGAGCGAGGAGCTCTTCCAGGTCTCCCATACGGGTGCAGGGTCCCAAGGTCCCAAGGTGTCGTCCTCGACTGCTTTCCCAGGCCACAAGCAGGGAGCTAGATGGGAAGTGGGGCTGCCGGGATTAGAACCAGCCACCATATGGGATCCTGGCATGTTCAAGGCAAGGACTTTAGCTTCTAGGCCACGGCTCCAGGCCACAGTTAAATTTTAAAAAGGAATGCAAGTAAAAGATTTAAGGAAGATTGGTGCATCTTGGCGAAGCTTCTTGCAACAAAAAGCAAGGTATATTCAGCCAAATAACTGGGTTAGATTGAGTCCAATTTTATAACCTTGGCCTCATTGACACTACACAATAACTAATGGATTGAGATTCATAGTTTGAAGTCTTTGTAAAAGAAATACTCTGGTAACTTGACTTGTCTGTTTTCCTCCCTGGTACAGTAGTAAAAATAGGATGGAATAACACAGATAATGAAGGGTCAAACTGCTCAAGATGGTAAAAGATACAGTGATAAATTGTGTATACTGAAAGTCCATTTAAATCATCATCTCCTCAAGTTGAAAGTCAAACAACAGAAAGGGATTAAAAGTCTTTATAAATGGCCTGGCGCGATAGCATAATGGTAAAAGTCCTTGCCTTGCCTGCGCCAGGATCCCATATCGGCGCCTACCATCCAGCTTCCTGCTGTGACCTGGGAAAGCAGCAGAGGATGGCCCAAAGGCTTAGGCCCCTGCCCCCCGCATAGGAGACTCGGAAGAGCTTCTGGCTCCTGGCTTTGGGTTGGCTCAGCTCCAGCCGTTGTGGCCGCTTGGGGAGTGAACCATTGGACATAAGATCTTCCTCTCTGTCTCTCCTCTCTGTATATCCGCCATTCCAATAAAAATAAATAGATCTTTAAAAAAAAAGTCTTTATAACTGACAAGCCTTCTCGTCCCCCTCCGTCAAACTTCAAAAAAGAGTACCAATTTCATCCAGATTTATGGCTTCCAAATTCCATCCTTTTCAGGCCATTCGTAAGATTCTAGGAAATTTAGTGTCAATTCACTATGTGGGCAGTTTTCCATTGCTCAGGGTCTCCTAAGGATTATCAAAAATATAAAAAGAATTAGGAATGAAGAAAGGGGGTTGGAGAGAAAAAGGGAGGGAAAGAGAACAATTTCAAGCTTCCTAAGGGATAATCACTTACTCTAATAAATGAAATACCAAAGATACAAGTAGTGTGCATCTGCAAAGTTGTGGTCACAGCATGCCCTAATTCAAGTGACACAATCAGTTTTCCCTAGCAAGCAAATAAACAACTTGTAGCTGAAATAAGCTGTGTGCCAAGGGATTAAATGCTTCTTGCTGTGATTACAGGTGACAAGGCTCTCTTTCCAGAATATTAATTTCCTCATCTCTGTGTGTGTGTGTGTGACTCTTTTTGTCTTTTCCTCTCCTGTTTCATTGAAAATTGTGTGTTCTAGGGCCCAGCACAATAGCTTAATGGCTAAATCCTCACGTTGCAAGTGCCAGGATCCCATGTAGGTTTCGGTTTGTGTCCCAACTGCTCCACTTCCAGTCCAGCTTTCTCCTTGTAGCTTGGAAAAGCTGCTGAGGCTGGCCCAAAGCCTTGGGACCCTGCACCCGTGTGGGAGATCTGGAAGAAGCTCCTGGATCCACGCTTCGGATCTGCTCAGCTCTGGCCATTGAGGCCACTTGGGGAGTGCATGAGCAGATGGAAGATCTTCCCTCTGTCTCTCCTCTGTAATTCTGCCTCACTAATAGAAATAAATATTGAAAAAATAAAATTTTATCTTCCAAAAAATTTAACAAAAAATTATGCACTGAAACAAGATGTAGATGATATCTTGTAGATAATGTACTATCATGTTATATTGAATCTTTAGGATACTTTCCAAATTAAAATTTGTAGCTTTTGCAAAACTCTTCCAAATTAGTCTTTTTCAGACATGCCAGGAAAGTGTGTTGTTTTCCTTTCTCAATTGTTCAAACCTGCAGAGAGCGAAAAATACAGAAAGACAGATCTCCAATCTGTTGGTTTGGTCCTCACATTATCACAGTGGGCATACCTGGGCAGGCCAAAGCCAAGAGCGTGTTCCATCCAGGGCTCCCACGTGGATGGTAGGGACCTAAGCACTTGGGCCATCTTTTGCTACTTCCGCAAGAATATGAACAGTGAGCTAGATCAGAAGCAGAGCAGCAAGGAATTCCCAAAACTCACATGAGATGCCATAGTCACACGTGGTGAGTTAACCTAGTGTAATGCAGTGCTGGCCCCTATACTTTTTTATTTTAACATGGAATGTTTATTACTAAGCAATAGTTTTGACATATTACATAGATCAGTTAAAGGTTGAGTTGTTTGAAGCATTGAATAAGGTGTTGAAAGTCATAGTATGTATACTTGTTTTTATTCTCACGGATGTTCTGAAGTAATTCTCATACCATAAGTCCATTAGAAAATTAATAGCATCTTTTCAAGGCATGTAATAGAACATTTACAAAAGAGAATTAACGGGAGTATTTTGTTTCTATAATTAAACAAGAAGGTAAGTTCTGAAAAAGTATTTGCTTTTCCTCAAAATGTTGGCAGTGTTAAACAAATGCGTGAAGAACATTCTTTCATCATTATTCTTTTTTTTGTTGATAAAGGTGAGACTAGCAGTTGAAGCCAAATTCCTTAAGTTGTTTAAGAAAATTAATATTTTTAGGGTCATAAGGGTGATGACTGCTTTAACGTTTATTTTTTGCTTTTCTAAGGATTTATTTTATTTGTTTGAGAAGCAGAGTGAGAGACAGAAATAGAAAGAGATGTTCCATCCACTGGTTCACTCTTTTAATGGCCATGCCAAAGCTAGGATACTGCAGCTCCATCTGAGTCCCTGCTGATTTGGATAATCTACTACCTCTCTAGGGATCCATAAAGAAAGTGCAACAGCCAGGACTTGAACAAGTACTCCAAGATGGGCTGATGGGGCTGTAGGAAGTGACTTAACGTTTTGCCACATGGTGCCACTCCCTGTTTTAGTATTTTTAATGAAGCATGAACCCTGAATTTGATGCAGAAAATTGCTATATATTTTATAAAAAGCAAGGAGGAAAAGTACATTGGTTAATTTTTTTTTACCCCAAATGCTTTATTAGCTGGTAAATACCTACCTAGTGACTACCATGAATTGTGTGTGAAGGTTGGTCAGCGTCAAAATCTTACAGATATTTTAGGTTAATTACAATTAATTAACTAATTTCCTTCAGTTTTAGCAATGCTAGCAGAAGACTTAAGATTTTTCAGAGAGGAAGTTTCATTCATATCATAGAAAATAGATGTGTGAGTGTATTTTTGCTATTTCTTTTTGCTCTTTATCTTACATAGGGTAATGCTGATAGATCCATATAAATGCTACTCACACAACAAGTTTGGATCATTCCTGAGAATATATTGAAAACCTAAAACTTTTCTAATGAACAAATGAAATGTGCCTCTTAAATTAGAAAGGGTAACTTTCAAAAATTATTTATTTATTTATTATTTTAAAGTTTCAGTTACAGAGAAATGGAGAGAAAGAGAGAGAGAGAGAGTGAAAGAGGAAGGGAGAGGGAAAGGGAGAGAGAGAGGGAGAGAGAGAGAGAGAGAGAGAGAGAGAGAGAAAAGAAGAGGGAGGGAGGGATTGAGAATCCTACATCCTTTGATTCTTCAGGATGGCTGCAAATGCCAGCACTGTACCAGACCAAAACCAAAAGTCAGGAGCTTGCTCCAAGTTTCCCACATATGTGGCAGGGACCCAAAATCTTGGGCCATCTTCTGTTACCTTTTCGTAGGGTATTATTATGGAGCTGGTTTGGAGGTGCAACAGCAGGATGCAAACTGAGAAGCATGTGTGATGCCAGCATCCTAAGCAGCAGTGTTAGGCATTAAACCATGATCCCAGCGCAGGGAGTCATTATTGTTAACAGATAACAGGAATTAAATTGTGACAGTGGATTCTTGAAGGCTGCTTATCTTTCTTACCTCAGAGGCAGTCTGGGACCAAATGGCAGTTATTATCTTACTTAACAAAATGTTGAGAAATGTAATAGGCTCTTGTTAAATCCCCCCCCCCCCAAATCAGAAACAGGCTAATCTTGAAAATATTTAGACAACTCACAATAATATCAAAAATAATATTATAGTTCACTTAGACATTTAACTCTCTATAATTGATAGCTTGATTAAAAAAAATAGTACCGATAGGTTTACACATACCTAATGAAGTTATAGTATTTTATGAATAGCTTTTGTTTGGTTTTAAACATTGAGGACAGGTGTTAGATACATATGCTAAAAAAAATTAGCTGCTATTTTTAATATAATGTTAGTGCTGGGATGATTTTAACATTCATTTGACAGTTTTTGTCATCAAGAGGCCACTGATGGCCATCGTATTGATATAAATGACATCCAACTTACAGCTTCTCATGTATAATTTTTGTGTAGACCTACCATATAATCTCTTTTAAGGTCATCTAATTTGCAACTTTAATTGTGACTGTAAAGAACCTTCAAAGCAATAGCTAGATTAGTTTGTGATAAATTGAAAGAAGATTTGGTCAAAGGACTGGCCATTTGTAGGACCACCTCAGAATTTTGCCTATCATACCATCCATTTATAGATTCCTGAATATAAAAAAAAAACTACCTTCGTCACACTTCATTTATATCACACATTTACTTTCTTCTCTACACACAAAGTGTTTCCCTTGTTAGAAGATGATGTGATTCCTTCCAACCCTAGAGGTGGGGGAGTCTACAACTGTTGTGTGACCTACTCCTTGTACCCTACATACACAAATATTAGCAAGTCAGCTACTCAGCTACCTTATCAAATGTGTAAAATTAACAGTGATTATAAAACATAATTGTATCATATATCTTATGAATTGCATTTAAAATAACATTCTTAGAAATAGTCCAATTCCTTAAGTTTTTTCTGAAATACTTGATAATATGTATACCCTTCAGAACTTGAGGCTCTAGTAAGTCTTATTTAAGGCAGTCCATAAATATTAAAATGTTAGTTTCACCAAAAGAGAATACAACTATCAACTGTGTTAATACAGTATTAGCTTTACCAATAAACATCCAGCGTTAAAAATTATTAAAATCTTTGGTGTTGATCAAGTAAAAATAATGTAAATATTTGCTGTTCCTTGCATGGAAGATAAATTTTTCAAGAAAATATTAGCAGTTGTGCATTCTAAAAAAATCATTGAATTAATAGTTTCTGAATGAAGTAATTGATTGCCACCTAGGGTGTAATATTCTCATTCATATTATACTTCCCTGGGAGAAGTATTTTAAAATAAGTGACGGCTAAATTATGGCTGGCATTTAGTGCCTTGGAAACAAGTGTCTATGTCTACTATCACCAAAATGGCTCAAAGGCATAGTACTTACAACTTAGTTCTCCACAGTGCACCATGCAGTGCTCTTCAATCATCTCCTTACCTTGTATTTTCTTTCTGCATTGGGCCACTGAGTGAGTCCTCCAATTTTAGACCTTTTTTGGTTGTAAGAACTCTTGTCATTCTTCCTCTATTCACCAGTTGGCTTTATTTGTTCTATGTTTCTCTATTTCTCTGGGTAATCTTATTTACACATTTTAGCCATGATTCCATTTCAGATGAATATTTCACAAATATTTTTTGGTATTCCATAGCTTGTCATTTTTTCTCTTTATCTCTTTGTTGTGCAAAACTTCTTAATTTGATTATTCTATTTTTGCTTTTGTGGTGTGTGACTTTTGACTCTTATTTTTTAACCTTGTTTATACTGATGTGTTGAAGTAGTTCCTATATGTTTTATTCTAGTGGTTTCCTAGTTTATGTATTACATGAACATAATGTTAGTTGGGCCTCAGGTCTCTCCCTGGGACCAAGGCAGCTCCAGGGGCTCCACCTATAGGCGTGATCTAAGGACAGTAACCCTTATTCTCTGCCTAATGATGTTCTACCAGATCCATGATTCAATCTATGCTGTCTAGTGACCTACCCTACAATGTCTTGAATCTGGCTCTTTGCTGTCTTCTCATGGGTAAGAGTAGTAGGGGTAGTCATTAGGCCTTTCAGTCTGACACTAAGATGAAGTTGTCACTGAATCTTGTAGCTCCAGAACCTATGCTATCTTGCAGATGTACACAATGTATGCAGCAGGCTACAGGTGATGCAGTTTAAAATATTCATCGTTTCACTAAAGTGTAGGTCTGTATGATGTTATGCCAATTCTGAAGGCCATGTTTGGGAGCTCTGATGTAAGGTTGTAAAACTTTGAATACCCAAGCCCTGATACTAAGCTGGGTCATACTGTTGTCTCACTGACAGTCTTTTCACAGTCTCAGGATCATGTGCTTGGTCTGCATGATGCTGGCATTAATGCTAGCTGAAAGTGAGTCCATCTCACCAGGATGCAAATTCATAAACTGATTCATGAACTTGCCTGGTGAAGAGTCTTTTCTGTGTTATCTGATTCTGTCTCACTGTGATAGGCCCAGGCTCTGAATTTCAAGATAAAACCTTTTTTAAAGATTTATTTTGTTTTTATTATAAAGGCAGAGCTAGTTACAGAGAGAAGAGCCTGCTATGGCATGGCACTGGCCCATTCAAGAAAAAATCTCAAGCTAGTTTTCTCATCCCATGCCTCAAAAACTGGTATCTTGCTCAGCTATCTGCTTGAAATTGGAGGAGTAATAGAAGCCAATTTCTTGGCCATCCAGGCTAATCTAAATGAGATCATCTTTGAATTTCACACATACTAGACCTCCTTGCACATCTAGATATCGGTGGAAACACAACAGGCTTGTGTAATGCTGGCAATGAAACAAGCCCAAAAGAGTCCATCCCACTGGAGCATAAGTCTCTAAGGCCAGCAGTTAGCCTCAAGATGGAAAAGATGGTCCCTCAGTCAAAGGCTCAGCATATAGCTGCTAACCTGAATGCAGACTGTGGGGCCTGTTAGACTCACCACAGCAGACCTGGGAATGGTTTCAAATCTAAGGTGCTGAACTTAACTCTTTTCCATCCATGAAGGAAAAGAACTTCCTGCACTGATACTTGGAGCTAGGGGAGGGTTAACATATGACAACCCATACTCCTGGATTCTTCAGTGCCTCCTCTTTTGTACTACCATGCACCTTAGTCTCTCACTTGTATTCTTTGACTCTTGTGAAAGTGATTTTGTGTGTGAATAACTGCTCAAATTTTTGTCTCTGGGAGGAGATAGCTGAAACGACTTATTTAACTATCACATACAAACAATAGTAACTCAATGATATTAAAAACCTATTATATAGAGGATTGATATTTAAAATCACAGTGCAATGATACTCAGTTACTTGGGACAAGCATAAATACATTCACCATTCAGAAAATGAATACTTCAAGTAGATTAGACACCAAAATCTTCATAATGACAAATACAGTTCATCAAATAAAAATCTTCTACACTACCTATTCACAATTCCTGAGTAGATTACATGAATAACATGTAAGTAGTTAATTTCTAAAGAGTTCCCATTAATGGGCAGTTGGGACTCAAGCTACTATAATGGATTTTTTAAAATATGCAATGATGGTGTGAGATAATTACACGAATGGAGCCAGAGTTTCTCTCTAGTGATGATGAGGGTCCAATGAAACCAACAAAAGAATCCCTCCAGAAATGGTAGGCAAAATGTCTTATGACCTAAAGTGACAGAGGCCGTAAAATTTTAAACAAATACTAATTTGGGTCATTTTTACATTGGGTTTGTTCATAAAATTGGGTTAACAGGTTGCTATTTGCATAGCTGAGCAATAATATTTTAGTTTAAGAATGTGAAGTTATCAAGAAATACTTTCCACACTTCTTTTGCTTGAAAAATGTGATTGATAATGATTACTAAACACTTCTGTCTTCATCTTAAGAGCGAAATGAGGCTCATTTTTTGAATTACAAACAGCTGCATAATCAACATCAAGTCCCTATCTCTTGCGTGGGTTGTGGAGTGAAAATGAAATTTTGTCTTGTTTGCACATCCCCAAACAAGGTCTGAAAGTGATTTGTAGTTTCATCACTGTATATTTATAAAAGTTGGTTAAATCCTACCAGGACATACAGAGATGTTGGCAACTCTCAAAGTCAAAAATATTTTTCCATTACTGTATTCCAGGAATTTCCAAAACATGCAGCTATTCATATTTCATTTTGTACAGCATCCTTGATTGAAGGGGAAAAATCACTCAGTGAATTAAAATTATTTTCCAGATCCTGACCTCTGTTTTTCTTATGTTAGCTATATGTTACCTGTTACTGAGCTACCTGTACAATGTTTGCAGTAGGGCTATTTCATTCTGGTAGACACATATGTTTTAATTTTATTGGGTAAGAAATTATGTTAGGAAAAACATTAAATCTCCTTTATTATTTATTATGAAAGTATTTTATATTCATTAGTTCTCCTATGCACAAGAACTTAATAAAAGGTGAAAGTCAAATTAATGTTTCTGTTTATTGTAGGTAGTGATTTTCTGGCCTCACAACATAAACATGTACAAGATAATAAAATAATGTCCATTATGTACTTCTACTTAATTTTGAGACTTTGGTATTGTGGGTATATACTTTATCTATACTAAATCTCTAACTCATGATTTAACATTAAAATTATATAAAAGAAAGGTGACAGATTACTTCAATCAAATTCTAATAAAGCCCAGAAAATGATACCCTCCCCAATTTGGAAGTATTTGCACGGAAACTATCAAAGCCTTGCACATTTTCAGGCAATAATCATCTTCCACAACTGGCCACAGTTGAACTCACACTCACTCATATAGAAAACATTTGTTTCTTTCCTAAATGTCGCCTACAACAATGCACCCTTTTCATATATCCCTTCTTCAGTCTTCTCCATCTTGTGCCAAAATAATTTTTACTTATCACCGGGTAAGTTCTCAGGCCCTCAAGGAATAAACGGATGACAGAACTAAGGAGTTATCTCTCCTCTTACACCCATGGTTAGTTGGCTCATCCAAGATTCTAAACTTAAGACCGTATCTCCTGACACCACAAAGAGGATTGTGGGAGGATAACTCCTGCCAACTTGAACAACATTTTGAGCCAAATAAAATAAGTATGCCCTCCATTATTTGTTTGGGACTTAAAATTTGCCATGCTTTCTTTCTTTTCCTTATGATAATTTGCCTGGTTCCTCATCATAATTACATCTATACAGTACAAATACCTTAGTATTTCTGCACTTACTAAACAACATAATGAACTGTAAGCTTGTAGCTTGTCAGGAAAGAAGATTGGAATCATAAATAATGAATCACTTATGCCAAAAGGATTCATTGTCCTCATGGGAAATTATAACTTATCTCCAAGTATTTGTTTCTATTTAGTCAGAAACACAACTGTTGTAAGCAGATTAACTGAATAGAGCTACAATAATTGTGAAAAGTTGTCATTTGTGGTCTTCTATGTGTTACACCAGTTTTATATACATAATTTCTATTCAGTAACATAGCCAAGCTTACTAATCTAGTAAAGTCACTTGTCTAGCAAAGTGGCTTCAGTTAAGAATCAAATCTGTCTCTGATCTTAAAACCAATGTTTCCATGCTGTTAGACCAGTGGTAAAGAGTATCAGGTGTCTATAACACTTTTCTCAAAAATATTGAGAAAATCTCAAGCAGCTTTTGTTTATACATCCATCAGTATTCATATTTAGAATGAAAAAAGGAATACTTCACAAAAGCAATGTGCATTAAGTCACTTTAAGGATATTATGCTCATTATATGTTACCATAAATAGTTTTATGTAAGAAATTGTGTTTTCCAAAGCAAAAATAAAATGAAGTGAATATTGTCTGACATTTATCTAACTTTGTTAATGTGTGGTTTTTGGTAAGACAGATACACTCTCACATGTGCTGTGTACTGCATCTGTAGCAATGTGTTGCAATTGAAATGTGTAAATAACATATGTCCTTACACACATATTAGCAGGAAAATGAAAGAGTATTGTATTAACATGGTAAGTTAATTATAAATATTCTTGAATAGTTCTCCAAACTCTATGGTTAGTAGTTTCTTAGAGATTAGTTGCAATGCAATCTCAGATTATATTAACATATTTAATATACTTTATTGTATCAGAATCCTTTTTTCAGTTTCACATAAATGACTTCATGATCTGTAGTTACTTTTTTCAAAACATTATGGAGATTTCAAATATTGACACATTTCTTTATACAAAAATTAATATGCTGACCTTTGATTCATTTCATCTTCTGTAGATGTTCTAAAAGTTTTAGCCATACTTAAATTTTTATAAATGAATATGAGATGCTTGCCTATATTTCATTTTTTGATGTCAGAAACTTCTTTTCCATCATCCCTCACTTTGCTCTGTTCTGATTAAGTTTTGCTTTATTTTATTTATTTATTTTGGCATAGACTCCTACTTGTTCAGACATAAGCATGTATTTTGTTCATTTGATAAAAGATCCTTTTTTATATTAGCTGCCAGCTCAAAATTTCATTATCTTATTCTTTGTTATAATTGACTCATTAATATTAGGTAACTATGCATTTTATAGAATTCAGCTTTTGAGAAAGATCATAAAAATAAACAATCTCAAAAATTACATTTATTGTGCTTATTACAAAGCTTGTACAAAGCTACAAATTGTTTGGAATGCTGGAAAGGACATGAGAAGTTCTCAGTAGTTTTTAAATTGTTTTAAATAAATATGCGACAAGTCCTAGAATTTTGCCGTTTTTGAACAGGATATAAATAACATCAGCCACATTACCACATGACTCTGCATTCAGAGCTTTGAAAAGCTAAGACAGGAGCCAAAACTTCCAGACAGGAAAGGCATAAAAGAAGTCAGAGGTTGGGAATTTCATAGATGTCTTCTGGATCTGATAAATTGTGTGTTTGGCATACTTGGTGGGATGCACTTCTATTTTCATATACTTAATAATTTAATGCTGGTAAATGCATGTGTACAGAGAAGTAGCCAAAATTAAGACTAGGTTGATGAGAATAGGATTGGCATCACAAATCATTCTATTTCTTTGCACTGTTTTTTTCCTTAGGACAAGTTTTTTTTTTTTTTAAGATTTATTTAGTTTTATTGGAAAGGCAGATATACAGGGAGAAGGAGAGACAGAGAGGAAGATCTTCCGTCTGATGGTTCACTCCCCAAGTGACTGCAATGGCCAGTGCTGCGCTGATCTGAAGTCGGGAGCCAGGAGCTCTTCCGGGTCTCCCATGCGGGTGCAGGGTCCCAAGATTTTGGGCCTCCTCGACTGCTTTCCCAGGCCACAGTCAGGGAGATGGGTGGGAAACAGGACCACCGGCATTAGAACCGGTGACTATGTGGGATCCTGGCACATGCAAGGCGAGGACTTGAACCACTATGCTATCGTGCCAGGTCCAACAAATTATTTTTTTACATAGTCTTATGCACAATGCATTTTATGTTCCAAACAAGTAACTGAGGTAGCCAAAGCCAGATTGTATTCCAGAAGGGATTAAGAACTCCTCTTCTTAATGGCAGGAATAGGATAAGCATTTATTTTATTCTCTGTTAATCATCCTACTGCCATTATTACCAGTATCTCACATCTGAAATAAAAGATATTTTTGCCATGGTTTTATTGATCCCATTAGCATTGTCACCTTTGCACTGATGGCTTGATAATATATATTTTAACCTTCATGCCCATTCTCTGTCTTTTTCTCTCATATCCAGAACTATGATTATCCTTTGAAGCCCTCTAACTAAATTCTTTTAGCATTTAAAATCAATAATTCTAAAACTAACTTAATAATAACTTGTTTCCATCAGTTAGGACATTGTTGCTATTTTAATTTCCTGGCCTGAATATGTATAAACCTGTATCTATGAGGGAGATTCCTAATGGAAGTTTGCATGTTTTGTGGCTCTTCTTTCCCATGTATGTAATATTCCATTTTACCTGTTTCTAGATAGGCATCTCAGAAATTCTCAGACTCTGGTACAGGCATGAGCCAGAGTAAGGTCAGGCTGGTTGGGCTTTGTCACAGCATCAGCTGGCTAGTGCTGTCGAGCTAGACTGCAGAACCACCTATAGGGTGCAAAGATTGTGGGCAGGAAGTAGGTCCAGTATGGAAATGTGGGCACCTCTCTGAAGGGCTACAGTTCCCACTGGTGAGCATAAGAACCAGGACAGGGAGCAGGCCTGGATAGACAGGTGATGGCACTGCTGGCATGAGTGTGGGCTGGAGTGTGAAGTCAGTTGGGTTAAGTTAGGCTTCAATCCTCGATAATGTTTATGGGAACTGAATGGGAACCAGTCTGCTGCACATGCTGTCAGGCACAGGAACCAGGGCTAGGGGCTGGCCCAGTGGGAGTTATTGGGGGTTGCTCTGACTGAGCTGTAGCTCCCGATGATTTACATGAGGGTCGAGTGATTAGTGGGCAGGGTTGGGCTGGGCCACAGCACCCATATTTTTCCATAAGAAATGGAGCTGGTTATAGATCTGACCTGGAAATTACAACTACAAGTGTACATAGGCTGATGTGGGTGACTGAATTAGGCGGACCTTATACAGGCAGGTGCACACAAGAGTCAGGTCTGACATCACCTCAGATGAGATTTCTCTGAGGGTTCCCCCAACTAAATTGCTAGACTCAGAATTCCAATCATGGGGGGAGTGATCTGACAGTGGAGTGCATGTGGCAGAACTGGACCTCCTCAGTGGCATAGATGGAACAGTGGAAAGCATGCCAAGATATACATAGAGGCTATGCCAGACCATTGGAGCCTGTAGAAGACATCTGGTACCATAGCAGAGGAAGGAAGGCAGAACAAATTGGTCCACTACCCAGGTGAAGCTTGATAGCAAACTTCTGGGTGAATGGAGACACTCAGGTAGACTGTGTCAGCCAACGGACATTGTAAGGATATCCTCATCCTTGGATCAGGAAGATAGACAGCATTTTCAGAACTGTCAAAACACGTGAGCAGAACCCTCGGAGCATGCTCCATATCAGGGACCCTGAGATAACATTGGGTGGCCATTCCTCCTCCTCAGGTACTGAGGCAGTAGGGAGTCTAGGTGCAGCTTCTCCCCTTATCTCTCCTCTTCTCCCAGATATAGAAAGAAGAAAAAGAAAATGTTGAAACAATGGTCTCACCCACTTTTCCCTGATTCTCAATCCTTCCCACCCTAATCAACTATATAAACATTACCAAAAATAAAATAAGAGAAATTCTCAGACTCAATTGTACTGATTTTCCAAGAATTGCCCCTTAGCACCAATCATCATCTCATTCATTTAACTCACTTTAATATGCTTGACTGCTTCTACCTTGTCTGATCTTCAAATCCATCCTTGAAACTGCCAATGGCATTATCTAACTAATGTACATATTTACTTAAATTTTTAAAAGAATCATATTGTATAAGCCCATGTCCTTACCATATTTAAAACTCAGTAACAGTAGAGCCTCAGGACACATTTTACTTTATTACCTTATTTTTTTCTTATCCAAAACTCTGGCCAAAACAATCAACTCACATTTTTCTTAAAGATGAATGAACTTTCACTATCTGCCCTTTTCACTCTTTTTCACATAACTTCTTTCTTCTCGCCAACTCTGAAAATCCCCTTTCATCCCTAAAGACCAAATTCAAAATTTATAAGTTTTAAGAACAGTGACCTATCAGATTTATAATTTTCCATTCTTGTTCCCATAGTACTTAAAATAGCTCCATGGTGACACTACAAAGAATTCCCACATAGATGGTTCTGTCATTGGATTAGTCAAGGGCAGTATTGTATTAATTGTTACATTCTTTCTTAGAATTTTTGTCATATTTATTTGAAAGACAAAATGAGAGAGAGAGAGATAAAGAGATAAATAGAGATGGGGAAGGAAAAAGGAAAGAACCTGCATGTATTGGTTCACTTCCCAGATGCTGACATTATCAGGGGTTAGGGCAGGCCAAAGCCAGGAGCCAGGAGCCAGGAGCCAGGAGCCGGGAGCTCCATCCAGGCCTCTAAGTTGGGTGATGGGGCACATGCAGATAAGTCACCATTTGCTGTTTCCCAGGGTGTGCATTAGCAGGAGGCAACATCAGAAACAAGAAAATTCAATTTTAAACATGCCAATGTGGAATTTGAACATTTCAGGCAATAGGTCTAAACAGCTGGGCCACAATATCTTTTTTTTCTAATGTCTTGTTGTCATTGTGTAAGAACTACTGTATAATTGCACTAAGTGTTCATCAAATGAGCTACGAAAATAACTTAGAGATCATTCCATCCAACCTCATTTCCACAATCTAAACATTCTCTATTCTAACCTTGAGACACTTGTGTGTAAAGTGAGAGTAGCAGGGTCAGAGAGCCTATATTTTTAAGTGGCATATCGTAACATTAATGAGAAACCTAATATTTCAGGTATTCTGATAAGGTGCTGAACTTTACAGTCTGTCAGTCCCTCTTTAGTCTTATTTCTACCCTCTTAAACAATTGAGTAAACAGATTCTACTCAGATAGCTAAGCATTTCAATATTGAAGATATCTGATATGCCAGCTCTATGCTTCCTGTTTATTTATTTGTTTCTTAACTCTCTTCCATATTTCTGTTTTAATTCTATTCACTTTTGTTTGTTGATATTTTCCTTAAAATGCAATGTGAAAAATTATTAAACGCACTCCCTCACTTTGTTATACCAGAGCATACACAGAATTATGTTACACTTATCTGAATGTTTTACTATTTGAAACACTGCTTCTGATCATTCACAAAAGCTTCTTCTCTTTTGTCTCTCCCCTGTATTCTCTAATCATACATAATTGATGTTAAGCCATAGTAGAATAAACTTCACTTTTGTCTTAACCTGTCTTATGAAGCATATCCTCATATAAAGCTCATGCAAGTATCAAAATCCAAATCCCATATTTATTCATCTTAATTTGTACTTACCTAATCATCATTCATGTTTTCAGCTTATGTTTTTTCCTGGGATCTCTATATTGATTTCTGTATGTGCTTTAAATCGTGTTTTGATGGCTACTTTTCTCATTAACTGAAAATAAATATCCTAATATTACACCATTTCCCATAAAAGGAAATGAGCATTGGGTGCTTTCTATTTGCCAGACTTTATGTTAGGTGCTTTGAATAAATTATCTTAGTTTTTATAAAAGATATTAAGTACCATGCTTATGAGTGAGATCCAAATAATGCCTTTCTCATAACTATTTATCTACATTTAATTTCAGGACTAGAGACCCTTTTTATCATGTAATGTATATTACCTTACAGTAAGGTGCAGCCTTTTCATCTGTAGTTTCATTCTTGTTGTTTGTTCCTTTGATGAGTAAGATGCATGGAATTAAAAAAAAAAAAAAACCCAACTCTATGTGTCAAGGGGTTAAGTGAACTAAATATACACTCTTTAGAACAGGTAAGTCCTCTGAGTTATGAAATTTGAAGCAAGAACTTGGCAAGCAAGAATTCACCTAAGGAAGATATTATATCAGCAGAAGACTAATTTGCACTTTCATTACTTAGGCCAGTAACTACATTTGGTTGTTTCTCTTCTTTTTGAAATTAATTTCCTGAAATAGTGTTCACCTCTGTTAATTTTGTTATATTACTGATGTTGGAGAGATGTAGAACAGAATGTGGAACATTATTGTGGAAAAATAGCAGTTTTTAAGATTATTTCCTTTTTTTCCTTATTTTTAAATTTGCATTTATGTTCTTTGTGTATTTCCTTTGCCATCATTCATTCATTTTACTGGGTATAAGGCATACAGAATGCTGATTAAAGTGGCAGGTGGGAGGTATAGGAAGAATAAAAGGATTTTATCTTAAAAAAACAGAGGAAGCCATCTCGCCATCTCTCATTCACTAATTGTGACAAGATACCATATGAAATGTTCATAGAAAAAATTGGGTAAGGATTATATGGTGACTCTTTGTATTTTTACTTCAACAATTTTTGTTTTGTAAATTGAAACATCTTATGAAATAAAAATGTTTTAAAAGAGGCTACATGTTATTACCTAGCAGTAATAAATCCTAAGATTATTCTAACTGAGCCAATATCTATTCTCTTCTCTGTAAAATAAGACATCCATAGGCACAATATGAAATAGTTCAGAGTGCATTAACATAAAATTAACAATGTCAATTTGGCTGTGGTATAGTATAAACTGATATAATAATAAGAATTACAAGTTGGCAAAGACAGTTTTATTAATTGCCTTATGTCCTATAGGGTTGACCTGGGATGTTATCTTCAGGGAACTAGGACTAATAACAAGTTTAAAAGGAAATTATAAAATGTGGATCTTAGAAAAATAATTTGCAATGCAATATGAAAAATATCAGATACAAGTTAAGAACTGAGTTGGCTGGTAAAAGTTATTTTTAGTCATGTAGATGGGAGGTAAGGGGATAAAGAGTTCTGAATCATAATGGTAAGAAACAGAAGTGGATATATATCAGGATTTCAAATAAATGGACTTTATAGGTCTTTGAAACTATTATTTGGTCTGTAGAGCAAGAAAGAAAGTGGAAGTGCTGTCCAAGTTTTTCTGCATTGAGGTAGATGTGACAAAAGTCAGCAGAGCATGGGGGGCTGAGATTGTGACAGGAGAATAACAAAGTAGTGGCCCATGGGGTTGTAGAATAGAGAGAGAAGTAAAAATAGGAGGTAAGAAAAAAAAAACCAGAAATACTGGAAAGGTCGAGGGAATGGAAATCTGAAATTTCAATGAACATATAGAAAGAACAAGACTAAAAAATTAGAACTTAGTGATGACAAGGTCAGGGTATTTCCATAGGAAAAATTGTGGAGAGCAAGCCAACAAAACTACTGGAGTACTGATAAAAGAAACTGAAATATTTTGGGTATTACTCAGAGACCTAACTTTTCTGTAATTGAGCAAAATTAAATGGAACTCGGTGGATGGAGATTATAAGATGAAGTAAAAAATTATATGAAATATTTGGATTGGAAAAGAGCACATTATAGAGAGTGGGGGGTTTAAAGTTTATTTTGTGATTTTTCTTTATCTGAAACAATAATGATCAAAATTTGTACTGGAAAGACAGAAACATGTTAAGATGGTTCTCACCATACATTCTGGTGCCTGAGATTTGTGGCATGTGCAGGAATGCATAGTAAGGATTTATAAGGACTCCAGGGGAAATTTAATGCTTGGTTTAGACAAGTTTCACTTGGTGTCTCTGAACAGACTGCTCAGTTGTGAGAGCAAGGGTGCTGGGAAGTTTTTCTGGTGTTGGATTGCCTTAGAGTTCTGTAAGGCAAGCTGGCGAGGGGGAGCTTGAGAAGAAGACAGTGGAGGGAGTTTGTGTGTCAAAGGAAAGTATACTATCATGGAGATGAAAACAAAGGTAGTCATAGAAGTTTGAGGTTTTGTTTTTTAAAGAAAGATATTTCAATGTCTTGAGATCCTGAACATCATGGCATTACTTGGGTTTAGGATATCCTTTACTCCAAAGACAAGATTTAGATGGACAGCATTTCCAAGGACAATCGTAGATCAGATGTATCAGAAGCTCCTGGTGGATGAAGGCTCGTCATAGACAAAGAAGGCACGGAACTCTGTGAAGAAAGCTACCTGTCTGAATATGGTATGCTTCAAAGACAATTCCTAATGAGCAGAGAAGATATTCGAATTCACTGCAGTTCAAAGCATTGCCATACGCTTTATGATTCACTGGATTGTCCTTTTTCAGTGTAATGTGTATACTAAGCCACACCTTGGTACAAGGGGAAACCAGACTTGGTCACAAGTAACAGGAAACTGGAGACATTACGATAATAGCAGTCACTGCATGTCTGGCATAGTAGTCATCAGCCTACACATGGGAGACTGAGTGGCAGAAGGAGAACAACTTAATTCACAGGGGGTTTCAAAAATCACAAATCATACACCATTAATTTAAATAATTTTTTTGGTTTGAGATTACAGGCATTTTGGGGCTCAGAGTAAGATACACCTATAGTTATCATGTAAAGAATATTTAACTTATTATCTAAAATTCAGCTCCAACTTCTGGCATTTGTAGGATTCTGGGTAAGTGAATTTGTATCTTCTAACCTTGTCTGACTGAGCTGTAGTTTGCTTACCTCCAGGGAAATGTTCTATCCATTGCATGAATAGCAATTAAAACCAAAGCTACTTGTTCTTCTCATTACAAATATTATACTTGTAAAAGTGGACCAGTTTGAAACTTTACTTGTCAATGATATTATCATCAAGTATTCATTTATTCATCATGCTGTGGTTATTAGATTAATGTCATTAAGCACACAGCTGTTCTGATTCATGTCTTCTAGACCAAAGTCTTTGAATTTGATAAAGGATTTTGCTTGATCATAGTCCATCTTTCCAACATAATTCCTTCTACAGAAGTACTGTTTCAACTATGTCAGTTTATTTGCTATCAGTAACATTCTTTAACTTTTAACTCAAATTCTTTTTTTCACATCAAGTTTTTGACAGGTACAGATTTCAGATCAGAAACTGAAATTTATGGAATTTTAGCTTTTACACAGATAGGTTTAATTTTTTCTATGAAAGTATGAAGAGTTAAAAACAATGAAATTATTTTCTTCAACCCTCCCAAATGTTTCTTTTTTCCAACCCAACATTTTGTATATTCTACAAGGGAATTTATCTCATGTGAATAATCAGTTATGTAAGCTAGAATTTTCTGACCTTTCATTTGTCTTATCTCTTACTAAAACTGGAGATAATTCCCTATTTATTGGCACTTTAGGAATATTAGAGGTTTGGTTCCACTGGGACACTTGGAATTCTATGCATCTTTTCCAGGCTTAGCAGCCTGAACATTCCAAAGCTTTTTAGCACTGTGATTTTGTTTTTTCTCATTAAATTCCAATTCAAACAAGCATAGGTTCTCTCTGTTTTCAGACACCCTAAACATGTGAGATTCATTACCAAATGTTAATGAAAGAGACTCCACGTTCAAAGGGCTGCTTTTTTTTTTTTTTTATTCCCACCTCTCTTCTGCTTTTTCTCCAGTTTAGAAGAATTTTTTTCAAGGGTGATGATTCCCAATAGGAATGTGTTCAATTACTAATGTTTAGCTTCTTACTAATTGATTACCTCCAATGCAAACCCTGTATGTTTCTGTCTGCAGTGTGGTGTTGAAACACATTCTTGTTAGGTTATCGCTTCCACAGGAAAAACTCTGTAGTGCTATGGTTTGAGGTTCAAAATAGGACATTTATATTTGAATAGAAAATCGATACAACAATTTCTAAGATGAAGATTTACTTTGCTTTAAGAGATAACAGGAGTGAATAGGTCTCTAGTCTTTAACAACTGGTAGAGAAACCTATGTTGGGAGAGGAAAAATATTTTCTTACAGATATTTAAGTTTCTGAAAATTAGGTATAAGACAAACTGTGTGTGTGTGTGTGGTATAGGAGTGGAAATTTGAGGAAACCAAAAGAAGTAATTGTGTTTTTCTTTTCACTGTATCTTATGATTTAGGAATCAATTGAGCACACAATTCAGCCTACTGAAAACTCTAAGTTGATTTCAACCCTTTTACTGGAGTGCTAAATTCAGGATCCCACAATTAAGTCAATATTGTGTAGTCTCACTCTAGGCAAAGTATGAGTGCAGATATAAGCTTGCGTTAATTCAGACTGATGTCTTCTGGACAAGAGGTTTCCTCCCACCTGTGGCAGAACTGGTGGAAGCTATTACACTTTTTTTGGATGATATGTTATATCAATGAAACACATTCCTTGCCTGAACCCCTTTAGCGCCACTGGGGAGACTGCCTTAGGATGAAACTAAAACCATTTGAGGGTAACGTTGAGAATGAAGTAGTGTCTTGATTTTTTATTAAGCCATATGGGTGTAAGATCAGTTACCTTCTAGTTATATGATTCAATTAATTCATTTTATTATTTTGTTGAGGTGAGTTACTTAGTATTTATAACAGGAAAAATTGCTATAATTTCTTATGATCAAAACCATATTTAGCTTTTATGTACTTTTTATAGTTAACTATTTATTTATTTATTTTATATAAACATTATTTTTCATGATGCCATTCCATAGGCATAGGGGTTTTCCCTTCTTTCCTCCTTCCCCACTCCACTGTTTTCCCCATAGTATTGCAATAATGCATTCCTTCAGCAACAGTCACAAGTCTATCATTCTGCTGTTTAAGTGTATCATGGCATTGCATGTACAGACAGTAGTAGATAGTTTATCATCCCATTGTCAAGATATATTTAACACCTTCATTGGGAGTCCTCCTTTTATTTATGAATAGAAATGTGTAATATAACATATCTCAAATTCCTGGTATGCTAGTCTCTATTACACAGTTCATGTATGAGAATATGTGTATATTCATGTTTATCTTTGTGTCTGTTTATCTTGAATTTTGTATGAAGTTTGCCTTATATCAGAGAGAATGTAGGATATTTGTCCTTTGGGGTAGGCTTATTTCACTGAACACAATGGGTTCTAGCTGGGAAAATTTTGTTGCAAATGATAGAAATTCATTTTTTAAAATGGTTGAGTAGTATTCCAGATGTATCACAGTTTTCCAGTCCTCTTTCAAAAGCATCTTTGTTGTTTCCATGTCTTCCCTAACTATCGGGGAAATACAAGTAGAAACCAAATTGAAGTTCCACTTACCTCCAGAGAGACTGGCCTACATTTTGCAATCCACTAACAACATCTGCTGATATGGTTATGGCAGAAAGCGATGCTACTCCACTGTTCGTGGGAGTGCAGGCTATTACAGTCAGTATGGAGAATGCCAAGATAACTGAAAAATGATCTACCATATGACCCACCTATCCCACTCTTGAGAATATGTCCAAAGAAAGTATGAGAAATATATCCAAATTGGCATATGAGAAAGTGACCTGCAACCCTATATTGTTTTCTTGAAATCAGGAGCTCTCAAATTTTTCTGTTTCTAGTACCTAACACCTAATTATTAGCTTAGATGTATTTGTTAACTGAATCCTCATTGTGTCTGTCGAGACTAAATTTGGTGTTTGATACAGCCTGCATTGGATGTTCTAAATTTCTAAAAACAACAAATTTGAAAACAACTCTTTATTTTAGTCAAGCGATAGTTTATATTTGTCCAATTTTTACAGATAATCATCTTCTCAGAACTTCCTCAGAGCTTGACTCATCATCTTAGGGATTCTTCATGTAAACCTAAATTGATATACTCATTTATTAGCAAAAGATATACTATAAAATCCATACAATAAAAACCCAGATTATTTAAGGAAGTATTTTAGCTGAATATTTTTATGTAAATTGTCTGGGGGGTTCATATATTTTACATTTAGGATTATAAAATATGAACAATGCATTATGTGGTTAAATTTACTCTTGCCAAAGAAAAAACCCACACAAGTATTTAGAAAATTTTCTCTATGTGTAAATATTGATCTCAAACTTGTTTTGTTTCCTCATGACATGAGTCATGTCATCACTCAATGACACAGCATTGGATTGTTTCAGCTAACCTCATAACCTCTTACCCAAAATTTCTTTCTCTCTCTCTCTCTCTTTTTTATTAGTCTTATGATACAGCGCCATGGACTCTGGGATTTTCCGTCTCCCTCCTGAAATTCTTTTCTTACTCCCCCATTGATTTTCCCTCTAGTATTACAATGGGTGATCCTTCATAAGTCCATCATATTGTTATTGAGGTGTTTGTTGACATTGTGGGCATGGACAGTGTTGGAGAGTCCTGCATCCTACTATTAGTATAATTTCAGCTGTTTCATTGTTTAAATATTTGCCCTGGAATCTATAATTACTTTCTAAAAGTTGTTTGAAAACATGTTAAATGAAACTGTGTTATCATATCTCATACATTGTAGATCTTTCTTGCCACCAAACATAAATACTGTCTGTAAATGTAGTCAAAATAATTAGCATCAATTTTTTTAAAATGTGTACAATGTGATTAATGAATCTCATGTAAATAAACTCACTAAGTTGAAATGTAAGTAGTTTTCTATGTGTGTAATTAGAGAGCCTGAATATTACCCATTTTCCTTAAACTCTTCAAGGTTATTTTGTCTTTCCTGTTTTTCGTTTACAATTTCATGGGGAGTTAACATCTGTTGTAATGCTGGGTCATTATAAAGGTTTTTCATATCACCTGTTTTCTACTGTTTTTCATGAATCCCTTGCTAATTTTCAAGACAGTTAACTCTATACTTTAAAGAATATAGCATCTGAAGGGCACCAAATGGATAAGCATGGATAAAATGCAAGGTTTCCTGTTTGTTTTTGTTTTTTAGCTTCTTAACATTACAGAGTTTTCTGTAAAAAAATAGTTGGCCAGATTGCTGACACTATAATAAAAAAATTGCTTTTAATAATTTATTAAAGACCACCATTATCCTGTGCCCGTCACAGCTGGGGATAGCTCATGGGGACCTCGAGATGCGGACTTTCAGTGGCCCAGGGGGATAGCACTGGCAGGGATATATGGGCACCTGATAATTTCTCCAGGTGCTTGGTCATGGGTAGGGTATGAGGATGGGGAGGGTAGAGCCCTAGGTTAACATGCTGGCCTGGTAGGCTGGTGACCAGGCTTGGAGAACTTTGAATGGGCTTGTATATTGAGTGTGTAGAGGGATACAGTCCCAGGCTACCACATGTGTCACGAGCTCAAAGGCTAGGCTGGGAAACTCATGTGCTCTGGGGCACAAGGTCCATGGTTTGATCAGGGTAAGTGGCAGGGGGATGAGGCCAAGGGAGGACTGCTGAGGGAGTGTGTTGCAGGTGAGGAATGAATTCTGGGGGACTTCCATCCAATCCACAAGACCACTAAACTTGCTAGTAAGCAAGGGGACTGAGACTGGGTGAATTGGAGGGGAAGGCTGGAGGACCTTTATTGGGCAGACTAATGCACCTGCTCAGATGTAAAACTTGGGTGAGGCTAGTGAGCATGGACCACAACCGACTACCACTCACCAGTGTGCACTAAAATTAGGCTGGGGGACTGGCAGGGTTAGATCACAGTAACTTCCAGTGAGTCTTGGAAAAGGGGACAGGTCACATTAGGCCAGGCCATGACACTAACCAGCATGGAAGAGAACTAGATTTGGGGACAGATTCTCTGGGGGATATGTGGGCTCACCCCTGTGGAACTGCAATTCCTGTTGGTTAGCTTGAGAGCTGAGGGTTGTGAAGAGCTGAGCTAGGCTTGACTGTGGAACTGTATGACACTCTTTGGTACTATGGTTAAGAACATGCTGGGCAGGTCCAGGCTGCATCATTTGCAGGCACACCCCAAATATAGTTTGTGGGGAGGGCTTGGCCACAGCATTCACCAGCTTATACAAAAGCTGGGATGGAAGGGGCAGACTATACCAGGTAAGGGCCATTTGTCAGCAAGTGTGTGTGGTGGTGTTGATGGGGTCTAACCAGGCAGGGGCAGGCCAACCTTAGCTCACTGGCATGTCCAGTAGCTAGGCTGAAGAGCAGGTCATACTGGGCTAGGCTATCACAGCTACTAGTTTGCATGATCCAGGGATGGAAGCAGACAGGGCAGGGAGAGGCTGCAGGACTCATCAGCGATAGTTGAGACTGTGGGTAGGCCGGGCCAGGCCAAGCTACAGTATCTGATAGCAAACCACAAGACAGGAGATGAGCTATGCTGAGCTGGGTCAGAGCAACCACTGGCATGTACAAAATCTGTGCCTAGGACCAGGTATGGTTGGGGAGCTTAGGAGATACCATGGGTGGGTTGTGGTTCCCACTGGTGAGTGAGAGAGTCATAATGGGGGTGGTAGTCTGGACTGGACCACCTTGGCTTGGGTGTGGACTGGGTGTGGGATGCATCAGACCATACTGGACTTCAGCACCCATTGGTGCTTGTGAAAGTCAAGGTGGGTGTAGGATGGGCTAGGCTAGGTCTCAGCACCTGCCGACAGCTGTGTCTGGGAGTGGACCAGGTATGGCTAGGCTATAGTACCCAACAGTAAGAATGGGTATGAGCCAGATAGGAAAGGCCACTGTTCCTGTCAGGACAATAATTGGGCTAAATCAGTCTAGACCAAGGACTTCCCAGTGTGTGTGAGATCTACCACTGGGAAGAGACCTCATAGAGGAACTTGAGGAACTCCTCTTTTGGGAAGCAGCCCCTGCAGGTGAGCACAAGAATCAAGTCTGGGAGCAGCCCAGACCAAGGCAGGTTGCAATGCCCACCAGCATATCTTGGAGATCAGGTCTCAGGGCAGGCCAGGCTGAGCCAGTTCATAACATCCACTGGCAAGTCTGAGAACCAGGACAGGGTGTGGTACTGGCTGCATCGGGCTATAATACCAGCCAGTTCTCATTAGTGCCTGGACTGGGGACTGACTGCCTGGGTAAGGCTGCAGCACCCACCAGCATGAGCTGGAATGGGGGCATTCCAGGCTGGGCTGGGATTCAGCACCCACCAGCAGGTGCCAAGGTAAAGCAGGCCAAGCCAGACTGAGATGCAACACCCACCAGCATATGTGGGATTGGGGGTGTGAGCCCTGTAGGGGGACTGCAGGAGGCTCCCTGATGGCCACTGCTCCCACTGTCGAGCGTGAGAACTAGGATGGGGCAGATGAGGCTGGGCAGGGCTACAGCTACTTGTCAGCTTGCAAGTGGCATGGTAGGTAGAGAACCAAATTGGGCTGACTGATAATACCCACTGATGCATGTATAAGCCAGCGCAGGTGTAGGCTTATTGGACTTTGCCATGGCATCGCCTGGAAAGTGCTGGGACTGGGGGTAAGTCCTGTCAAGATAGACTGCAAAACCACCTGGAGAGTGCAAGATGTGGGACTGGGACTGGGACCAGTATGGAAATTATGGGCTTCTCTCTGATGGGTTGCAACTCCCACTGGCGAGCATGAGAACCAGGACTAGGGGTGGGTCTGGCTAGACAGGTGGTGGCACCCACTGGCATTAGTGTGGACTGGATAATGGGGCTGGTTGGTTTAAGCCAGGATTCAGTGCTCATTGGTGTGTAGGAGAGCTGAATGGGATATGGGACAGATTGGACCCATACTGTACAAACTGGCAATCACAGAAACCAAGGCTGGAGGTGGACCTAGTTGAGGTTAATGGGGGTCACTCTGACTAGGCTGAAGCTCCTACTGGTGAATGTGAGGGCTGGTGAATGTGGTGGGCAGAGTTGGGCTGGGCTGCAGTATCTTTGGTTTGAGTAAGAGATGGGGCTGGAGACAGGACTGAATCAGCAATTGCAACTACTAGTGTGTGCATAGGCTAATGTGGGGGATGGACAGAGCTGGACCCTGTACTGGTAAACACATACAAGAGTCAGGTCTGTGATCACTTCAGACGAGGTCTCTTTGGGGATCCCCCTAACTGAACCAGTGAACTCAGAACCCAACCATGAGGAGAATTGTAGGATCTGTCATCTGATTGTGGGTATGTCAGAGCTGGGACTCCTCATTGGCTTTGATAGAACAGTGGACAGCATCCCAGATGAATATGGAGGATGTGGCAGTTCACTGTAGCCTGCAGAGGACATTGGGTACTATAGCAGAGAAAGGAGGGCATAAGAAATTGGTCAACTACTTCAGCCAAGTGTTGGCAAATGGAGAATCTGAGGTAGACTGTGTCAGCCAATGGACTTTGTAAGGATTTCTTCATTCTTGGATTTGCGAGATAAACAGTATTTCAGAGCTACTGAACTATTGAAACAACTTGAGCAGAACCCTTGGAACATGCTCTACACATGGGGTGACCTCTGGTGGTGCTCCCCAACCCGGGGTACTGAGGCGGTTGGAAGGCAGAGTGCGGCTTCTCCCCTTATCTCTTTCCTTCCTGCAGACACAGGAAGAAAAAAGAAAGAAAATGTGGAAACAGTGGTCTCACCCACATTCCTCTAACCCTTGACCCTTCCCAACATAATCAACTTTGTAAATTCTAAGCTTCTACAAATATGGAGATATGATGAACAATTAGATACTGATTTTATTTTTATTGGAAAGTCAGACATCCAGAAAGAAGGAGAATCAGAAAGGAAGATCTTTCTTCCTATGAATCACTCCCTAGTGACAGCAATGGCCAGAACTGAGCCAATCCAAAACCAGAAGTCTGGAGCTTCTTCTGGGTCTCCCACGCGGGTGTAGGATCCCAAGGCTTTGGGCCATCCTTGACTGCTTTCCCAGGCCACAAGTAAGGAGCTGGATGGGAAGCAGGGCTGCCGGGATTAAAAGCGGTACCCAAATGGGATCCTGGTGCATGTAAGGCAAGGACTTGAGCCACTAGGCTACCACGCCAGGCCCTAAATACTGATTTTCTTTAAAAATGATCTCTGACAATGTTTTATTGGTTTCTTTTCTTTTTGTACTTTTTGAAAACTCTTTATGTTCATAGAAATAAACAAAAGTGTATTGCAGAAGTCTCTGAAATGACCTACTATATTATCCTCCTTGAACAGTTGTAAAACAGAAGGAATCAAGGAACTCAAAGACATAGTAAATGCAACTGACACAGTAGTACAAACTACCAGATGAACAGTGTGCCATGTTTAGTAAAGTATGAGACATTCATCCATTCTTTCTGGTTTTATTAAATGCTGTAATTGATGTGTGTAAGCACTGCTGTACCTATCTGCCAGATAAACTGGGATCTCTGCATCATATTCTTATGAGAAAAACTAAATATATAAAAAATTAAAAGATGATCAGTGTCATGAATGGGAGGAACTCTGGTGAGGGCAACTGACCTCTTATTAGCAACAAAGGAAGGTATTTTTTGTTTTTGTTTTTGTTTTTAGGGAGTAGATATATTTCTTGAGAATTGAATAATGAGATGAATACAAGAGGAATACAAGAAAGAAAAAGTACCCAAAGCAAGATAGCAAAAAGTTGTAGGAACTAGAAAATATTCAACATGCAAGTGTCAAAGAACAGGATTTGTCATGAAATCAGGAAAACAAGGGAAGAAATAAGGTAGCAGTAGGTTATGTTTAGAAAGACTGGATATATAAGTATAGGCAAGAGGTGACTGTTAGAATGAGGGAAAGAAAACTTTGGATAGGAATGAGAAAAGAATTTCTGTTCAGTGCTGTGGAAATAGAACAGAGAACACGACAGTTCTTAATAATTTGCATCAAATAAAAGCATCACATTTCAGAGAAAGCATGACACTCTTCCTGGCTTCAATTCCAATTTCTGCTTCTGTTTCATTTTCCAAATACAGGGAAGGGCCAAAAACAACAATTAAAAAGTACAAATCCAAGTGCCTTTGACTAGAACTCAACTTTATCATCTCTGTCCTTGAATTTTAACCACTTGAAAAATTATATAGATTTACTAAAGCCATGATAATTTAGTGATTGTTAGACCACAGAATTATGGAATTGAAAATACCATGACTGAATAGTTGAAATCAGATATTCTACCTTACTTTTCCATAATAGTAAGTTATGTAACAATATGCTAATAAATTTTGAGAATTATAAATAAGGGAGAGAAAAAAAAATCTAGATTTTCACCATCATTTGGAGTATTCCTCTGCTACATTTCTTTACTAAAATACTATACTTATCTTTTATACTTACTTACAAAAGATCCTAAACTTATTTTTTAATGTTACAACTAATCATCTGCACAACTCAATATGCTTTGTATTTTACTTATCATAAAATGCCATTAAATGTATATATGCATACATATGTGTGTATGTACATGTATGTATATATGTGACAATTTACTTAACTGTTTGCTTACATATTTACATTTTTAATTTGATAAAATTGTTGCTATATTTGGTTATTTGATTGAATGATAAATTAGCCTAAATCTTGTGTCAAGTCTTGCTTGTATAATAATAATGTTCAAAACAGGGTTTCTGGGATCAGAATCTTTCCAATTTGCAGCTCTGATTTTCCTATATAGTAGCTTCATTCAGGATAACGTTGTTCACTTGGGAATACAGATATTCCAGGATTTATCCTGATTTCAGATCTGGTCAAAATACAGCTAATCTTCATTTCTGTGATTTTAGAAAATGTCCCAGAATGGATTTTATTGGTCTGGCGTGGCTCTTGTTATTCTTGGAATGGGTCACTGGGTCATAAAATGAAATGCATTGAGTATCAAGTTCCAAAAACCATGCCTCACTCCAAAGATGAAACTGAGAGCTTGTAATGAGTTTTATAGAGGAAATAAGGCTGCTTCCACCAGAAAGAGAAACAGGGAACGTTAAGAGAGTAAAGGCAATTACCGTGTACTTAAATTGGTGATATGTGTTAGATGAAAAAAACTTAAGGAAGTAAATAATTTAAGGTCATCCTGCTAGTAGGGTTAGAACTGGGATTAGTATTCAGTCCACTTCCTCATACTTCAGTGCTGCTTCAATGATAACATAAATCTTTTTCATCAGCAGCAAATGACTGAGTGTCTGTTGTATGTAGGGATCTTTAAAATTTACTTGAAAGAGACACAAGCAATATGGAATGTGGTGTGATTGGTAGATATGTAGCCTGAGAGGGTTATAGGCAAGTCTGTGAGATGAAGAGGCAGAATGGAAAGAACCAAGAAGCATACTGTTTTTGCTATGATGAGTACGTTTTGAGAGAGTGTAGTATCTTGTGACACTAGACATGCTTCTAAAAGACTCTGTTTACCCTCCCTCCAACTGTGAAGGTATAATGTAGCTTGTGTGTGCTGGCTCTGAATGGTGAACTCAGAATGAATGCAGCAGAGGGCCAATCAAGTTCTGCCCCTTGAAGCTTGGGAAGGATGCACAAGACAATTCTGTAATCTGCACCAGAAACCAGAACTTAGCCCAGGACTGGCTGTGAGTTGGCATTCAGAGAAGAAGCAGGGTCCAGAGATTCCTGTATTCATTCCTGCTGTTTTCTCAGTTTGAGGTTTTTCTGAAGCACAGTACTAGCTCTCAGAGTTCAGTGAGTTACACCAAATCTTTACTGAACTTGTTTGCTTTCTAATATTTGTGATTAAGTATTGAATTTAACATTGGGTCTGATAGTTAGCTTACTTTCTTTCAGTTACCCTAAAAGGTTAACTTCAAGATGTGCTTATTTTATTTCACACATTTCAAAACTCTAGTGTAAATCTTGTTTCTGGGGATGCTGTTAATTCAAATCAAGTCTCTGCTTTATTTCTTCCTTAAGCTCAGGAAATGTTACCATATAATTTTGTTTGCAGTGTACACTTTATAAAGAATAAACAAATATCATTTGGATTGTAACGTCTTATGATGAGTCACATTTTCAAAATTTTGTAATATTTTACCTATTTACATAGAAGAGAATGCAGTTTATTGCACATAAATAAGAGTTATATTTTAAAAGAATATTGAACAATTTTGTGTAAAATGCATAAATTATCTAATAACATAAAAATTTATCATTGTCAAGGTTGTCACCGTATTATATATGAATCTACCATAGGCAGTTACATGATTTCCACTGTTTCACAGTGAGCAGTGATGGATTGTTCAACCAAATGCAGACGGAGCACTCTATAGAGGGAAAATGTACTTGAGGGAACTCAACAATGTACTTTGCTTTATCTTTCTACTGAATTTGGTTTTGGGGTTACATTGATTTAAATGGGGACTGGTATTTGGCACAGCAACTAAAACTATCATCACTTGGATACCCACACCCCATATTAGTGTGTCTGAGTGTATGTAGCAGTTCAGTTTTTTATTCCAGCTTCTTGCTGATACATATCCCAGGAGATATCAAGTGATATCTGAAGTATTTTCTCTCTGCTATACACATAAGAAACCCAGATTGAGTTCCAAGGTTCTGACTTTGGCCCAGCCCAGGCTGTTACTGGCATTTGGAAAGCGAACAAGAAGATGGAATCTCTCTCTCTCTCTCTCCCACCCCTCCGTTCCTCATCCTCTCTCTCTCTTTCCATATTCTGCAGTTTACAATAAATAAAAAGCTGGAGAATACAAATGTCAACAGGGCAGACATTGTTGTGTAGTGGGTTAAGCTCCTACATGTAACACCAGAATCCCATATATGAGTGCTTCTCTTCATCCCGCCATTCTTTGTATCCAGCATCCGGCTTTCTTCTTTTTTTTTTTAATTATTTATTATTTAACTTCATTAATTACATTGTATTATGTGACACAGTTACATAGATACTTGGGTTCTCCCCACCCCTCCCCAAACCCTCCCACCATGGTGGATTCCTCCACCTTGTTGCATAACCACAGCTCAAGTTCAGTTGAGATTCCCCCATTGCAAGCGTATACCAAACATAGAGTCCAACATCTTATTGTCCAGTCAAGTTCAACGGCTTCTTAGGTATACCCTCTCTGGTCTGAAGACAGAGCCAGCAGAGTATCATCCCAGTCAATTGAAAGCTCCAACATACCATCAGCAAAAATTTACATCATTATGGAATTAATTGACATAGTAATGAGTAACCGATATGTTAAAGATAAATGCGAGTTCCCCAATAATGCTAAGGGAAATGAGCCAATCCCAAAAGGTTAAATACCACATGTTTGCCTTAATTTAAGATGATATGATGTTATGTATAACATGTTATGTTTTGAATGTTACATGTTGTGTATAAACTAAAATTGAAGTATAGGTGAGGTGGTCACAGAAGCCGGCTTTCTTCTAATAAGCTTGGGAAGACGGCAGATGATGGCCCAGGCACTTGTATCACTAGGTTGCTGGCTTGGCTAGTGAAAGCATTTGGGAGATATCCAGTGAATAGATGTTTCTCTTTCTCCCTTCTCTCTCTCCTGTACCCCCCAACCTTTAAAATAAATAATGTTTTTAAAATCCCATAAGTATCTATATTAGCCTTTGTGAACTGAAATGAAAAATCACAAAAAGAAAGCAATGAAGACTTCAGTATATGGGAAAATCCTCAGAAAGTCTTGGAATGAGGAAACACAAGTAACCTCTTCTCGTAGTTTTTATCTTCCATTACTTTCCCTATCTTTTCATAATGTTGGGCTAAGATAAGAACTGAAGTTAGTATGATTTTATTCATATCATATCAACAAATATTTGTTGTGTAATTTTTATGTGTCATAACAATACAAAATGAATGATAACACAGTTGTGAAAAACAAATGATTCATGAAGTATGTATTCTACAGGGTGTAACTCTACATGTAATATATATACTCTACATGTAATGTATAGAATGTATATTCTACATGTAATGGAATGGCAAATGCAGTGAAAAAGAAAGTGTTCTAAAGACATAAAGAATACCACAAGATATAGGGAAGAAAAGGAATTTTTCAACAGAAAGTAACATCTTTTTTAGGAATTTTTAGGAATTTTCAGGCAAAGAAGGTAAAAGAGAATTTTCCAAACTATTGGATTTGCAATTCCCAGGTTCTAGATATCAGAGAGTGGGTCTTAAAGATTTTTACTTTGTCTATAGCTACACTAATAAATCATAAAGGATGTTCAGGAATCATGTAAACCAAACTAGGTACAATGTCTTCACAGAAGAGATCCAAAGAAGGCAGTAACACAATCAGAAGATATTTTAGAAAGTTTTCTCTACTAGTACATTAAACCAGATACTGGAAAGGGGAAAAGCAATATAGAGAAGGAAGCGATTAGTTGAGAGGTTATAGATATTCCTTATATACTTCTTCAATGACCTTTCTTTAGATCATCACAAATAGAAAAATTTGTCATAAGTTACAGCAAAGTCATTTTTTCATCCCCATTTTTACTTGCCCAGCTGGAGCAAAGATTTGGTGATGCTCAATTTCTCTCCCCCCCCACCCTTTTTTAAGATTTGAAAGCTTTAGTAACCCATTGAGTGCATTTATTTATTCATTTATTTGAGATACCTACAGACCAGTTGTGAGAGACGATATATCTCTGTATTAACAGGGAACTGGAGTGCTCACATTGACTGGGTTACTCCTTCTGCCTTCAGTAGCAGAGATTGGGTTAAGTCAAGTTGGGATATAGGAACTCTAAAGTCTTCCACAAGGGCAATAGGGACCCAGTTACTTAAGCCCTAACTATTGCTTTCTTGGGTCTTGAATAGCAGAAAGTGAGATCAGTATCTGGTTTAGTCCTAGTGTAGGATGCAGTGATCTTAACTGCTTTGATAAATGCCTGCTCTTGAAAGGGTCAGTTTATTAGCCCTTTTTGCTCACTAAAGGAGCCAAGATTGTTCAAGAGTACATGTTCTCTCCAAGAGGTGTCCCTTGTAGGTTTTCTTGCAGTCAGTGTGGCTGATAAGAAATGAAGTATACTGGTAAAGCTTAAAACACAGTAAAAAGGAGGCAGATTTGGTGGCCAAATGCTGTTTCCTTGGTTCTTCCTTCACCTTTATTCCTGTTTGTGATGCAGATGTTTTACCTGGAAATAATGACCATTGAAACAGTCTTAACCATTGAAACATAAACTAATGTCAAGGATGAAAAAGAAAAAGTGGACTTGTTACTGATAACTTATGCAACTGCTTAGTTCCAATTGTATGAAAAACAAACAAAGCTTGTTTTATTAAGCCCTTACAGTTGGTTAGTTTAATATTCAGCTGAAAGCAGACTTAGCTAAACCAACGGTTTTCTTCCTCATTTAGTGGAGCCACCAGGTATTTATTTTTTATTTTTCATTTTTATTGAAATAACGAAATGGGTGTACGTTAAAGAAACAAAAAAGACGTCCACCTCAATCTTCCAAGCTAGATTCTCCAAGTAGATTTTTTGAGGTAAACCTTCATGGTGTTGCCTTCAGTTCCCTCTATGAAGGTGAAATATTTTTCCAAAAGAATTTGTGAGGATGTTTGGTTTCCTCTTGGGCTATTTTCCATTTCAACTACCACAAAAATTATATCAAGGTAATTTGATTTATTCCAGTAAATAGACTCTCTAATTCTTAAAGAATGCTAGTGTCAGGGGGAGGTAAGATACAACATAGCAATTAAGTTAGACAAGTTGTTCAAGTGACTACACAAGCTTGTCTGTATTAGAGACCTTGTCTTATCCCAGTTGTGTTAGAATACTTCTTTGATGCCTTTGGGCACTCAGCTACTATTTTCCAGCAAAAAAGAAAGGTATGTTATCACATTCCCCGGTAGCTGGATGAGAAAAAAAGGTATGTTATCCATTCACTCATTTATTCACTCTTCAAGTAAATACTTACTAACTGCCCATATTGATTGTTAGAAGCAAGGGCAAACCAAATTACCATCCCTAACCACAGGAAGGTACAGTATGCCAGGAAGAAGCATCAAACAAGCAACAAGCAAAGCATCCTCTGGTGCTGTGATCCAGAGCTAGCCCCGCATAATGGGAGAGGTTCATGATGCTAAGTGGAGGTTAACGAAGTGTCCAAGG
This sequence comes from Ochotona princeps, assembly GCF_030435755.1. Classification (NCBI taxonomy): domain Eukaryota; kingdom Metazoa; phylum Chordata; class Mammalia; order Lagomorpha; family Ochotonidae; genus Ochotona; species Ochotona princeps. Next base: position 30,513,037 of record NC_080842.1, on the reverse strand, counting down.
AGGATATAACACTTGAGTGAGTCTTGAGTCTTGATAATGTTTGCTAGGGGAACAAAGAAAGTGTTCATGTCATGCTTAAAATAATAGGGTCATCAAAAGCACCTGGTAGGAAATGGAACATGTGGCCACAGGGGGAATAAAACACAAGAGAAAGTCAGAAGCTGAGACTGAGATATAAATCAAATATAAATATGAATTTTCCAAAGATGATTTTTGAAGCAGTATCATGAAGGAAGTCATAGGGTGTATGTCTCTTGTCCCAGAGAAATGACTTCATTCAAATTTAAGACAAAGAAACTATTAATTTTATGGGATAGAATTTATAAGACTTAGGATCAGCAGATGAATTTGAAAAAAATATGAGAAGTATAATCAAGAGGTGCTCATGATTGGACATGGAAGATAGGTATCTTTAGATTTACTTCTCTAATGACAGTGTTGAATTATGACTCATTTTCCAAAATAGGAAATATAGAAAAAATGGATTTAAGGGAAAAATATTATACTCCGGTGCTAGACTGAACAGTGATGTGATCTAGTGAAGGCACGCGTTACAGGTGGACAGTTGAGTCCAAACCTCAGCCCTGCTGTGCAGTATGAGGGTAGCTGTGGTCTTCTCTCATTGCATCACTGAGACTTGACTCCAGCTACAAAGGAGGGTCACGACTTAATGTCTGTCAGTGTCCAATTGAGTTGTGGTCTTCATTATTCGCTTCACAAGGTGTTCCTAAAGTAAAAATTTTTAGTAGTGATTGAAGAATTAAGAGATATTGAATGTTACTCCCCCAAAACTTGTTTATAACAAGTCAGAAAATGTTACCCTGAACTTTTTATAGTGATAAAAATGACTCAATAGGAAGTAAAAAATAGTATGGTTGTTTTCATCAAGGTTGAGAGAAAAATAAACATCTACTTACCACTTGTTCCGTATGAATTTGCATTATCACATTTCATTGCACTCAGATTCAGTTAAATATGTAGTTTTTATGTACAATTTAAACAGGGAAGTGAATTCGAATGCATTAAGTAGCATTTCCAGAGCCTCATAACCCATATGTCTATATCAGGAACTGAGCCCTGATTGACAGTGAAACCAAGATTATGTAACTAAGCTAGTGTTTGCTTTGCTTCTACTATTATTCCTTCCACCAGGCAGAGTTAAACAGTGATGTTGGAAAGAATACAGATTATACACTGTATTGTAAGGAACAGGATCTTAGGTGCTAGAATGCAAGATAGAAGCAAAGCTCATAGTGGGATCAGCATGGAGTTAAAGATAATTCTTACAGATACTAAACACTTGAGAAGGCTTGCACATGTGACATTTGTACCCTAAAAAAATTAAAAGCTGAATGCATTTCCTTAAAACAGTAATAAATGTGCTGCTGGAAAAGTACACGTCTCTCACTTGGGGGAAAACCAATCTAGAATACTTTTGTCCTTGTATTTAAGCATAAGCACTTAGTGGGATGCACAGTGCCCTCTACTGAAGGATATGAGGATGTATGTAAGTGTACTACTCATAAGGCAGTATTGATAACAGGAGCTCTTATTTTTTTTCCTTACACTATGTGTATAGACTTTATATTCATATTCCCCCCAGTATTGCATATTTGTAAGTTACAGACACTGCTTTTCCTAAGCAATACAGAAATCAAGGCAATCAAGGTAATATCCTGTGCATGCAAATATTCAGTCAAAGCCAAATGTTGAATCATAAACTTTAATATTCTCTGTAAAAAAAATCTTGATTATTGAAGTACACATAAGACACTCTGAAATGTGTAAGAAAAATTTCAAATTCCTAATGGCTAACGTTTTAGTTATTTGAGCGAAACTCATGAATCTGCATTTTTAACCAGCATTTATATGTTCTGAGTCAGGTATTCCTCAGATCATTGCTTTGGGAAAAAAATCCTAGCTTATATTTCCTCATACCCCTCATTTTAAAAAATAAAAACAAGGTGATTTTTACTAAATTACAAGTTCATTTTGACTGTAATATAAAGTAAAAATATGTGTCCTCAAAAGTTGAAGCAAATCAGAGCAAGAGAGTCAGACAGACCAAGGGCAGAGGGAGGAAGGAAGAAGGTATTGTGTTCTAGAACTATATCTATGAATGTTCTAGAGTTATTTTAGAATAACCTACAATTGTATGTTGAATATTTTTTTTTATATATATTTATTATTTAACTTCAGTAATTACATTGTATTATGTGACACAATTACATAGATACTTGGGTTCTCCCCACCCCTCCCCAAACCCTCCCACCATGGTGGATTCCTCCACCTTGTTGCATAACCACAGCTCAAGTTCAGTTGAGATTCCCCCATTGCAAGCGTATACCAAACATAGAGTCCAGCATCTTATTGTCCAGTCAAGTCCAACGGCTTCTTAGGTATACCCTCTCTGGTCTGAAGACAGAGCCAGCAGAGCATCATCCCAGTCAATTGAAAGCTCCAACATACCATCAGCACAAATTTACATCATTATGGAATTAATTGACATAGTAATGAGTAACCAATATGGTAAAAGTAAATGCGAGTTCTTAACCACCTTCTGTGACCACCTCATTGACATTTCATATTTTAATGCTGTTAATCGTTATATTATCCTGAATAAACTAAAAAAGTGATTTATAGAGGCTTTAGGTTTTAATTGTTGTTTTTTTATTAATTACATTACATTTTGTGACAAGTTTCATAGGCTCTGGAATTCCCTCCCTTTAATGTTCTTTTTTTGTGTAACCCTAAGCAGTGTTATAGAAACTATCAAATCTCCATATTTTCATCTGTAAACATTAGATATTACGCACACAATGTTTGACCATTTATTAATTTGAGAATTAAAGCATGTAGCCATTGTATTTAGTATTTAGTTCGTAACACATTTCCGAAACTCATTACTATGTTTAATCATAGCCAACTCTGAGCAAAATGCCTGATAGGTCCTATGTGCAACAGGACACACATAGGGAAATCAATCTTAGAGACTCAGTTATGCTGGTGAGGGCAAAACTTCACTTAAACTGGAGATTTGTGACTGAAAATCCAATTCTCACTTTGCTATGTATTCTGTCACCAGAAGCTTTTCTCAAAATTCTTAACCCATGTGTTTTTAACTAACAAAGTATGCTAGATTCCCTTAGTGCCCCAGGAAGATTTGGTCAAACTCCAGGGAACACAGTGGAATGTTTTCTTTATTCTCTTTGTAAACTACCTGGCTTCCACATAGTCTTTTACATATACTCATTTTTTTTGTTTACACATCTTGGTATCCACTAATAAGGACTGTAGTATTTATTAGTTAATCTATCTCCAATAAATAACTTGAGTGGAGAGACCCTTTGCCTACCACATTTAAGAATTGCCTGGCTAAAAAGGCATTATTTTTAGTTTGATACAAAATCTCAGAGATTACATTTGACCAAAATATCCCCATCATCCTCTTTTTCCTGTTATAAATTTTTTAATTGTAAAAATCCTATATCGTGTAATAATGAACACTTGCTTTAATGTAGTTACATAGATATAGAAGTACTTACTTATCCTGTTTTGTACTGTTTTTTTTTAATAAAGTGTATTTCCTAGCTCTTTCAACCTCAATGTCTTTGAAAATTAACAACAACAACAACAACAAATCATTTATGAGTGATGTAACTATAAAAGAAAACTTAGGTTTAAGAATTTTGTTTTCTCAAGCTTACTATTGCACAACTGAAATGTAAAATAAAAGATAGGATGGCTTTAAGCAGGAATGGCCATCCAACTACATTAAAAAAATAAAAAAAATAGTTTTCTTTATTAAAGAAAGAGCTTTTCTTAAAGCATTATCTTTATTATTATTATTATTAACTTCTTTATTTTAAGAGAACAGACCAAGAAAAATTTAATCTAAAATTTCCTGGTTGTGTCTTACCAGGAAAGGAGAAAACTGTACTCAAGAATAAGCTTACATTAACTGGATTTTGCAAATACAAATGCTGACTAAACAGAACTACATGCCAGCTTCTGTTATATAAGCTGTCCAAATTGTATCTATTTTTCCCCTGGCCCAACCATGTTCCATCATTCTTTGCCATCATCTGTCTCCAGGGAGCTGAACTCTATTTACTACATAAAACTGGGAAGTTATGGTTGGCACACACATTTGGAGTCACTGACGTTGAAGGGCCTGAACAAGCAAAGTGTGTGCTTCCACCGTTCCCTTCCTGCTTTGTTCTCTCCCTGTTGCTGGTAACTTCTGCTTGATTCTGGTTTCCACTGGGCTGTGAGCAAACTGTTTCCTCCATTTCACCCTTTAACCTAGGGAGATAATAGTTTTCATTGTTTGTTTCTTCATGGACAACTTTCTACCTATCAGGAAGAAATGTGAAAATCTTACCTTATTTGACTAAGTGTACTTACCGATTAACTTCTAGCGTTACCAGTTTGCTGACCCCTTCACTACCAACGTACAATGATGATGTGTTGAATCACTGTGGATTAACATAAACTCAAAACCAGTATTGAAAACTCCTGGAATAGCTAAGTATTTAGCACTCTTCAGCTCACAGTTATTATGATGAATATTTTGTTATCCTAGTAAAGGCAAGAAAAAATTTAGAGCACATATTTGAGGTGCTTATAGGATCCTCTTCCAAGGAACATTCATGAGCTGGCTCAATTCTAGGAAATGCACAAAATGCTGTGTTACTACTGTGATGTTGTAGATTTCTGCTAACATAACAGAATTCCACCCCCTTCATTTATTTAGATTAAGTGGTATATACCAAAAATGCCTATTGTGTGTATTCTGATTTACCAAATCATAAGACTGTACACAAGCCTCAACATTTCATTACTAGATGGAAATAATACTTTTAAGACATATTCCAAGAAAGATCATAATATACACAGCAATTACAGACAAACTTATCCTAGACCAACTTTCTGGAGCATTTTCTGCTTTCCTTAATGCATGTTTGTAAATTAATGAGAAACTCCTGATGATCTGCATGACAGTATATCTCAAGTGGAAAAAAAAAGAATGTAGGCATAGATCTGTTTTTAATTATTAATTTTCATTGACTTACATGATAAGTTTTCAGGTACAAATGGATACATGTAGTGTACAGACATTAAAAAATGACCACAATTGATGGCTATGAAAGAAAATTGTCCCATTATCAATGATTTTGAATGTACCTCTGGGTATCCACATTATTTTGCAGGAAAAATAATCTGAAGTGTGAATTTATATCACATAATGAGCCTATATAATGGTTTGAATTTACAAAGTTCACAATAAAATTAGTTTTGGAAGGAGAATTGAGTAGCATTTCTCAAAGTACATAGCATATAGATGTTTGTGTAATATTCAAGAGGGGCCATTCGCTGTGGACATGCTTTCAATAAACTGGATGAACAAAAGGACTCATCTAAATGTTAGAAAACAAATAGGCCAAAGCCTCAAATTGAGCTTTATGACCAAGTTCTAGCTACCATAATATATGATTAGGAAGTTTTACATCTGAAATATTGGGTATTTGATACATTCCCCAAATCCTGAAGACTGGTGGTAAAATTCACTGAAAAGCTGTGGACAAAACATCTTCTGAATTTGGGGAAAACTACTTCAAGCAAAAAAGGCTCATTATATAATTTAGCCTTTAGAATTAAAGCAGGCTGACACAATTATTCCATAACAAACATGAATATAAGAAATGTTTAGATGAAATTATGAATGTGGCCACTGTAAGCTTATTAACTAGGTTTATAGGTTGCTAAGATTTAAGGATTTAAGTTGTTAAGATTTTAAGATTTGAAGAAATCATGATCATGGATTAAAAAAAAATCCTTGTTCACGAATTAAAGTGAATTTTGTTCTGTTAAAAGACAAGGTTACAATAAATACAGCTTGACGTATCTGAACTAGCTATAAATGTGATTCTAGAACTTGGCAACAGTCAGGAGCAAAAATGGCTTAGACTGCTTATAAACCTGGGCAGGCTTCACTCATGGCTGGAGAAAGGGAAGTGATTACAGAAAACAGCAGTGAGGTATAGAAATTGTCTGATTGGTTACAGGACCCACCTGTCCCTTTGTGACATGGTTTAAAGAGTTGGCCACTTGTGGTTGTCCGACGTCAGATGCTTGGCAAAGATTGTACTGTAGCCAGTATGCTAACAAGTTAAGCTATAATCTGCTATGTACAGAAACACCTTAAAATTGAACTTAATATATGTACATGAAGTTTTAGTTCAAACTTCTTAGGCCTTTAATTTCTGGAAGACTGAAATCAAGGTGAAAAAGCTACTTAACTTACCATGAGGATATCACATCACAGTTTTACTTGCAATTTAGATATGGTCAAATGGGGGTGATAACAAAGGAATTAGGAGACCTTTCCCTGGAGTTTCTAAAATTCGAAATGCTTGGACAAATTGTGTGTGCTTCACGTTGCTGCCTCTGAGCTCACTGTAGCATTCCAACACAGTTTTAAGGAATAACAAGAGCCACATGCTGATGGTCCACAAATCAGCCTACAGAGACAGACTGCACCAAAGTCATTTCTGAAAAGACAAATAGTTTAGTGGCTCAACAGTATACATGTCAGATTTACGTAGAGTAATTCTCATTCATACATCACTGGGTCTTTATTCAACCAGCTGTGGAAGTTTCGTGAATGAATTTTCTGGGTGATCATGAACAGATATGCAGGCTTATCTTACTTTGGGAACCAGTACTTTATTAGACATGACAGTTGGATAATTTCTGATTTGGAAATAGATTCTAGATAGCCTTACCCATATCACCTCATCTTCTCCCTGTATGGCTCAGAGACATAATTAAGGAAAAATTCCAAGGTATCTGTATATATGAGCTTTTGAATTTAGTTAAACATTTTAAAGTCTTATTTTGTTAATGATTCTAACTGAAGATAACAGATCTTATCTTATAAATAAAACCAGTCTACACTGGTTTATAGCCATGACAACACTCCCTTTTGTCAAGGGCAAAGGAGCATGTATCTATAAAAAGCTTCCTCAGTCTCACTCCATAACCCCAGACAACTTCTCCAGGCATCACTTCCCCCCGTCATTATCCAGCAGTATTCTCTCATCAGTTTATATTCTGTCCCTTAAAGTGGCATCTTGTTTTATGCTTTCATCAATCATCCTTCCTTATATTTTATACCTTTAAATTCACTGTTAATTTTAACTTACCGCTACCAGAGGGACCAATGGTTCATTGTATAAAATGTTTCTCACTTTTCTGGAGACACCTCTGTTGGATATAGATTGTTACTAACCAGTGGTTAGAACTTAACACAAGGGTTTTCAGCAGGATTATAGTTTGGGTGTTGTACAATCAGCTTTGCTAGTGATTCTATAATATTTTTTCAGTAACTCAAAATATATTCAAGATTAATTCTATTTCTGATAATATCTATGTTTACATTATTTTCAATCAATTTAAATATTTTGTGGGTGGCAGAAATGTTTATACTCATGATCTGTCAACTAAAACATTTTCTGCAATTGTTAGGAAAACTTGAGAAGTTGAAGCGGAATGGCTTTATGTTACTCTTTCTGTAATTAACTTTTAAAACTTTGTTCTTTGAAAGATAAACACAGTTTGAGGGAGACTTACAGAGCTCTCCCATTCACTGGTTTACCCCCCAGAGGACGAGGTGAGAGGTAGAATTAAATTATATTTTTCTAAAACAGAAGTAGGGACTTATGTATTTGACCTATTACCTACTGACTCCCAGGATGCAAATTAGCAGGATACTAGAACCCAGGGCAGAGTCAGAGCTCAATCCTAGATATCTGAACATGGAAGGGGGAATCTGGTGTGACATCTTGACTGCTGCACCAAACACTTGTGCCTGTTGAGGTGCATTTGTAACCAGTGGGCTGCTTAAATGCATCTCTCTCTGTGTCTCCCTCCCCCCATCTCTTTGTCTGATAACAGATTAATATGTGAGTGTTCCTGTAGCTATTTATATTTTCATAATAAATTCAAAGGGTCACATAACTTCAAGAGCTAAAAGATAAATTCTAAAAACACCTCACTGGAACACAGTTGTTTTTTTCCGATGCTTTGCATGCACAGATGCTTCCCCTGTCTCCTTAGAAGAGGTTTTGAAGGAGGTCATGGACCTGCACCCTCCATGAAATCCTAATAAGTTTCTCCTGATGGATGCTTATAATACTGGCATGGTCAAGAGATTATAGTTCGTCAACAGCTGAAGGTAATTGCATGCTGATGCCCATTAGGATAAAGACAGTCGAAAGACATTTATGCCACCGTTGACTATATTAAATTGGTAAAGCATATAAAAATAATTCTTCAGCTAATCTGAGTTTTTCAATGTTAAGATACAGCTATGTAGAGATAGTTCATAATTTTACATTTAATTAATGTGCAATAATACATTAGTTTTTTTAATAATTAAATGATAGCAGCTACTCAGAACTGAGTCTTCTGATATGCTTTGGATCATAAGCTTTAGTGGCCTTGTCCTGATTAGTATAAAACATACCTGTCAATACTTTCTTTTTGGCATGAGCGTGAGTGGTTTAAGAGAGTATATAAATGTCAGGGAAGTTCTTTGATTATGAGTTACAAAATGGTTATACACATCATAGGTTATTTATTGTGGTTCTAGGCCATTTTGAAACTATGATCGTTAACATAAAACTGTAGTGAATCTTTTTTGGTTTTCTGGGGCTGAGAAATTAAATGGAGAAAAGAACATCAGAACACTTTCCACTTTCATGCTTGACTACATAGAAGAATCCTATATAAAATAAATCCAAATTTTATGGCTTGGGTTTTAGGAACACTTAATATTTTATGAAGATGCTTAGTCGCCAAGCTTGCAAGGACAAGCAGAAAAATACAACCAAAAATCAAACTGTCCTCTATCTTGAATGCCTCAGATTTCAAAACTGATGATAATTATAACTGATTTTAAAACAGATTTGGTGTGCCTGACCCTGCACATGCATTATTTTAATTACTCTATTTAAAGCATGCTCCCCCAAACTATGCCTCTCCCCATTTAACGGTAGAAAACGTTAAGGCATATCAATGCTAACTTGCCTGAAGTCAAGCTCAGACTGTTCTAAATCCTATGCCCATGCACTTTCCCCAGTTCCATACTGCTGCTCTAATTCTAGAAGAAGACACATCACGAAGTCTGTAATTTTGTTCATTCTCAGAATGTTTTGCAGTTAGTTACCAGCTCTTTGTCTCTCGATTAAATAGGCCAACCTTGGCTTAAAAACAGTATGCATCTTTTATTTCAGTTTACAAAGGTGACCTCTGCCAGTCTCTTTTACCTTATCACCATGAAATATATAAACACTATCTCTGATAAATATAAAGGGAGAATCTATGTTATTATTAAATCAACTTTAAGATGCATGCATGAACTATTCATTAATGCCTTGTGAGTTGATTTTTTTCAGAGATAAAAATACAATTTAAATTCCACAGACACCCCAAAGCTCTTCTGAGACTATCACACATTTGAAACACATGGCTTAGTGGTTGAGCAAGTCTGTCTCTATAGTATTAACACAGATGTTGCTACATTTTAAACACTACATTTGTAACTTAAGGAGCTTATGTGTTGGTTAAATACAATATTATCCTTCCTTAGGGAGCTATTGGAGGATTACTTCCCCCAATGCTTTTAATTTTTCTTCTAGCTTTTTGGAAGTAGAAAAGAGCTCCAATTGAATTTTACTTAAAAGATTTTAAGCATTACATATCTTAGAAATTTACATATTGTTAATGGAGAATTATTTTCTGATATGTTTATCAATATGTGGAGTCTCAGAATCACAGCAAATGTTAAGTAATTACTACAGCACAATCATCAGTTCTCATATCAATGTGAACTATTCATAGAAAGAGGACAGATTTAATGTAGTTCATAGATATGATTCTAAGAATATACTTCCCTCTCTCCATTTGTCCACCTTTCTTCTTTCTGAAGAAATAGTTTTAACTTACGTTATATTCAAAGGCTTAGAGCTGCCTACTGAGTTTTAAACTGTGTTAACATAAAACATAAAAGTAAAATGTGAAAAGAACGTAGATCAGCAAGAATAGTACAGAAATTAATTCACATGCATACAGCCACCTGATTTTTGGCAGAAGTGCCCAGACCATATATTGAAGAAGGGATAATGTCTTCAGTAGACTAGATGATACTGGCAGACTTGATGTGAATTTCTGTAAGAGTAAAATCAGATCCCTATTTCTTATATATAAAAAATCAACTCAAGGGCCCGGCAGCGTGGCCTAGCGGCTAAAGTCCTCGCCTTGAAAGCCCCGGGATCCCATATGGGCGCCAGTTCTAATCCCGGCAGCTCCACTTCCCATCCAGCCCCCTGCTTGTGGCCTGGGAAAGCAGTTGAGGATGGCCCAATGCATTGGGACCCTGCACCCGCGTGGGAGACCTGGAAGAGGTTCCTGGTTCCCGGCTTCGGATCGGCACAGCACCGGCCCGTTGCGGCTCACTTGGGGAGTGAATCATCGGAAGGAAGATCTTCCTCTCTGTCTCTCCTCCTCTGTGTATATCTGGCTGTAATAAAAATGAATAAATCTTTAAAAAAAATCAACTCAAAATGTATCAAAGAGCTTAATTAAAGACTTGGGAGCATGATGTTTATAGGGGAATCATTTCAAGACATTAGTACAGGTAAGAGTTCTTGGATAAGACTCCAGAAGCATAGACAGCAAAAATAAAAATGGACAAATTGGATTTTATCAAACTCAGAAATTTCTGCATGGCAAAAGAATCATTGATAGAGTGAAGAAATATCCAACAGAATGGGAAAAATATTTTCAAGGTAACCGACAAAGGAGTAATATAAAAATTATATTAACAATTGCAAAAGTTTAACAAAGTAACAACAACAAAATCCAGTAATGAAATAGGCAAAAGACTGCAATAGGTAGTTCCCAAAAGAAATAATACAACTGGCCAAAAAATACATGCAAAAAAAGAGATAGCAAATGCTGTCAAGCATGCTGAAAAAGAACCCTTGCACACCATTGCGAATGTAAAATGATGCACTCATTGTTAAAAACAGTATGGAAATGTATTTAAAAGCTGGAAATAGACTTTTCTTATCATATAGCAAACTCACTACTGGATTTATACATAAAACATGTGAACACGTTCTGATACCTGCACCATCATGTTTATAGCAGTTATGTTCAAAACTAAAATATGGAATCAACCAAAATATATCCATCATTAGATGAATGGATATATATGCATATGTATGCACACAATGAAATATTATTAAGCCATAATAAAGAATGAAATTCTAACAGTTGCCTCAGATGGATACAGCTGGAAGGCATCATACTAAACAAAGCAAGCTGGGCCCAAAAAGGCAAATACTGCATGTTCTCTATTATAACTTGGAGCCAAAATTTAAAAATAACTACCCTCTTTCTTCCATTCTCTCTAACTATATGTATTCCTTTTCCTTGGGTCCACAACACAGATGATGTAAGTAAGGCAGAGGCAGAGTCCTCGGAACAATAAAAGAAACTATGGAACAAGTATATCACACCTGGCTACCATGTCCAAGAAGCAAGTAGTCAACGGATGTTGATTTAGAAAATGTGATTTTTTGGATATTGTTTCTCAAAGAAATAAGTAGCAAATGACATTGCCTTACATTTTTGCAATTATTCTATACTTTTGCCTTCATAAGAGTTTATGCACATTTTGATCACCATGTAATAATTATAAATATTTAAGGGATACAGTGTAATATTTCAAGGAACAGGGTAGTTACAGTCACCCTGTAGTCATACCTCATCATATGTTGCAAACCTCTTAAACGTCATCGTTTCTAGTCTGAGGTTCTTACGACAGTTCAGAGATCTCAAATGACAGTGATGTGTGTAAACCAGTCTCAGATACACAAGTTAATGAAAGGGCATTGCTGTGTCTCCATGTACTGAAAAAAATTAATTTACCTGTTACAGCTAAATTCCTTTTGCATTGCATTCTTTTCTGGGGATAGCCTGCTTATCAGAGTAGAAGAAAAGAATATATACCATGACTCCCCTTAGAATTAGTAAAACTGACCAAATGTAAGGATGTTTGTTACTCTCAAAGGAACCAAAAATGTGAAGAATTCAAGTGTCTGGCAGTGTTGTAGGGATCAGAAACAGGGCAGACTGGAAGGGTGAATTAAGAGTGAAGGAAATAATTAGGGGAATACACTGTTTGGGGTATTTCAGACTTGAGAGTAAGCTGAAAAAGGTCAAGGATCTACGAAGACTGAATTCAGAGTCATGGACAGGAATGTCTGAGCTGTAGTAATGTTTATGAAAAAGTAAGTTAGGAAGCCAAAATTGGCTGAAATAGAAGAAAGAAAAATAAAAAATAATAAAATGAGATTGTTAAGTTGTTCTTTTATTTGACTTTCTTTTTGCAGAAGGAGAAATTGGTAAGAAACTTTTGTTTATGAAATCTGACATCCATATGTGGTGTTTCATATGCATGATCATGACATGCCATGCTAACCCTTTCTCATCTAGAAAAATACAGTCCAATAAGACTTAATATACCCTGACCTTCAATGTGCAATGTCCATAAAGCCTTCATTTGTCTCTTCCGTAATAAGTTTGTGGGAAGAAGGATTTAAAACTCATGCAGTTATTTGCAGCTATTTGAGGTAAAAAGAGTTTTTGTTTTTTTTTTTTTTTTTACATACTGGTTACTCAAAACCATGTCAATTCCATAATGTTGCAAATTGCTGTTGATGTTATATTGGGACTCTTAATTGACTGGGATGATATTCTACCAGCTCTAACTTCAGACCAGAAATGGTCTCCCCAAGAAACTGTTCAACCCATCTGGACAATAAGTAGCTGGACTCTATGCTTGGTATACGTTTGCAAGGAAAGAATCTTGATTGAATTTGAACTGTAATACTGCATCAAGGTGGAGGAATCCACCAGGGGGGAGGGGAGAGGGAGGGGTGGGGGGAGGGGAGATTCCCAGAGCCTATGAAACTGTCACATAATGCAAAATAATTAAAAAAAAAATAAAAATAAAAAAAATAAAAAAAGAGTATCCAATATCTAGGGGCAGTGCTGTTGCGGGGAATAAAACTGGAACTTGTTGACTGAGGCATTCCATGTCCTAAAGGCTGACCAACAAGTGACAGGCACTCAGCCAGTCCAACAGATGGACATTAGTCCTGAAAGCAATGTGGCCATGTGTGTTCATCAAGGTTGTTTTCTATAGTGCAAAATTTTCACCCACAATTATTCAACAGCTGTTCACACTGAGATTATACACTTCCAGTTGGGATGAGATGCCATTGCCCATTTGTCTTTGAGTAGGATAAATTTTCCATGTGACAAAAGAACTCACCATGTAAAGTGACCGCTCAGCAGCCGCAAAGGCAACTCTGATGGCAGAGCCCTTGAAATCTCCAGTGGAGAACATCCATTTGAGGGCACTTCTCTCCTGTACGTAAAAGCAATCTCAGAACTGTGGACCTACACCCTTCAATGTAAACACTTTAGCTCTTTCCAGTCGTTCTCCTGGTACAACAGTATTTTTACAGTGATCCCAACAGTAAGGAAATGTTTTAGTGGTGGTAAATATAAGTTCAAGACCAAATATTCAAATCACCTAACATGCAAAGATAACTCTAAAGAGTTCGAAGAAAATTAACATTGAAAATTAAGTTTCTTTTGGTCACAGAAATGTTTAAAATCTACGACTACTTTTTTCGTAGTGTGCATTTTCCATAAAATATTCAATGAGTCTTTGTGTTGTTATGTTTTGGGAAATGGTCTACAGACCAGACACATTTTTGTATGTACCTGAATTTGAGTGCTCTTTTTGTTGTTGAATATTAATTTTCTGTTGTCTACGAGGGGGCTCTAAGGCTAATGCTTGAATTCTCTTTTGCCCTCACATGCCGCAGGATTCCAAGTCCACCTTTGACTGAATCAGTTCTCCGTCCACTGAAACATTGCCATCATTATGGTTCAAGCCAACTTAAATTAGCCTGAGTCATTGTTGGTCTTCCTGACAACTGTCTTGCCTTGGATATTTTAGTCACTCTTTTTCTTCTCATACTGATTCTTTTCATGTATTTCTATTAAAGCATATATGAGATGTTTGCCTCTTTTTGACAGGGACTGGTACTTATCACAATAAATATATGCTGAATGAATTTTACTTATGTTTAAAACTCTCCTATTACTTCCTAAAATGAAATTTGTAGCCTTAATTATGCACATGTTTAAATAAAGACTTTACATATGTATACAAATTCTGATATGGAAGTGTTGCTTAAAGTGTGTTCTATTTTGTTTCACTTCCTTTGGTCTACTAACAGGGCTTAATACAGATGGTGCATGAAGAAGAGGTTTTACCTCTATTCATTCTGTTGATATTCAGTGTTTCTAATCTTCAGAAGAAGAGTGAAATCCAAACAGCGTATCACTTATCCACCCTCATCTTCCACTAATTTCTCAAGAATACCTTCCATACTAGACATACCAATCTTTTCTAGATTATTATCTACACCTCCCCAACCTCGTCACTTTTCTTTCCTTCTGCTTATGTCATTCATTCGGGCTTCTCAGCTTTACCTGTCTTGATTCGCCTTGCCTTTTAAACTCTGACCTCACAATTAGTTTTGGTGTGTATTTGACTACAATAATTCTCACAGCTTCAATCAAATACGCCTCATCAATCCTTCTTTTATAAGGTTTTTCACTACTTAAAATGAATAATTTGGTTAATTACAATGTATCAAAATCATAAGAGTGACAGTATTAATATATTATAATTATGTAGTGTAATCCAAACAACACATTATAGCATAATCAATGTTTTATTGCCAAGAACACTTTCCTCTTTAGAGCCACATAATTTAAAATTGAAAAAAAAAATCAAAAAGGAATTTGAAACCATGCATGTTATATGATTCCAGAGTTCCTGCTGCCATACAGATGAATATTTACCGTTTAACATCTACACTCTTCAAATGGTGAGTTCCTTCAAAGCAAGAACTGTGGGATTTTTTTTTCAATTGCAGCTGGTGTATCATCTGAGATTCATTATGTGACATGCAGGTGACCTTTGCTTGTTGAATGTATATAGCAAATAATGAGTAAACACATCAATGGGATAATGTTTCTTCTGTGATGTGTCAGACTCAAAGAAATTGAAAAGATCTGCTAGAAATTTTTGGCTTTTTTTTTTTTTTACAATCTTTTTTTTTTTTTTTAAAGATTTTATTCTATTTTTATTACAAAGTCAGATATACTGAGAGGAGGAGAGACAGAGAGGAATTGGAGCTGCCGGGACTAGAACCAGCGGCCACATGGGATCAAGGCGAGGACCCCAGCCACCAGGCCACGCCGCCGAGCCCAATTTTTGGCTTTTTATTTGAATAATACTATGTAAATTACCATGATTCAAGCACAAGAATGACTTCTTATAAATATCAGAGACTACCTCTCAATTAAAAATTTCAACCTTCAGTGGGCTGGAAGAAAACAGTGCTTAATCATGTAATAATCTTAAACACTTAATTTCTTCATTAAATTGTACATTATGACACCTACACTTAAGTTACAAGATGAATTTATAAATCTTCCCCAGAATATTGATGGATTGTTGAAAGGGACATAAAATATTGACATTAAGTAGGAAAAACTTCATCCTGGCTCAATTCTTTTAGATTTTGTTAACTTTATAACAAATTATCTCACATTTCAACCAAAACAGAATATGTATTTTTTGATCAATAGTCTTGTTTAAATTCCAAACCTTTGAAATATGTGGAATTTATTCCTCATGTTTGCACAATACTATGTGTGTATTTCTTTGCTTTAAAAAGCATATAGTATGATTTGGAGTTTGAACTAGAGACAAATTCTTCCTCTCTGTCTCTCCTTCTCTATGCAAATCTGCCTTTCCAATAATTTTTAAAAGCATATAGTATAATAAATTCAGCAGTTTCAGAACTTCTGAAGTTGCAGAATATAAATACAATAACTGGGAACTGGAATGGCGGTGTAGAAAATAAAGTTCCTGCGTGTGCCATCAGCATCTCATATGGGTGTCAGCTTATTTCTGGTTACCTTTGAATCCAGTTCTTTGCTAATGGCCTGGGGAAAGCAGTAGAAGATGTCCCAAATGTTAGGATTCTGGGTCCCCCATGGGAGACCCAGATGAAATTGATGACTTCAGCCTGGCACAGCAGTGGTAGCTGTAGCTAATGGAGGAGTGAAGCAACAGATGGACGATCTCTCTCTTTCTATTTCTCCCTCTTTTTCTGTAACTCTACCATCAAATAAATAAATCTTTAAAAAAGAATATAAAAATATAATAATTGATATATTCAATGGAATTTTCTTATTTATGAACTTTAGTAGTAAGTTATCAGATAACATGTTTTTTGGTTGTTGTTTCTTCCGTAATTTTTAAAGTTACTTATTGGTAAAGGCTGGCAATTATTGGCTTGCACTTTTGTTTATATCTTCGAAAAAGTTTATTTTTAATTATTTATTTACAGATGCTATTAATGTTATCAAAGAGCAAGTATTATAGTCTCACTAATAGTAAATAAAGAAACACTTAATATTAGATTGCTAATTTAGTGATAACTCATTAATATCTGTTCTGGTTTTTGCTATTAGGCATTTGGATATACATGAACATCTGTCTACTTTCAGTAAATTAGAATTATGGCAGAATATTTCTAGAATAGGAATTCGGCACAATGGTTAACATTTCACCTGGGGTATGCCTGTCCTACCTCATAGCATATAGGATTGAGGCCTGGCCCTATTTCCTATTCCAGCTTTCTTTTAAAGCACATTCTGGGAGACAGCTAGTTCTGAAGAATTTAGTTCTTTACCACCCATATGGGAGACCCAGATCGAGTTCCTAGCTCTCCTCGCTGGCTTCTCCCTGTTTGGGCCATTTGATGAATGAGCCTTGGTGGATTGGAAATCTCTATTTTCTCTCTGTGCCTGCCTTCCAAATAAATAAACATTTATAACATAACACTTCTAATGTATAAGAATATTTTAACCTCTCTTAAAATCATTCACATTGCCATTTTAAGGTGAAATTTCACACAGTTTAATTTGCCTAAACAGCCCGGAAATGTCAGGATGTGTTGCACGAAAAGCATCCTCAAAATCTTGGCAGAGTAAAATAATAAAGTTAGACATTTATTTTTCATTATTTGTGTCTAAAATATGTCATATTATGGCCATTTAATGATGCAACCTGTTGGAGGCTATTTCTTGTGTATCTCTGATCATCATGGTAAAAAAAAAAACTTAAAGCAGGAGGCAATTAAACACTACGGCTTGGTTATATTACATTTTAATTTGTACCCATGAAGCATGGCGCAGAACTTGTTATAATTCTATTCAACTGAACCAGTGACTGAGAAAAAGTCCTTCCTCCATATTTAAGGAAGGAAAGGAGAACTAGATATGGATGAAAATCAGAAATTTCTATTAAACTTGCAAATGTCAAGTCGTTCTATATTTATTTACACATATAAATTGAGCTTTCCAATTGGTAGAAATAGCTTTCTCTCGTTGATTTACTGGTCAGGTTGAGACCCTATAGAGTTTTAATTTGAAGTTTTTGAGTCAAATAGTCAGTCTTTTTAAAAATGAAAATTTCATACTTTTTATATGCCAGGCTACTTCTTATCACAAAATACATTTCCTGTTGCACTACATCATAAGCGAAATGTGAATATGTTCTGCCAAACTATTCCTAAGTTCTGACTCCACTTTAGGGCTTACATGCACACAGACCAGAACTTCCTAATAGCTATGTGAAAATTGACTACAATCCAATTCTTAAAATATTTATATTAATAGAGATTGAAACATCTTATCACAATTCCTGCTCAATATATCTAAGGATTATAACCGCCATGGCTCTAAAATACAAACTTATTATTAATTCTTAAAAATTTTGATTCAGTTTTATTGCTACACCTCTCAAATTGCATGAGAGTCAACTTTAGCGATTGATAAATGTGTCTTCTTTGTGTTTAGCATTCTAAGTCACTGACAGTTTGAGCATTTGGGTTTTTCAATTTTTACACACGTTTATATATTTTTGCTTTCACTTTTAATAATTATATACCGAAAATAAATTGGAGTACCCTCGAAGGCCAAGAACTCTGAGGTCATCCACTCCCTTTCAGATCTCCCACATGGGATGGCAGAAGCCCAGCTCCTTCCTCACAGGATCTAATGTCATTGGAACAACAGCTGGGAGCCCTGAGCGGTCCTCAGAAACAGAAGAACCATAAACTTCCTTCAGGACTCGGGTTAAGGAGCTTTCTCTGGTCCTTACTTAGTTCCAACTTTGGATCCCCACCCTCTCTTGCAATGACCATCAGAGTTGCTCCGGAGACCCCCTTGCCCCCAAAAAATAATTAGAATAGATTGACAGAACAACAAGGAAAGCTTAGAACCAGACAGGAAACGGTCAGCGTGGACTCACACATACCTTACTAGGCAGGACACAAAGATTAGTTACTCCTCACTAAGGTATTGAAGATTTCTCTGCACACCCCTCCTAAAACTGTTCTGAGCCTCAATTGTTAACATATGCCTTGTTAGAGTTATAAGCTTGTTTGGACTTTCCTAAAATTCGCCAAGTTCAGTAAAAATCATGCTTCAATACTATAAACTGCTAAATATAAAAATGAAAATAGACATGAGACAGCTGATATAATCATTTTAAGGGGTATAGCAGCAGGTTGTGTATAAACTAAACTTGAAATGTCAATGAAGTAGTCACAGGTTGTGGCTAAGAACTTGCATTTTGTAACACATTGGTCACTCAATACCATGTCATTTAACTCCATAAGGTTGTAAACAGTTGTTGAGGTTATGTTGTGACTTTTAATTTGTCGGGATGATATTCTGCCAGCTCTACTTTCAGACCAGAGATGGTCTCCCAAGGAAACTGTTGAACTTATCTGGACAATAAGAGACTGGACTCTATGCACGGCACATGCTTGTAATGAAGGAATCATGATGGAATATGAACTGTAATACTGCGACAATGTGGAGGAATCCAACATGGGGGGAGGGCATGGGAAGGGGTTGGGGGGAATCCCAGAGCCTATGAAACTGTGTCATAAAACGAAGTAAAAAATATTTATATACCCAAAATAAAAGGTTTAGAGAATGCCCAAGAATTTATATACAATCAAATTAACTGATTCACCAAAGCCTAAGTTCATATATTTCATTTCTAATCATGCTGACTATCCTTTACTGAAATACCTTCTAATACAGGAATTATTTTAAACATTCTATGTACTGTTAAAGAAAGAGTTCCTAGTGCTATTTTTATTTACAATTCATGTAATGAACATGATACCGAATTATTTGTAATACATGTATTTATCAGGCTACTAACTGACAGCGTTTTCTTCCATCCATTCAAATAGTTGTCTGATATCATATCCTATTGTTGTTATTGTTGTAAGAAAACCTTTAATACAAGTTTTTACTGCTGGTGCTGGCATTGTGGCATAGCAAGTGAAGCCGTTGCTTGTGTTAACCAACATTCCAGTGAGCTCCTGTTTGAGGCCTACATGATCCACTTCTGATCCAGCTGCTTGCTAATGGGCTGGGATAAGCCACAGAGGATGGCCCGAGTGTTTGGACCCCTGTAACCAATGTAGGAGACCCAGACACAGTTACTAAATCCTGTCTTCATTCTAGCTCAGCTCTTGCAGCTGCATCCATTAGAAAGGGAATCAACAGAGGGAAGGTGATTTTCCCTCTCTCTCCACTCCTTTTTCTTTCTCTCTGTAACTCACACAATTTTTAAAAAGTTTTTTAGTGATAACCATTCACGTAAGTAAATTTTGTAAGAACATATTTTATTTTTGTTTTAAGGATATTGGCATAACAGAGGGGCAATCCTACATTACAGAAAACCTACATGGGTGCACTGCACCCAAACTGATATGAAGGTAAATATTTCCCTGGGAAGCTAACATATAAAAACCTGCCTAAATCTTTGACATTTTTACATTTTAACTTTTTAAATTTTGTTATATCATGCAGCAACTAAGCAATGAGTTACTATATAAATTGTCTGTTAATACAACCAGAATAGTCTGGTCTGAAAATGGCTTTCTATTCCACTGTGAAGGCAAGCTTTCACATATAGGTAGTAATTTAGGCTTTGCCTCATTAAATCACTAAGCAGTGGTTTTATGTATTCTATATAAAAACATGCCAAGGCTTAGCTGGACAAAGACAGAATGTCAATTGGCCCAGCTCATATCCATTCACCTGGCCTGGAGCCTTGTTTTATGAGATAGTCATCCAATATTTGCTGAAAGAATGAATAAAGCATTTGGTAAAAACAAAAACCATAGTTTGCTGCTATTTTGACTATGAATGTTTGGGGTTTTTTTCTTTATCAGTGTAGAAAACTATGGAATTATTCAATTTAATTCTCAAAATCCCATTTAATACAAAGCAATTTTGTATTAAGCTACAGGAATATCAGGATTATGAAACAAATATTTTGAAAAAAGTAGTAAAGAAAAAGATTTGAAATTTAGATTATTCACATACATAGAAAAACATGAGAAAACCAAAAATTTGTGCTGTTTTATAAAAATTAGGAAAAAATTGGAAATCAACAAAAAAATTTAACAATTTCATGAAAATGTCCTGGTAAGAATATACATTGCTTGAGTTAATTCTTGTCTGTGAATAAGAAATTGAAATTCCTCATTCATGGCTTTATCACAACTAAATCTGTCCTACCCATTCTCTTGACTCTTCTCTTTTTAGTTCTTTAGTTTAGTTTAGTTTAGTTTTAGAATAGAAGCAATGATTCCTTCAAACTAGGTAAGTCAGAGAATAAACGAAACATGCAATGAAGTTTTAGTGAGGTAAGCTATGTTCAATGTATGATCACTGAAGTAGGAAAAAAGTTACTATTCTATTGAAACTTTCTTTGCATTACACTTTTCGTTAGTGTGCTTTTGCCTTACTTTTGCTGCGAGCAAAAGAAGACAGGGTTTACAAAATTCTTTAATGTTTTCTAAAGAGCATTAGTGAAATTATTTCTCATTTGAAACAAAGTATCACTTTAGTTAGAAACATACTGTTTGTACTTGTGAGACAAATATTGCAGAGTTGAAAATTTATGATCAAGATGAACTTGGTATTCTTAATACTCTATTTTATTCAAGTTGCTTAAATCTTGTCCTGAAGACCAGTGGTCTTAATCATTTTAAAATGATAGTGATTGTTATTTATTTCAAAATCTCTTATGAAATAGGAAACAGAAAGTCAGGATTAACAGCACTAATCTGGAAAACATGCATCTATCCAAGGTTTATTCAGTGTTACAGTAGGGAGGAACACAATTCCTTACTAAGCTTTTGTATTATCGCAAGATGCTTTGCAAGTTGAAGGATAATTTTCTTGTGTATTTTTTGCTTCTTTTGAATGCACTTATGTAAAATATCTTTGTTTTATCAATGTAAATATCATTATAAAAATGTGCATTAGGCTTTCCTATATTTTGTAACACATTATAAAAATGGCTTTGTAGACATGCAGTTTCCAATCAAAAGATGTGGACTACATAGCTAGGAACTGAGGTAATATTTTTTTAATGTTGTCTCCTTTAATTTAAAAAAAAAGATTTATAAGCCAGAGAGAGAGAGAAATATCTTCCATCCACTGGTTTACTCCTGAGACAGCCAGACCATGCCAGAGCCAGGCTATTCAGCAGTCAGGAGCCAGGAGCTTCATCCAGTTTTCATGTGTGAGTGGCAGCAGCCCAAGCCTGTTTGCCATTTTCTACTATATTTTTCAGATCATTAGCAAGAAGTTGGATCAGGAGTAGAGGAACTGGGACACACAAAGTGGTACATGTATGGGACACCAAAATTGCCAGTGACAAATTTACCAGTTACTCCACATGCTAGCCTCCTCCTTTAATTTTTATAAATTGTGTATTAAATTCTGCTACCACCTATATTATAAATGAATAATGTGAATATTGTAGAGGTTTTTAAGACACAATCAGTATAGCACAGATGAGAGTCAACAGATGAGGTTATATTTTGTTTTAAAGACCTTGTTCTAAATCAGTTTCATGATTCTTTGCTAATATATGGACGATAAATTAGAAAAATTGTTTTTCCTAAATATGTCTCTAAGATGTGTTTTAATGTACATTATATATTAAACGAGTCACACATTTTGGTTAAAATGCTTTTGAAAATTCCACAAGTTTCAGAAACTTTGGTATAGTTATCATGCCAGCGCTAGTTATAATAGCTGAGCTTAAATGGATAAACATAGTCTGCCTGCATTACTCAACTTCACATTAGTATAACACAGTATCTAAGGCAACATAACTTTAGAAAGAATAAAGTTTTATTTTGGTTTACATCAAGTTCAAGATTTTAGGGCCTGATAGCCCAATTGACTGGGCCTTTAATGAGAATGCGGGGTGGCAGTGACAGAGTGTATGTTGAGGAAATACTATGTGGTGAGCCAGAAAGCTAGGCCAAGTCTTGGGCTTTGATGGCACTGCTCATGGAAACATCTTTCTAGGGACATGAGTCTAATGAGCTAAGGATCTCCCATTTGGTTCTAAATCCTAAATACCATAAATGGATTAAGTTCTACCCTATTAGATTTTTATTTTGCAAAGTCCTGTTTAAGTTTAGGGGCAAAGTGTAGTACCAGAATTAAATAAAATGAAATTCCTATGTAATATCCTTAACTTGCTAAATAACACATGTATAAAATTAACAATGACTTTAAAAGTCAGGATTATCCTTACTCTTTACAGGTTTTTTAGCAGTGAAGGAACAGCTAGGCAGTTTCAGATTTATAATAATGTTTAGTTTTCTAGTTTGGTCTATATTTGCTGAATTTCATAATTTTGTGAAGTGGTGATTCATTCATTTTTCTGTTAGTTGGAGTTTAAAAATGTTTATGGACAGTGTAATTAAAAGGTAAGTGCAAGTAATTTGAATTTTAGGTAGAGTTTTTTCTTTATTTTTCTAAAATTTATTCATCTTTATTGGAAAGTTATATATAGAGAGAAAGGAGAAAAACAGATAGAAAGATCTTTCATCTGTGATTCACTCCCCAAGTGGTCTCAATGACCGGAGCTGAACCAGTCTGAAGTCAGGAGCCCGAAGTTTTTTCCAGGTTTCCCACACGGTTGCAGGATCCTAAGGCTTTGTGCCTTCCTTTTCTGTTTTCTCACTCCACAGGCAGGGAGCAGGATGGGAAGCGGTGTCACTGGGACGTGAACCAATACCTATATGGGATCCCAGCACGTGTAAAGTGAAGACGTTAGCCACTAGGTTATTGGGCCGGATCCAGGATTTTATTTCTTGCTTTGATTTTCTTTTTCATTTCTTCAGTGACCCATTGGCTATTCAGTAGCATGCTCTTTGACTTCGTATTGTTGTAAATTTTCCATTTTTCCCTCTGTTGTTGATTTTGTTTTGTGGCTTTTCATTTAGGGGGATGTGTAGTAACTGTGTGGTAGAGACTATCACATACCGATGTAAAGATACAATGTAGTGTGCATGTCTACTTCCAAACCAAAGATGGACTCCCAATGAAATCACTGGACTCTCTGCCATTCCATGCCTACGATGTGAGGATACACTTCAATAGCAGAATGATGGGCTTATGACTGATTGTGAAGGACTATGCTATTGTAAAGAAATGGGGGTAATAAGTGGAAGGCAGTGTTTGAGAAGGAGGGAGGGATATCTGGAGCCTATGAAACTTCATCATGAAATAATAAAATTAATTGAATTTTTAAAAACAGAATGAAAGTCTATTTGTAACCAAATGGTCCCAACTAAAGATCATTATGCTTAGTGAATTAATTCAATCCCAAAAGGACAAATGTCATATGTTCACTCTGATATAAGGCAACCTTCATGCAAAATACAAGATCAATAGCCCTTTAAATATTGTTCTTGCTTGCATCTCATGGGATTTTGACATTTTTATCTTCATTGCTTCAAAAAATTTTTTTCTTAATTTCTTCAGTGACTCATAGGTCATATGTAGCATCGTTTTCTTGTTTTTTTTTTTTATTTTCTGTTTTGTTTCTTCAGGAACCCATTGGTCATTCAGTAGCATGTTACTTAACTTCATGTTGTTGTAAATTTTCTATTTTCTATTTTTCTTCCTATTGTTGATTTTGTTTTATGGTTTTTCATTGTGGTTTTATAGTAACTGTGTAATAGAGACTGTCATATCCAGATGTGACGATACAGTGCAGAGTGTATCTCTATTTCCAAATCAGAGATGGCCTCCCTTTGAAACTGTTAAATTTAACTTGACAATAGGATGTGGCACTGTTTGCTATTGTCCATACCTATGAAGTCAGGATACACTTAAATAGCAGAATGATGGGCTTATTACTGTTTTTAGAAGGGCTATACTGTTGTAATAACAGGGAAATTAGTGGTGGTGCTGGTGGTGGGGATTTGGACTAAGGGGAAGGGAAATTCCAGAGCCTATTGATCTGTATCATAAAATAATAAAATAAATATTTTTTATGAATACAAGTCTGTAGATCTTAGAGAAAATATAAGGGAGTAAGAAGAAAAGAGAAAAAGAAAAAATTATCAATCTGTTACTCTTTGTCTCATTGTTCAGAACCATGGTCATTTATCCTGGACAATGGTATAATGATGCCCGATGTTGCAGATGTGTTTTCTTGTAGATTGTTCATTCAAAATTGGTGCACACATTTAGGTGTGGAAGCAAAATATGAATGTAATAAGAATGAATTTATAGCCGTGAGTTAAGGCAATTGAAATGTTGCAATTATTTACGAATAGACTAATACACCGATGGAATTCCACTCTGCTGGAAGAAAAACAAAGGCTCATACTATGATGAGAAATTTAGCTTCAAGAACAAAATCCAAGAGTCTGCGTATATGCATTGTATTATGTAATAGACTGAATTATACTCTTTGTTCTGATAATAATGTAAATACAACCCTGAATTTTCAGACATGGAGTTTTTTAAATGTTTGAATCATACGTACACATAGAATTTTATTATCAATATTTTTAAATATTTCATGAAGGAGAAAAGTTATATCTTAGTGACTTTATTTAAAAATCTTTGACAAAAAATGTATGAGTCACATCACTGTCATTTCTTAATGTACTATTTGGCTTCTTTCGCTGGTTTGAGATTCTTGCACATTTTGCAATAATCGCACTGTTATGATTAAATAAAATCTATTTTCTAAATTTACTGAGATTATGTATAAATAGCAATTATTTTATACAAACTTTGCCAATTCATTTTTGATTTTTTGACAAGGATAATGATCATATGCTTGCACTAGAAATAAAGAACACTAAAATAATGCTATTTTATATATGTTTATATTAAATTTACATTGATTGCAACTCTATAGCTAAAGAAAATCAGAAAATAGAAGCATACTAATGATCTTAGGCTTCCAGAAAAATTCATGAGCAAACAACAAATCTTTTGAGTAAGGAAATTTGGAGTTTACATTAATAATCTAGGATTATCTAGATTTTGTTTTGATGAATTGTCAAGGGGAACAAAAGAATCAGCCAAATATCTTTCATTGTTTGTGTAGTTAAGATCCAAACTACATGTTGCAGTATGTTATACATGCTCTCAACTGGTACTAGCGGAGGAGTAGACAATTTTTGCTGAATTTACTCAGTCACTCTTGTCAATGGCATGAGTAAAAAGGTTTTCCAGTTATTAAAAAATCTCTCAGGGCCCTGATATTATACCTGGCATTTGACAAGTATGCAATAGTAGCTGAATGGGATTGTTCCACAGGGTATTTCTGAGACACCTAATGAATTACTGAATAGTCATATATCAATAATCAGGAATATTTGTATTCATTCAAATAAATTATTTTTAATGTATATTTTATTTGTGCCCCCAGTTTTCTTATTTACTGAAAAAAAATCACTTGACCAAAAGATTCAAAATATTCATGCTATTAGACCTTCTAAAAGCATGCCACAAAAATATTTCCTTCATGATTTCTGTATTTCTGTGTTGTAATTGATGCATTAAAATGACAGTTTTATCTTATATTCTTATTCATGAGTAAGGAAGTAAATGTATGGCAAGTTACCAAGTAAATGACATTTCCAAATTTTGGAAGTCTGCCAAACTTGCTTTTAATTCAAATGGTACTCAGTATATGTGGGGCACTAGTACTATATTTGTACAATAGAAAAATAACATCTTTCCTGATTTTTTCCATGACATGTAAATCTGAGAAAGTCTGGAACATCATTTTCTAATAAATAAGATTTCCTTCATTGTATGTTTTCCATAGTCATAGATAAAATGTGTGTGTGTGTGTGTATGTTCTTTTGTGCATTAAATATCCAGCAGTGACCATAATAGGAAGAGAAATACTGCAAAAAAAAATAGGCATTCATGGCTGAATAATTTATTGGGGTAGGAGTTAAGATTTGGAGTCTATTCCAACATTCTTTTGAACAACTCTGTGACTTTCAAAAAATCATATATAGACACACAAGCATGCTCACATTCCAACACACATATAAGATGATAACAGACCCTTTGTCTTAAGTTGCAGTTTTTATTTCCCAAAAGCTCTCATTATGTTCTCCATAAACTATATTTTAGTTCATATGATAGACTTTCATTATAAATTTCCTGGCTAGAAGTCTAATTAAGCAAATCTGTAAGTGTAGGGAAAAAATCAAAAGTGGGATCAGATATCACATCATGATGGAGTAAAACACAAACTTACAATCTTTCAAATCCCTCAGTATTTCTTTTTAATTTCTCATGTTCATATTATTTTTATGTATATGTGATATATCTTTGAGTGCCACTATCATTTTTTATTCATTTGAAACTCACTAAAAGTATCTACTTTAACCTCACAATATCCTATCTCTTTTTTTTTTTTTTATATATATTTATTATTTAACTTCAGTAATTACATTGTATTATGTGATCTCTTACACTGCAGATTTTGTAAGCTCAGTTGTATTATGTCAGAATTATAAAGTGTTTGCTTAAGTAACATAACTGAAAATTTTTTAAATGAATGGCCTAGAAAGATTGTCAGTGTAATTTCTCCTGTTAAAACAACTCCTGTTAAAAAAAGTCATATACTCACAAAAGCTAGTGTTAATTTTTGGTATTGATGAAACCTAGAGAATATAGCAATGAAAATATGGAAAAGAAGTCACATCCTCTCCAGGTTGCTAGAGCATAACAAATAGAAGCCAAGCAAGAATCGCACTGCCTCTAAAATTCAAACGGTAGAAATAGATCAGTTTTGTTTTGCATCATTGAATGTTACTCACTTTATATCTGTTTCATATATACTTTTTGCTCCAGTAACACTGGGCTGTACATGTGTATGTATTAATGAGCATGCGTGGTCATTATTGTGACTGCTTGATGCAGTGACTCTCACATAGTGAGCCAAGGATACTGTAACAATCATTCAATGATTATATAGGGATTGGGCAAATTACTCCTTGTCAAGTATGCTTTCTTCATGTGAATTCTGCAAAACAGAGTAGTGGAATAATAAAAACTCCTCCAATCAATACAGTGAAGATACTAATACTACCTAGCTCATGGGGTTTATGAGATTTAAGTAGATGGATAATGCAATATGTATAAATGACTGAAAATGAGATATCATTACCATTTTATGACCAAGAAATCTTCATTCTGGGGCCTGCTTTATGACATAACTGGTAAAGCTGTCCACTATGACTCTAGCATCCCATTTGGGTATCAGTTTGAGTTAGTTGCTTTGCTTATTATCCAGCTCCCTGCTAATGTGCCCGGGAAAGCAACAGAGGATGACCCAAGTTTTTGGGACTTTGTCACCCATGTGGGAGACCCAGATAACATTTCTGTCTCCTGGCTTCTGCCTGGCACAGTGTTAGTTGTTGCAGTCATCTGAAGAATGAACCAGTAGATGCATGATCTCTCCCCTTCTCCCTCTCTCTCTGTAGCTTTTAAGAAAATAAAATCTAAAAATTTCAAGAAATTATCTTTACACTGAGAAGTGTTAACTTTGATTCTAGAAGCTCTAAATAATAATATTTAAAGTTTAGTCTTACCCCATTTACTAACATAAACTGAAGAGAGCCTGATATGTTTGACTTAAAACTAAGATGCTGCCGATTGGGATGCCCACATCCCATATCAGAGCACCTAAGGTTAACACATAGCTGCTATTTGGCACTTCCAGCTCCTGGCTCAACTAATTGAGTCCTTCCTATCCACCTGGAAGGCCTTGATTTAATTATCAGCCCCAGGTTTCATCTGGGAGAGATGTATCTGCTGCAGGAATTTGGGGTGTGGACCAATGGCATGGGCCTCTGCTTCTCCCAAACTCAACCCCCTGTGTCTCTCCCAACACTCTCAGGTGACATAAAATAATTAGTCAGTGGGAAGGGAAGGAAAAAGAAGTGAAAGGAAGAAGATGAAAAGGGAGAGAATGCAAGAGTGACCAGATCTTGAGACAGTAGAGGGTAGAGGTCATTTTTATAAGGCGGAGTCAATATGAAAACAAGTTACATCAGAATAATGGCAACAAAATTTAAAATAGGTGAACAAATTGAAGCCGGTTGAGAGATGAAAAACAAAAAATTGACACAGCTTAGAAAAATAGTAAGAATACAACAAATTACATTTTAGATAGCACATGTAGGCAAGACAAGATTTGGGATAAATCTGAATGGGAAATGCATTTTTTTTTCAATGTAGTTTTGAATGCCTGCAGTATGCTATATTATAGGTTAGCAGGAGAGTATATAGTTGTCTGGTAAGTTTGAGGGAGAAATATGGCCTACAGATGTAGGTTTGGAATTTGTTGGTATATAGATGGTGATAGTAAAGTTGATAAGGATGAGATTCATTCCAGGGGAAAGGGCTTCCAAAGAAAGCAGAAAATTGACCATGGCAGAGCCTTATGTAACATACACCTCTAAGCAATGAGAATATACTGAGAATAACTCAAAATGCAACTTAAATGAAGTTAGAAAGGTTGGAGGAAAATGAAAACATAATATTGTCTTAGAAACCTGATCAAGAAAAATCTAATAGCAGGTAAGCGCAACCAGACTGTTTGTTTGTGTTTTGGAGAAATAGCACCAGGTGTTCAATCAAAATAAGTACTGTGACTGATGTTTGGATGTAGGTGGCCTTGGTGACAGCATGAAGGAAAGAAGGTAGGATTCTTACTGTATGGGTTTTAAAGTGAGTGGAAGATAAGCAGATGAAGTTACCTCTGAAAGCTTGTGTCTGGGGCCGATGTTGTGGTGTCTACAGGTTATGCTGATGCCTGTATCCCACATGGGAACTTGTGGGAGAATTGTCTGCTCGTGGATAAGCAGCAGATGACCCAAGTCTTTGGACCATTGCACCCAAGTGGGACAACTGGATAAAGCTTTGAATTTTGGCCTGGCCTAGTCCCAGCTGCTGTGACTACTTGGGGAGTGAATCAGTGCATGAAAATTCTTCCTGTTTCTCCCTCTGTCCTCTGTAACTAAGGCTTTGATATAAATAAAATGAATCTGAGAGAGAGAGTGAGTTTGTACGTAGAAAACAAGAAAGACCTGTGACAGCAACTGTAGAGGAATCATGCCATCCAACTGAGTTCTCACAAAGATCTCCTTTTCCTTCTGGGACATCCTTCCACCTTCATGTTCAAATGTGGTAATTCACAACAGCATATCTACAATTGCAGCTCTGCAGTGCTTCATTTTCTCGTGGGGACTTTCCACTGCCCCTGACCACACCTCAGGGATTGAGAAGGCATGGCTATATTCATAATATGAACACGCCATATTAACCTGTGTAACTCCTGTTCTTACACTCCCCAAGTGGCCACAATGGCTGCAGCCGAGCTGGTCTGAAGCCAGGAGACACAAGCTTCCTCCACGTCGCCCTCACAGATTCAGCGTCCCAAGATTTTGGGTCCTCCTCAACACTTTCCCAAGCCACAAACAGGGAGCTGGATGGGAAGTGAGGCAGCTGGGAGACAAACTGGCATCCATATGGGATCCCAGCAGATGCAAAGTGCAAACGTTAACCACTAGGCTACTGCACCGGGCCCAAGAGCTAGGTTCTTATATCATCTTCTACATAAATCCTAATGCCATTTCACACTTCAAGTAGCCTGTGAAAAATGAACTGCTCAATCCTAAAAGAACTGGAGTTAAACAGGCTAATAAGCTGATTTCATTTTGTAAATTCCATATAAATGTGCTGAACTGGTGACTAAAATGTTTTAGCTTCTATCTTATAAACATTTTTAATTTTCTATTTTCTTCTATGTGTACTACCACATACTATCTGAATTTCCTTTTTGAATCCACTATTTTATTTTCCTATCAATTCTTATCATCAGTGCCCTCATATTTACTGTTCCTTTTGTTGTCACACTATATTTTTAATCTCACTTGACAAAATCACCTTAACATATTTAATGTTGCAGTAGGACAATAGGATAAAGCAGAAACTAAATTCAAAGTGGCTTACAAAAAATACATGCAAAAGATGTACAGTTATGCTGTTTTTAAAGTTAAAACAATGTAACAATATAGAGGTAAAACTGATTTATGTGTGCAGAGGCAGTGTTCTAATTCTTCAAATAAGTGAAAAAAAAGCAAGAATAATATGTATAAAATTATATTATTTTCCATGGGATACATTTCTTAGAAAAAAATAGGGTCTTTTGATATTCTGATCAAAGATATTTTCTCCCATACATCCTCACAACCATGAAGTTGTATTATATAATGCTCAGTGTCTTTAATAACCAGGACCTTGATAAAATTCAAGTTTATTATAATATGATGCCAACGTGAAATTCTGTAAGACAAAAATGATTCCCTTGATAAGCTGGAGCTGCATAGTTTAATCAGTTCAAGCTGGGGATAAGATTTCGTATGACTTAATATTCTTTAGATATTTTAAGTCTGGCACTGTAGCCTAGTCCTAAAGTCCTTGCCTTGCACGTGCCAGGATCCCATGTGGGTGCCTGTTTAGGTCCCCGAGGCCCTACTTCCCATCCATCTCTTTGCCTGTGGCCTGGGAACGCAGTCAAGTATGGCCCAGGGCCTTGGGAGCCTGCACCCACGTGGGAGACCAAGAAGAAGCTTGTGGCTCCTGGCTTCGGATTGGCTCAGCTCCAGCTGTTACGGCCACTTGGGGAGTGAATTAGTGGATGGAAGATCTTCCTCTCTGTCCCTTTTCCTCTCTATATATCTGACTTTCCAATAAACACAAATAAATCTAAAAACAAAAAAGATATTTTATAGATTATAAAAGTAGTGCTGCATGATTACTCTCCAACTTCTGCTAATGTTGTCAGCTGCAGGCAAGTATTGGGGCAGAGAATTCAGTTCCTACTTGTGGTACCCACATCTCGATTTAGAGTCCTGGCTGCTGCACTTCTGATCTAGCTTCTTACTGATGCAGTGGTTGATGCGTCATGTTCTCCAACCCTGACCACTTTTTGGGTAACCTGGGAAGATTCCAGATGCTGGACCGTATTCAGCCTGGCTCAGCCCTGACTATTGCTGGCAATTGTGTAGTAATCCAGCAAAGAGACTGTCTCTCTCTCTGTTTCTCCCTTTCCTCCTTCCAAGCATGAAAATTAACAAATAAATTTTTTAAAGATCAATCTATGAAAATGATGATGAGATTGAAAGGGTATGAGTTCTGTTTGTTTTTTCTAATTAGGAAAACTTGTATCTTAGATTTCTTTGTAATTACTTGCTAAATTTACCAAGTGTATACCTGTAGACAAGTTTACTATTGCTCTGAAAAAATAATATGGAATTACTCCCAAAGCAACTAATAAATGCAAAATTGCTTATATTTTGATATACAAAATGTGAAATTAGAAAATAAGGCATAAATATAGTTTCCATAGAAGTGAATAGTAGTGACATAAAAATGTAAGATCCAAAATTTTTCATATGTTGGCCTTCAATGTATGAGTTTTTTTAAATAATTACCCTTTTGTCAAAATTCCTTAGCATCTAAAATGTAACATATCTACTGTTTGTATTATTTCTCATTATCCTCAAGAAGAGAATTGCTAACTTTGTTATAATAAGTTTCATGTTATTATTGTAGACTTAAGAAACCTCATAGATTAAATCCTAACATTCCTTGGATCACAAAAACAAGCCATATCTGTCTTCTGAGAGAGCTGAATAGTACCCTATAGCCATTTTAAGGTGTGTAGCAGCTGGTTGTGTATAAACTAAAATTGAAAAGTCCATGAAGTAGTCACAGGTCACTCAATACCATGTCAATTAACTCCATAATGATGTAAATTGTTGTTGATGTTACGTTGTGGCTTTTCATTGGACGGGATAATATTCTGCCAGCTCTGCTTTCAGACCAGAGATGGTCTCCCAAGAAAATGTTGAATTTATCTGGACAGTAAGAGGCTGAACTCTATGCATGGTACATGCGTTCAATGAAGGAATCATGACTGGATTTGAACTGTAACACTGTAACAAGGTAGAGGAATCCAACATGAGAGGAGGGAAGGAGGAGGGGTTTGGGGAATCCCAGAGCCTATGAAATTGTGTCATAAAATGAAATTTTAAAAAAAGTTATATCTGTCTTCTTGAATATGGTTAATAGTGGATAAACATGCTGCCTTCAGTGTCATCAATAAATTTATTTTTATAGACTCCTTGGTAAATGCTTACCCTGGATACTAGTGGAAAGTATTCAGGTTGCCTAATGGTATTTTGGGTAATCTTTAGTTCTTCCCTTTTCGATAGATGAACAGACAAAAGCCAAAATGTTTTGTAAGAAAATCTGGCAAGAATCCAGCATTGTGGTGTGTTAGGATAAACTACTACATGCAGTGTGGGTATCCCTTATCAGAGCACTGGTTTAACCATAACTGTGCTGCTTCCCATCTGGTTCCCTACAAATACTCCTGAGGAGGCAGCAGAAAACAACCCAAGTGCTTGGGCGCCTTCTACCCCTATGGCTGATCCAGATGGAATAATAGAATCCTGGCTTTGGTTGACCTGGCCCAATCTCATCCACTGCAACCATTTGGGGGAGTGGACTAGTAGACTGAAGATCTCTATCTCTTTTTTTTTCCTCTCTCTTTGTCTCTCAGTGTGTGTGTGTGTGTGTGTGTGTGTGTGTGTGTGTGGCTCTAGCTTTGAAATAAATAAGTAAATACTTAAAAAGAAAACAGTCTCAAGGTTAGCATTGCAGTGTAGTTTGTTAAGCCACCTATACAGATCACTTTGAATTCTGATTGTTTCACCTCTGATCCAGCTCCCTGCTAATACCGCTGGGAAAGAAGTCAGTGATCGCCCAAGTTCTTGGGCCATTGCCACTCACACGGGAAACCCAGACAAAGGCTCTAACTCTAGGCTTTAGCCCTGCCCAGCACAGCTGTCATGGTCCTTGGGGAATGAATCAGAGGTTAAACGTGTTCTCTCTTTCTCTCATCATAGCTCTCATTTCCCTTTGTCTCTTTCTCTGTAATGCTGCCTTTCAAATACATAAATAAATCTTTATAAAAGCTTCAGTGTGATGATCTGAGTGATACCTTACTGAATGTCTATTCATATTGACTGTTACAGTAGCTGAATTCTGAAATGAGTTCTGGTTTTCTAAGCAAAAATGATGTTCCTAAATGTGATTTAAATATTACGTAAGTGTTCATAAAGATAAATCCTTATATCTCTAAATTACTATATTTATTGATTGGCAAATTAATTCTTCAAGTATAGTTTCACCTGAAAAGCAAGGTCTTTAACATACATATTTAGAATATTTACTATCCTAAATTACCCTGTCATATTTATATCAAAGACTTGATATAGAAGTTATTATCTAAGTTGTGCTCATTTCAACAACCGTATCAACTAGAATTTGGTAAAATTTGGCTTCTATCAGAATCTTTGAAGAAAGCTGTGGTCTGTGTTAAAATTTTCAAGAGTGTAGTTCACAAGTCACATTCAGTGCTACTAGCCCTTTAAACAAAGTTCATGCCATAGAATAGAAATAACTGATGGTTTGCAAATTACACCATGCAATGGGTCTCCTGAATATTTGGCTTAGTGTCCTTGGAGTGATTTTCAGCATCATTAAGCAGAAAGCACACCATTTCCCAAGTAACAAGGAATGGAGCATATACAGAGATCGACTTGGCATCTGTTACATAAACTTTCTGTTTTAGATTTGCAAAATTTACATAACACTGGAACAATACAAACCAAACCCTGCAAGCATATTTGTGGTGTCATTTCAGCTTTCCTAAAGTGCCATTCTGCAGTCTGCCCTACCAAACTTTCTCTTGCTGCTAAATTTTGTAACTTTTTAAATGTAAGAATATGTTCCACTTACTGTTTTAAATTTATTTGATGGGTTTCAGAATTTTTCGCTTGCATAGCAGAAGCCTATTTGAAATGTGGAAAATGTTTTGCAATTTACTTTGATAATTAATATGCTTTGAAAAATCTGTAACTCTACTGTTCCAAAAGTAATTTAAACTAAAATATATAAAATTATTATTTTATATGTACATATGTATTACACATATACAGTACGCACAGACATATACACACGAGTATCTCAGAACCTTTATGGAAATGTATATTAACAACTATGGCCGGATTTCAAAATTATTTGCACTAAAATGAACAGATTTTTATTTCATTTTCCATGAACTTTTAAAATTTATTTATTTAATTATTCATCAGAGTGAGAGAGAGAGAGAGGGAGCTATATGTTACTTTACTTCCCAACTGGCCACAATGACGAGGGCTGAGCCAGGCCAAATCCCAGAACCAGGAGCTTCATTTCATTCTCCCATGGGGTTACAGGACCCCAAATGCTTAGGCTATCTCTAATTGCATTTCCCATGCCATTAGCAGGGAACAGAGGCAGAGCCAGAGCAGCCAAGACACAAACCAGTGACGATACGGGATGCACAGCAAAACAGATGTTGGCTTTACTCACTATGTCACAATTCAGGCACCTCCATAAACTTTCTGAAAAACGCTTAAATATACACACACATAATAAGTCTTACTTTAGAAGCCCAAACTCAAAAACATATTTAAATAATAACTTTGAAAGTTCTATCCTGTCTTGTATATTTTTACCTAGTATCAAGCTATGACAAAAATATTCAGTGCACAAGCATGAAATATTCAATAATTCTGAAATAGATAGAAGTAAAGTACAAAAGTTTAAAGGTACTTAGTTGTAGAATGGGTATTTATAATCTTCCTAAATTTAATTCAACTTCATATAGGCTAAAATGTAAAAATAGGCACATAAAGAGATTTTTCCATTATTTAAACAGTTTTGAAAAAATTCTCTGTTCCCTCAATGAGATATTTAAAAGCTATCTGCTTCATTCATATTTTGAATGAGTAATACACACACACACACACACACACACACACACATCGTTCAGTCTTTAGCATAAATGAGTAAGTGAGCCATTCTGGTTTCTTGAGTCTCATTTCTTCCTGTGAAGGACAGAGAACAAGACAGGTGTTTCGATTGTTGCTTCTTTCACAAGATCAGGGCCAACACCACAGAAATGCTTATTGGGCCAGTGGTTACTTGATGGTGTCATTGACAGGAAGGCCTTGCCTAAAACTGCCAACCTTATAAGTAATTCAGGCATATGAGTATTGCAAATTACTACCATAAACTAAACATAGCTTTTCCCCTCTGAGTTACATCAAGGGATAAAACCATTGCCAACAATTATTCCCACATGTTTTCCTAAAACAGTTTTTCTAGAGTTATGCCATTTGATGCTTGGACTTGGATAAGCACAAGAAAATACTATATGCTGAGCTGCAAGTTGTTGGTAGGTATTGTGAAATACAGGTACAAAGCCAGAATACCAGACATAGCCCGTAGTAAAATTTTAGGTGTATTTTGCTTGTGTGTAGCCTTTCTGTGGATGAAAGCTAAGAATTGGTAGGATCTATCACATCTTTCTTTCACTTGGTTTGTATGGCAGCAACAACATTCTATATTCATACAAAAGCCCACAAGATATTCCATATGAGTTTTCAAAGGTTGGTGAACTCAAAATAAATAATTTAAACAATACCACCCCACACACCCCTGCCCCAAGCTTATAAATCTCACAATGGGTCAAATTAACTTACTTTACAGTTAGAATCAGATTTCTAAGTATTTTGAGGATTCCTAAGGCATTTTATCCTTTTCTATTCTAACTACTAATTTAGGTGGAGGCACTCTTACTTGGAAGGTTTGGTAAATTCAGCTGTCACTGTAAATCTGAGTCTCAGCCAATCAGCCCATTAAACTATATTTGCATGTTGAGCAAAAACTTAGGCGCAGGTCCATAAGAATGAAATATGTTGGCAATGCAAAATCATATAATACAACAGAGTATTCCATTTTTAATTAAAATTCTGCACTTTATGCCTAAAATGTACTTGTTTAAGTTGCCTCCTCAATTAGTTCTAATTGTATAACATTTAGTTTGCCACTTTATTAAAAAGACAGGGAATGTTATGACACAGTTTACTGGGGAACATCAGATACTTGAGAGCAAATTTATAATTAAGACCAGTAAATATTTAAAAAGTAAAACCTTCATTAGTTCAGTTTGTTTTAAATTTATCTTCATGATCCATTTTAGTTCAAAGAAAAGAGAGTTTGAAAAATGCATAGGATCCTAATTCACGTGCTTTCAAATAGCATTACCAACTTTATTTTGGTTTTATTTTTATTTTTATTTTCTGACTTTGCAAAAAGGTTATTGGACTTAAAAAGTTTTTAAGTCCTTCTTAAGTCCTTAAAAAGTCCTTAAAAAGTTTTTCAAATGTTTCTAAAATAGACAAGTTTACTGTTGTATTGTTCAACATCTAACAGTAGCATATTAGAATGTAATCAAGGGGGGCCAGCACAATAGCGTAGTAGCTGAAGTCCTCACCTTGAACGCCCTGGGATCTCATATGGGCGCTGGTTTTGGTCCTGGTGGCCCTGCTTCCCATCCAGCTCCCTGCTTGTGGCCTGGGAAGGCAGTGGAGGGTGGCCCAAAGCCTTGGGACCCTTTGCCCGTGTGGAGGCCCAAAGGAAGCTCCTGCCTCCTGGCTCCTGGCTTCACATTGGCTCAGCTCCGGTGGTTGTGGCCGCTTAGAAAGTGAGCCATCGGACTGAAGATCTTCCTCTTTGTCTCTCCTCCTCTCTATAGTAAAAAAATAAATAAATGAACCTTAAAAATAGCATAATCAAGGGTCTAGCACAGTAATCTTGTGGGTAAAGCCCCACCTTGCATGCCTGGGATCCCATGTGGGTGCCAGTTCATATCCCGGCTGCTCCACTTCCCTTCTAGCTCCCTGCTTATGGCCTGGGAAAATAGTTAAAGCCGGCTCAAAGCCTTGAGACCCTGAATACGCAGGTTTCTTCTCCCAGAAACCTGGAAGAGGCTCCTGGTTTTAGATCAACTTAGCTCTGGCTGTTAGGGCTACTTGGGGAGTGAACCAGCAGCATAGGATCTTTCTCTCTTTCATTTCTTCACTCTATAAACCACTTTCCAATTATAATAATAAAAAATCTTACAAATATAATCAATAATTGAAACATTAAAAAATCAGTTAAAGTATTTCTTCATACCAAGTTATCCACCCACTTGTTATTATGAAAGCAGTAGTTTTACAATTAGGATATAATTGTTAATAGAAAGGTGTTTCTGTTAGTGACTTTCATGACAAAAGATAGAGCCTGCCTAATATATTCATTTTCTGTCAAATAAATATGTAAATATTAAGGCAACTATTTGTATTTGTTTGCTTAGTTGTCAATGTAGGCTGCAAATATCTCAGTTATCACAATGTTATGGAAATGCTACAGAAATTGCCAATAGAAATACTGCGAGCTTCTAGTACTGTATGTTTATCTTGTTTGTGTTGGAATTTGGATCATTTTAAACTTTTCATCACAATAATTTCCCATTTCAAACCATTCATTCATTTAGCTAGTGTTTACTGAGCATGTATTCCTGGCACTGCTTTATGTGTTTTGTTCATAATTTATCCATTGTACTACTCCATCCCTTATTTCTTCTCCCAGAAACTCTTTTCTGTTTCTACCATTGAATGTTTGTGTTACTTATCCAAGGTGATTCCCAAGTTATTGTCTCCCTTATAACTCACTTAACACTTTATGAAATACATATTTTACATTTGTTACAGAAAGTGAATAAATCAACTTCAGATTTGCTGAAATTAGCCAATGCTGAAACTAGATTTTCTAGGTTTTAGATTCTTTTTCTTCTCCCATCACAGACTCATAATCTTTCATTAACTGAACACTCTTAAATGCATGTTTGAAAAAGTAATGATGGAATTATTCTATACTCTAATGTTTTTCCCTAAACATCAAAGCAGTGAAACTTGGGACCATTATGTGACACAACTCTGAAGTTACTGCTTTGCAACCAGGCATTACATATGGCTGCCAGTTCGAGTCCTGTTTACTTGACTTGTAGTCTGCCACCCTTATAAAGCAGCAGATTATGGCCCAACTACTTGGGCCCCTAACCAAGAGATGACAGTGAAGCTCCTGGCTTCAGGCCGGCCCAGAACCAGCATTGCAGTCCTTTAGGTAGTGAACTAGCAGATGGAAGATTCATTGTCTTTCTCTCTGTGTCTCTGTCTTTCTGTGTATGTGTCTCCCTGTTTTTCTGTCTCTCTTCTTGCCTACCTCCCTGTAGGATCTATAACTTTCACTTTCAAGCAACATAAATAAGCCTTAAAAGAAAGGATGGAGCACTTTTCTGAGGTGTATTGTTGATCTGTTGTATACTCCATGATCATAAAGTGGGAACATTTTAGAAATGTGTAGAGGAACTTAGCTTATAGCTTGTACTCATTGGCATCATTCTAATTTCTGTCTAATAATTCTTGAAAATTCAAGGTTTTTCCTGAGGGAAGAACAACATTCACAAAGAGAACTATTAATTTGTCTGAGATAGTTTCATGTCAAGCTTAAGAATTTTGCAAATGGGTGAAATGAGTTCGTTTTCCTTTAGGATATCTCTTTGGAAAATAAACTCCTTGCTGGGGTTTAGAAATAAATCAACACAGTCAAGCATGGCCTTGTTAGCACTTTCCATCTAGCTTACATTAATAAAATAGCTTTAAATCACTTGTTTTACTTCAAAAATAAACTAGAGAAAAGTCTTTAGCATTGATGGCTCAGCTTCTCAAGAACAACAACAAAAAAATCGATTTCTCTGAGTTACAGAATTAAAAATGAATACTTACAATAGATTCAGATGCCCCAGAAATGTAAACCATCTGGCACTAAATATAACATTGAAAGCAGCTGAGTTCTCATTTTGAATATTAGAAATGAGCATTTGTTATTATGTGGTCCATTGCCCACTACTTTAACCTTACACAGGAATATGATGATGATATTCGATTAGTGGCTAAATACACAGATTATACATTTCAAGAAATTTTAAAGAAATGTTCTATCAGTAGTGTTTGCACAGTTTAAAACATAGATCACCTTAGGAGACAAAAGCTCCTTAGGATTAAATATGTCCTCCCATAGAAGACCAACACTACTAAACAAGAGGACTTCAAAAGTGTATGGGAAAGTAGAATTAAAATAAGTTTATTTTGGAGTAAAATATTTTGAATCTTATGCAAAATAGTTTTCCATAATGTGCATTTTTATATAAACTCTTTGAAGAACCTCTAATTGCAAGTGTGTCTATTAAGGAATCTCAAAAATCACTTGAAATACTACTGAGAAAAGATTCTGAGCTTAGTGTGTAAGAAACACTCATGCACAAATTTGGAAAAGACTCTCATTCAATACTACACTTAGTTTTTTTTCAATATGCTTGCTCATTGCATAAATTCAAATAAGGAAGAAAGCATTTAGTCTGTCAGTTCACATGTCCACATCCCACTGGCATGGAAACCTAAACTCTATGCCAAGCTATGCCCCTCATTCTGGTTTTCTAATAATGTAGACTGTTGGAGTAGAGCTATTGATTTAAATAGTTTTATTCTGGTCATACATGTTTGGCAATTAATCAGTTACTAATTCCATTCCCAAATGGAAAATCTTTCTCTTTCTCCTTCCTCTTCACCTTCCCTCTCCCTCAAATGATTTCTTTCTAAGTAGAGAAGTGAATGACTATGATTCTAACTGATTAGACAAGCTTTATGTCACACTAATCTGTTTCTCAAAATAGCTAAAAGAATCTTTCCCTCATCACTACATGATCACTCTTTTCTTCCTATATATAAGAAACAAGGTGATTAAAAAGGCCAAGTTTCACTTAACTGAAAAAAACACACATTCTAAATTATTTCCTTAATGTTCATCTTTTCTAAGTCTCCTAGAGTATTATATTATAGGCCAAATGGGAGTAATGTTTTTTCTTTCTAGATAACTTCCAATCCAGATGTGAAATCTATAAGAATTCATAGCTAAAAGTATTCCACAAATGGTTTAAGAACAAAAGGATTTAAAAAATATTTTAAAATTTGTACAACTTTAGTGTAAAGCATTTATGAATATTTTAACCAATTAATTGATTTAGTCTTCTTTCCACATTTAGTACAGTTATATCTGATTATGCTGGATGTACCCCTCCATTCTTCCTTGTTATGTTTATTGTGTGTACTGATCTAACAATAGGACAATTAGTAGACATTTTTACAGCCTTACAATATGAATGAAATTACTGTAGCCGAGGAATCTTAGAATAAATCATGGAGTTTAGAGAACTGCATTTGGGGCTTAAAATTTTGGAAGCAGAGTAAAGACATTTCCTCCTCACATATATAACTATTCACTTTACTTTCTAAATTCTAAAACTCTGCAATATGACATGAAATTTAACTTCCATTTTTGGAGTTTTACGACTTTATAATATAAATCCTTAACTCCTCTTTTTAACTCATCCTTTCCCACTTCCACATCCCAAATGCAATAAAAATAAGCATGACAGCAATGCCACACCAAAATCCTTATTCTAATTGTATTCATGTAATTCCATAATTAATTCCATGTTGCAAGCATCAAAGTAAATGCTTCCCCTTTTTTATAAC
Organism: Ochotona princeps; assembly: GCF_030435755.1. Taxonomy (NCBI): domain Eukaryota; kingdom Metazoa; phylum Chordata; class Mammalia; order Lagomorpha; family Ochotonidae; genus Ochotona; species Ochotona princeps. The sequence goes on along the minus strand of NC_080842.1, from coordinate 30,471,815 downwards.
CTACAATATGAAAATTCCAAAATTATGTCTTTTTATACACAAAGACCTAGGTTATTTGGAAAGCTATTTAACTTTTTAAGAAAGTCTTGGAATGATTATCAGCAACATCACACAGAGAGAAATCCTATTAGCAACAAGTGAAAATAACCATAGGGATATTTCAGTTCACATAAAAAGTATCAACCACCATGGAAAGAAAACAAAATAGAAAAGAGGAGCATCAGTTTCCCGAGATTTGAGAGAGCACTGATTAAAGAATCTGCTTTGGCCTCACAGATCTGTGGAGAGATGGCCAGCAGTCTGCACGTGGCTAGCCAAAGAGAAGGGTGAAATTTTGAGTGACAGCCACATACAGATGCCAACAAGCTTACCAGTGCCTGTTGTGCAGAGGACATCTGCAGCCATTGTGCCCCACAGAGATTACTCTGACATCTTTTACCTCTGAGAGGTTGGTAGTTTTCACCTTCAAATGATTCCCAAATGCTCAAGGGCAGCTCGAGTTGCTCCCCCTCACTGTCTGCATCCTTACATCTAAAGTGAATTTCTTGTGACAGCCATCTCCTAATCTTGTTTCTCTAACCATTCATTTGACAGCTGAAACTGAGTTAACAGTTTAAAATAAACCGTTATAATTTATGTAAGACTAATAGTTACCACGAGCCAAAATGAAAATAGATAACACAATTGTAAAGAGAAAAGAATCAAAGAACATTACTACAGAAGATTCAAGGCACAGACAAAAATTGAGAAAAGGCAAAAGAATCTCAAAAACTGCCAGAAATCATTTAACAAAGAGTCACTCGTAAGAAAAGTACATAATAATTAATTTAAAAATAAACAGATGAAATTTTCCAAAGATACAGGGTGGTTAACTGAGCTTAAAAACAAGATGTGAAAGGATATTGTGGTATAGTAGGTTGACCCACTACTTGAGACTCCCAAATATCATAGCAGAGTGGTTTTTCAAGTCCTACCTACAAATACTTCTAATTCATTCTCTTGTTAATCCTAGGAGATAACAGAATATGCTTCATGTGCTTGACCCCTATCACCAACACACAAGATTTAGATAGAGTTATAGATTGCTGGCTTCTAGTTGGCCTACCTCTGCAAGTTGCAGACTCCCAATAGATGAAATAAATGAAATTAAGTAAGATGTAAAAGCAATTTATTTTCATCTCTCAATAGGTGAAAATAAATGAAATAAAGATGTGAAAGCAATATTTAACTGTGTCTGTGCTGCCTACAAGAAACTTACTACTCTTTAAGAATATGCATAGATTAAAAATGAAGCTCTGAAATGAGATATGGTATCCAAATACAAATCAAGAGAAAACACTGGGTACTATACCTGTATCAAATAAATTGAACTTTAAATCACCACTATCATGAAGAAAAGAGATAGTTCCTTGTATAATGCTGAAAAGTTCAATTCACCAGAATACTCTAAAAATTATAAATGTATATGTAGCCATAATTGAAACACTGAGATATATGAAGCTAATAGTCATTTATCTGAAGGTAGAAATGATAAACTACTAAACAGTAGCAGGAAATCTTTTTATATTCTACCTTTAACAACGGATCGGTATCCATACTGAAAATGGATGAAGAAACATTAAACTTGAATTATACTTCTGACACTGGAAATGTCTGGCCCATGGTCTATATATAAGACCGGTGAAATCATTTGTTTGGCTCTGTCAGGGCAACCCACAGGTGGTGGGACTTAAATTTCAGCAAATTGGTAGTTTTTAAGTTGATAATTTTGTCTGACCCACAAATGTTAGTATAAATATTGAAATGGTCCTTGGCAGAAAAGAGGCTCCTACCCCCATGAGACCAAGCAGATTTACATAAAACATTCAAATACCCAACAGTAGCAGAATACACACTCTTTCCAAGTACACATGGGACATTCTCTAGGGTGAATCATACATTAGACAACAAAAATAAGTCATACACATTTAAGAAAACTTAAATATAAACATCTTGTTTGATCACAGTCATATAAGCCAGAAATCACAAGCAGGAGGAAAGTAGGAAAATTCACACATATGTGATAATAACTAATATGCTACAGGATAAAAAAAAGAAATTAAGCAGTGAATATATAAAGACCTTGAAACAGATGCAAATGTAAACCTATATTGAAACTTAGGAGATTCACCAAAAGTAGTTGTAAGAAAGAAGTTTAAAATTATTAACACCTACATGGAAAAGAGAAAAAAATCTTAAGCAACCTAACTTTATTTCTCAAGAAACTATAAAAAGTCCATTTTTGGTAGACGAAAACCACAAAAGAACAAAGTACAAGTAACTGAAATTGGAACCAGCAAAAACGATCAAGATGACCAATGTAAGTTATACTTGATTTTTGAAAAAAGGTTTTTTTTGAGAAACCTTCAATTAGCCTGACAAAAGAGTGTATATTTAAAGAAATAAAAATAGAGAATCATATAGCTGATTCCACAAAAATAAACAAAAAAAGATCTCAAGAGACTACTATGAACAATTACGTATCAACATATTAGATAAATACTAACAATGAGCAAATGCCCAGAACTATACAAATCACCACAGAAATCATGATGGAATAGGTGGGGGCATTGTAGCACAGAAAGTTAAGATCCCACAAGTTTCACCTACATAAAGCGTTGGAATACCTAGGACCAACTCATGGCTCCAATTCCCAATAGCTTCTTACTAATGCACCTGGGAAGGCAGATGATGTCCCATGTAGTTGGGCTTCTGCCACCACCATGGAAGAACCAGTAAGAGTTCTAGGTTCCTGACTCTTGGTTTTGGCTGGATCCAACTTCATTTGTTATGACCATTCAGGAGTAAACCAGTGAAATGGAGATGATGATATAACAAAGACAATGATCACAGAACAAAAATTTTTCCGTTTGTAGATTTGTAATCAATTTGAGAGATTCAATGTACCTCACGGTGACTATAGTTATTACTAACACATTGTGCATTTAGTAGTTGTTCAGGAAAAAATTTTAAGTGTTGTACAGAAAAATGTTAATTGGCTCAATTTAATTATTTCATATTGTATACAAATAACAAGATGATCAGTATCATAAATATACACAATTGAAAGTCATTTATGATTATGTAGAAACTGAAAACAGGTGGAAAAAAATCAACAATAGGAATTTCAAATGCCATATAAACAAGTGTTTATATAAAAATGGATTTTTAAAACATAACATTTGTTCTTGAATTATAATTATTGCAAGGAATAATAAAAGTGGAAACTTGCTGTAACAAATCAAAATAAAAATACTACAGTTCCATAATTAGCATGATGATCACATTATAGTGAACTCATCAAATGATGCATATTTACATTCCGCTAAGAGATGAGTATTAAAATCTTTGCTGAATGTCATTTTTAAGCAACAGTTCATGAATATGTGAAGTGAAGTGAGACTGTGAGGCTGTTGAGTAAGAGGGTGGAAGATCAGTGCTTCTAGAACTCATAAGGCAAACAGAATTTTCATATCTAACCTAACAGTATTTGTGGTTCATAAAGAGAATGATGTACACACTCATCTCGCATACCTAAGCTAAGTACTTTCCTACAAGAATCAAGATCATTTTTCTAGATGCTCTCAAAGTGTAAAGTTCTTGAGCAAGTTCACATGGCCAATTTGGAAACTACGGTCTCTTTGCAGGATGTAAAAATCAGCTTTCTGTGCCAGGCCTAGTAGCCTAGTGGCTAAAGTTCTTGCCTTGAATGCACTGGGATTCCATATGAGTGCCAGTTATAATCCCACAGCCCCACTTTCTATCCAGCTCCCTGCTTGTGGCCTGGGAAAGCAGTAGAGGGTGGCCCAAAGCCTTGGGACACTGCATCCACATGGGAAACCCTTAACTGACTCCTTGCTCCTGGCTTCGAATCAGCTCAACTCTAGATGTGGTGGCTTCTTAGAGAGTAAATCAGTGGTCAGAAGATCTTCCTCTCTGTCTCTTCTCTCTGTATATTTGACTTTACAATAAAAATAAATCTTAAAAAAGAATAAAAAAAGAATCAGCTTTCTACACTTGGAAAACTCCGGAGTCTTTCCTGACCCCAAAATTTGTTGCTTCTCTCCCTTTCACTTCATTCTGCCATCTGAAACTGGAACTCAAAATTTAAAAATAACTGCAAAAGTTCTTTGTGGCCAAATGGGCCCAACTGCAAACCATAATGCTAAGGGAAATGAGCCAATCCCAAAAGGTTAGATACCACATGTTTGCCTTAATTTAAGATGAAATGATGTCAATATGAAAAATAGTACCTGTAAAATGTAATATTATCTCAACCTCAAATAGCCTATCTCACATGCAGTAAGATATTGTGAAATAACCAACGAACCAACAACCAATGTGAATCAGACTGCTTATGATCTACACCAAATAATTGTAAAACCTAATATACTTTTAATACCCTATGTTATTCCGTAATGGGGCAGGAGAGCGGAGAAATCTTCCATCACCCTAGAAGGTGTGAGGAAGACGTGAAATATTAGTTACTCCTCACTACGGTATTGAAGATTTCTTTGCACACCCCTTCTAAAACTGTTCTGCACCTAAAGCGTTGACATATGTCTTGTTAGAGTTATAAGCCAGTCTAGACGACCCAAAAAAAAGCCAGGTTCAGCAAAATTATGCTTCAATGCCATAAAAGACTAAATATTATAATGAAAATAGACACAAGACAGCTGAACAGTAATCTATAGCCTTTTTAAGATGTATAGAACCTGGTTGTATATAAACTAAAATTGAATTGTCAATGAAGTAGTCACAGGATGTGGTTAAGAACTTGCATGTTTTTTTAACATATTTGTTACTCAATACTATGTCAATTAATTGCATAACATTATAAATTGTTGCTGATGTTATGTTGGGGCTGTTAATTGATCGGGATGATACTCTGCTGGCTCTACCTTCAGACCAGAGAAGGTCTCGCCAACAAGCTGTTATCTGGACAATAAGATGCTGGACTCTATGCTTGGTATATGCTTGCAATGAAAGAATCTCAACTGAACTTGAACTGTGGTTATGCAACAAGGTGGAGGAATCCACCATGGGGGGAGGGCATGGGGAGGGAAGGGGCGGGGGGAATCCCAGTACCTATAAAACTGTCACATAATACAATGTAATTAATAAAAAATAAAATTAAAAAAACAAACAAAAATAGCTGCAAAAGCCAAAAACAAAAACAGAAGCAAAACAAACAAACAAACAAACAAACAAAAAACCCCAAAACTGTCTTTTCTACAAACATTTCCAAGGTCTACTGGCTTTATTAAACATTACTTTTACTTGAACCCCATTTTTTAAAACACTGTCCTGGGGGAAGATTTTTCCTTTTCTCCATCTTTTCCTTCCTCCTTGCCAAAAATTACTTGGGATGAGTGAGTTTCATACTACTTTTAAATACTTAAGTCTCCATTCATTATAAAAATCTACAGTGTTTACAAAAGGGGTGGTGGGGAGTATTGTTTGTTTTCTGTTTCATTGTTTTGAGATTTCCACCTGGAGCATCTGGGACCTAAACCAGTGCTAATATAGAATCTCAGCTCTTGTAAGAGAAAGATTAGCCAATGAACCATCACATTGGGCCCAAAAAATGTTTTTTAAAAATACTATCTTTGTAAGGTATTTTTCTTTCAGTTCTTTATTTAACATTCATTGGGTGCCTGCTGTTTTCCAGACACTGTGTCATATGCTTTATTAAGCAATATAATCAGAATATTTTATAAATCTTGCATCTGGAAACGTGATTTTAAAGCTAGAATCCATGTGATTTTTCAAAAATCATCTCATTACAAAGGATGAAATTTAAGTAAGAAGATATGTAATGAACTTACTGAGATGTCTAGAAACTGTTGACTTTAATATTTACTACAAGGCGGTAGGGTTGAATAACCATATTGTATTAACAGTGCTGCATCCTTCAGCATTTGCTGAAGACCAAAGGAGGACATAGTGTTATAAAGTCAGACAACAAGATAAGCATTAAGACCTACTTGTCATCTTCTTGCATCACCCCAAACCTATAATCTATAGTTGAAGCCAGGAAAACAATCAGGATAAGCAGACCCCAGAACAATATTTCCAGCAGTAATCTAAGTTTTAACTGAAGAGTAAAACTTAGCAAAAATTAAAAACTGTGTCATTTGAGAAAGAGACAATGAAACTCAAGTTTTAGGACCTGATATTTGTGGGATCATTAAGGTTACTCGAAATACATATTAGAAATTATGCATACATAAAACATACAGTTTTATATAATTATATGAAATATAACATAATTGCTATTATATGGATATTAAAAATGCTAACAGTTAATATCAAGTCATATTTATAAAAGCAAGAAATTTCTGTTATTTTCCATTTTTACAGGGCTAGCATACTTCTCTTAAATAGTTACTCATTTGAAAGATTGGTAAAAACTAGCAGCTGGTTGGCTTTTGAAGAGATGGAGCTTTGAAAGCATCTAGAAAACTGTTCTAAATGTGGATTTTCATTGGGTTCTTTACTCTCTTTGACCTATAGAGTAATCACATAAACATGAAAACAAACATTCTTTCCCCTCCTTCCTGCTCCTGGCCATTGGCAAAGACTGCTTATCTTCACATGTTTCAAATTAACTGAGTTCATATGACTGGCTTTGTTTAGCAATAATTTCAAATAACTGGGCCTTTTATCAAGCATTTTTTTGTTTACCAGCATTATTCATGGTATTATCAAAGATGAAAAAAAACAATATATTTGGTAAATTTTGAACAAATGCCAATGAATGTTATGGCAACAGTAACACATTTGTCATGAAATGCTGATAGAATTGTTTTTACAATGAAACAATATAAGTAGTAAGGCTAATTTTGAGATTTCAAAGACAATCTGTGAAATACACGTCTGAGTACATGCATCAAGAGTTATTTTCTGTGAGTATTACTATTGTAAACATTCCTTCCCACACAATGTATTTAATACATTGTATTATAATTATGAACTTAACAGTTTACCTATGCATCCATCGCTGACATTTTGACTGTTTTCAGTATTCTGTTTAGCATCCCTAATTACAAGTTTTGTATGTTTCTGATGAGTTCCATAGACTGGATTCATTAATGCATTTGTAGGATCAGAGGGCACTGTTGTGTCGCTTGAAATCACAGGATCAGGATCTTCGTTGTGATGTTCTTGGGTCACAAACAGGTATCACCTTTAGGGGGCGCTGTGTACGCGCCCACTAAACTGGACCAGATAATATTACACTCAGTTATATCATTATTAATGCCTTCTATTTCTAGATAATAAAATACTAATATATGCTTGCCTTACTTGAAATGTATTTGTTATCACAAGCATAGAAATGGATGAAGAAAAAAATCACTTACTGATTTTGTGGAATTCCATCTATTTTCATCAGAGCTAATAATGCACTCAAGTTTAAGCTTGTGCAAATATCTTCTGCTGATTTCCTCAAAGGTTTATCTCTTTTGAGGAAATAGATTTCTAAAATGATATCTTTAGTATGAGTCCATCTACACCGATCTGGCAATAATGACTCTGTAACTAGTGTATAGCCCATGACAGACTATAATAGTGAATGTTGTTAAAGCATTCATCTCTAGTTAACCAGGAAGGGATGATGATAGGAGTACATTGGCTTGTGTAATGTTTCTTCACTTTAGATGTATGAGGGAATAGGTCATTGAATTGAATGGTTGTGACTGAGTGCCATCAATTCAGTAAAGAGAAGCAATGGCAATCCCAGGATTATTAAACACCAATTAAGAGCAAAATCTGAAAATTGAAGGGCATCCTTGGAAGTATCTAAGGAAATTCTAACCTCCTGCAAACAAAGAATGGACAGAATGTGGATTAGATTCAAAACTAAATCATAAAAGAAGATGCAGACAAGGTTAAAAAGGATAATTTTGACTACAGAACCCAGATAATTGGAACAACTCAGAAGATTCCATGTGGAGTATTCGTGGAGGGCGTTTTAATAAGGCAAAGATACAGTTTAATAGGAAAAAGACAAGCGTCAGCCCCCCAGAGACTCCCAGGTACAGACACTCCAGGTCCTTCGTGTTCATGCAGGGGCATGTTCTGCATCTGAACTGAACCTCACAATTAGTGCAATTAAGCTTGCTTTGAGAATACTCTAAAAATTTCCCTTATAGTCACAGCAAAATTAGGCTATAAACCCAATTATGCCAGGTAAAAGCTTTCAACAACAAGAAAACCCATCTATGTTCCTATCAGTGCAAGTGTATGCTTTAAATAACATGTTATAGATCAATAGTTTTCCTGCCACTATTTTAATATTACATTAATCAGGGTCAGCTGTTCTTCCTTCCAGATGTCACCAGAAATAAACATATTCTTTCCACAAAAACACAAAGAATGCACTGTTTCCAGTGCGAAAGACAGAGCCTTGAGAAGAAAGATACAGGACCCAGAACTCGGAAGTGAAAAGTTGTATGGATGCAAATTGAATTCCATTGGTCTGTAGGAACTAGCTCACTTCTCCTTAGAAAACAGAACCTACAGAAGCTTCAGATGAATTAGATACCTTGAGAAGTAATGTTGCTTTTCTCAGAGTCCTGCACAATACCTCTTCTTCACAACCAAACCCTATTCAAAACAAACAAAACAAAAAACAAAAAGAAACAACAAAAACACCAGTACAGCCATCTATGACATAAGACAGGTAGAGATGGTGTAGAATAGATTCTGAAATAAGGGAGGAGTGCTGTATAATGTAAAAACCAGAAAATTAAAGTTTGTCAATATGGAATCCCTCTAAATAATCCCGAGAGATGGTACTAACGTATAGATTGTTGGGCTTATTTTTAGAAACTTGAAGAAGGGCATGGCCTACTGAGTCAAATAAACATGACAGAATTCACACGGAAGATGATGTTGAAACAGATCGAAGGATTAAACAGGTTTATGACCCCAGGACAGAAAACCCACCAGCCATTTGTTTTTCCTGACAGAACATGAAAAACTCCTTATTAATCAAAGAATATGAAGTCTCCGGGTGAAAAAAAGCACAGGTATTGTCCAGAAGTTCAAACATGGCTGTGTTCTGTGGAGTAAGGCAAACAAAAAGAGACACTATCACCATGCTGGGTTATAATAACCAGATTAATCATAGATAAAGAGATTGTAAGATACCAGATTAATATCAGGCCCATTTTAGCCATCAAAGCAAGATAGATGCAATTATCACAAAGACAGAAAAGCTTGATTGACAGGAAACTGACCGAACATTGTGTTTCAGTAGACAACAGAGGTAGAAATCAGTGTATACTGCTTAATGTAAAGAATCAGTAGCAGCAGTTGTTGCAGTTGTGAAGATGCTGATTGAGGTGCTTAAAGTCCACCTTGCAGTGCTTAGTTTAGTCCCCGCTATTCCATTTCTGATTCAGATTCCATGCTATGTGCGTTCTTAGAGGTAGCAGGTGATGGTTTAAGAACTTGGATCACTATTATCCATGTGAAAGACTCAAATTGAGACTTTGTGTCCTGCATTTGGCTGATCAAAGCTCTGGGTATTCCAGGCTTTGGGGGAAAGAACCAGATGATAGAACCTCCTGCCTCCTTTTCAAATAAAATTAAAATACACAAATAAAAATTAAGAAAAACCTTTTGAAAAATTTAAAGGAAACAAGAATAGATTAACAGATGTGGCACAATGGCTCAATGGCTAAATTCTCATCTCATAAGCACCAGGATCCCATTTTGATGCCAGTTCGTGTCTCAGATGTTCCACTTCTCTGTTTCATCCTACTTGTGGCCTGGGAAAGCTGCAGAGAATGGCCCAAAGCCTTGGGACCCTGCACCCACGTGGGAGACCCAGAAGATGATCCTGCTTCCTGATGCCTGGCTTCAGATTGGCAGAGCTGCCGCTATTGAGGCCATTTGGGGAATGAATCAACAGAAAACTAAAAATCAAACAGGATCAGTGAGAATTAGAGTAAATTTTGAGAATGTTACCAGTGATATACAAATAACAAAGAAAAGGGATTAATAAAAATTATGGGCAGGGACTAGCACTGTGGCACAATGGGTAAAGCCATCTTCAACACAGGCATCTTAGATGGGTGCCCGTTCATCTACCAGATGCTTCACTTCCAACTCTACTCTCTCTAAAAACTGCTTTTCAAGAATGTACCTCCGATGAGCTGAATACCTCCCATGAGGCCTTCATCCAAGACACTATGTTTTGACTAAGTCTCCACCCTTAAACCATTAATCCATTAACTATTAACGTAAGAATTTGGGGTTTCAACATCTGCATGTGTTAGGGGAGCCAGATTCTGTTCAAACCATAAAGCATAGCAAAACAAACAAAAGGCACAAGTCTAACTGGCAGAGTATCGCCTCCCTCAACTAAAAACATTCATGGGTAATTGTTTCTGTAATGTCCCCTTTAATTTATTAATCTGACCCCTAAATAAGTGAGTAGTTTTAAAAGGGTCAAATGGATGATTTATTATTTTAAGAAATGTATAAACAACCGTAGAACACATAGCTGTGAGTGCTGATTGTAGCCCTTCTCATTTGGGCATTTTGAAGTTTTCTACGTAATGACAACCTTCTGTCCATTTACCTTAAATCAAACCTTATATTTGACGAACAAACTTCACACAGATATTTTTTTGAGTCTCTCTGGGTGCCTAGTGAGGAAACAGATGCATCCACAGGAAAATAGAGGAAAATAAAGCCAATCATTATAATTGAGCAAATTCAGGGGAAAGGCAAAATAATCGTATCAGTCTTATGAAACAAATTAATCAACAAGAAAAAGAGAAATATAAATTATCCAAACGATAAAAGCAAAGATTCATGAAACACAGGAAATACTGAAAACATCACCATTATTATCATCAGAAAATTCAGTGAAGCGACTACTCAGATTGACAGGAGGATGTAACAGCAGAGTGGACTGAGACTGTCATTAACACTTATTTGACTTTAAATGATAATCCTCCAGTTTTTCAAAAATAGAAATCTAATATTTAGGTGAACCTAATGGTTCCCAGATTACAAAAAAAAGGTTACTATGCTTACCAGAATTGCTCAAAACTAATTGGAGTTTGCACATTAAATTCTGGGTAATGGGATGCACCTGAAACTATTGTATAGTACATTTCAACAGTTTCTTAATTGAGAAGTTGAGTAAGATTTTTCTTTTTTCTTGTGAATTTTGGTTTGAACAGTTTTTGTGTCTGAAACATATCATTTGCAACGTTAAGTTTCCTGTCCAAAATAGCAGGAAAGGTGGCAAGATGGAATTTGAATTTGGATATGTAATAGTCACAGAGGTGGCATGCATTCTTTTTTTTTTTTTTAAAGATTTATTCATTTTTATTACAGCCAGATATACACAGAGAGGAGGAGAGACAGAAAGGAAGATCTTCCATCCGATGACTCACTCCCCAAGTGAGCCGCAACGGGCCGGTGCGCGCCGATCCGAAGCCAGGAACCAGGAACCTCTTCCAGGTCTCCCACGCGGGTGCAGGGTCCCAAAGCATTGGGCCGTCCTCAACTGCTTTCCCAGGCCACAAGCAGGGAGCTGGATGGCAAGTGCAGCTGCTGGGATTAGAACCGGCGCCCATATGGGATCCCGGGGCTTTCAAGGCGAGGACTTTAGCCGCTAGGCCACGCCGCTGGGCGCGGTGGCATGCATTCTTATCCTTAATGTATGCAAAAAATAAGCTCTGCTATTTAAATGTAAACCAATTTTACATTTAAATCAGCAAAATGCTAATTTATAAACTAAAACAACAGCCCTTTTGATAATTATAAACATGATCAGAAAAACTAAAAATCAAATAGGATTATTGAGAATTAAAGTAAATTTTGAGAAAATTCCATGTGACATAATATATAGAGAACAAAGAATGGAACATTTCACAGAAGAACAATCATTGAGTGCTAATATTTAAGAAGAGGAGAATGTTAAGAATTGATTTTGGAAAATTAGAAGAATTATTAGGGCTGACAGAAGAGCTCCTTATTAGAACATTCTGTAAATTTTAGTATGAAGACTGGTAAAAAAAAAAAAAAGACCAAACCTGTATGTATCATACCAAACTTTTGGAAGATTATTAATAGGATGACCTAAAAGTCTATACTTGGAAACACTCAATTTATAACCAAGATATCAATTATCATTTAATTTGACATAAGTGACATGGATGATTGCCTCCAGATTATAAAAGAAATGTTTTTATAAATGTTTCATATGTTTTATTAATATAAAGAGAAGATATTTCATGTATTTTATAGATGCGATTTTGAGACAACCATACTTCCCTCACTCCCTCCTTTCCTCAACCTCCCTTTCTCCTTCCTTTATAATCAGAGGCTTAACACACCACTAGTTGTAAAGTTCAACAAATAAAAGTAGAAATGTCCCTGTTTGATTATAAACAAGGGCTAAAAATAATAATTAAGTCGTAATACACCAGTGTCATTTCCTTCCTCTACTAACTACCACATATCACACAAATCAGGATTTTGTTTTTTGGGGAATGACCTATTTCACTAAACGTAATGGTTTCAGGTGCATTCAATGTTGCTGCAAAAGCAAAATTGCAGTTTTTTCTAGGGGTAGCAATATTTAATTGTGTATATGTACCACATTTTATTTATTCAGTCATTATTTGATGGATAGCTGAGTTGATTCCGTATCATTCTATTGTGACTTGAGCTACAATTAACATGGGGGTATAAGTAACACCTTCATATTCTAATTTCATTTACTTTGGGTGAATTCCCTGAAGTGGGATGAATGGTATATATGGTAGATTTCCTTACAGATCTCTGAGAAATTTCCACTCTGTCTTCCATAATGATGTTCAGTTTACAGTCCCACCAAAATATATTAGAGTACCTTTTCCTTTTATTTATTTACCAGCATTTGTTAGGTTCTAATGATGGCATTGTAATTGGGATAAGGAGAAACTTTGGGTTTTACTTGCTTTTCTGTGATACATAGTGATTCTGAGCATTTTTTCATTTGTCTCTTTGCCATTTGCATGTCATTTGTGAAAAGTGCCTCTTCATGTCTTTTATTGACTATACTTATAGAACTTTTTATCCAAGAAGTCTTTGACTACGCCAGTGTCAGTGTTCTAGTGATTTGATGTTATCAGGTCATTGATTCAGAACCTTGATCCATTGAGAGTGGATCTTTATAGATGGTGGATGTAAGGTAAGAATCTTGTTTTAGACTTCTTACTTGCAGAGATCCAATTCCCAAAAAACTGTTGAAAGACTCTCCTTTTTCTGGGGAGTGATTTTAGTCATTTGCCTAATATTAGTTGGTTGTAGCTGCAGGGATTAATTTCTGGAATTTCTATTCTGTTCCACTATTCTTCGTGCCTATTGTTGTGGCAGTAATAAGGTGTCTTGATTATAGCTATCCTGTATTTTGTCTTGAAATTTGGTGCTGTAAAGTCTTTAGCTTCTGGATATGAAAAGAATTCCCTTTGTACTTTCACTGGGATTGCACTGAACCTGTAAATTACTTCGATCATATCCTTCTAACTCACAAACATATAAGTTTTATCCATTTGTGTGGCTTCTTCTATGTATTTTCCTAGAATTTTATTATTTTATTATTTTCATGGCTGAGATCTTTCATGTCCTTGGTTAAATTTATTCCAAGATTTTAAATTTTTGTAGCTATTATAAGTGTGACTGATTTTATAAGCTCTTTCTCAGTCATGGCACTGAGTGTGTATTCAAAGACTATTCATTTCTCTGTGTTGATTTTGTAACCTATAAGTTTGCCCAACTCTCTTATAAGTTCCAATACTCCTTTAATAAGTATTTTGGTTTGCCTAAATATACCATCATCTTATATGCCAAAGAGATAATGTGAATTCCTCCTTTCCAATTTGTATTCCTTTGATCTTTTTTTCTTCCCTAATGATTCTAGCTAAATCTTCCAGAATGGTATTATATTCATCTTATATAAATGAAAATTTAAAAGCAGTTTAAAATACGATGAAAGGTAAAAGTTAAAATAATAGACAAGCTTAAAGACATCTAGAAATTAAAATTTTTAAATGGCCAAAAAACTGAATAACTAAATAGCAGTAGTGAAAATCAGCAGCCTTATCTATTTCCAAATATTAGTGAAAATATGTCTAGCATTTCCATAGTCAATATGATTTTTGCTGTGCGTTAGTAATATTGCCTTGATTATTTTGAGATATGTTCCTTCTATACTCATCTTGCATAAGGCTTTTTATCATGAAAGGATGTTGCATTATGTCACATGCTTCATTTGAATCTATTAAAATAATAGTGTGATTTTTCGTCACAAATGTGTCAATATAATGTCTCATATATATTGATTCTTTTATGTTGAACCATCCCTGCATCCTGTAAAATCTGTTTCCTAAAACTTATGTATTATTTGAAAGGCAAAACAACAAAAACAGAGGGAGAAATTGAGACACAGAGAGATCTTTCATTGACTGTTTCACTTCCCAAGATGGTCCGGTAGTGGAGCAGCTGGAACACAAACAAATATGCTGATCAGGGATGCTGGGACTTTAACTTAACATGCCACAATACCAACCCTGGGAAATCAATTTTTGAAAGAACATTCTGCACCCTTCCAAAATCTCTGTCAAATGCAAAGAGAAAATATTTTCAAGCACAAAGGAATTGTAAAGATTTAACTCCCTATTACAAATATTATACCTTAAGGAACATCCTGAAAAAATGATAGAAAAAGCTAAAAAGAAGAAAAGCAGAGTGCTAAGGAGAGAAGGGCACTTCAGGGGAAGTGCTAGGATGTCAGTTTTCCAGTCCTCTGGCAATTTTGTCTTTCTGTAGTTTGGAGATAGGAGCTGTTAAGACATAAATAAATGATACATCAACAGATAAAGCTATAAGAAATGATATTTCTTACTGTGAGAAATTGTGTAATTACAAAATGTAAAAATGGTACAATCAGAAACCATAAAAAATGAAAGCCATATAAGAAAACAATGAGATAATCATAAAACCATTTAAACCATAAATTTAAAAAATGATAATTAGAAGGAATGTAGGGCTAGCATTTTTCGTTAGTGGGTGAGGCTACTTCCTGCACAGCTAGAATGCCCTATGAGTGCAGGTTTCAGACTCTGTTGCTCCACTTCCAGGTCAGCTCACTGTTAATGGCCTGGGAAAACTGCAGAAGATTGCCTAAGTTCTTGGCCTTTGCCACCTTGGGGATCCAGAATAAGTTTCAGGCTCCTTGTTTTAGCCTGCCTCAACCATAGCAGCAGTTGGAAGATTGTTTTTCTTGCCCTATATCTTTATAATTCTACCTTCCAAATAAATAAGTGTATCTCATTTAGAAAATGAAATAATAAATTGAAAGGAATAGGACACAAGAAAATGTATTTACAGAAAAAAATTACTTCAAGCTGACTGGAGGCAACCTAACTAGTGATACCATCAGTTAAAATAAAGAAAAACTGGAACAGAATAAAACTACTCCCTTGAAATTCTGGCATCCCACATTGAAGTGCTTTTCTAGTATCTGTTTCTCTCCTTGTCATCCAGCTCCTTCCTAGCATGCCTGGTAAAATAGCACAAGATGGCCCATGCATTTTGGCCCCTGCCACTCGTAAGGGAAATCTGGATTGAGGTCAGGCTCCTTGCTTTGGCCTCACCCAGTACTTGCTGGTATACCCATTTGAGGAGTGAGGCAACAGATGGAAGACCTCTTTCTCCTCTACCCTCTCTTTGGCCATCTCTCCCTATCTGTCCTTGTCAATCCCTGTCTCTCCGTTACACTACTTTTCAAATAATATACATTAGAAAGATATAGTTTGGCTGGAGGAGAAGGAGAAGAATTGAATCTCAGGAGTCCATGGGGTTTCAGCCATTCCCTGTTCCTGCATATGTTCAAAGGAACGGTAGTTGGCTAGGGTTTTTGGTTCTAAAAAAAAAAAAAGAAGAAGAAAGAAACAAACAAAATGTCTAAACTTAAACTCATAAATCAGTAGCTTTAAATATTTTATAACTAGTAAAATGTAATGTCTAATAAAAATTTCAGTTATTCTTCTAAACAAGGAGTTAACTTTTTGATTGGTTACAAATCAGCATTTTAACTTGTTTGAGATAAGTATTTGAAGCCAAGCTAATAGTCTTATTTCTTTTCATTAAGTTTTCTCACCAGATTATCAAATCTGCTATGGGCAACTAGAATAGTGTATTATATGAAAATGAGATTTAAATGGACCTGAACTCTCATCTGCCTACTGTGTAATCTTTGGAGAGTTGAAGGATCCCTAACATTCTGTTCTCACAACCTTCCTGTCCTAGTTAGGTTTGGACAGATTGTAGTCATGCAGAAACAAGCTTTTACTCCCCTGTCTCCAGTCAACAGCAGAACTGACCATCTGGACTCCTGGTTTGATAAAAACTATTAGGAAGCCAGAAAAATCCTGGCAAGTCACAACTCACAAAAGCAATTCAGTCTTATCACCTGCACACCAACACACACACACACACACACACACACACACACACACAAATCACATCATTTAAAATCCAAGTAGGAGACTGTTTGGCATTCAACAGTTAAGAATGATGACTTGCATCACCATGCAAGTTAGTGACTATAAGGACATTTTTGTCCCAGAGTGAAAGAATGAAGGGTTAATCATTACACTGAGAACAACATTATCCAATACATTGTTTGACAAATCAGATGGTGTAATACCCTACACCATAATGAAAAGAGAACTTAGAGATGTTCTCCGGAGTAAAAAAAAATGACCAAAAAGGGGGGGGGGGGAGTGCATAGTAGTGACTAATAATTACCTCACAGTTACATTTTAGTGATGCTAACTCTAAAAATACCATTCCAGTATTTACCCTAGCATGATCTAGCAATTTCATGTATCAAAAGTTTTGGTCCAATGTCCAGTTCAGAAAATGACCTCAAAAAATCATTTGCCAATATTTGTATCCTGTCTGATGTGGTAAGACCAAATGACTGACCAATAAATAATCACAAGCATAATTACTATAGCGTGAACTCCACATATTAAAAAGGATAAGTAGTATCACCACAGAAATACTATTTATTAGAACTCAGCATTAGAACAAATCAGTTATCCCTGAAAATTCATTCAAATATACTGAGTCATTAATTTGGAATTTGGTTTCATTAGTATGTAAGATCTGGATAAATACAAAGAGATTTATTTTCAGGTTTCTACCAAAAAAAATGCCAGGAAGAAGTTATAACTGATGGAATGAAGTCTTTGTGAAGATTGTAAAAATGGTCTGACCCAGAAAGGGAATGAATGTTCAGAAACCCAGAGAGAAGAGGGGTGACAATTCCAGGTGCTTGGACTCAGATCGAAAGATTCAAACTTCTTGAAAGGAGGAAGCAGTGATGATTGAGATCTCAGTATAATAATCTTTGGAAAAATTCTCATTGTCCAAATGAATATAGGGGAACTGGAACCCACAGCTTATCTTACATGAATAAAAGGGTTCTTAACTTGAGTGTAACACATCTTTTAATTCTTTTAATTGTTCCTATCTTTGCTGCAGCAAATGGTTTATTGTACTGTACTGTAAGTTGGGTGGGTTATTTTCTGCAATTTTTCCTGGCCATGGAACACCTTGACACTCAAGTATGTATGAATCTGAAAGTATGAGATTGTTAATAACTGACGAAACAACTCTTGCTCCAGGGATGGCAAATCAGTGGAGGGAAAATTGTCTTTAATATCTGAAACTGACAATTTCAGTGTGCATTCTGCCGGGCACTGAGAAAGCCAAGGCTGAATTCCATTCCCTACACACACCCAACAGCAGGCTTTTCTTCCTTTTCCCTTTCATTCTGTCTAGACTCCAGCTCTTTATTTCTCAGAAAAAGTCTGCCTACTCCTGCTTCCATCCAAATTTTTTTAGAAACCTATTTGCAAATAGTTGAAACAATTAGAATGACAGCAGACATTTTCTCAGAAACGACTCGCCCAGAAAGAAATGACATAATATTTTTCAAATGCTGAAAGAAAAGGATTGAAACTTTACATTGCTAATATGATGCTGTAGGTGGAAACTCAATCCCTGAGCTTATATGACAGGTCAAAATCAAAAAGAAGACACAGTAATACATTGTATGTAATTATCTTAAGGCTATGTGCTTAGAAGTACATACGAGAAGAGTATTCTCAGACAAAACGTTAACATGTAAGACACAATCAGGGCCCGGCGGCGTGGCCTAGCGGCTAAAGTCCTCGCCTTGAACGCCCCGGGATCCCATATGGGCGCCGGTTCTAATCCCGGCAGCTCCACTTCCCATCCAGCTCCCTGCTTGTGGCCTGGAAAAGCAGTCGAGGACGGCCCAAAGCTTTGGGACCCTGCACCCGCGTGGGAGACCTGGAAGAGGTTCCTGGTTCCTGGCTTCGGATTGGCGCAGCACCGGCCGTTGCGGCTCACTTGGGGAGTGAATCATCGGATGGAAGATCTTCCTCTCTGTCTCTTCTCCTCTCTGTATATCCGGCTTTCCAATAAAAATGAATAAATCTTTAAAAAAAAAAAAGACACAATCAAAGTAGTGGTGTGGGGGAAACAAGTAAATTATTGGTAATAACCCTGAACATGGTGAAATTTTATTTCCAGGAAATCTACTTTACAGCTGTTTCTACATGTAACTTCCTGCCAAAGATCAAAATAAATTCCCTCAAAGTTTCAGAGTTCCTTTTACGTTTTTCATGTGGCATCATTTTCTAAACTGTTGCTTTCTTTGAGATGATTCAAGATATATTGAACAGAGATCCATACATCTCTGATAATTCGTACAACTTCGTTAATGATGGGGAAATTCTGTGACAGTCATTGCTAACAGTATTCACTCTGTCCACACAGTTTTTCTGATGGTAGAGATAAATGGCAGTAATTTGAAATTTTTAGAGTGATGTATTATATATATAGGCTTGTTTTGGAAATGTTTTTTCCCTAATATTGAAAGCACTCATGGATAATTTGACTAACATGAAGTATTATTACATTGAAGAAAACAAAAACAAAATAAAAAACAATGGATGTATTTCTTACCTGAATGTGTACAATCTTTCAACAGGAATAATAAAAGCTGAATTTTTAAAACAGACATATTCAAGATGGAAAAGTGCAGAATGACTAATCAAAAACTCTCTTAATAAACACAAATGAAGGCATAGTGGAGCACAATATCTCATGGAAATGTATTTACCTAGTCATCATTATTAAAATGAATAGACCTATATATACCTCTGCCAAAATAAATGAATGAACTTGCCAATACAGCCTATTAAATTGATATTTTATGACATAAAAACAAATCCATTAATATGTTGTAATCTTATTATAAACCAAAGGACAATATAATATTCTGAAACTTAAGTAGCAAAATATTAGCTGGACATTTAGATCAACACAAGTATTTTCTCATATTCAAAGCAAAGAGTGGCAACAGTTATAAAGATGAGTAGAACACTGTTATTATAAACTAAAAAGAAATTTAAAATGAAAAAAGTATTTTTTTCTTGATCATTATACCACTCACATCCTTAAAATTAATGTTTTTTTTTCTTTTAAATGTTGAGCTCTTTGACCAAACCTCAAGTTCATGTTTCTTTTATGTACCTTAGGGACAACAATTGAAACTTACTCATTTGAAAAATTCTAAGATTCAAAGAATATCTACAAAGAATTCTGTTTTGCTTCCATGTGCCAAGCCTAATCAGTTGTTACCATAGGAGTGTCTAAGCTTGGAGATGTTCTGATTCTAGCTATGCTATTTTTATTCAACATTTTACTTGTGTGTTCAAATCACTGTAAGGATTCTTAAAACATGTATCCATGTTTATATGTGTGTGTGTATACACACACACACACACATACATAAAAACACTTCTTTGCTTTGAGCATAAGATAGATGAGAGGTGACAGTTTGAATCTTTCTCCCTCCTCGCTGTCTCTTGTTAGGAGTGACAGATATTGATGACAGGAGAAACAACTTAGAAACAGATCTGAGTCAAGAGAAGATTTCTCTTAGGATAATTCCTTCAAATATACAGCAAGAATAAATACAAATTAGATCTAGTATTGTGACACAACAGGATAAACTGACAGTTGTGATGGACACTGGTTAGATTCTGAGCTACCCTACTTCTGATTTACTTTCCTGCTAACGCAACTGGGAAAACAATAGGTAAAGGTCCAAGTATTTAGGTCCCTGATACTTACCTCAGAAACCTGGATGGAGTGTGTTGCTGCTAGTCCTAGCTATCACTTATATCAACCCTGTATGTTATGTGATTTTGGATGGTGAACCAGGTAATGGAAGATGGAGTTTCTGTTCCCCCATCATCTATTCCACCTTAGTCTTTCCTCTCCCTGTGGTCTAGCTTTCAAATAAACAAATAATTTAAAATAAAGAATAAAGATAAATTCCTCTTAGTTTTATTCTCATTGGAAAACTCCATGCTTGCAATTTTACAAAGTTCTAGGCAGGGTAACAGTGAGAGGGCAGAGAGAGGGTGGTCATATACTGTTGGAAGGTCAAGGTGGCAGATAGAAAATGTCTGTGAAAGACCATATTATTTATCTTTCTTTTAGTGGTGTTAAACTAGGAAATGGTCAAGCAACTTAAATGATCAGCTATGTGTGAGGATGTTAAAACAATATAGATCCATCTAGAAACAGCATATATTTTTGTCAGCTTCTGATGCAACTTCTTATCGATTTATATCATGTGATTCAGTAAGTGGTATCTCCAGTATCTGAATCCTTGGTACCCATTTGGAACAACCAGTGGGGATGCAGGTTCCTGATTCCACTTCAGCCAGGTCAAGCATGGCTACTGTGACCATTTACAGACACAGAAAGCCAGTGGAAAAACTCTCCCTTTCACTTTCCCTCCTTCTCACTCTTGCTTCTACTTCCCACCACAACCACCTCCTCCTCCTTCTCTTCACTTACTTTCCAAATAAAAATAATTAATAATATTTTAAAAGAATTACAGGTTCTCTAGAACCTTAGGAGGAATACTTTAAGTAGTAGTGTACAGATTGTGTCATTTCCCATGTTATTTATCATTTAGATAGTTTTTATATCATGTGAAAGGTTAATTGGTCCCATACAGAAGCAGCAAATTATATCAGCAAAAGCAATAACAAAAGAGAATGGCTTGGAATCTATAGGAACAGATGTTGCTTCTGACTATAATGTTTCTGTTTCCTCCTATTCACTATAAGAAGCTCAAATATAAGCACTTGTGTAATAGTCTTCTTTTCCCTCTATGTACATAATCATTTCTTTTGCACTCCCTAAAATGTTGGTATATACAGTGATTTTCACATTTACATTACTGTAGCATAATTATGTACTTACATTTCTGCCTTGTCTCACCAATTATATCTTCACATTTTGTATTTTCTTGAGTCTTAGTTCTTTAACTGCTAGCATATAGTTTGTTCTTAATGTATAATTGCTAAAGCAGAGATATTTTCCTCAGTAAAACCATCTTATGCATTTGAAAATATCCAATGTGGTAATAGAGATCCCCAAAAATTTTACTCAGATAATTAAAATATAATTTCTGAAAAATAGAATCTCTTCATTAAGAACAGTATTTGTATAAAATTCAATATCTAGCGATGAGGTTTGATAGTTTGGAATAAAAAGAAAATAGAACATCCTACTAAATGCATCAAAGAACATATGAGTAGTTAAAACCAAAACCAATTCAAAAGACCCACAAAGGGAAGGTCTTAGAAGATGCCTTGAGATTGTAGAATCGGTAATGAAAGCCAGGAACTTTGGAATTGAGTACAAACAATGGACAGGAGAAGAGGTAGTATTCGCAGTGGCAGTAAAGGGAGAGAGTACAGCTGAGTCCACACGAGAGTTAACACCGTTAACGGGAAGAAGGTGGGCATACTGCTGAGACGATAGGAGACGGGTTGTTGCCATGGCAAGACAGGAAAAAAGATTCTCTTTACTGTTTTCCTTAATTCTCATTACATCCTCAGAATAAAATCTTGCCATGTAAATTGACCTAAGTTTACCTCTAATGCTTTAAATCCTTCCAAAATATACTGATAGAATATCAGTAAAGTAATGTGTTTTTCTACAAACTTTCATAACAAAATAACAAACTTTTGATATTCCTTTTCCTAATAGACATTGTTCTGCATCTTCTATTTGGTTCTTCTTTGGTTAGGACACGGAACAAATTTATTTCTCCCTTTACCTCACATTCAACAACTAGCTGCCAAGTATCAAAATGTTCTATTTCCATTCTACATTTTGAAATAGTACCATGATCTGTACTCTCCTAATTTCTGTACATCTTTCTTTGTATTCCATAAAATATTAATTGATCTGACTGTATTTATTCTTTCTTTGCTCTACTCATAAAACACCAGTTAACAGCAACTATGTGTGACTACTAGTGTACACAAAACTAAGATAAAACTATAAAAACTACCAAAACAAACGTGCAACATTAATCATACTAATAATAAGTTGAGTTATATGCTGAAGTCCATGAGTGAAGTTTTCTGAGAAGAATGTTAGGGAGAAAATTCAATTCTTGTGAGTGATGCCATTAAGTCAAAGGGAAAATGACACTGAGAGACACTAAAATATAACCACATTATGAGCACTAGAAGCAGAGCTGAGTTTGAGGCAAGGGGAATGACAATACCTAGCGAATACTCAGGATCTCATATCTCAGCCAAGAAGAATTTATGGTGTATGGGGAGGAGGAGCAGGCAGTACTGTGGTATAGTAAGCAAATCCTCCACCTGCTGAGACAGCAGCATCCCATATGGGCACCAGTTCAAGTTCTGATTGCTGCATTTCCTATCCGTTTCCTTGCTTATGCTGTGAGAAGGCAAAGGAGGATGGATCAAGGCCTTGTACCCCAGTATTCACATGGAAATTCTGGAGAAACTCCTGGATTCCGGCTTTGAATCAACCCAGTTCTGGCCATTGTGACCATTTAGGGAGTGAACCAGGAATATTTTTTTTTTTCTGCAACTCTCTTTCAAGTAACATAAATAGATCTTTAACTTTTATCTTTTATTTAAAATGAATGAATCTTTAGCAAAAAAGAGGATATTATGGGATGTATCCAGGTAGATTGCTGAGGTTAATGGAGTTTATTATTCTTATTATCATCCTCATTATCTATCTTGTAGGTGAAGGAAACATTATTTGGGTGAGACAAAAACATATTTACAGAAACAGAACATAAACCATAGACTGGGCTTGATTAGTAATTTTAAATTTGCCTTTGAAATTGAATTCAAAAAAACCTCTTACCCAAAAGAGACTGTCTGAGTGCATTCAGTTTCTCCCTCTAGGCTTGCTTCATATTTCTGGCAGCACCAACCTTCTTGTACTCCCATCATATGCTACATCAGGGGTCTGTCCTTCATCATTCTGTACCATTCCAATTGTCTATCTCCCGTATGCATGCCTCACATTTACTTTAACCCTCACATTGCCTAATTATTTTTCCCAAGAGAAGTCATCTGCAGAATTTTTTCTCATTTCTGTCATCACATAAAATTTGTATTTCTAAAGTGGTTCATGCTATCTTATTCTTTAACATATGGGAATTAAAAAGAATGAACGCTTGCCTCAGTCTGTGGGAAGAAGTAACAAACGAAGAAGGTGAAGAGCAATGGGAGATTAACTGAAAGCTGAGTGTTTGTGAGAATCAAGCAGAGCCTCTAGTCATTGACCCTAGTGATGCAGAAAAAAGGAAGAATAATTCATGTGCTATAATATTTGGTGGTGTTGTGTTTTCTATTTTATAGAAGAAAAAATTTTAAGTCCTTTCTATAAGGCCATTTCATAGATTTGCGTAAAAGATAATGTATATGGAAATGTGTTTTTGGAGCTGGTTTACACATTGAGGAACTCTTGATTTAAGAGTCTAGGTCCACTTGAAGAAGGACCTGGCATGGTACTGAAAATTTATCCAGTTAACCATCTTTCAGCCTTCTTCAAATGCATCTTCTGTGTTTTACCAGGTCAATCATGCACTGGACAAAGGAAATAATGAGAATTTTCAAGGATTATTAGATGCTGGTAGGAATTGACACTAATTTAAGTAGATTCAAAATACTACAGTCAGAATAAAGGCTGGCAGAATTGGAGTTTTAGCTCAGGTCCAGCTCATGGTAGGTACCCAAAACCATCTGGTCGTCATTTCCCCGTTTCCGAATGTGTAATTGGAACAGAATTTCTCAGCATCTGGCAGAATAGCTATATTGATTTTGTAACTTGTAGGATAAGGGCTATTGTGATGTAAAGGCCTAGTAGACACTATGAAAACTGCCTCTGTCTAGGAAAATAATAAATCAAAATTCCATCCAGAGAAGGATTTCAGAAAATAATGTCCCCATCAAGGACTTGAAAGATAATGGGTAGTAATCCCCGCCTAAACTCCAGTCAGCTCCTCTATTTGGCCTATGCAGAAAACAGATGGATCTTGAAAAATGGCAGTGGATGATCATAAGCTGAACCAAGTGGTGACTCCAATTGCATCTGTTGTACCAGATGTGGTTTCTTTGCTTGAGCAAATTGATGCATTTCCTGGTGGCTAGAATGCAGTTATTGATCTGGCAATATTTTTTTCTACATGGCTACTCATAAGGGCCACACAAGCAGTTTGTCTTCTATTGGCGCAGCCAGTAAAACACCTTCACAGTCCTATGTCAAACTATGTCAGTTCACCATCACTAAATCATGTTTAGTGAATGGGGATCCTGAAAACCTTTCCCTTCCACAAATAGCACACTGCTCTGTAACACTGATGCCATGCTCATTGGGCCTAGTAAATGAGAAGCAGTAACCTCTGTGAACTTGATAAAACTGACACATGTCAGAATGTAAACAACAAATCTTTTTTTTTCTCATATATCTCTATATATTCTAGAAGTTCTGCTTCTTTGAAGAGCCTTAACTAAAAGGTCTTTTTTGTAGCAGTGATGGTTCTAGTCGAACTTAATTTTAAGAATGAATCTCTTTGATTATTTGATGAGTATCTGGAATTTGCTTTTATCATTTGATTGGAATTACAAATATAAAGCAAATGCACGTGGGTGCTGAGGTGACAAGGAATGGACTTCTGATCGGTTTTGAATGTTCGCCGGATTGAGGAATATGTGGATACAGACACACATACACAAATGTGTGTTAAGACATTTTCTAGCAACACACACACAAAATGTAAGGATTGACTACACTGAAACATACTTTATACCTCAGTCATATATTTTAAAATATTCTTGTATACAGTTTTGTTTGAACTCAAGGGGTTTCTTGTTAAGTACGTATTTTAAAGAGTGGCAGCTTGAGGGAGAGAGAGAGAGAAAGAGAGACAGAATCTTACATCTACTTGTTCACACCCCAAATATCTACACCATTCAGGAACCAGGAACTCCATCCACATTTTTACCACATCAGTGACAGAGAACCAAGTGGTTAGGCCTTTGTTTCCTTGCTTCCAGGACATTGGCAGGATTGCAAGCAGAGGAACCAGAGTGCTTTGATCCCAGGCAGTCTCTCATGGAATGTAGACATCTCAAACGGCAATGCCCTAACCTATGGCACCACAACATCTACCCCTTAATGACTTTTTAAAGACTGCTTGCAATCAGCACCTAGGACTTCACATTCTTTTTTTCAGTCTTTTTTATGCAACTTTAACTGGAAAGAAAGCATGCATTTACAACATCTCATTTGATCCTTTTGCACAGTATCAATTTATTTGTTTATTCATTCATTCATTCATTTTATGATACAGTTTCATAGGCACAGGATTTCACAGTATCAATTTGAATGCTTCTACTCATGGATTTTACAATATATGTCTTGTATGCTAAAGTCTGAATAAAGAATATATTTTTGAAAAGAAGATTAAAATAATTTCCTGTATCTTCAGAAGCTGTATTTTGTGAAATATTTGAATTATTATAGTTTACTTACATCGGAACTGAGCCAATCCGAAGCCAGGAGCCAGGAACTTCTAATGGGTCTCACTCGTGGGTGCAGGATCCCAAGGGTTTGGGCTGTCCTCTACTACTTTCTCAGGCCATCAAGCCATTGATACCTGCTCCCCATGGAGGAGATCTAAGCTGAGTTCGCAGATCCTGATTTGAGCCTTGAGTAGGCTGTTGAGGACATTAGGAGACAGAATCAGCAAATATGAGCTCTCTAATGGTCTGGTACTCCCTTTTTCTCCCTCTCTACTTCCCAAATTAAATTAAATTAAATTAAAAAGTAGAAATGAAGCTACTATTATGAATCAGCAACACTACTACTAGGCATAATTGCATATTACATTTAAGTATTGAAATACCACAATTATTGTACAAACGTGCAATTATGTTTTACAAGAAATATGAATACATATGAAATAATCATCCTTGATAAACATATAACTAACAACTATCTTAAACCAATATAGTAATACTTTAACCTCTTGGCAAAACACTTTGTATGTATATTTTACTACCTATAAAAGTATGAAGTGTATAAGAAGGAGGAATTTTGATTTTTGCTTTCAAAGAGGTATTTAACAACAGCAACAACAAAAAAGCAACTATGTAAAGATTTATTCATACCAAAGCTCCACAAATCATAGAAAGAATATCAAAGCATTAGCATTGCATTAATTTTGTGGGGAAAAAGACAATCATAACTTACTTATCTTCTCATACAAGAAATAGCAGTCTCCGAGGCAAAATGAAGTACCAGCAACTGAAATCAGTTGCTCATATGACAGTAGTTTTTCAATGATTGCTGGGAAATGTTAACAGGCATCTATGATGCCTGCATGTAGGATAAGATGTGCAAAAGATAAGCAAACTGGGTGTACTGGTGAATGTGAAGTTGTAATGTGCAACACCCTTAGGAGAAAGTCTGTTGCAGAGAAGTAATTACAGAGACAGACTACCTTGCAGGTGCTAAGCAGGGAGATTGAAGGATCCACACCTGTGGAAGGTAAAGGAGGAAGTAGATATGGACACAGAAACACGGAGCTTTCTTGCAATCCCAACAGAGGTTTTAAGGAATCTGGAACTAGGATGGCATTTAAAGAATGTCATACATTTGTTTTAATAATTCCTTCCTTGGTGAAGGAAAGAGCATAATTTTGAGTAAAGGAACTTTATTTAATTAAACTAAGTCAGGTAGCTCTTCCAGAAGTTAGAAAAATAGCTTTGGGTACTGAATAAGACTCTAGGCATAGCATCTCAGTGTACATCAGAAGTAACAAAACCACTTGCTTAGCAAACACCCTGAAGCATTAGGAACGCCTGACTTTTCTAGAGCTTGCTCTTATGCCAAAGCTTTGTGAGCTGCCCTGCTGTATTCTCAACACATTTTTATGCTTAGGCAATTATATTCTGTACATGTAGCCACAAGAATATAACATAGATAATGATAACAAACGGCACAAATGTTCTCATGATTAACACAATATGAGTAATATCAAGAGAATACACGTTGTAGAAGTCAAGAGAAGATTTTCAAACAGAGAAGTGTCACTAGGGTCACATGCTTTAGAGAGTTCATTAAAATTAAGACCAAAAGCATTATTTACATTGGCAGTTAAGATGTTACTGGTGATGTTCATAAGATCAACTTCAATAGAATGGCAAAAGAATTAATGAACAACCATAGTCTGAGGAAATAAACTGTTGTCAAAGGAAATTGTGATGTAAGAAAGAAATGTGACATAAACATCAAGTTATTTATATATTAATATAGAAAGTTTGTGAAGAGAGGAGAAAAAGAAATAATCATTAAAATCGAGATCATAAGAAAAGACCAGCAAAGTTTTTAGGAAGGTTAACTTTTAAATATAAGGAGGACACATTTTCTGTTAGGAATAGGAAGAAAAGAATAAAAAAAGATGAATATGGTGACTGTTTATAGTTTTGGTATTACAAGTAATGCAGAGACTTTCTGTGAAGTAGTCTACTGAACAAATAGATGGTGGAGGTAGAGACTTGAGAAAACAGAAAAATATTTTGAAGATTATAAAAGAAGGATAGTAAGGATGATGGGCAGAGCGGGGATTGGGAGATGCTCGAAAGTACTGCAACCCTATTTGATTTGGGATCATCAGATCTGGTTTTCTCAGTTTCACTGTGTCAGTATGAAAAATGCATAGACTTGGGCCCGGCGGCGTGGCCTAGCGGCTAAAGTCCTCGCCTTGAAAGCCCCGGGGTCCCATATGGGCGCCGGTTCTAATCCCGGCAGCTCCACTTCCCATCCAGCTCCCTGCTTGTGGCCTGGGAAAGCAGTCGAGGACGGCCCAAAGCTTTGGGACACTGCACCCGCGTGGGAGACCTGGAAGAGGTTCCAGGCTCCCAGCTTCGGATCGGCGTGCATCGGTCCGTTGCGGCTCATTTGGGGAGTGAATCATTGGATGGAAGATCTTCCTCTCTGTCTCTTCTCCTCTGTGTATATCTGGCTGTAATAAAAAATGAATAAATCTTTAAAAAAATGCATAGACTTGGTCTACTTAAAATATAAACAGATCTGTATAAAAATATAATAAAAATATATAGAGAGTAAATATATATAATATATAGTATGTAATAAGCATATAAATAACACATCCCAAATCCAAAGATATGTAGTATGGGAAAAGGTGACCATCAGGTGACGAAGTAGTATGGAAAGGCTAAATAAAAAAACTGGTTGCAACAAATGATAAGAGGCAATAGCAGAATTATTGGAGAACATAGCTGACAGTAAGACTGCAGAGGCATTCATTTAGGTGGAGCCCATTGGCAAGCAAAATGATTGATACTGGTATTTTATGGAGCGGGGCTGCAGGATAGATAATCTTTCAACTGGGAAGTTCTGGGTTATATAATAGACCAGAAATGGAATATATGTGTGACTGAGAAGATCAAAAGGAAGCAGAAAGTGCTAGTCTCTACTAGTTCATTTTGATTAAAGATGTTAAGAGACTCCTAGAAACTAGGAAGTTCCAGTTTGCGCTTGCTTCCCTTGCTTCACACCCAGCTCTTCCTCCTGTCTGCTGGCCCAAGAGTGAACCCAGGCCCCCACTAGATGCTCAGCAACACACCCAAAGCAATGTTAGCAACACAGCAGCATGGCCCTCTAGGGCCTCCCTGCTTTATTATCTTCTCTTGGATTTCCTTTTTAGTGGGTTTACATGTTCTCTTTTCGAATTCTTAAATTGATGAATGCATAAATTCTACATTGCTTTAGGTCTGAACACTCAAAGATAAATAGAACATCAGCCTTCCCTTTTTGTAAATCATGGTTTGAGGATACATGTTTAAATAAAAATATCACAGATGTAGTCATTTATTTTATTAAAAATAAAATGCGTTAAAATTAAACTAAATATGGTGCAAACATCAACTAAGAAATGGCAGTGTCCTTTTTCTGAGAATATGAAATTGTTAAAACAACAGATAACACTTGTATGCCTGTAAGGTTATACATGTGTAATTGTTTTGTGGAAATGAATAGTTGTGATGAGTATGAGTGGGTAAACTTGTCCTAGGCAGAGAAAGGGCAACATTTTGTAGGAGACAGAGCTGTTTTGGTTACATAAAATTTCATTCTTAAATGGCTGAATATATTTGAGTTAATTTTAACGGTGTGTGCATGTGTGTGAAAATTTAAAGGGGTATGTGTATGGATAACAACTATTTTACAAATGGTTAGCAGTCACAGAATATATTGTTAGAGACACATGTTCATATAAGACAACAAAATGACTTTCCCTTCTGGAACGTAAATTCCATCTGGACAGATAACAGTTTGGCTCAATAAATAACCAACTACAAAATATGTTGGAAATTGATATGCATTATGAAAAATAGGAAAATCAGAGTAATGGATAATGGATAGTTGGAAAACCAGGATGGGATAGGATGGGAATGTGCATCATTAATTTGTATAGTTTGGTTGTGCCTCATGTCAAGATGTAACCTTACCAAAGAATTGAAGGCATTGATGATGTAAAGGTGCAAGAAAAGTGTGAGACAAGATTCTCATATGAGGTAGGGGCAAAAAGCAATGGGGAGAACAGTATGGGCTTCTGGTAGAGGTGATGTTAGTAGCTTGCTGTGTGTTGCACATAGGTCACACAGAGCCTTATATTGCTCTGTAGACAATTAGGGGGGCTTCAACTTTTAATCTAAGTAAAGTTATGTGTGACTGCTGGGTTTTTAAGCAAGCAGTTATAGTACATCTGATTTTGAAAGGCTTATTCAGCACTGAGTTGTGAATAGGCTGCAGAGAGGAAAGTTGAAAGCAGTGAGAACTCTGAGGAGGTAACTGAAATAGTTCACATAAAGGATTGTACCTTGAACTGTGACCCTAATAGCAAAATTTGAGAAGTGATCAAGTTCTGATTTTAGTAAGAAGATAGACCTAGCATGAATTCCTGATGAATTAGATTGAGATATGAAAAAAAGAGGTTAAGTAACACTCCAAACTTTTTGAGCTTGAGTGAATGGGAAATGGAGTTTCTGTCAAGTGAGGTCTGTGAAGCTGTGGTGGGTCATTTTGTTGCTTGCCAATGAAAATATTAGGTTTATACATATCTCATAATCATTCTAGCGAAAATGTTTAATAAGCAGCCTATATAGCACTGAACTTTGGAGTAGAGGCCAGGGTTACACATACATATTTGTGAGCCAACAGCATATAAATATTATTAAAAACAACAGAATTCCCAAGACAGATAGTGTAAATGCGGAAGAGAAGAGACCAAATCATGGAGAGTAGGTGCTGTAACTACATACACATCAATATACAAATATGTTTATCTCCTAATCATATGCATACTCTGTATATATCATAAGAAGTTACATATTAAATAGAAATACATGCATATACCTTTAAAAAAAAGAAAGTAGCCAAGTTTATTTGGAAGTATTTGCTAATTCTTTTTTTTTTTTTTAGCTTAAAATCTTTTTTTTTTTTTTAATTAATTACATTGCATTATGTGACACAGTTTTATAGGTACTGGGATTCCCCGCACCCCACCCCTCCCCATACCCTCCCCCCATAGTGGAATCCTCCACCTTGTTGCATTGCCACAGTTCAAGTTCAGTTGAGATTCTTTCATTGCAAGAATACACCAAGCATAGCGTCCAGTATTTTATTATACAGATAAGTTCAACGGCTTCTTGGGGAGACCATCTCTGGTCTGAAGGTAGAGCCGGCAGAGTATTGTCCCGATCAATTAAAAGCCCCAACATAACATCAGCAACCATTTATAATGTTATGGAATTAGTGGACATAGTATTTAGTAACCAATATGTTTTAAAAAAAACATGCATATATATCTTAAGATTTTTTTATTATATTGTTCTGTATTATCCTTAAGTATAAACAAATAGAGTTAAGTAACAACAAGATATTATGAAAAATAAAATTATACATCAGTGCCATCTCATTATGAAGGATCGGCCACTAAGTGAGTTCTGAAGCTGTAAACTTTCCAGTGATTGAAGATCAACCCTGCATTGCTGGAATACATACAGTATGGTCAAGTGGAAGCAGCTGAGCACAGGTAGACGTGGCAAGGATGAGGTCATAGAGAACCTCACGGTGAGTGCTTAGTAAAGCTGGCATGTGTCTTTTCATGACCCTGGCTGTCTGTCTGAAGTTCTGGAAGGATTTTTATATACTGATGATTCTGTTGCTTATCGTGGATCAGATGAAAAAGTGAACATCACCTTGCTTATGTGATACATGAAATGCGCAAACTGAGATTTTTAGATTCCAGAGACTTAGAGGAATTGAATGGTGAAAGTAGCACATCTGTCAAGTCAAACCTTGCTTGTTTCTATATTTCACTGTTTTTTATATAAAATATTTTTGTGGCAAGTTAGAACATGGAATAAGAGTAGAAAGTTTTGAAATTTTTCTAGCATCAGTTACAGATGAGATCAGTTGTAATAATCCAATGTTGACTTAAGGCTAAAAAGTAAAAATAGAGACCATAAACTGGAGAAGGATTTAGAAGGCAGTAAAATGCAAAGCCCAAAACAAACAGAAAAACAGATTGGAAATTCCTTATATGTAGAGTTGTGACACTTACATAAATGGCAATCTGAACAGTGGGATTATTTTTTTAATGGAAAAATTGTCCAAAAGTGTATTTGTGTATAATATGTAAACTTTACTTATGCTGAATTTGAGAAATCTGTTAGGATAGCCAGTTGTTTCTACTTTGATTTCTCTACCTTTAGTGAAGGTAAGAGATTGGCAATAGTTATTTGGATATGCTAAGGATAAGCATAGGAAGAATGCAAAGGTGTGGGAAATGCAGGAAATTCTTCTGTTGCCACATTTCAAGTATTCGTTCACATTAAAATTCTTAGTGTATTGCCTCAATTTGTGACTGATTTTCTGATCTTTGGTGACTTTTGCTTTGTAAATCATGAAAATCTTTATGTATGATAAATGTCAGTCTTTTCAGCTCTGTCAACCATTGTATAACTCACTTTGGATGAAATAAATGACTGCTTTCTCTCTTTTTTTGTGCTCATGCAGATGCTGTTTGCTTAGATTGTTGTTGGTTTCCTTCTCTATGAAACTTTTTTTATGTACTGAATGTGTATCCACTGGATTTATATAGTCATATCCTATCTCTCATTGTTTGGATCTTTCAAGGTGCTGTGTTTTAAGGGTTATTATGATTGGATTAAATAAGATCGTGAGGGTAGGGTCCCAGTTATGGGATTGCTATTCTTACAAGTAAAGAACAATCCTCTCTCCTGCCTTCTAACACTATGCATAAAGAAAGCCACCTGCAAATAAGGAGCAAAGTCCTTGCAAGGTAGTAGATTGGCTGACAACTTTATTTTTTGATATCTCATGTTGAAGCTACTTTAAATTAAAATAGGTTAACTTGTCTTTTCCTGGGAGTTTTTAAAATTTTCTTTATCAAAATATGATTAAGTCAGAATAGGCTAGATTTTGGCATTGAATCCATTCATACATATAAATCTAAGAGGTAGATTGCTATCCTACTTACTTTTCCCCTCTGTTTACAGCTGTCTTTTACAAGTGGGTGTCTACGTAAGCAGCAAACATATATCATGTGATTTAAACATATGAGAAGTTTAAGTGATGGTTTCATAATTACAACTTGAGAAGTACTAAGTAAAACTTGCCCAAAGAAAATTCAGTATAATTAATGGTGGATAAGTTGGAAATAGTCGTATGTCTTCAATTAATTTACAATTTGAAAATTATACAGCAAATTATAGAGCAAATCAGGCATTCCCTATATTTAATCAGTAATAAAAAGACTGTTTCAGTTACTCTTTCAGTGAATCCTTTCAAATGAGAGTGTTAGATTTAGAGGCAACCTCACTGACTACCTAAGATATCTTGTTGATTTTTGTTACCTCAAATCAACAGCACAGAGATAAACACTGGCCAAAGTTCAAATCACTACCATTTCTGCAACCTACACATGTGAAATAATTGCCCACTTCAACCCTTACCTAGCCATACTGGCATCTTGACCTCACATTTCCACAATCAAATGGTAACCTGAATTTCTGTTGTTTACAAATCTCTTCATCTGGGCGTGGCGCGATAGTGTAATGGTTAAGGTCCTCGCCTTGAATGCACCAGGATCCCATTTGGGCACCGGTTCTAGTCCCAGCAGCTCCTCTTCCCATCCAGCTCCCTGCTTGTGGCCTGGGAAAGCAGTCGAGGACGGCCAAAGGGAGGATGGCCCAAAGCATTGAGACCCTGCACCCGTGTGGGAGACCTGGAGAGAGGTTCCTGGCTCCTTGCTTTGGATCGGCGCAGCACCGGCCGTTGCGGCCACTTGGGGAGTGAATCATCGGACAGAAGATCTTCTTCTCTGTCTCTCCTCCTCTGTCAACATCTGCCTTTCCAGTAAAATAAATAAATCTTTAAAAAGAAACAAAAAAGAAAAAAAAAAAAAAACAAACCTCTTCATCTATCGTGTTTTCTTAGCCTAGACTGAGACACTGATTAAAATTACACTAAAATATGTGAATTTTAATGTTGCTTCTCAATAAGTTTCTCATACAAAAAACCTAATAATTTATAACTTGATACTGATAAGAATATTACTTTAAATGGAAATATCTATAAACAATAGCACAGCAGGCATTTGTCACAATGTTTGGGATGACATAAAGGACACCCTACATGCCATGCTGGAGTACTGAATTCCAGTCCCCACTCCACTTCCAATCAAGCTTCCAGCTTGTGTGCATGCTTGGAGGCACTAAATGACTGTTCAAGTGGTTGAGTCGCTGCCACATACCTAGGAGATCTGGATTGAATTCTTAGCAGCTGGCTTTGGCCTAGCCCAGTCCCAGAACTTGAGGGCATTTGGAAAACCAACTAGAAGATGGAAGATAGCTCCCTCCCAGTTAGTTAATCATTTAATCAATATCTCTCTCCCCCTCAAATCAATAAATTAATAAAATATTACAATAAATGACTATAATGTGTATACTAACAAATAGATAAAAGGTACTTTGCATATGAATGTATGATTTTTGTTTGTAAATTAACATAGAAGGTATTACTGTTAATTGTCTTTTATGGGGGATGAATCTAATATCTAGAGAGTTTACAATTTTGAACAATGTATGTGTTATCACACACAACTAAGTGTCAAAGCTAGGCCTGGATCCAATCACAAATGACTCTAGACTATTGTTCATTTTACTACAATTTTTGTTATATTTCTAGAGGGACAAGAAAAAATATGCAGAAAAGAAACAATTAGAAAGATTTTATATTTAGAAATAGTAGTGATCAATTGAGAAACTAAGATTACATTCCACATACTTTTAGAATTGCTTAAGTATTGCTGAGAGTTTGGAATCTGATGCTAAACATTTGTTCTATGTCTTAGCTGACACAAACAAAAGAGAAATGCATAACACAAAAACACATGATAGTACAAACTCCAGAGTTTCACAGGAAAGGGATTTACCAAACACCCATTAACAATGCCCACAGTAGAGGAATATGTGTGGAGCTGAACTGTTCCAATGCCACACTGCACTACAGTAAAGCTCAAGTTAGAGTTGGACAGCTTCAGTAGCTCACCAGTTGATTCAGTTGTTCACGAAGCCTCTGTGGAGGTCATGAACTGAGTTCAACATGAATTCCTTTGTTAGTGCTGAAATCACCCAACTTCCTTAAATTCCTTTAGATCAGTGAATTATCTGGAATCAAGTTTGAACTTCAAAGTGATTTAAGACAAACCTAAATCTGACATCAGTGCAACTTTTCTGTTTTATCCTAGGAATGTCCGCACAATGCTTTGTTAGTCATTGAGAAGACTAAGACTTATGTAATATTTGATCTCTGAATCCCATTGCCATTTCTACACACAAAAACAGAAGTTTAAGCTCAATCACTTCATTGAGGATATGATGTTGCCATTTCATTTAAGAATAAATCATATCCTATGAATTTATGTATCATTAAGTTTTGTCCAAAGGTGTTCAGACTTCTATTACCAGACAGTCATTTATAAACATTGTAAAATCTGAATTATTCACATTTTTAGATTTCTGTTAGGGGAATTCATGGTCCCTTCAGAAAATTCCTGGCTAAGACTCAAATAAAAAAACTGTCCATTTTGAAATAGAGTCAGTATACTTGGATCTAGCACCAACAGTGAAGAAGTCTGTTTCTAGATTTTAAACATAGAACTGCTTTCTGTTTCAGACTGTGGTCCTTTTCTTTTCTCTGTATGAGTTATATTATCCATCTCATACCTTTAAGTACCATTCATAGACTGACAATCCCCGCAGTCATCACTGTTGTCGCGTTATCTTCCTGAACTGCATAAGTAACCACTCAAACTGCCCATTAGGATCTAGCTAAAAGTGATCTCACCAACTCACACAAACATGTTCATATGTACTCTACTCCATCTGACTCTCAGGCCCAAGCCCATAAGTAAACCTCATTCTTCACTTGATCTTATCTTAGCCGAAAGGTCAAAAAGTGATAAAATTTGTTTTTTACTTTCACTCAACCCTATTTAAAGCACAGTAAAATTTTTGGTTTGGTGACAAACCAGCCATTTGTCACATTCTCCACAGCTATATTCCAACAGAATCCCTACCTTCTGTTGGTTGAAAACTTATGAGGCCTTCTGTCTGTCTTTCTCTTCTTTTTTTTTTTTTAAGATTCATTTATTTTTTTTGGAAAGGCAGAGAGAAGGAGAGACTGAGAGAAAGACCTTCCATCCACTAGTTCATTTCCCGAGTGGCTGTAATGGGCATAGCTAAAATGATCCTAAGCCAGGAGCCAGTGGCTTCTTCCTGGTCTTCTACACGGGAATCCTGGTATTTGATAGCAGCAATAGCTACCTGAGCCATTGCACAGGGGCCTGTCTTTCTCCTTCTGTGCATGCCATGTTACAACAAGCAAAAGTTAATTTAAAGCAGAAGTAAGATCATCCGATTTTTCAACCATTCTACTGTAAGTCATTCATTGCTCAAGCAACCCAGTCCCTGTCAAAGCTAAAGTAATGCCAGTACCCTCAAGACGTGCATTATGTGCTCATTTGGTTTATTACTTTGACCCTGTTTTCTACCCCCATCCCATCCGCTGTTAAATGCCTGCCTATATGGATTCATCTTTGCTTGTTATCAGTCAGCAATAAAAAAAAGTCCTACCTCACTTTGGTGCTCTATGTATCTTTTGCTTGTAAAATCCTTTTCTAGATAGGCAAAAAGCTATCATCAATTATTTCAAGTCCACCCCCCCATTATTCAGTGAGTTCTTAGATAATCAGTTATTGAAACTAAATCACATTCCATGGGCAAATCTCATTCCCATCATACAGATTTGTTTTCTTATTTCTCATACACTGCCTTCCATAACACCATCCAATTTGCTGGTTTATCATATTTATAGTGTGTTGTTGACTTCTCTACATGAAAACGTAGTCACCAGAGCAGAAAAATTTATCTCTTGTATTGTCTAGTTTATTTGAATACTTTAGAATGATTTATGCAAAATGTGTATCTTATTGAAAATAGAACACTGAACTTATGACATATGAAATTTCCAGTCATATATTCAACAAATATACTGGAGGCTCTTTATGTGACAGACCCTGTATAGCCTTTTGGATATGGTGGAAAGTAAAACATTCATAGCCCTACTTTCTTAGAATTCACAAGCTATTGTAGCAATAGTAATGAAAAGGAAAAAGATACACAAATGCCTAAATGAAAATGTAGAAGATTATAACCTGCTGTAAAATAGTATAATAGCAAATACTTTAAAGTGGAGGTTCAGAGAATATTTCATTAAATAAGTAACATATCAGATGAAAATTGAGGGTTAAATAATATTTGAGACATTAAAGAATGTAAAGAATTATGCAAAGTTCCTGAAGTGAGAATGATTCAAAATCACTCACAGTTATTGGAGCAAAATTAATGGAATCAGGAGCAGTGTTAAATATAGCGAAAACGTCAGTATGGACTACGTAATGTCAGACTTCGTTGGCTGTGCAAAGGTTTTGAATTTATCCCAGGTGCAAAGAGAAGACATTGAAGAGGATTAAGGAATAACAAAATGGCAGGAATTTGTGATATATACTGTCTTTTCTGCCCATTGTATGGGAAATGACAATGAAATGAACAGAAATGGAAGCAGAAAAGACAACCAGAATATAATGGCTTAGTTTCTGTGATGAATGACAATGCGACATACAAGGGTGATCTAGGTAGTGACTATTGAGGATGAAGTCACGAAATGAATATAAAATGTACTTTTGAATTGGAATCATTAGCCTGGAGACAGGTTAGGAGAAGGAACAGATATGGTTTTCCCACTTCTATCATAAGTTAAAGGGTGGCACAAGTAACTGGAATGTTAGGAGGAGAAATATTCACTATATTAATATATAGAGAGACTGAGATGAGAAAGTTATGTGGAAAACTTTAAATCTACTGCCTAAATTTAATAGGTTTACTTTTGCAGTCATCCTATACTTTGTGTTTTCAGATTGGCCCACAAGTTCTGCAATAATGTCTGAGTCCCCAATTTTGTAGCACAAAATTTGGCTGAACACATCATGGTAGCAAATCTATTTGATAGTATATAATTTCAAATATTATATTCTTTGGTTCATAGGCTAAAGATTTACAGTCATTAAATCCTCCTCCATTCTCATATCCAGGGTCTCATTGCAGAAAAATATCAACCAACTTTTCTACTCAGATTGAATAAACAAGATGGGACCAAATGAAGAACCAGGATTTGGACCCGTAACAAATCTGGGAATAAATGTAGACATTCGAACTCCTGGGAAAGCAAAACAAAGATGAATAAGTGGGTGGTAAATTAGCCATCCAGATACCAAGCCTGAATATTTTACAAGAGCAGTGTAGATGTTACACCCTGGCCATGGACTCAGAAAGGCAGTGCAGCCGTACAACCGCAAAGGATGTGCCTACCAGAGAAAAACCACAGGGAGAAGTGATACTCGTGAGGTCAGATTATGTAATAACCCCAGTTTTCACCTTACACTTTGAGCTCTTTTGGAAAATGACTTAGAAGAATATGTAAAGTGGGAAAGGAGTATTGCATAGAGGTTTGTCCCATGAAACAAAGAGTCATGGCAGAGAAAGCATACCTGTGTAGTTTTCAGTATCTTTCATGTACTACTAGATAAAAACTGACGAATGTGTCAAATTAAGTCAATTCAAACCAGAAATATTAAATACAGACTGATTATGGCAGAGCATTCACTTGTGCAAATGACATCTGTTGCCTGTACTCCATTATTAGCTTGAGAGCCCTTTGCAGGGATTGGCTAAGTAGCTTTATGAGTCATTAAGAGACCCAAGATTCTACCACTTGAGTAGGCAATGTCTAAATTGGTAGTTATTTTCTTACTTTTAATCATAAAATTTATCTAGGGTGGGCCCAACACGATAGCTTAGTGGCTAATGTCCTTGCCTTGAAAGTGCTGGGATCGCATAAGGGCGCCGGTTCTAACCCCGGCAGCTCTACTTCTCATCCAACTAACTGCTTGTGGCCTGGGAAAGCAGTTGAGGACGGCCCAAGGTCTTGGGACCCTGCACCCGTGAGTGAGGCTTGGAAATAGCTCTGGGCTCCTGACTTTGGATTGGCTCAGCTTCAGCCGTTACGGCCACTTGGGAAGTGAACCATTGAATGGAAGATCTTCCTCTATATCTGTCTCTCCTCTCTATATATCTCCCTTTCCAATAAATATAAATAATCTTTAAAAATTATCTAGGGCAATAATCACTGAGTGTTGAATCTTAAAAGTCATTAATAAGTAAGTAATATGCACATGAAACATCTTCCTATTAAAAGAGAGAAAATCCAGAAGTGAACATAAAATGCAGTATGCATTTCTACTTTCCAATGAAACTGTTAAATATACTTTGACAATAGGATGGCTGTCTCTTTGCCAGTGTCCATACCTACAATATCAGCATATACTTAAAGAGCAGAATGCCAGACTTAGGACTGTGAAGGACTGTACTATTGTAATGTTATGGAGGGAGTCAGTGGGGAGAGGGCACTTAGGAGGTAAAGGGAAATCTCAGAGCCTATGAAACTGTATCCTAAAATAATTTTTTAAAAAATAAAAGAAAAAGATCTTTGGGAAAAAAGAGAGAGAGAGAGAGAGAGAGAGAGAGAGAGAGAATAGCAAGATTATAGGTTTCCACATGAGATGGTAAGTATTTATTTATTGATGACTTTGTTTAGTGTCAGATTGCAATGTCAAAGGCATGATAGTACTATGAAAGAAAATATTGTGTGTCAGATGATCTGGGATACATTTAAAACACTACATTATCACTGTGCTAAAAAGATAAGATCTTTTTTTCATATCTTAAGTTAGAAGTACTGAAATTCTTCCATGAATTCCAAAGAATGTTGCACAATACCAGATACCCTCAGCATGCTCAAAGCCAAGTGGGAATGTAGTCTGGAATTTAGGGTCCTGCCAGTTTTACACATCTTGAAACAATATGGTTCATAGCAGCTAAGGGATTAGCTGCCTCAGTCTTCAAGTGACAATGTAGTACATAGAGGAATGAATACTCTTTACACACATTGGCCCTTTCAGCCCTTGTAAATGTACAGAGTAGTATTGTCAACACAGTTCTTTTTTTTTAAAGATTATTTTTCTATAATAGCAACATACATATTTTAGTATCATTGTTTCTTAATTTTATTTCATAATTTATAGGCTTTTTTGTTTCAAAGGTGCAGAACAACAATATTAAGAAAAAAGAAATAATTAATATGAATTTTGTGGTAGTGACACTCAGAATCAAATGTGTTAAAATGCTTTTTAAAATAAAAAATAAGATACAGTGCCGAAAAGGAATAAGAACTAAAAGGAACATAAGATAGAAGAAAGATCAAGATAAAACTAGGAAAGAGGAATATATAAAATGCCTTAACTAAATGCCCACTATGTTTTTAAAAAGATTTATTTATTTATTCCTAAGGTCTGAGAAAGAGAGAGAGAGAGAGAGAGAGAGAGAGAGAGAGAGAGAGAGAGAGAGAGAGGATTTTCCATTGTTTGTTTATTGTCCAAATGGATACAACAACCAGGGCTGGCCTAGGCTGAGACGAGTCAAAAACCAGGGCGTCAGAAATTTTCTCTGTCTCCCATGTGAGTCACTGGAGCACAAGTACCTGGGCCAACTTGTGCTGCTTTCCTAGGCACATTAACAGGAAGCTGGTTTGGAAGTGGAGCAACAGGTACTCAAATCAGAACTTTTAGAGATGTCAGCATCACAGGT
Source organism: Ochotona princeps (assembly GCF_030435755.1). NCBI lineage: Eukaryota > Metazoa > Chordata > Mammalia > Lagomorpha > Ochotonidae > Ochotona > Ochotona princeps. The sequence goes on along the minus strand of NC_080842.1, from coordinate 30,430,923 downwards.
AGCATGGTTCACTAGCAGCACCACAACCCAACCCCAAGCTCGATACTCTTAAGATTATAAGGAGGGTCACAAAGCTGGCTTCTGGAAACCAAGGTTATGAGCATAATAAGTTAAAACAGTTTCTATTGTTTATAAAATAAAAATAAGCAGTAATTCAGACCCACTATTCCTAGTGCTGAGTCAGGAGAGACAATTTTCCTGTAAGTCCTCATAGTGTTTACTATAATGTAGTAAACTATTTCTCTTTCTAACAGCCTCACAGAGATCATAAACCTAAGAAATAGATTCTCTCTAGCTGAGCCCATTTCAATCTCTTCTCCATACTACTTATAATAGCACTTTAAACAAAAAAGTAAAATCTCATTATCTTAACATAATCTCGAAATTCTTTAAATGATTTTTCAATTCTTTTGGAATAAGTATCAAAATCCATAAAGTTACATACAAGACTGTTTGTACTCTGGTCTTGGGTGTGTCCCAAACTGCATGGGATTTGAATTCTTAATTAAAATCGTGTTTCTCTTACAGACCTCAGAGAACATTATAACTTTGCCTCAGAACAGATATTTCAGTTCATAGCTCTGCATTAACTGTTTTAACTTCAGTAATGTCAGTTGGCATAGTGTAAACTCTAGGATACTGGATTCCTTGTTGGTTCTGTTCAGTTATTTTTGCCATTAAGAAGCATATTTCTGACTTACTAAAGTCTGCAACAAATCAATAAAATCAATAGATGGATTAACAATTGCAAGCCAATTTTTTAATCCTTTGGAAATAAATAATACAAATAAGAATGCGATTTTTGATGAATTATATACATCATTCTGTGGTTTCATAACAGAAGGATAGAATTGCATATTAGTAGAAGAGGATGGAATATATCTTTGTCAGGAAATCTCCTGAAACTATTTTGATCTGAATCAGAGTTTTAATAAGTGTTAAGTAATTGATAAGTTAGAATATAGCATTTATATGCATATGTTATTTATAGAATTAGGTTCTGATAATCATTCTACTTGAGTGATGTTCAGGACTCTACACTAACTCATTGAGAAACTTTTCTAAGAAAGCCACTTTGATGTAAAAGTTCCATCTGTAAATTAGAGGTAGGTAGGGGAGGGTGAGTTGAAACTTACCTGAAAAGCGGACTGTGAGATTGTTTCTAAAACTCTTAATGAGGATAATGTGTCAAGGACAATTACAAGTAGAAATTATGGAAATGGAAAAAGTCTACCTCCAACTACATTAGTGCAATTTCCTCTAAAAATGAGGTTTTAAGTACTGAGTAACCACAATTTATGTTAGCATTTATATGTATCACAGTAACCTACGAACAAAAATAATTTGAATACTTTTTCACTAAAATTTACCAACAAAAATTATAATCCCATGTTTGACTTCAACCTCAGAGTATCCTTTCCTGGAAAGCTGACCAACTTTTCTCAACTGTTTATGAATTATTATTGTTGTAAGAAAAAATGTTGACATTTGTAGTATTTGCCAGTCTTGGTGGCTTGGAAAACGTCCAGCAGCATCTGAATTCATTTCCAGTCAACTTAAAAAGTCAGAGGAAGGCTCAACAAAACAAAAGCAGAGGGAGGAGGAAAAAGTAGAGAAAGTACTTCATGCATTTCCCACAGTTGGGATTAAATGAACAAACTCTGCAATCAGTTATTTGTACTGTGTTCCAAGTTTGATTATAAATGTTTTTATATAACCTTGCCAAACAAGAGAAAATTCATATTATGTTATCATAAACTTTCTGATGAAATTGAAGCATAGTTAAGAAATAAAAATAAAAGAGTAACACAAGAGGCCACAGGAAAATTACCAAAACGGATCAAAATTTTGCCAAGAACAAAAATGGAGACACAACTTCTGTATTCTTTGTCCTTGATATAAAGACAGTAGAACAACTTTAAAAATGTTCACTTGTATGCATTGTCTTCCTGCTTACTCTCTGTACTCTCGGCATCTGTCTCTGCCAGTATTCCTGAGATTTGTGTTCAGCCTGTTTGAAATAAAGAATAGTTTACAGGGAAGGTGAGTTCAAGGATATCTCTACTTCTTTTGTTCTGAAACTCTGCTGTCTGTATGTCAGCAACAGCACATGGTCTGGGATTCTTCCTTACTTGAAAGTTCATAATCCAGGCTGTTATTATTCCATAGATCCTAGCTGAAGACATGAGACCCCAGGGTAGTACCAGTCAGAATTCCATGTAGGGTTGTATTGATCAAGAACAATGCACAACAGTTCATGCTGGATGCCTGTGCCTTAGTGAGTTTCATTCCTACACAGAATAGAGTGTGGAGGATTCACTGCTATGACTGTGAGAGGAGACAAGTTGGCAGTAGGTCTGCTAAGAGAAATTCCCTCATCCCTAACACATCACAGAGTCATCAGAAGACTTAAATTCTGTCACACCGATTAAGCACATTCAGGGACACCCAGGGGCAATGGAAGATTACCAAATTATGGAGTCTCAGTTCCATACTTAACACAGCACAGCTTTTCTGTGATATCCAAGATCAAGGTCTGTTGTGACATTGGCTGAGTATGAATATCAAGTTTATTCCTTACTAGGAAAAGGTATCAAACCACTTTTGTCTTAGTTTCTCTGCCAACAATTGGAAAAGTATCCAGTTACCTTTTCAATAATTCATAGTTTCTCGTTTAAATTCTTCAACTAACAATGCAAGTCTACATTTTTTAGCAGCAACTAAACTTCTCTCTTGTGCATCTAGAATGGACTACATACTGCTAGTACCATGTTTGAGAAAGTAGTGAGTTACTTTGAATTTTTGTGTTTTGTACTTCAAATTAGGAATCTCAATGAAGAAAGGTCATTATCTTTGCCTGTAAAGACATTACTATGTCAATTAATTCCATAATGATGTAAATTTTTGCTGATGGTATGTTGGAGCTTTCAATTGACTGGGATGATACTCTGCTGGCTCTGTCATCAGACCAGAGAGGGTATACCTAAGAAGCCGTTGAACTTGACGGGACAATAAGATGCTGGACTCTATGTTTGGTATACGCTTGCAATGGGGAAATCTCAACTGAACTTGAGCTGTGATTATGCAACAAGGTGGAGGAATCCACCATGGTGGGAGGGTTTGGGGAGGGGTGGGGAGAACCCAAGTATCTATGTAACTGTGTCACATAATACAATGTAATTAATGAAGTTAAATAATAAATAATTTAAAAAAAAAAAAAGACAGATTTCTCGCTCCAGGTTATGTCTTTTGGCAATACCCATCCTATAGACCCATGTCATCATTCATGAATGACCATCTAAACGTCAAGGAATTGTCTAGTGATTTGCCAGGCCCTAGCAGTGGTCTGACACCAGTGGTCTGACACCAGTGGTCTGACTGCAACACAATTTGATTAATCACTCAATGTAAGACATAGCAAGAGCCATCACTGATTGTTCACTACCTTTTCTCCAAATCCCTTTTCTTGGGCATTGCTAAATATATTATGGAAAGTTTTTTTTTAATGTATTTTTATTGAAAGGGCAGATATACAGAGGAGAGACATAGAGAAAGATCTTCTGTCTGTTGATTCACTCCCCATGTGGCTGCAACATACGGTGCCGTGCCAATCCGAAGCCAGGAGCCAGGAACTTCCTCCAGGTCTCCCACACGGGTGCAGGGTCCCAAGGCCTAGGGCCATCCTCGACTGCTTTCCCAGGCCACAAGCAGTTAGCTGGATGGGAAGTGGAACTGCTGGAATTAGAACTGGCACCCATTTGGGATCCCAGTGCATTCAAGGTGAGGACTTTAGCTACTAGGACACTGCGCCGGGCCCTATTATGAACAGTTTTAAAGGACAATTCCAGTTATCATCTTCACTTAAATCTGTTAAAAAGTAAAACAGATGACTGGGAAATCCTTTCCCTGAGATAAATTTTTATTGTCCCCTTTGTTAATTTTTGCAACATGTCTGATTTAATATTGCTTAAACACATCTGTGAGGTTATGAAAATGTTCCAGGTACATTGCTTTCTGATTATAGAGATTAGAAAATCTAGAAAAACAGAGAATTGACAGATCCTATTTCCTGCTGACATTATGTCTCAGTTAAAATTTCAGAAAGTCCTGGTTCATATTCAACCCCATTTTGACTGTCTTAACGTGAGACATATACACATTAAATAGTAGGGTGTCAGGAGACAGAATTACATCCATTGTGTGGGTTTTGGCACTTGACAAAATTATTCATCCTGAGAGCTGCCCCACTTTCATAGAAGGCTGACCAAAGCCTGTCTGAAAACACATGAAATCTCAAAAAAGCATCTTTATAAGATAGTCGTATGTTTATAAATGCCAACTAAGACTCTGGAATTCAGATTCATATAAGGAAGAATTACCTTTTGGATTAAAATTTTTGTATGTTTTCTGTTACCATAATAATTATAGAATACATTCATATATATAAATTCCTAAAGTAAGCAAAAATTCCATAGATAATTGTGCTCTCTGTGTGTTTGAGAGAGAGAGAGAAAGAGAGAGACATAAATGAATGGCTTTCATTGGTTACAAAGATAATGGAAAAATGGAAAGGAGATAACAGCTCCTGCTTCTGAGGGGAATGGGAGCTCACACACTCTGACACCTCCCTTCCAAGGCAAAGGGAGATTTCTGGTTTTAATGCTGAGCCAGTGGCATAGAGAAGCTCCAAGACGGGTGGCTTACCTTCAAGGAAGTGAACCCAGATGTTTTTTACTGTGTTTCCCCACAACTGCCTCCTACAAGCCATTTGACCCTAAAGTCTACCCATTTCAAAAGATTTACACTGTGTATAGATTACATTCTAAATGGAGGGCAAACCCAGGCAGGTATTTCAACATAGCCAAATAAATTATTTCATAAAATTATTTATTTAGGTACTTTATTTGATTCCTATCTGATTAAATGAAAAGCCCATCACATTTCTAAAATTATGATAATTTTATGATCTTTCCTGCAGGATAGTGCTAGTTTTCCATCTTCCTATGAAATATTTTTATTTTCATTTTGCCATTTAATTCTTTAAATACCCAACCTCGAAGTGAACTGCTATAAAATTGAACTTTCCTTTCTCCTTCCCTGACTGGCACACTCCCCCAAAATTGTTGGTAGCAGTACTTACATGGAATCTCCTCAAACACCAGATACATTAAATACAGTTTATATATATTTAATTTCCTTGAACCAATGAATGAAATGTTCTTCCCGAAGACTCAGGTTATTACATTATAGGAAAGGCAACTAGACTAATTATTCTTCACACTGTACTTCTTAAGAACACTGCAGGCTTCTCAGTGTTGCAGGTAGAAGCTTCACTACAAAGCCCTCTCCAGATGTGGAAAGCTGCCTTTTTCATGGTTTAACTGCCTTGCTTCTCTGCTGTCACTACCATCCTCCCTGGCTGGGGGAGAAACAGGCGGGAAACAGTGCTGTATTATTTGTTGCTAAAAGTTCCAAGAAGCTCATTTATATGCATACTTCAATGAAACATGAAAACATGAACAATAAAAACATGGAGAAGGCAATCTGCATTGCACTCCTAAATCTGCTGTGCCTTTGTAATAGTGTATTAAAAATTCGAGCGAGATTAAAATTTATTCCATCACCTTTCAAAGAAGAAAATTTAAGCTAGTAACAGTTCTAAATGGCCCAAGATTAAAACTAGAAATTATTTCCAGGGATTAGAATGCATCTGTTGCATTAATAAAAAGGGCAAGGTGATACATATTCACTAGATTGTTTGCTTTTCTTAATATTTAAATGTTGTGAAAGTGAAAGGGTATTTCCTTGATGGCTTCCAGAGTATACATGTAACCTTTCCTGGAGTTTACTAATTCAGATTGTCTCTCATAAATTCCCCCCCAACTCCTGCCTCACTTAAAAGTTAATTAATCCCCCTTTTCTCCCTCCCTTCTTTCTTTCCTTAGATTCTTCAGCAAACAATGAGAAGCGAAAATGTTCCAGGCACTTCAGTTGTCACTAGAAATTAACCAAAAGGAAGAAAAAGAAGTATTTTTCCGTCAAAAAGAGCAGGCAGAAATCCAACCTCCTAACATTTTCTGCCATAAAAGGTAAAGTTGCAATTAATTTTCTCTCCCACACAAATTTTATAGGTTCTTTGGTTCAAAAGGAAATTACACATCAAGTTAGGTGCTTTCCTTTTGCTATATATGGCAGTTTTTACTGCAAAAAAATTAATGTGAAAGTAGAAAAGTAATGGAAAACACTTTTTATAGCTGACTTTGCAGAGCATTACATCACAGTTTGATTAATGCACCTCGTTAACATTTAACTGTCTTAAGAGAAATATTTTTCTTGTTTACAGCTCACATTTCTTCCTTCCCCCAAGCTTAATTTAATGTGGAAACTCCCACCGATATAATTGTTAATGCTTGGGAATTTTTGTTTCTGTTCACAAAGCATGAGATACATTTTTATGTGCTACGTACTATATGTGTTGAAGCAGCATAACATTTCTCATAGGCTTGCAAAAATAAACTGAAACTAGTTGTGGTGATTCCAACAGCAAAAATTCTAGATTTAACTAATAGCGAAGAGTTACTCTTCCAAAGATTAATTTAAGTCCAAAGATTTTATTTAAGTCCAACTCAGCAAGGAAAATTGGGTTCTTAATTGTTATTTGATATCTATCTTGTAGGTTCTTAATGACTTCATTTTATTATCTGGTAGCAAAATTTTACTAAAAGTAATTTTCTGATTGAGTTGCTTTCTATGACATATGAGTCATTTAAAAATAAAAGTTAATTAATCAGACTTTATTGAAACTATCACTGTGCATATTGCAATTTTCAACAATATGTACAAATGAAACGATGGTTCCTGTGAATGATTTCTAAGACTACCTGGTTTCCACTTGGATTTGTTTTCAGAATACACATCTTGGAATAAAGTTAATGCATCTTTTTGATGGCATTGGATAAGTTTCTACAGATAGGTATTTTACCATTGGCATATATTTTCCTGTATAAATATGGAATATAGTTTATGAAAATGAAATTATATTTGACAATTGAAGTGATTTCTATAAGGAGAAGAAATACGTTTCTTACTTAGTGTATTTTAATCACTTAACCAGTACACATTTTTTTTTAGAATAGGTGACATTTTAGTCAACTTTATAGTATATGCCTTGATATGTATGTATGCTTAAATTGGATAAAATACATTCACATATTAAGCTATCAATAAACTAGAAATGTGAACTAGCTATGCTGGTTATTTAAATTTTTTGAAGATTTTGTTTATTTTTAGTGGAAAGGCAGATTTATAAAGAGAAGCAGAGACAAGGAGAGCGTCCATCCATCAGCTCACTCTCCAGATGGCTACAATGGCCAGAGCTGATCTGATCTGAAGCCAGGAGCCAGGAGCTTCTAATGGATCTCTCATGTGGCTATAGTGTCCCAAGGCTTTGAGCCATCCTCAACTGCTTTCCCAGGTCACAAGCAGGGAGCTGGGTGGGAAGTGATGTTGCTTGCAAGGCTAGGATTTACACTGGGCCATCATGCTGGTTCTGCTTATTTAATCCTGTTTATAACTTTGCACTTGTAGTTTTTGTGCCACAAAAGTGGAAATGCCATATTTAAAATTTCTCCAATATCAGCAAACTCTGTTACTTCAGTGAACTTGGATTCTTATGAGAAAATATCGATTGGTTGTGTGGAAAGACAGAAGAGCAGATTTGTGTAGACAGGTGGAAATCCAGGTGTACTATCTGCAGTTTTTACAGGTAAATCTGCTAAGCCCACAACCTCTTGTTTATCTTGTCAACGATTTTCTAGAGTATAGCATTGACAACACTTGCATCCTGTATTGATATAGCTAGAACAAGTGCCAGTTAACAAAGCAGAGTGATGAGAAGTATCATCCTGCATAGACATATTCATGATCAGCAAATGAAGACTTGCAGGAATAAGAAGTGAAATCGGCCATGTTATCACTAATTCAGGGTTACATCAGTGGTGATTATAGGTGAATTTATTGTTAAAGGGTGAAATGTAATAATGGGTCCTAGGAGACATTACTGTCTGTACAGCATCCTTTGAACAAAGCTTAGGTGAGGTGATGATTTTTAACTCATCCTACCTAGTTGATTATCCCTCCATCAGGAATGAGGCTTTCTCTTCCTTCCAAGGTCCTATCAAAAGATCCTCCTCTGTCATTAAAAGAGTCTTCACAGGGAGTTTGTTATGGAATGTGTGAACAAGACCTCTGGGTAAAGTCTCACTGGCTTCAGAAAGGCATTCATCTAAACTGAAAGGTAATGGAGCAGATGGTACCAACAAAGGACCTTCAAGTGACAACAGTAAAAAGTGCCACACTGTTATGCTGCCCCATCCGCAAACATCCTCTGGCACAGATACATAGAATGCTGTCTCACAGAAACTCTGAATGGCCAGCCTAGCAGCATCTGTCCTCATGGCCTCTCTGCCTTGATTGTTTCTTCTCATTCAGATCCTATTTTCTGAATGATTTTGCTTTTCAGTTATTTGGAATGATTCACTAAAACGCAAATTCCTCAGGCCTAAATCAGCTAAATGGGTTTCTGTGTAAACTGTGAGTCCTAAATGATTGCATTTTTCAAATCTTCCATTGTATTTTAGTGCACAATGAATTTAGAGAGCTAAGGTAAGAAAAAAATGGACAACATATTTAGCCATTTGTATCAATGGATCAGTTCACTGCTGAAAAGAAAAAAATTTTTGAGTTTTGGAGACTTAAGTAATAAATATTCCAAAATATTATATTAAAGACACATAAAACTTGACTAGTTATCTGTGTCAGAAGTTCAAAACTAATTCTTATGGCTAATGATTTTTTAAAGTACAATATTCTGTGTTTTCACCTGTGATTCTTATTAAACACACAGAATTCTGATGGTTACCTAAGATAAGTCATAATTTTTTTTCACTTTAGGGAGTGAAGTAACAGATGGAAATTTTTTAAGGATTTATTTATTTTTATTGGGAAGGTAGATAGGATTCATGGAGGGAAAAAGAGACAGAGAGAAAGATCTTATTGTTGATTTACTCCCCAGGTGGCCAAAAAGCTGAAGCTGAGCTGATCTGAATCCAGGAAGCAAGAGCTTTTTCCAAGTCTCCCATGCAGATGCAGGGTCCCAAGTCTTTGGGCCAACCTCTACTGTTTTCCCAGGGCCCAAACAGGGAGCTAGAAGGGAAGTGGAGCAGCCAGGATATGAATTGGCGCTCATATGGGATCCTGGTGCTTGCAAGGTGAAGATTTAACCACTGAGCCATCATACTGATGGAAGTTCTTTCTCTGATCTGCCTTTCCAATAAAAATAAATATTAAAAAAGACAGTTCTTCATTTTCCCTCATTTTTGAAAGTTAGTGTTCCTGCATGTACAAACTTTTTATTGATAGCATTGACAACCCTTTCTGACATCCAGCTGTCCATCAGTTTCCATTATTGCTAATAAAGATGCAGCTAGTGTTCTTACTAGGATTCTTGAAAATGTTGTCTACTTTTTTTCTGCTTGCAGTTTTTAATATGTCACTCTTTGTTTTGACATCGCTGTGTTTACTATGTTTGTTTTTGTAATATTTGGGGCTCACTGAAACCCATGGATATGTATCTTAGTCAAACCTGGGAAATACAATGCCATGATTTCTTCAAATACACTTTTAGTGCCATGTCCTTTTTCTGGTACTGTTAGTGGACATGTTTTGATATGCTTACTTATGTCCTGTATTTGAATATGGTTCAGTTCATTGTCCTCCATTCTTTTCCCTTGTGCTTCAGAATGGAAACTCCTATTGATTAACTTTCAATGTTCATTTATTTTTGTTGTTGTTGTTGGTTTTTTTTTGCCAGTTAGTTACCATAGATTTAAATTTCAGAATTGTCAGCTCGTTCTTTTCCATACTTACTGCATTGTTATCAATACTCTGTGTTTGACACTGTGACAAACCTTCCTTTAGTTCTTCAGGCTTTATCTTTATTTGTTGACTATGTGTATATTGGCTGCTTTGAAATGTGCGTTACCAAGTCCTACATCTTGGGTCATATAGAAGTTCAAATGCTGGTATGCCTCCTAGATTCCCTCAAAATTTTCACAAGGAATGCATGTGTGATGGCTATTTTCTAAAAATAGAACACCTTACATGGTAAATAGTAGCACTGGTAAATACTGATCCTGCCATCCTGAGGAAATGATGCTATCTGTCATTGTTTGCTAGAGAATTTATTGTATTTCTCCTATAGTATTTATCTTCTGATGCCCCTGTTTAGCTTTTTTTTTCTTATTTTTAACCTCCTAGCCTGATTCCATTTGGGTTACTCTTGGGTCAGTATAGGCTATTTGCCAAGGATTGTGGCATACTTTCCCGGAGAATTAGAATCTTGCTCTTTTAGCATTGGATATATGTCTAGTTTAGAAGTTGCTATCATGGTTCATGAAGCTCATATTTTTGCCTCATGTTCATTCATGGAGCAGTAATCTGGGTTGTCCTTTTACTACCACTTTTAAAAGGGCACAGTCTTGGACATACACATGAACAGTCTTCCAGGCTGCCAAGAATGTGTGTGATCTTACGCCTAGTACTGGTTTCTAGTGTGTGATCTTACGCCTAGTGCCCCTGATCAGATATTTCATTATTCACATTGTGGTTTCTCGGAGATTATGCGTAAGTCCTCAGTGTCAGTGTTGTAGAAGTCTCCAGTTATCACAATTCTTTTTCCTCTCTCAGTTTGTGTCCCATATTCATCAAGAATGATGAGAATGGGCAAAAAAAACAGTTTGTAAAGGAGAAATATCTTATTGAAAGAAAGCACAAAAATGAAAATGAAAAATACAGCCTATAGAAGTATAAGAAGGATCCCTGAAGAATGGAATCATTGGAGGCTATTTGTCTGTGGGATTTTAATAGACGATGTAGGAAGTTCTTATGATTGATCTGGGACAGCTTTGATTTACTGAATGTAAGTTCCAATTGAGACTCAATAAAAGCAACAGAAAATAAATGAAACTTTCAAGAATGTATACAGTTCTCATTACCTACATCAGCTTCAACGTCACAGAAGAACTGGATTGCAAGTACTAGGACGTGGCATAAACAGGCTTCACAGATTTTCCTGCAGCCTTCTTAAACTCATCTCCAGAGGGTGAGAGAAGGGACCCAGTCCCTGTCTATCCAGCCAGGAGCCTGTCAATCCCCCATCGATAGCAGTAAGCCTAACTGCCACTGGTGAGAAGGGTGATGATTGTTCTGGCTACTTTGAGTTGGAGAGAGTGACATTGGAGACAGCAGCCAGGGTTCCCAGCTGAAGATCTACATATGCAGTTCTGTCTTCCAGATCACCTGTCATAGGATTGTCCCCAGAAATGAATGTGGTGTTGACAAACCTTCATTCCATTGCATACAATCAACAAAAGTCAAGTGAAGTTTAGCCGTAGTACTGTCTACCCTAGTGAGGTGCTGACTGGGCCTGAGTCAGATGATGAAGGCAGTGGAGCAAATGAGCCCACTACCCCCATCATCAAGCAACCAACATTATATTCAGGACAAGTTATATGATATATGGGGGATGGGTCTGCACTAGAACTGTCTCATTGAAGGCATCAACCTTAGATACAAACACAATGTATGTTTGACATGAATTTTAACTAACTCATCCAATTATTCCCTCTTTCTTCCACCTGAGAGTGTATCTTTTGAGGGTTCTACTGAGCCAATTGGAAGGCTCAACTTTAAGACTCAGTTTAGACATTTACATCTACAGAATTGCCAGAGGCTTAAGCCATTTAGTCAATGTAAAAATATGAATAATTCACTTAACCTGAGAATTTTTAACCGAAGTTGTGGGTCAGATCTAGTCAGAGTTACAATAATCATTGAAAAAATTAAAAATAGGCAGACAATACTGACTCCTTTAACATTCATTTCTATCAAACAACAGAGAATCAGATAATCTGGTTCTCTAGAGCTAAAGAAAAAAAGGCATCCACAAATATGAAATTGCAGGGAAGGAAGGAAAAAATTACCAGGTTAAGAAGGGTTCATGGATCAGGGCCCTTCTTTCGTGGGGAAATTTATCTGCCCCTTGCCTTGTTGACATTTGAAACTGAGTAAGGAGGGGTACAAAGGAGACAGAGAAAGTGGAGTAAGGATTTTGTCCTTGCCCTAAAAGGCTGTTGGAGCCTGGATCAGATCAGAGAGCCTTCCGACAGCAATGGGGGTGGGGGAACTGCCCTAGCCAGTAACCTCGAATTAGTCCGAGATCTTACTCTCACACATTGGATGAAGCTCCACAAATGGAGACTGAGGTGTAAGAAGATCAACATTACTAGTGCCATAAAGCAGAGGGGATTACTCAGTTCTTCTCCAGAAAGCATTCCTTCTGTGTCTTTAAAGCCAGCCTCTATGCTAATTGCTTTTAAGCAGCTGATAGAGCAGCAATGTTTTTAGTTGATAGTGGACTGTAGTGTAGAACATCTCTGAAAAAGGCAGAGGGAGGCCATCTTTACTCACCTTTCCAGTGAGCCCAGATGAGACACCAAGAGATGTTACAGGAGTCTGTGGTTACTACAGTTTTTTCTCTGCTAGGTTTGTGTTTCATGTCCTTGAACAGTGAGGAGCACAGACAAGAAGAATGTGTCAAATAGGAGTTTATTGAAAGAAAGCAGAGAAGGCAGAAGAAAAAAACAAAGGGTAGGGGAGAGGGAAGCTCCTGTCAGTGCCCAGGAAGGTCCCTGAAGTGAGCAATTGAGGGCTTTTTGTGAAGGAATTTTTATGGACTTGAAAAATCAGATGTTCTTGTAAGTGGTTTGAGAAAAGAATGGTTTTGATTGGTTAATTGAATGAACTTTCAGTGGAGACTAAGTGAAGAAAACAGAAAACACATGAAATCTTCCTACAAGATATCTAATCCTCACTACCTACGTTGGTGACAGCCGCACAGGAGACCTTGATTACAAGATCTAGCACATGACATCACCATCCTTCAGAGACTGTAGGTGTTTGACTTTCCTCAGGCCCTCCAAGACTCATGTCCAGATTGTGGGGAGGGACCCGCTGGTTCCCATGCACCATCCAGGAGTCTGTCACCAGCACAGCAGCAGTTCTTTACATTGATCTGTGTTGTTTGGGATACAGTAGCAGATCTTCTTTTACATTGATCTTTGTATGGTGCGGGATATCTTTTCAAGTCTTTCCTATGTCTTGTTTCTGATTGTTCCTCGTGGAGGTAGTCTCACTCTTGTAAACCATCTTGGTTAGCCCAGTATGAACTTTCTTCAATCTTTCCCTTTGTTTTTCTCTGCTAAACTCCTGATTTTCCTGCTGGTTTGCATTTACATGTGTTCCTTGTATGACAGAGATCTGAATAAGCTTTTAATTACTTGCTTTCAAAACCTTCAATGCTTGGCAACGACACTAACATTGGATTCTCCAAACACTGATCAAAGTAATTAACAGTCCTCTCAGAACTGTGGATGTTTTTGTCCTACGGTTTTCCATCTTGCCTGTCTCTCCCAGACAGAAATTGGTGAATTATTCAGGAGAGCAACAGCAGTCAAATATCCCAAAATGATACTTTTGTGCTCCCTGCCACCACCAGTGGGGTGGTGACACTTAGTCTTCTTGGTTTGGCTCTCCCAGTGAGAATGATCCATTTTTACAAGTAAGGTGGTATGGGAATGATTGGATTGCTTCAGTTGGAGTGTTAACATTGGAATGAGGCATGAGAGAAGAACTAAGTCCTCTCAGGTTTATCTACCTATAATAAAGCTCAGTAGCACTCACATCTGGTGGGAACGGGATATATATGTGTGTGTCTGTGTAAATTATTTTGTTCATTTTGAAAGACAGAAATACATACATAGAGATCTTCCAAACCCTAATTTATTCCCCAAATGACCAAAATGACTGGGTCTGGCCTGACATCCAGAATCCAGAAGTCAAGAACTCTACCTGGGATATATGCATGGGTGCAGAAATCCAAGCTCTTGAGTTATCTTCCACTGCTTTTCCAGATGCATTAGCAGGGAGTTGTGAGTGGAGTAGTAGATTCTCAAATCAGCACTTATATGGGATGCCAATTTTACAGTCAGTGGCTTAACCTACATTTAAAAAAAGATTTGGTTTTATTTAAAAGGCAGAGTTACAGAGAGTAGGAGAGATTGAGAGAGATCTTTCATCCATTGGTTCACTCCCCATACAGTTGCCAAGGCAAGAGCTGAGCCTATCTGGAATGAGGAATCCAGAGCTGCTTCTGGGTTTCCTGCTTGGATGCAGAGGCAAGGTCCAAGTGCTTGAGCCATCCTCCACTGCTTTTCCAGGCTATAAACACAGAGCTGGATTGGGAATGGAGCACCCAGGCCTCAAACTGGCACCCATTTGGGATGCTAGCACTGCAGGCGAGGGTTAGCTTACTGCACCACGCCGCCAAGAAATAAAGTATGCATGACAACTGAAATACTTGTCGAATATTATGAGACAATATTTGATTTAATCTAAGGAACTGTAATAACTGAATAAAAAATGTGAGCCTTGATTAGATTTTATTTTAAAACCAAAGAAGTATGTAGAGACATTTTAGGAACAATTGGATAGATATGAGTATGATCTGAATAGACAATATGTGGAAATTATAGGGCACTTTATTGGATATGATAATGATACTGTATTTATTTACAGAAGTGTCCTTATTAAAAATATGCGCTAGTTAGTTATGTATGCTGTTTAGTAATGCATGCATAATGAATCACATCTGCAAATAGTTTGAGCGTGTGTGTATATAATGGTGTGTATGCAAACAAGTATCTGTTGGAATACTATTTCAATTTTTCTATATTTTGGTATATTTATAACATTAGGAAACAAATAGAACATGTGAGCACTACCTAAATTCATTCCCTTTCCCTTCCTTTAGCAGTGCCTGAAAGTTCACATTTATCAATGTAATGAATATTACAGTGAATCTCATTATTTCTTTCATTGCCTATTCCTTTGTGTATATGCGTTTGGGCACATTTTTGTGATTTGGAGATTTGGAAAATAAATTAGAGTCACTTTTGAAGATAATTTATCAATATATATTAAATTTTCATGTTTTTATAGCCTATGACTTAAGCAGTTTTTCTTCTCATCCTTTACTCTGGGGGCAAATTAATCATTCATATACACACAGAAGTATGAACCAATACGTATTCTCATTTCAGTATCATTAGCAACTAGAGAAAAATTCCTGAAACTGACCATAGTGACCATTAGAAATGACACAACAAAATAGTAATACAATAGTAATATGCCTATTATGAATTCACTTGCACCAACATATTTCATTAATGTAGCAAATGCACCAAACTAATAAAGAACAACACTACCTATTCTACATTTTTAAAGAAATCCAAGGGTACTTATCCAGCAGGAGAGATAGCATGGTCGCACTGGGCAAGGCTTATCCACTGCACTGGAACGCACTGATTTCTGCAATGATTTCCCCAAATGTAGGAAACTTGACTGCCTAATCCATGGGAGTGAGAGACTGCACCCTTCCTTTCCCTGTTTAAAAAAAGAGAGAAAGGAAGAGAAAGAGAGAAAAAAGAGAGAAAGGAAGGCAGGAAGGAAGAAGAAAGAAAGAGCTCTAAAGAGATGAATGCATCCATTTTGCATCAGGACTTAGGAGAAGGATCAGAAACTGCCCTAATGCCACTTATACTGTGACTGCATTCACCAGTCACAATTCACTCAGTAGCTATATGAAAATATTGTAATAAAATTGACTATTTTAGCCAGTTTCTGAGAGGTTCATTAAATTAATGCACAGGAGGCTGGTACAGCAAGTTAAGCCATTGTCTGCCTCCCAAATGGATGCTGATTTGTGTCCCAGCTGCTCCACTTCTGATTTGCTCCCTGCTAGTGCACCTGGGAAGGCAGCAGGGGTAAGGCCCCTGAACCTATGTGGATCACCCAGAGACTGCTACTGGCTTCAGTCTGACCCAGCCTTGGCCAGTGTGGCAATTTGGGGATTGAAGGAGTGCATGGAAGATCTCTCTCTCTCTCTCTTTCTCTCTCCCCCCTCTCTCTCTTTAATTCTGACTTTCCAATGGTTAAATATTTAACATAGTAATACCTGGATCTGACTGTGAATGGTAGATGAGATTATGAATTATAGTTCTGACTGAACTACTACAGCGTGAGAGGTATTTACTCAGGATTATCCAGAGAAATAAAGTTAACATAGTGGATAGAAAGCTGTATAGGTATAGGTAGATGATGTGTGAACAGATAGATATGATAGATAGTAGAGTTATTTATTAAGTGGAGGTGGATCACATGCATGTACAGACTGACACATCCCAAGATCTGTCATTTCAAGAGAGCCTAGAGGTTTGGAAAACCAGAAATCTCAAGACCCAGAGAGAGCCAAAGTGACAGTTAAAGTCTAAAACCAGAAAAAGCTTGTTGTCCCACTTCACAGGTCATCACACAAGAGTTATTCTCTTACTCAGTGATTAACCACCTTTTTGTTCAAGTCAGGCAGTTGAAGTTCCACCAGTTGAAGGCAGCCTACCCCATAGGCAAGGCAATCTGCTTTCTGTAGTTTACCGATACAAGTATTCTCATTCAAAAGCAACCTGATGGAAGTACCCAAAATAATGCTTCACCAAATCCCTGAGCACCCTCCTATCAGCTTGGTCAAGCCAACACATAAGATCAGTCATCACAGAAGGAAATGTGGCTATCCCAGCTGAATAGTGTTTATGAATGTAACTAGCAGGTCTGGTGTAAGTGATGAACAAATCTCACACAGAAACATCAGTGCCGATGGAAGCAATACGAAAGTGCACCTTTCGTTAGTATGTGTTCAGTATGGTGTCCACGTCAAAAACAACACAGTATTGATAACCAAGCAGTAGAATTAAAGCATTAACCAGCCAAGTTGCTTTTTTGCCCTTTCTGTTTCTTCTCACACAAAAACAGAGGAAGAGATAGCACACAGTGCAGTGGGGTGAGGAAAGATGGGGAAGGGAGGTAAGGAAATGTTAGCCAATCAGTGTCTCTAGATTTGAGATGTAGAGTGGTTGTTTGAACCTTCTGGCTGTTCCTTTGCGTTTTATTCTTGGTGATAGTTTGAGATCAATAAACTCAACTTGCTCTACTTCAAACTGTGCATGCCATTCTCCGTGAAGGTAAGATAAGCTATTAAGAACTTGAAGAGAAGCCAGGCCCCCAAATCACCTCTCTTTATTCATCTTAATGCCATGGAAATAGCCCACATTTTTATTAAAGTGTATGTAAAGCATAGCTGCCAGACAATTTAATTCTACACGTATTGGAGTTCTCTGATTCTCATTATACAGTTTTGTATTGGAAAATTGGAAAGCAGCAGGAATAAGAAAACTTGCGTAAAAGCAGAAGTTCTGGCTTTTACTTCTAGTTTTATAGCTTTGGGGAAAAGATGTTATTAAAATCCTTGGTCTTATAATTGTTGTCTTTAAAGAATAATATAACGTCTAGGGCCCAGCACAATAGCCTTGCATGCTCCGAGATCCCAAATGAGTGCCGGTTCTATTCCCAGCAGCCCCACTTTTCCAGCTCCCTGCCTGCTTGCAGCCTCGGAAGGTAGTAGCAGAAGGTCCAAAGTCATGGGACCCTGCACCCACGTGGGAGACCCAGATGAAATTCCAGGCTCCAGGCTGTGGATCAGCGCAACTCCAGCTATTGTGGACACTTGGGAAGTGAATCATGGAACAAAAGATCTTCCTCTCTGTCTCTTCTCCTCTGACTTTCAAATAAAGATGAATAAATCTTTAGAAAAATACATCCAGATAAAATATTCTTAAATTTTCTGAGTTAAGAATTGCTAAGAAAATTATTTGAGCCTAAATGATTACATCTTAGAAAGCTGTAGACCTTCACATCAGAGTAATACTGAGACACTCAGATTGATTAGATGCTGCACATTTGAACATCATGGACTCATTGACGTGGACCCAGATAAACAGCGCCGAGATGAGTCTCATCATGTCCAATTTCTCACATAATTTATAATTTTTCAATCCATCAAGAAGTTTATTGGAGAAGAATATTCAGTATTTCCTGATAACATAGAGATTAAAAAATAAGGCTTTGGATAAAAGAATCTGAAGGGTGTAATTGACCCTAAACTTGAGCTTCAAGGTTTCCATGGAATAAGAATTGTTATGAAATGAAATTTATTCCCAAGGTTATTTGGGTTAGAAGCTGGAAGCTATAAACAAGATGCATAAATATTTTACATTTTGTAGGCCCTACAGTCTCTGCAACAGCTACACAACACTGCCATTGTAGCATGAACTCAATCAGAGACAATATATAAACAGATGGAAATGACTGAATTCCAATTAAGCTTTGTTTACAAAGATAAGCAATAGATGGGATGTGACCAGTACTTCAGTTGTTTGTTTTAGATGGTCAAAATTATCTTAAAACTTCTCCTTCAATTAAAAAAAATACTCTTACTATTTTGCTCCCAAAGGGAGGCATTGTAACATTAGCATTCCAGTTTATTTTTATTCTAAAAATGAGGTACAATAATATTGGCAGTCTATAATAGTTGCTTTCATTTCACAAGTTCATAATAGGAAAACATTTCAAAAAGTATTTTTAATTAAAAATATCTATTGAGTTTTAGATATATTAAAGCTTCAGATTCAAATAATTCAATGACATTAATTAGTCTAACATGAATCTAAATTTCTTCTATTTGCTGCAAGAGAGTGTGTCAAAATAAAACTTCACTGCAAGGCATTGGTGATATAAGAAAAAGTAGCTCTGTGAGTTCATACGCTTCTATCATCTTGGTTCATCTAAATCTAAAAATATGCTTGAAACAAACACAGTAACAACTAAAACTTTATGACCACACATTTGCTTTTTTTTTTAGATTTATCTATTCATTTGAAAGATAACAAGAGTTTTTCTTGTTTTTTTTTTTTTTTTGTTTGTTTTTTGGTACCCATTGGTCCCGTCCCCAGATGGTCTCCTCCTTCAGCCTGTGCCACAGCTGAAGACAGAAGCCGGGAGCTCTTTCCAGGCTGCCACTTGGGTAGTAGGGAATCAAATATTTGGGCCGTCTTGCCCTGCTCTTCCCAGTTCCCAAGCAGAGAACTACATTAGAAGTGAAGCAGCAACCACTGGAACAGGCATCCATACAGGATACTGACTTCACCTTATGGGTCATGAAGCCACCTGTGGGTACCTCAGTGTTGGCCCCCAACCAGACATGTTAACCACTGTGGGATTTATTCTATTGCTTAGATTTTTTTTTAAGTGGTAAGAGGATAGGGCCAGTGTTGTAACACAGCACATTAAGCTACTATCTGTTACATATATCCCATAAGTTGGCACTGATTATCCTTCCATTCTTATCTATTCACCTCCTGCTAATGATCTGGGAAAAGCAGGTGTTTGGGCCCTTGCTGTCCCTGTGGGAGGTCTGGATGAAGCTCCTGAGTCTTGCAGCCATCAGAGAAGTGACTCAGCAACTGAAAGAGTTCTCTCTTTTTTGTCTCTATCTTTGCCTTTTTCTTTCTTTCCCTTTCAATTAAATAATCTTTCCAAAAAAAGTGACATGGTGATTGTTGATTTCTAGGTATTTAATTGCCTCGTTTGAACCATGATTCCCTCATACCTGTCTGTGTCACAATAAAAATGTTAATACCTAGACATTCAAGATAGCAATTACTGATATTCTCACACATTTGAGTGCAAAGTTCACATAAAAAAATAATAATAATTTTGTCCAATTAAAAAAAGATTTATTTATCTTTATTTGAAAGTCAGATATACAGAGAGGAGGAGACAGAGAGGAAGATCTTTCATCCCATGATTCACTCCCCAAGTGGCCACAGTGGCTGGAATTGCACTGATTCAAAGCCTGGAACCTGGAGCCTCTTCCAGGTCTCCCACGTGGGTGCAGGGTCCCAAGGCTTTGGACCATCCTTGAGTGCTTTCCCAGGTTGCAAGCAGGGGGCTGGAAAAGTGGGGCTGCAGGAATTAGAGCCGGCGCCCAGATGGGATCTTGGAGCATGCAAGTGGAGGACTTTAGCCACTAGGCTATTGTGCCGCACCCTTGCCCATTGTTACACCAAAGTATGCAGGCATATTCAGTACTCTAATATCTCAAAATGTCAACATGGCAAATAAACGCTGGACATTATCTAATTTCAGCTTTTTTTCCCCTAAGATTTATCTTATTTGAAATATAGATTTACAGAGACAGAAGGAGAATCAGAGAGAGATGTCTCCCAACCACTGTTTCACTCGTTAAGTAGCCGCAACTGCCATGTCTGAGCTTATCCAAAGCCAGGATCTAGGAACTTCATCCGGGTCTCCCGTGTTGGGTGCAGGAGCCCAAAAACATGAGCCAACCTTTGGTCCTTTCCCAGGGCATAAGCAGGGAGCTGGATGGGAAGTGGAGCAGCTGGGACTCGAACTAGCATCCATTTGGGATATGAGCACCAAAGTCACAGGCTTAGCACACAAGTCCCATCAATCTGTTTTTGTTTTATTTATTTGTTTATCTAGAATAACTTTTCTACTAAAACCAAAAAATGCACATTTGTGTGCACATCCTTATAAAAGCAATTTCATGCAGTCTATTTCTGTGTTTTTCAGATAACAATGCCATGTCCACATGTTTAAATAATTTTCTCAGTCAAACCTGATTATAGGCCTGTGCCACTCTATTTATAATGCAGTATGTTTTTGTCTAACGAAGTAAAATATTTTGTAATAATTTAAAAGAAAAGTGCAAATACTAAATTCTGAGGACTTTAAGTTGAATAGCTACTATTGTTGTTTATTTCAGTTGTGACTTTACTTGAAACACAAATAAATTCACAGATGTTTGAGACATCTTCATTTATTAGCTAAAAATATACGTCTTTGGAAATGTACCTGCTGCAGATGTTATGGAAAGTTTTAAGAAAATACAAAATTGAGATACAGGCTCTGGCTCAAAAACCATGAATCATTTGCTGCAACCCTTTGTGTTAGCTTTTCAGTTGCTCTAATAAGATATTTGAAAAGGCCTACAAAGGAAAGGACAAATGATGAGAACAGTTGTGGTAAAGCAAAGGGCACGGGTTGGAGAAAGGATCCCAGGGAGAACCAGAAAAGCAGAGAGAATGTGAACTCAAGATTTTTGAAGTACTACCTTCCAAAGACATACACGCAGTGACCTGAAGATTTTCTCCTAGGCCTTGCTTTCCACCCTCCATAACTGAAATATGTTTTTACCCTCTTAGACCCATGCACTTTGACTTGGGCCGTAAAGTACTGCTTGAGTTGAGGAGCCAAATTATGTTCAATAGATAGTGTATTCGTACTAACAATCTATTTATTCATCTGTAGGATGATTAAAATTATAATACCTTTCTCATTTAGGTTTTTCTGAATATTAAAGGAGATAAATTATCATTTAAAGAAATTAGCCTAATGTCTGCTTATCATAAAAACTAAGCAATTTTAATTGCTAAAAAATAGTCTTCATATGACTTGATTTTGAATCTGTATTTGAATTGCAGAAATTTACTTTCTAATTATCTATGTTTCTATTAAAATAAATCAACCATAGCAATCACAATACTATATATATTTGCTTATTCTAGTAAAGGTCAAGCAGTTCTTCTCAAACTTCAACCTGAAAAGTCCATTAAAAATATCTCTAGAGCTTATTAAAATGCAAAACAATTATAGGATGTGTCCAGAGATGCTGAAAACAGCAAATATGTGGTGTGTAGTACACTAATCTACATTTTTATGAAGAAATTACACCTTGAAAAATGTTCAGTAAAATTTCCATTCCCCTTACTTATGTGGTTCACCTCCTTGAAAGGTGACTGTGAAGCACATTGCCTATTTAAAAGCCTTAGGACTCTGATGGCCGCTTGCATTTACTGTGAATAAACGGAGTAGACCAATTTTCATAGGCAGTGCAATGTCTCACCTCTTTATCATGAATTTATCAAGTGATTTTTTTAGACATACGCATGTGATATCATACTTACCCTTCTTAACATACATCCATTTTTCTTAATCATTTCAGACTGATAAAATTAAGTACTTCAACCCAGGCGGCTTAAACAGTAAACATTTATTTATCTCTCACTTTCTGGTGTCTGAGAAATCTACAGTCGAGGTGCTGGCTAACTGACTCGTGATGAGAGCCTTCTTCCTTGTTTGTAAATGGAGGTGTCTGCTGCTGTATCTGCACACTGCGGGCAGAAAGGTTTTCTTTCTTACTCTTTGTCTCTTCATATCGGACACTAGCCATATTCACAAGGCCTGAACCTTTATGATCTAATTACTCACCAAAGGCCCACCTCCAAATGGCATCACATTGAGGATTATGGCTTTAATACATGGATTTTGGGGCAATACATTCTGCCCATAGCATTAATCTAATTAAAGTACCTCTAAATTTGGCTAGTAGGATTTCTTTGCTTCATCCTTCTGGGGCTGCTGAGTGTTCTGTCTCTGTCATACTAACAACAAAATGCAATTAAAATATACTACTGCTTATTCTTTTTTAGTAAAGTAACATACCCTTTACATGAGCTTCACAAGAAAAATAAGTCATACAAGGGATAGATCTGTGTTCCTTGGGTTTTTCTGGAATAGCCTCAAGAATCTATAAGGCACTGAGTCTCAAGAATCTATAGGAGCCATTAAAACTTTCTGTTAATCTCTTCTCAGCAACTTTTTTTTTCAACTTAATGTATTTATTCAAATTTCCAAATGACACAATTAGTTCAATGATCTGTTCAATGGTACTGTAAGCTTTTTATACCCCCACAATTAAGACAACAATCATTATGACTTCCCCTTATCAAGTATTATTATTTCATTGCCTCAGTAATTTTTTTCCCTAATTTGATTTTTTATTATATATTTTTTTATATTTTTTACAATCTTTACATAGTTAATTAGGGTAAAAAAAAAGGTTCAAGGGCTGTAGGGAAGCGGTAAGACTATTATTTCCATATTGTTTCCTTCATGTATCTGAGGTAAAGGGGAATATTGAGGGAGAAGCCCCACCCAGTTTCCCACCCACCCCAAGTCCCGGATGTGGGGCATGCTCTGAGATACTTGCGCAAGTGGTTTTGATAGTTCACCAGTTATGAATCGCTGCCAATCTCGCCACTCCAAGCACAATGAGGTCTTTGAAGAATCCACTGATTGACATAGTCCATCATAGTCTCCATTTTCCCAGTATTTCGCTGCCAACATATAGCTGAGGTGGTTGATTGACTTGTTCTGTCTTCTGTCTTTTCTTGGTTAGGGTTCTGAGTCAGCATTTCGATTGGGTAGATCCCCAAAGAAACTTTGGGGTGTTCCCAGACCAGATTCCTATATGTGCTAGCAAGCACAGGGCCCGCCACAGTCCATCGCCCCAATCAGCTGGTGGTTGCAATTGCTGGGTTGGTTCTGTTTTCAGGCCCGACTTCCACTGGAACCAATGGGTGTTGCAGTCCAGCGTGGTTCTGCCCATCACATACTCGGCCTTCACGTAAACCAGTGGGAGCTGCAGCCTAGTCAGAACGACCCACAATAACCCCCACCAGACCACCCCCTACCCTGGTTTGCTGGTATGTATAGCAGACTAGTCCAGTCTGTCCCACATCCCATTTGGCTCTTGTACATGTAGATGTACAATTATCCAGTCCTCATGGATGTTGTTGAGTGCCTCTCTGTCTAGCCACCCCAGCCCCCCATCCTAGTTTTCGTGCCCTCGCATGGGAATGGTAATTCAAGAAGGAGGAGCCCACTATTTCCCTCCCAGGTTGCTCTCACTCACGGATTATGCACTCTTTAGGTGGTTCTGTGGTTTGACTTGACAGAATTAGCCCCCAGTGCCAGCTTCTGCCATCTGATGCTGTGGCTAAGCCCAAACAACCCTCACCCACTCTAATTTTTGTTTGCACCAGTGGGAACAATCAGCCCAGCCTGGCTTTTCCCTGATCTAGTCCACATGAGGCCCACAGGTATTGTAACCCTGCTTAGTCTGGTCTGTCCCCATCCCAGCCCACGCTCTCCAGTGGGAGTAGCTGTCCAGCAACGGGACCCCCCCTCCTCTTATTCCCCCTGCCAGCTCTGCCCCCTCCCTTCCTGGTTCTCATGTGTGTACTGGTTGGGTGCTGCGGTCACATCCGGTACAGGCAACCTCACCTTGGCATTCTGTATTGTGCACTGGTTTTTGTCGCGACTAAACCTGGCTCATCCCACGCTCTGTTCTGGTGTTCAGATTTGCCAGTGGATGATGTGAACTGATTCAGCCTGGTCTGCCCCTGACCCATGCCAAATGTATGCCAGTGGGAAACTTTCCATGGCCTATTCTGGGCTGTTTCCTATCATGCTTCTTGCGCTAACCTGCAGGGACTGTGTCCTGCCAGAGGAGTTGCCCAGGCTCCTCCATCAGAACCCCTCCCAATGCCAGATTTTGCACATATCAGGAGGTCCTTGAGCCAGCCCTACTCAGTCCACCTCCTGTCCTAGCAGGAACAGTGGCTTTTCTTGGCTGGCCTTCAACCCAATTTGGCTCTTGCTGTTGGATGTTTCTGCTCAGCCATGGCTCGTCCATACCCACATATGGCTCACATATGGGTCGGTAGGGGTTGAGACCCAGCCTAGTCCGTCCCACATCTACCCTGGTCCTCCAGGACACCAGACGGTGTTGGGGTCTGACCCAGTCTGGTATATCCAGTCCCAGTCCACACTTGTGCCAAGGGAGACTACAACCATTTTCTGATCAGCACACAGCCCCCATTCCAGCCCACGCACCCATTGGTGGGAACCTCGACCCAGTTAGGGTGTCCCCTTAGGTCCCCAACCGGGCCTGTTCCCAGCCATAGATCATGCGCATGCCAGTGGTCGCTCTGACTCAGTTTAGCTCAGCCCTTTACCTGTCCTGGCCTCTGCCTAGGACACTTGGCTTAGCGTCCCTGGCTCATGCAGACCAGTAGGTGCAAGAGCCTAGCTCAGCATGACCTGTGCTCCATGCTGGTTTCTAGTTTTGGTTGTGGGCTAAGGTTTGCTCAGTCCTGCCCAGTACACCCCATTCCATTACCAATTCACACATTAGCCAGCTGTTGGAGCTACTTTGCCCAGCTTGTCCAACCCTCAGGTCTAGACCGCATGTTCACCAGCAGGAGCTATGACTCACCAGGGGCATTTCCCAAGTTCCTCCATTTGATCCACTCCCCGACCCAGTTCTCATACATGCCAATGGGTTTTACCAGTGCCTGGCTCAGTCTGGCCTTCCATTTGGCCGTGTATGAGCTGGTGAATGTCTCAGCAACTTTCTTGTGCAGCATGCTTCATTTCTTCCCGCTGCACTGACCAGTTTCTTTCCACTTCCCTAAGAAACACAACAGAAAAAAAGAATGCTTCTTGATATGTCAGGTTATAGATTATATGTTCATTCATGGATCTGGAAAACTATTTCTGTTATAAATTCCTAGATGGCCTTAACTTGAATCTAGTTCTTCCTCCTAGGTAACCCACTATTGATTTAGGAGAAAATATATGAATAACATTTTAAATTATTTAGGAATTTAAAGATGAAATGTCATTGTCTTATTGGCATAAAAATAATGAGATTTCTAGCAAAGGAAGTAAAAGTACTAGAGCCAAGGAAATGAATGTGAACTGCTGTGAGTAATTCCACCATACATGCTGTGGGTATTGTCCCATTTTCATTTTCTTCAATGTAATCAGAAAGCTTCAGGCCAAGTTCATTGTAAATCTACACATTGGGGCAACCAACATCGTATGGTTGGTCTCTTTCAACACCTTGTTCCTAAGGACTAGTCACTTAAGAAGGCCTAGTTTAAATGAACTAGGTAATCGCATTTCTTATCCAAATCCTAGGGACTTTCATAAGAATATGCTGTTCAGCCTTCTCATGCCCTGAAACAAAAAAAAAGTCATCTTGTTTCTTTCTTTAATGCTTTGGTATATCAGAAAATAATCTCCGTGATCAGAAGCAAGAACCAAAGCATATCTTAAAAATATTTGTTTTGTACTCCTTCCTCTGCTATGGCACCAGATATCCTCTGTAGGCCCCAGTGGGCTGCCATATCATTTGGAAAAGCCATCCACTGCTCTGTCTTTTCCACTGGGAATGCCCAATTGACACATGAACTCCACTGTCAGACCACTAATCCAGGATGTGAGATCCCAGGCCTAATGCATGCCTCCAACTGTGCCATCGACTGACCCCTGCAAGCCCATACATCAAATCTCCACAAACGTGCCCCTGGGTGACCAGTGAACTTCTTCCAGTGCCATTGGTTTCTTGACTTCCTGACCAGGGCCTCATAGGACCCCACCCTCAGGTCTCACAGATTCAGCACCCACTGTGTAGGCAGACCCAAGGACTTGGTCCAGATGACCAGAGCCCTACCAGACCCCTGCCCCCAGGGCTCATGGACCTCGCACCCACTGTGCATGTGGGTACAAGGATCCTGGGCCATGTGACCCATTCCCCACCAGACCCCCTGCCTCCAGGGATCACAGCTGGGTCTATTGTTTTTCAGACATTTTTCATTTCCATGTATCATAGCTGACCTATGTCAGGGCTCCATTTTAGTTTATATATTTAATTTGAATTTTGAATTATTTAATTAGAAATATTCAGTACACATATCAACCTTATCAGGTAGCTTCTATCACTATTCCCTATTTTATTGAAGAGGTAGCTAAGGCACAGAACAGTTATTAATTGGTTTCGCAAAGTCCTACACTTCCGAAGTTATACAAGTGGAATTTGAAGTCAGGTTGTTTGATATCACTAAGTGTGCACTCAACTACTCTGTCATGCTGCCTGCATGAGGTTCAGGGGATGTCATGTTGCAAGATAACATAACACATCTTTGAATTTTAACAAATGGAGTCCAACCTCTCTTATTCTACTAGTGAATCTAGAGTTTTCAGGGTTGTGCTTGTGTTAATAGGGACAATAAGCTAAGCATTTTTCTGTTAAAGAAAACATAAGAAACAGGGAAATGAGGAAATGATCTTTTAAATGAGTCTAATAAGGAATTACCCTCTCTTCTTTTCATCTACAGAATAAATAACTCAGATCTCACATAACTGTTTTGAAAATCAAACAAGATAATCTGTATTGAACCTCCTAGACTAGCACACAATAGAAATTTTGCAAATTTATGTGCTTTATAAAAAATGTGGACTTTCTGTGTTTGTTTTTGTTTTATTTTGTTTTTTGCATTTTCATTAAAAGAGTATCTGTATTTAAGAATAATAGAGAAAATAGGTTCTTTGTTCTACATTTAAAATTGGAGCCATTGTTGGTGGTGGAGAGGGATAAGACATCACTTGCAATGCTAGCTTCTCATTTTGGAGCACTGGTTCAAGTCCTTAATTTCTCCATTTCTGATCCTGCTTCCTGGTAATGTGCATCAGAGGCAGTAGAAGAGGGTCCAAATGCTTGAGTCACTGCCACTCACACGGACAATCCAGATGGAGTTCCTGGTTTCTGACATCAGTTTTTGGAGTCATTTGGGGAGTGAACCAGAGGATGGAAGGTCAGTCTCTCTATCCCACACTTTTTTTTTTTGTTCTGCCTTTAAATAAATAAGTTTTCCAACCCTACTTTCCAGCCCACACACATACTTGTGGGTACCTTTCTGTCTAGGTTGAACTAGGCTTCAATGCCCATTGACAAGTACCAGAGCTAAATGGGATGTGGGGCAGACTGACAAGCCTGTAGTACATACTGGCATGCATGGGAACCGGGGTAGGGAGCAGGCCCGGTGGGGGTTATGGGGAGTCGGCCCAACTAGGCTGCAGCTTCCACTGGTTTGCGTGAGGGCCAAGTATAAAGTGGGTAGGATTCAGCTGGACTACAACACCCATTGGTTCACATGGAAGACAGGGCTGGAAACAGAACTGACCCAGCAATTGCAACAACCAGCATGTGCATAAACTGATTGGGGAGACAGACTGTGCTGGACACTGTACTGGCAAGTACACACAAGAATCAGGTCCAGGATCACCTCAGACAAAGTTTTTTTGGAGATCCCTCCAACTGAGCTGCTGATCTCAGAACCCCAAACACGAAGAGACTGTGTCAGCCAGTGGATTCTGAATAGATTTCATTGCAATTGGAGCGATGAGGTTGGCAGCAATTCAGAACTGTTGAACTGTTTGATCAGGACCCTCAGAGTGTGCCTCACATCGGGGACCTGGGATGGGTAGGAGGTTGGGTGGGGCTTCTCCCTTTGTTTCTCTCCTGACCCCAGATACAGAGGGGAAAAAAATCATGATATTACTGTGGAAACACTGATATTACTCACTTTCCTGTAGCCCTTGACCCTTTGTACCCTAATCAACTAAGTAAGATTATTAAAAAAAAAGTGTTCCAACATATTTTAAAACTAAAATTTGCTCTGCATTTGTTTAATAGAACATATTTTTCACTAGAGCCTGTTTATATCTCAGGGACAGTATGGCATCTGTGATGCTGAATGCAATTACAAATCAGCATTTTTAAGTAACTGAATATGAAAGTTGAAAAGAAAATTTTAGCAAAAAGATATGTTTATATCCATTTAATTACTAATTTATTCTATGTTATGCATCAGATATTTTCAGCATAAGTCCTCTATCAACACTTATAGATGTGATCAGTGAGCACTACTTAAACTTTAGACTTGGAAATAAGGAAAATCACATTGCCCTTGACAGGTAAAGTTTGAAAATAGTCCATAGAGACTATAGAATTAATCAGAATCACGTGCCCAATCTCTAGAACCAAGAACCAAACTAATACAAAGCAGGGATGTGCACATTAGAAGAGAATTGGATGGGTCTGAAAACTAATAATAAATTCCATCTATTATTTTCCCTGCCAAGCAATGTGCTAAGCATTTTTCATCTTTTTATCTGACACTGAGACAGTGTGGAATTGTAACTTGATACTAGACTCTGTAACCCGGATGTCTGCAATTAATGAAATCATAGAACCAAATGACAGCATTTCCATATACATATATTCCATTGAAGAATTATAAAATGCAGTGTATTTGAGTAAAATAGACATGTTTTCATTTGATTTTTATTTGTAGCCATTACCTATATTCATGCTTGACTATGATCTTTTTACTTCTCATTTATTTAAGTGAGAAGCTTATTTAGTGGGGCATTAAGCCTTTATTTAGTGGGGCATTAAGCCTTTGAAAATAATGTAAATTAGAAGTATATTATCCCCAAAATAAAAGAGAAAAATGAAAATTAGACTGTGATATTATGAAACAAAATTCAAACAACGAGATATTCTTTCCTTTAAAGTTCAGCAATTTTTCAAAGTGACAATGTGCACTGTTGCTAGAATGGGATCCTCACACAACTTCTATTAGCAGCATAAATTTGCGCTACTTTTGTGGAAAATGGCTTGGTTATATGACCAAGTTCATTATTTATAGATACCATACTTGTTAAAATTTATTTATAATAGTCAAATGAATATATATATATATATATAGTATTTTAAAGAAATAACCTAAAAAATGTTTTAAAGATTTATTCATTTTATTACAGGCAGATATACACAGAGGAGGAGAGACAGAGAGAAAGATCTTCCGTCCGATGTTTCACTCCCCAAGTGAGCCGCAACGGCCGGTACGCGCCGATCCGAAGCCGGGAACCAGGAACCTCTTCCAGGTCTCCCACTCGGGTGCAGGGTCCCAAAGCCTTGGGCCATCCTCGACTGCTTTCCCAGGCCACAAGCAGGGAGCTGGATGGGAAGTGGAGCTGCCGGGATTAGAACCTGCGCCCATATGGGATCCCGGCGCGTTCAAGGTGAGGACTTTAGCCGCTAGGCCACGCCGCCAGGCCCAACCTAAAAATTTTTTAAACAGATATCAGAGAGAGAGAGAGAGAGAGACGGTTTTAATGAACATCTGTCACTTCTTTATTTCTTTAATTTTTTCCTGACAGCCCAACATCAAAAGTCTATTTGTATTATTAGTATATCCATGCATGAAGGATGTTGGGAGTAGCTCCCCCACCCCCAGGTCTTATGCACATCCGGTCATGGACTCTAGTGTTAAGGGTGCTGAGAATCAGAAACCATAAACTATCATGGCACACCAAATATGAGAGGTGCACCATAAGCTCCAGTGAGCTTTGCCAACTACTGGTAACAACATTCTGCTTCCTGACTCCCCCAGCATTGTGTTGGCACAGCCTCACTTTATTCCTGCTCATTTTCTGGTCCTCACATCCAGCAGCCCAATGATTTCAGTGAACCAATAGTGTTTCAACAAATTGCTTCCCTGCTTAAATCAGAACACCAACTGATGTAAACATTACAGTCAACATAGCTGAAGGAACCACTGTGGGGAGCACTGAATGGCGCTATCTTAGACTCATCCATTAAAAACTTTGTCACATAATTACCTCCCTGTGTTGATCTTCTCACCAAACAAGCTTTATGTGGTGATTTGGTTTCAGTCAATTGAAAAAGAATGAGTGAGTCACGCTGGCATTAAGAATTCCCATTCATCCAAGTGACTCTGTGTCTCCAGCTGATACATTTGCCTTCCAGCTTTTTGACTTCAATGTCATGAGTTTGGTTAATGTGAATCTTTTGAAACTAGATTTGCTTTCTAGCCTGCTAGCAATTTATATGCTTGAGAGTTGGAAGAAAAAGGATTTTGAAAATTTGCAAAATTAGAATACAAACAGTACTGCAAGAAGTTTGTAGAAAAATGAATTGAAACACATTGATTTAGTAGAAAAAGTGAATTTAATAGGTTTTTTTTCATAATATGCACTTTCCATGACCTACATGCACTTTCCATCACTTTCCATGAAGCCTCCTCTTGTGCGTAAATTTAAAACCTTTTTGCACCGAATGTTAAATCATCATGAATTTTTAAAAAGTATGTTCATAGCTTATTTGGAGAAAAAAATGATATTTTGCAACAACTATTACTTAACCTTTCCTTTCTTCAACTTGTTCTTCATGTAGGTTAAGATAAAATAAAGTAAGTGTAAATAATCTGATAGTATAACTGTCAAAAATAACAATGAAAATTTCAGATTCATAATTTGACTTATTATAGAGATTTTTCACAGCCTAATATTGTATTAACAGTGTATATCTATACATCCACATATAAAGTGACTGGCAAAATGTCAAAAATTGCTAAATCTTAAAATCTAAGAAAAAAAACTCAAAAAAATACTCCAAGATGAAAAGATAATTTTAATAGGAGTTTGGGCCAGGGCTTAATCACTGTGCTACACTTTTTATTCCAGTTTCTTGCCTGCTGTTATCCTGGAAAGTAGCAGATAATGATTCAAGTAGTTAGACCCTGCATTCCTTTTGGGAGACTCCATTTAAGTTTCTGTCTCCTGACTTTGACCAGGCCCAGCTTTGGTGTATCGTAACCATTTGCTGCAAAGTGAGCCAGTGATAAGGGATTTCTGTCTGTGTCTGTCTCTCACTTCTAAACAGATAACAAAACTTAAGAAAGCAAAGAAGATGGTCAAGTAATATCTGAATTTCACCTGAAGTTATTCAGAACTAGGGGAAGAAAATGAAATCCTGTGTGAAAGAGACTCTGCTGAGCTTAGTGTGATGGCTCAGTGGCTAAATTCTAACCTTGAAAGTGCCAGAATACCAGCTGTGTGTTGGTTTATGTCCCTGCTGCTCCACTTCCTATCCAGCTCTCTGCTTATGGCCTGGGAAGGCAGTCGAGGATGGCCCAAATCCCTGGGACCCTGCACCTGCGTGGGAGACCTGGAAGAAGCTCCTGGCTCCTGGCTCTGGATCAATGCAGCTCCAACTGTTGCACCCATTTGCAGAGTGAATCAGCAGATGGAAGATCTGTCTCTCCTTCTCTCTGTAAATTTGCCTTTCTCATAATAATAAATGTATTTTTTTAAAAAAAGACAGAAAGAAGGAGACTCCATTGTTAGAACAGAACTGTACAAGGGAATTACAAAGGTAGGGTGGTCTGAGAGGAGATGCTAGGATTGAGAATTCAGCATTAAGGTTTTCAAGGAATAGTAAGTGAAGAAAAAAAGAAATTTCATCCCAGCTGGGTAAATAAGAGAAGGAACCCAAAGAAAATCACACACAAAGATATGCTTTTATCACTTTTTACAAACATGTATTTACACAAAATCAAAGAATGAACCTTTTGGTCACTGAATCACTGAGTTAGAAACTGTGCATTAATAAACACAGATCATGAGGTAACCATACCTGAAGAGTTTGACTAAAAGTATGTGGTAACAAAATTTTCAGCAAAGTAGGAAAGAAAGTGAATTTATAGCTTCCATCTCTATCCTTCAAGTGGGTAAAAGTTTTGTCTTTCCTATCATGTCCAGGTCCTGTGCCTTGAATTCTCTGGAAATGTGTTTTGAAGTCAGTCCCCCATCCAAAATTTGTGTCCACATGTACTAAAAATATGTGATGTCTTCACTATTTATGTTAAATGGTCTTGGAATTCGTGGTGCCTTTAGTTCCCTTAGTTTGTTTGTAGTGGAAGCACTGATAGTGAAATTTGGAAACCCCTCAGATAAGATTTCATACAAGTATCAGATGGTAAATGTACGTTTACAATCACTTTTACACCTCCTCTTTAGTCCATGCTAAAAAGATACCAACAATTTCATTTTTTGACTGGATGTATGGTAAGAATTTGGTTATTTTTACTCATCTAAGAATCAGATAGATTCTTGAGTCAGTATAAAGCTGGCTTCTCTGCCATGTTTTTTTCTTTAAAGCAGCCCACAAAGTGGGCCTAGTGTTTTATGTCAGTGATTTTAAGAATGTGTGAGGATGTATTCATATAATATTGTCACACAGTTTTAAGACATCATCCGTCTTTAAGAATCAGTCTCCTAAATCTTCTGCAGTGCTCTCAGGTCATTGTAAAGTGTGTGTTTTCAAATTCACAGCATCTTAAAAGCTTCAAAAGTTAAAGCTTTTAAAGCTTTTAAAATGGTTTATTGATCTAAAGCTGCTGTTGAGAAGACCTAATCTATGTTTTCCAGTTATGATCGCATTGTCTATATTTTGCTTTCCATGGTAATCTATATCCCATTGAAGCTGGGCAACTGTGTTTTTCACCATACTTAGTATTTTCACTTATTCTATCATTTCGAATGTATTCTATAATAACTAAAAAGCAAAAATTAAAACAAAAACAAAAATAAGCAAATATACAAAAGAAACACCTTATATAAAAAAGGACTGTGTTTACTTTTACTCTCTATTTTAGCTCATGTAAATGTTGCAAATTTCTATTCATAATATTATCTATAATAAACTTTACTGATGGCAGCTAATCAACTTTTCCTAAGTCCTCCACAGCTAAATGAGGCCAAGTTAACTTCAGATAAGGACTGAACAGATAAATGTGTTATTTGATTTGTAAATGTCATCAAATGGAAATTAACTGTACTTGATGCATTCCTAGGAACTCAAAGAATTCTGACCATATAGCTTTAGCATCTCTGATAGAAAAATTTCCACATTGAAGGGTGGGTTTTATCGCATAGTGGGTCAAGCCTTGGAGTTAGCAGACATTTGAGGGGTGAACCAGTAGATGAAAGATTCTTTCGCCATTGCTCTTTGTCTGCATTTCTAGTATATGAAAAATAAGAAAACATACAGTTAGAGGGAGGGATGAAAATCCAAATGCAAAATGTTTCAAAATCTGAAGCTTGTTAAGCTAACTAATATGATACCACAAGTGAAAAATTCTACACATAACCTCATGGGACATATCAGAGTCAACATGCAGGTGCATTAGAATACTGCATAAAATTACCTTTAGGCTATGTGCATAAGGTATACATGAAACATAAATGAATTTAGTGTTCCAATTTGGTCCTATTCCCATGGTATCTCATTATGCAAGTATTGCAAAATCACAAACTGAAATCTGAAGCACTTTTAGCCAAATCATTTCACACGACCTGTGTAACTCAATGCCAACGAATGCGAGCACAAGAAAAGTGGTAGTCCTTGTGGTCTTAATTCTTAGGTTTTAATTTCTTTATTAGTATTATAGTATATACTTAAAATTATACATGAATTGTACATCACTTAGAATAAACTTAACTTGACAGTAGTTAATACTGCTTGAGAATTGTCTAATTAATCACATAAAGATAAAATTCAATGATAGTAAATGTCTCACAGAACAATGATAAATATGACTTGAAAGTCATATACCTTTGATAAGTCTGTACTTTTATAGACTCATGAAAACAGTATCAAGAACTTCTTTCTCACAGTTTGTGACTTGGAATGCATTAAAAACTTTACTTCCGTAACTGATTATCACTTACATGATGAAGCACATAAGATGCACTCATGGAATAAAAAGTCCAAGGAAAATTTTAAAATGTTATTACTTATACAAGTTTATGCCTTTATCTTTTCTTTCTTTGTGTAATGTTTGTCTTTCCTTTCATTTGACTTTAAGTTTTATGAGTTCCTGTTGATTTTGCTAATTGTTGCAGCTGATATTATCCAATGACAGAGCACATAGATGGAACTCTCGTTGACATTTATTGAATGAGTAGTGAAAATGAGTTTATGTGCTTTCTCATGGATCTGTTTTTAAGTCAGCCGTTTGAATTCCAGCACATCTAGGGTTACTAAAAAAGAAAAAGGGAAAAAAAACAAATAATTTGAGGCTTAATCTTATGTTATGCTCCACAATTATGTAGTAGTTTAGCTTGACTGCTCTTAAATTTTCTTGACAATTGGCCACTGTATTCACCATAATCACTTACACTCCCAGAACAAGTGATGGTGTAGGTGCTACAAAGTCCTTCTGTTATTTATAGAAAAATAAAATAAGATGTAGAGATCACATTGCAAACAAAACTGGTCAGCTGGTGTGTTTTAAGATATATTGAGCCATTATGCTGATTTCTAAACCATGATCATTCTAAACCTTCCCATCAATGCATGTAGACTGTTGAAAAAACACTTGATAATAATTCTTAATTAGAAACTGTGCCATTACACTCTGCTTGAAGACCACCTATCCAATAATCCTGATTTCCAAAGTTTGTTTTGCAATAATAAGTCACCTTCACCATTTGATAGGATTCAACACTGGTGATGAAGCCTATTTTGCTTGCTAGTTATTCTCCATCTTATTATATTATCGTCATATTTCAGGGGATTTATGCTTCCCACTACAGAAAAAGTAGGCTAAAGTAAATCACATATGTAACATAGCAGTAAAATAACATGCATTACAAATACTATTGGAAGAATTAAAGGGTATCAGTAATTTAACAAACAAATTTCAGAACCTTTGGTGCAGTAAAGATATTGGGTCAAAATGTAATGTTATAATATAGTAGCTAATTACAGCACATGTTAACTTTAAAACACATGAAGAAAATCTTCATGGTGAGTAGCAAAAGTGTAAGAAAAGAGGTATCACAATGGCAATGAATTCTTCAATGAAATAATAGAGTAAATGCTATCTAAAGTATTACAATAATGAGTTGACCTCTTTACCTGGGATTTTAATAGGACTCCAAATCAAATATACAACAAACACACTCAAGTGAAATTCAATCTTTGATCCAAAAGAAAGCAAGTAGGCCCCTACTTTGCAGGTGCAGAGGTTTACCTAGCAACTTGTGATGCCAGTAATATAGCTGAGTTGGATTCCTGGCTTCTTTGCTTCTTGCCCAGCTCCCTACCACGGGCCTGGGAAACAACAGACTATGATCCAAGAACATGGACACAGATAGATGTCCCGACTCCAGGCTTTGACCTGGTCCAGCCCCAGCCATTGCGGCCACTTGGGGAATAAAATAATGGTTGGATGATCTCTCTTTTTCTGTCTGTCTGTCTCTGTGTGTGTGTGTCATTACTTCATATAAACAAAATCAACCTTTTAAAAAACAATTACAAGCAGCCATTCTAAACCGGATGTTTTTAGGATAGCATCCAAGTGATTAATAGATTTTTGAAAACCACTAATTTATAGATGAATCATAAAACTTAATAAAATCAGAGGAAACATGGAACCATTTTGCATCACAAGAAAGCCTCATCAGTCATCTCCATTAATTGATTAATTCATTCTTTTAGCATATATCATTATTTTCATAACATTTAAGAGCTTAAGTTTCAAGTTTACTTCTTTATATTCTAATTTATTCATTTTCATGTTATTTGAAAAGCAGGACCTCAGAGACAGAACACTGAGATCTTAAATCCACTGGTTCAGTCCCCAGCTAGTCACAAGAGCCAGAACTTAGTTGATCCAAAGCTAGAAGCCAGGAGTCTCTTCAGGATCTGTCAAGTAAGTGCAGGAACCCAAGTGCTTTGACTATCTTCTGCTGCTTTCCCAGGCATACGCATGGATCTGGACCAAAGGTGGAGCAATGGGACCCACACTGGTGCACACAGTAGGAGCTAGCATCACAACAGCCTTGCTTCCCCCAAACTTGTTTTCTAAATGGTTCTCTGCAATAAAAAGTGGTCAGATCAATACAGAAATAGAGAGCACTCCCATCTGCTCCTTCACTGCTACCGCCACCCCACCCCCCACCACCAGCCCAATGGCTGGTGGCTAGAAGCTCAGCCCAAGTCTTATGAAAGGAAGAAGGAGCTAAGCCTCTCAGGCATCATAACCACCTTCCAGGGTCTGCTTTAACAGGAAGCTCAATAAAGAGCCATACCAGGCATTGTTTGAGTTATACCTCTTGACTTCTGAGTCAAATATCCACCCTGAATCTTCTGGGATTGTTTGGTTTGTTTGCTGTTAAGATGTATTTTATCGATTTTAAAAAGAAGAGTTATAAATAGAAAAGAGTAAGGTCTTTCATCTAATGGTTCACTCCCAAAATGGTCACAGTGACCAGAGCTGAGCTGAGCTGAGCTGAGCTGATCTGAAGTTAAGAGCCTTGAGTGCCTTCCAGGTCTCCCATGTTGGTGCAGGGACCCTAGACTTAAGCCATCCTATGCTGCCTTCCCAGGCCATAAACAGGGGGCTTGACCAGAAATGGAGCAGCTGGGACATAAACTGGTGCCTCTATGAGATGCCAGCACTGTAGGCAGACAATTAACTTGCTACTCCACTCTGTTGGCTCCCAAATTCTATTTTTTTAAAAAGGGAGTACTCTTCACTTGTTTAGCATTTCTAGACAATCTGTATGAAATAATTTACACTTCTTAAATCAATTCTGTAAAGTACTATAAGCAAACATAAAAATGGAAGAATGCGAATGCAAGAAATGCAAATGTATGTGTAGAAAGACAGCCGAAGGTATGCTTGCAACAAAATAAATGTTGACCATTTTACTGGAATAGTCAAAATGAAACCATGAAATAATTAATGAAGGAAGCTAATGTTGGTTAAATCTTACTTGCCAGTCACCTTAAATCTCTCAATAAGCTGATGAGTTAAATATCCTATGTTACCTTCTCACATAGTCAAATAGCTTTCACAAGGTTAGTTAGGGAGCAAGAGACTTCAGTGTGATTTAAACTCAGGCTAATGAAACTACAACTTAGTGCACATGACCACTAGGTTTCTTTGCTATATACCTGTTCTTGGAAGAGATGTAGGTTTTGTATTTTAACACTTTCTATCATTCCTAATAAAATGCAACAGGAATCCATGATGGAGGATGGCTTGATTGTGGTCCTAGCGCAGTTCTTTCTTTCTTTTTTTTTTCTGAGAATGGGTAATGATTGCAACCTTGTGCCCACAGTCACCCCATTGGAGCCTCTTGAGATTAGCTCGTCAGAGCATTCTGATGTCATAAATTGTCTGTGACAACAACTTCCCTCATCTGAATAATAGGTCCTCTCTTAGATGCCTTGTACTTAGTCTAGGACTAGAGGATTGCATCCTGCTCCAGCTAGAACAAGCATTGGGGTATATCCAGCCTTTAGAATGGCCATTTAACTGATTGTATTTTACCTTTTACACTTTTCTTTATTTGGATATGTTTTACCCATATAAAAACCTTAAAAAGTCCTAATTTTTTAGTTTCTGGAATTTCTAAAGTAGTATGTGAAGATTCCCGCAAATGCAATTTATTATTAAAATTTTAGTATTGTGCTTTAACACGTAAATACCTTATACATAATGAGAAGTTTGAGAACAAAAAAATCCTGGTTTTCCTTTAGCCATAAAGCAACACATTAAAGTAAAAAAAAAAGGGCAATGTTTAATATGAATTACTATATCCCATTGTTCTATTGTTGTTATCAACATTCATCTTCTGTATATAAAAAATTGCTGAATGCAGCATAAACAGGTTGAATAATATCTTTTTTTGAATCTAAAAAACTTGGCTTGCTTTTCAAATTCATAAAATGAAAAATCAAAGGGGCTTTCCAATCCATAAAATGTAGGGAAAAAATTAACATGAGTATGTAGCCAAAAAGCCATCTGAACATTCCTAACCCAGTGAACTGGAAAATCTTGAAAAAGCTGACTTCTGAGCTACACTGTATCTACTGGTGAGGACTAGCTCAGAGAAGTCATAAGAATACTAAGCCAAATGCTAATTCCCAGATATCCTACTACTTAATGCTATAATGAAGGGAGTGTAAAAGGGTCACTTCGAACCACTGAGAGATTATTTTCTGTTAGTTTTTGCCAAAGTTTGAAATAGCAGTCACATGATTTCTGGTCAACATAATGAACTTACATGAACCTTAATAAATGTTGCTAGTTCTCTTAGCTTGGTGATCTAACTCAAAGTGGTTTTTAAATAAGAAAACAACTAGACATTCATGAGGTAGACTACACTCATTGTTTCACTTTGCTTTTTAAAAACATATGACATATAAAGAATCGAGAGTCTGTGTTAAACTGACAATAATATATCTTCCTCAGCTTTTATTTACAAATTCTAAAGATCACAACCCTGGAACTACAGAATCTCTAAGTCAGTGCTAATTAGCTGGATGCCCTGAGAAAGGCATTTAACATCTTTGACCTCTGGTTGTTATCTGTGTATTGACAATTTGTGAATAGATAAAGTCCAATGCACTCTTGAGTGTCCAACAAATGATTCTCAATTTTATTTCCATTTTTAGAGATAATAGATACTGACATTCCAGGGTTTACTTGAGTGTGTTCTCTTATATAACCATGTTGAATTAAAACTTCGATTTTATTTAAGATTTATTTTATTTTTATAAAAATAAAAAGAGACAAGAAACAGAGAAGAGCTCTTCCGTCCACTGGTTCACTCCCCAGGTGCCTGCAGCCGCTGAACCACAGATTATGTTGAACACATTTCTTGCCTGTACCTACCCAGTTTTCTAACCTGCTATGTGAATAAAACTAGTGAGTGTAAGTCTCCATTGGCTGCTAACAATAACAGCAAAAAAAGTGATGTGGTTTACTCATGAAATTTCTTCAGAAAAAAAGAGCAGAGAAGATATTATATAATAGATTCACAAAAAGGTTATGAACATACTTGAATATATGTATATATCTCTATATATGTCTATAGAGATATAGACAGAACCGAACTCAAGACAACTCATATATGTATGTATATATACATACACATATATTCAAGTATGTTCATATAGATAGATATAGATATATATATCTTCTAAAATGCTTTTTGGTTGTTAAGCTTCACCAAATCTGTCATGCTATAAATGCACTTCCTGCCTTCCCTTATCTGTCTGCATTTTTCACTTGTCTTTTTTAATGATGTAAGCAAGCATGGGAGTCCTGATATATATTTTAAAAAATAAAGAAGGAAAGACATTGAAAAGAAGGAGGGTTAATTTATGGCCGATTAGGTTTCCTGTTTGTAGCACTTTCATTTTCTTTTTCTTCTATTTTTCAGGGTTGGCTTTTGAACCTGGATCCTAAAGTTGACTGGCAAATATCATTGCTAGCATATCTCAGAGCAGGTTTAGATTTCACAATTTGATAAGGTATGCCAGTGACTTGATTCATGTATCTGGGTTTTTGCTTTGTCAGGAGCAATGTCCAGTGGACTTCTGCACAACCCTGGAATCACAGAAATCCATTGGGGTACAAGAATATTTGTGGTTTCTGCTGGAAAATACTTTTAAAACTTCATGAAATTATTTAATATATATGCATTTCAATAGAGGAGAGAATGTAGCCACTCATAATTGTTTCATTTTCAACTAGAAATCCAGGGACTGATTCTACATATGTGGCTATTGATAGTGACATTTTCAGCTAATAACATCAAGTTCAGTGTAGTAGTTTTGGGTTCTAAAAATTATGTCACTGTGATGACTATTCCTTTTACATATCTTACATATCCTCTCAAATTCAATCCGCTGTAAAACTAAATTCATTATTTTCCCTACAGAAATCACTCATTTCTTTTAACTCCCCCATAACACTGATTCTGTGTTGGTT
Source organism: Ochotona princeps (assembly GCF_030435755.1). NCBI lineage: Eukaryota > Metazoa > Chordata > Mammalia > Lagomorpha > Ochotonidae > Ochotona > Ochotona princeps. The sequence goes on along the minus strand of NC_080842.1, from coordinate 30,390,481 downwards.
CATCTTTCATATCTGCCTTCCATAACTCAACCACCACACATCACATTCTGAAGTTTTTTCCATGATGCCTTTACTTTTTTCTATAATTTTTCCATCCCCTATGTGAGTTCAAAACTAGTGTATTTATCCATTGATGAAATATTGCTAGTGTATTTTAACAAGCAAAGTTAAGTAACAAAAAAAATTGCAAAAATATAAAGAGAGAAATATGGAGATAGAGAAGGATGGAGACAAAGACAAGAAAGAGATTGATTAGGGGCATATCCGCGCAGAGTTTCCAACAACTTGGTACCTATAAAGTTGTAGTGCTCTGCAAAAAACTACATTAATAATTCAAAAATGCAACTTTGGGGAGAGGATATTCAGGTCTGATGAGATTCACCAAATCCTTCTGGAGGGATGGATTCAAAAACTCAGCATCTCCCAAAGAGATTTATGCCACTTGGGCTGGACAGAGGAAGCCTGGCAGGAAGGAAGATGAGGAATAGTTCATAGATGAAATCTCTGTGGGAATCGGCAACAGCAACAGCCCTGCACCTAGACAGGATGGGTCCAAAGGGGCAGCTTTTCTGGGTCTATCATGTGGTTTCTCTGACCCCAACTCAGGGCAACTCATGTAGGTTTTTACACATAGTTACTGTGCTTGTGAGGAACTCACAGTTGCCAAAAAGCGAACTTTGGGAATTCCAAGCTTTTGGCCAAAGTGGATAATACTTGAAATTAGCACAGAGACATTTGTTTCCTCTGCATACCCACACCGAGACTTCAGGAGAGGATATTCCATCAGACCGCCCGGACATTCATTTCTGTCAATAAAACGGCCACATTTTTGCACGTTCCTGTGAATCCTCCCAACAGTAACAGGAGAAGCTACCTTGAGAATGAGTAACTCAGTGCCTAGAGATTTCTTTCCTTTCCCTTTGTTTCCGTTAGTACCTTTTCTTGCATATTATTTCTTTTTGCTATAAGTTCACAAAGCAATAGGAAGGAGGATTGGTTGCTTACAGGCAGAGTAAACCTTGGAGTAAGAAGCTGATAGATCTACTAAATAAGGAGTGAGAGAGAATTGTACCATCAGTGTTGGGGTACACTTAAATAAGAGACTGATAGAATTATGATTCCTTATGAAGGACTACATTATTGTAACAAAATGGGAAAAGTCTGATGGGGGTGGGAGTTTTGCTGGGGAGAATCCCAGACTATACGAAATTGCACCACATAATTCAAAACTCAAAATAAAAATATATTTAAAAAAGGAGAGAATCGTAACTTTGTATTTTAGGAGCCAGTGTGAATCCAGGTTCACACCCAAATTCAAAATGGGCTATTACACTTACAAAAAATATATATATTAAAGACCTTGGAGGGTTCAGGGGAGGGGGAGTGTTGGGGAGCAACTTTGTCCTGCAACAATTGGCCTGTGGCAAATACCCTAACCTTTCAAAGCTATAAGATAGAAAATGTGCTATCTAATCCAAGGACTTCATTGTCCATTCTTACTTATCAAAAATCTAACAAAATGATCTGAAAGCTTTACAGCTCAAAGAAATTATTAAAATTTTTAAAATTATTGTGTTAGGCAGCTAGTTCAGGGTTAGGAGCTTTAAAGCCACACCTCCCTCATCTGTGTGGGCCCTTCTGCCCACATGTGAAGCTCACCTGTCATCACCTGGAACTTGAGAGGGGGTGATATTGCGCTATTGCTTAACCACTCCTTTTGCAAGCCCCCATAAAGTCCGATGATAGGGAAGGGCTCGCTCTCTTTGTCGCGTGGTTTGTTGCTTTTGCACTCTGACTCTTGGCATTCCAGGTACCTGCTTGCTCTCTGGCTTCCTGTGGACAGATTCCAAGGACGGGTAGTCCCTGTACATGGCCCCTGAACATTGGTATTTCTCACCTTTCGTTCACTAGTTGGGCTAGTCAAGTGAAGATCCAAATGCTAACATGCATTATATTTCTAATTTGTGTAATTTCAAGAGTGCTAGGTGAGGTGAAGCCTAGCAATAATGGAATATGGGCGGAAAAGCCAGGAAAAGGTGAATGTTTGCAACTCTGCAAGCATATTAAGGTTGTTTGCTTCAAGTCTTTTAAGATAACATATTGCTGGGGAAGCTGAGTAATAGGTCTTCAGTATAATGGATGTGTTTCCTAGAAATGACCACTTGCTTCTATTCAGACTGGATTACTACAAGGGCTTGTCATTTCCTAATTTCTAGTGAGCCCTGCCATCAGTGTTGGTTAATAAATACTGTTAAATACATTCTAGACGTGTCTGGTGTGATTTCTCTCACACCCTGCAACAAAATAAAAAAAAATTATTACTGGTTGGTATGACAGACTACTTTTTCACATCTGCTTTGGTCAAGATGAGCTAGTTATTTTTGTTGTCTTTGAAAACTGTCAAGCAAGATAGTACAAGCTGGTGACTTGAGCAATGGTTAGTTTAATAATGCTTAGTTTAATAATTTGTAAATCACTCCAAGTCCTGAGTAAAGAGAGCAAGTCAGTGTCATTCAAGCTTCTCCAAAGCTGGAGGGGATGTTGATTGTTCAGCCAAATTCAGAGACTAGTGCAAGTAGGCTCCAGGGACTGCAGGTCAAGCACAGCAGCTCGCCTAATGAAGCTGACAAATGGAAAAATGTTTTCCTTTTTACTTTACAAAATGTTCATGTAAGACGAAAGTTGTGCTCAAATTATTTCTTACCCATTTAACATAAACATCTGTAAGCTTTTAATTTCAAGCATTGTTTTATTGTTTTTTGATACAGGTTAGTTGGCACTGGGTCATCCCTTCCTCTTCCCCCAAGTTCCTTCCTCTCCCTTCTGACCTCCCCTTTAGTCTCACAATGGGTGGCTTTCGTGAATTTTCCCAAGTCCATCATGCTGTTGCTAGAAGCGTCTCCTAAGAGAATTTTGACTGATTTGTTGTATAAATTAAAAATATATGGAATCAAAGCCATCAAAGGATGTGACAGGAATATGAGTTATATTTTGCACACATTATACAACAGGACTGAAAAAGAGCTAAAAATATGATATTTGGAGGGACTGCAGTGGGAAACAAGCATGTAAATCACCTCCCTGAAGGGTGGTTCTTTTTCATTGCTGAGTCTTCTGTTTGTAGTACTTTCTTCATGTGAATACTGATAATATCTATTATAGTATTGTGGCATTAAACTCGTGTCTTTTCAAATATGAAGTAAAACATTGTGACTTTGAAATTTACTGTGTCATAAAATGCATGACAAAAGGCATTCAGCAAGGAGCAGCAAGATGCCAGAGCCCCAAAGGGCACAAATTGTATTTCATGGCACTGAGTCAGGGACTTGGAATTTATTTTGTAATTATTTGCTGTTGGTCTCAGGGGTGCGTGTTTCATGCGTTTCTTCCTTTTCACCCAGAATGTAATTTTGCTTGGGTGGTGACCATGTGAGAATAATGGCACTGTGGGAAGGGTTCTTGTGTAGTTTTCATTGTAATTTGATCAATATCAATACATACTTTGTCTGAAAGCTATTCATACAAAAACAAACAACTGTTTAGTAGTTGTTTTTTCATTGCTCAGAGAAGTGAACAGTTTACACAAGGGAAAATGTGTATTGACTAGAAAAAAAATCCATAAATAAATATCAAAGCTTTTCTCAAGAAATGATTCTTATAGCACCTCCTTATTACTGTAAAGCATCAGAGAAAAAACTGACAGTGAATCAACTATCATGAATGATTTAAGCACATAGAAAAATTCCAGTTGATCATGTGGGAAAAAAGTCAGGTAAAATTTAAAAGAATTTAGATTGGCTGGCTATTCCAGGCTGTAATTCTGCATAAACCATCAGTTGGTAGTTCTGGAATGCTCTTTCTTTGCCTGGCCCCTAGAGTTACATTTGCCATTATCAGTCCTTGTTATTAGAAACTGAGGAGTTGTATTTGACTCTTGTTTTGCCACCTTGTCATTGAAGCATCACTTCTAATGTTGCCTCCCAATGATTTTTCACATGTGTCTTCCTTTCTATTTTTCCTACTATTATATTAGTTTAATCCATCATCTTTCATTTGAACCACTTCAACAGTCTTTCTAATTCTACCTCCATTTAGAAGCTTTTCTGCCTCAAGCTTATTTTTCAAACTTCCATGGAAGGACAAATAAAATAGAAATATGACAATGACAGAGTAACCTTGTTTATGAGACTGGAATACTGCATATGTGAAATCTCGATGCTCATTCCTTTGTCTGTTACCATTCTATTTCTCAAACACTAGCACATTCATTTAGAAGCATGTGAGCACCTATGCTTCATGCATTGTGTCATATCTTATAGGATTTCCATAATTCAGTGTAGTGTTCAATATAAGAACTTAAAATACTTCACCCTGTAAATTTTATTGAATGAACTATCTATACTCCATACATACCAATACCTTCTAGCCAAGGTCAACTCTTACCTGAATATTAAAACAACTTCTTAATAAAAGAAAAAAAAAAAAACTTCCTGGGACTGCCACAATGGTTCCATTGGCTAATCCTCCCCCTGTAAGTGCCAGCATCCCCAAAGGACTCTGGTTCATGGCCCAGCTGCTCAGCTTCCTGTCTAGCTCCTTCTTGTGCCTGGGAAAGCAGAGGAGGATGGCCCCAAAGCTTTGGGATCCTACAACCATGTGGGAGACCCAGAAAAGGTTCCTGGCTCCTAAGCTCCAGCTATAGTGGCCATTTGGAAAGTGAACCAGCAGATGGAGGATCTTTCTCCCTGTCCTTCTCTCTATAAAATATACTTTCAATAAAAATAAAATAAATCTTTAAAACTGAGTAAAAGTTTTCTAATTCTGTAAATCCCAACTCTACTTAACCCCTAATCCCTATGTCCAGGGCTTCTTTTGAAACCATAAATCTGATAGTATTATTTAAAATTTAAAATTTAGCAAAAAGTTCCCAGAAAATCTCTCATAAAGTTAAAAATCCCAATTATTTTTATAAAACTGGCTTTCACACAGTCTTTTTGTCTGCCTCTCCCCTCTGTGTATGAGTGTGTGTGTTTCTCTCTGCCTCCCTCCTTCTTATATACCTGTCACATTGGATATTCCATGGCTCTACTGCAGGGTCCCCTTCTTCCTTTCCTTTGCTACGTCATGCTTATCCCTTAGGTCTCAATTTCAACATCAATTTCTTAGTGTGACCATCCCTGACCTTCTTGACTAACTTAAATTATTTTCCCTGCATTAACAGAGCATCACTCCATTGTATTCATCACTCTTACAAATATTTAATGCCTGTAAATTCTTCAGAGAGGCTTCCCGCAATACCCTTGACCAGGGAAAGGGTTGGCATTAAGCATTTTCATAGGTAATTGTATGTCTTTTAGTAGGCATCACAGTGCAATAATTATTTTAAGTTGGCCTGAAGATGTATGTCTAGTACTTGATGAAATTTGGGGGTTGACTCTAGAAATATACTCCTTGCCATCCTTCTTACTGATTTTTTTTCAGCTTTACTGTTGGCAACTCTAGGAAATTTCGTTCATCAAAGTTTGTACCTCTCCCAAACTGAATTAGTTCCTTTTCCACATTGTTCACCTAACACCTTATGAGCATTTCATTATTGCACTGGCTGGAATGTATTGCAGTCCTCCACAAGTCTGTCTGCTTAGATAGAGGCTTCCTTGAAGTAAGGGATGATAACTTATTGTCATTTCTATATATGAATGCATTTATTTTATGGGTTCATGGATAAGCATAAGTAACAGGAATTAAATGACCTCTTGCTGTCAAGTGACATTCAATACCTGATACAATCGTTGGACTTCTCAATGGCTGAGATACTGGGCTGGACCCTCATGGATTCTCTTCCCATACTCACACCCTGGGCTTTGATGCTTAATGAGACCAACCCTGACTTGACTGTGATAGTTTGTGAGGCCTTACAAAGTTAGTAATCCAAAGATGAACCGAATTGTAAAATATAGAGAAAGGCATACTTATTTTAATAGTAAATTTGTACACTTGGAATTATAGTCTCTAGGTATATAAGTAAATGTAAATAGATACAGAAACCATGATATATAGAATAATAGTCTCCCAAAGATGTCCACATTCTAATCTCCATTCAAGTATTCCTTGTATGGAAAACGAGTTTACAGATGTAATTACGAGGAGATTCATGAGACAGCAAGCAAGGTTATCCTGGATTATGTAGTCAGGTCAGATGTAATGATAAGGAGATAAATTCTCTCCTAAGAAAGAATGTGGCCTTGCCAATACCTTAATGTCAGTCTGGTGAGACTTCTATAGATCTTTATAATGGCAAATCACTGTTTTGTAAGCTTGTAAATGTGTGGTGATCTGTTATAGCAGTAATAGATGTGTAAATAAAAGTATATGTACATGTGTATGATATGTGCATATACATCGCATGTGTATGGATAAATATTTGTAGATACTCCAATATTATTGCCTTTACATTTCTTATGTGTCTGGAAGTGACAGAAAGCCACAAACAGTACAAAAACCATTATATAGTTACGGTGTGCTGGGTTATAAAGCGAATTACAGTGACATTCATTGTTCCTTCTTAAGAGGATTAAGAATTGTATTCATTCTCTCTCTCTCTCTCTCTCTCTCTTTCTCTCATCTTAACCTACTACAAGTGTAGGGATATTGCTACACTGGAATTCTTGAAGAAGATAGGAGTTCTGTGTTCAGACCAGGAGTTCTAGGCATGTAGAATATCTGGAATTGCAGATCTAAAGTAAAATTAATTTCATGATTTATGGTCCCACTCAGGATTCATTCATCCTTGTGTGGAACTGAAACCTAATTTTTGGAGGAATTCCTCAGTTCTAATAGCCTCTTTTTCACCTCAATAGTGAGGGAGGGTTACATGTCCTGTAGTTATGGCGGTAGTCAAACACATGCCACTCAAGTCTAGATGGACAAACTTAACTATACTTTATTAGTTATATGCCCTCACATTGTATACAGAACACAACACGTAAAATAGGGCCACCCAGGGTTTGCATGTAAGAACAAAGTAAAGAACAAGGAACTATGAGAGGTAAGACTGGTAGTCACAAGGGGGTGTGGCATCTCCTAGTTTCCTCAAAAGAACATGATTTTCTTACTTGAATAATTTTGTAGACTGGTAGGAACTGGAAACCTGTAACTCAAGGGTAAGCTAAAACTACAGCTGGCTCCATGATAGAAGTGTTGTCTGCAAGGCCCAGTAGGGAAGGGGAAAATAAGTCCCATCTTGTTTTGAGTGTCGAGATAACACATAATACCGGGTCTTCATTTAAGTCCTAATTGATGCCTCACACTACCCTGATTTTATACTACAACTCTCATTGACACTCAATGTGTGTGGTTAGGTTGAAGTTAATACAATCCAAGCCCAAGATTAAGGTATGTGACCCTGCTTTAAAATATCAGGGCCTGGCAACCATTGGCAGTAAGAGTGGTGTGAACCTTGTGCTGTCAGTGACCATCACGCAGAGTGAAGAATGAAACCAACAGAGGGAAAGAAGGCCAAGAAACAGAAATAGGTGAGAATTGTGGCTGTTTGGAATGCTGGTATCTCATTACCAGAGTACAGGTTTGAATTTTACTTAATCTGCTTATGATCCAGCTTCCTAATGCTGAGCTTGGTAAAGCAGCATATGGCGGCCCAGGAGGTACTAGGAATCCTATCACCCAAGTGGAACACTCAAATGAATTTCCTTTCTCCTGGCTTTGGTCTGACTGAGTCCTGGCTGTTAAGGACATTTGGGTACTGGACAGCGGTTAGATGATAGAGCTAGGTTGGAATCAGAGCCACCAGGACTCAAACCAGCACTGTGATATGGCATGCCATCATTGATTGGGCAGTTTAACCCCAGAGCAAAAATTTTTTTTTTAAATTATGAGCTAGCAATTGGCACTTCTTGTTAGTAAAGAAAAACATGCTTTAAAAATGAAATTCAAATGAATTTAATAGCTATTGCTTTACAAATAATCTTGAAAAACAAGAAAATCTTATGTTAGAACGTGAGCCTGTAAGTTTTAATACCTTCTGAAAGAAAATATTAGTGGAGTTACCAAGAACAGCTATGCACTCTGATATTTTCAACCAGATAAATCCTGCAACACACAGACACTCAGCAGTGATTTGAAGTAGTCGAGCTACTTTTAACATTTACACTTGCTTGATGAGAAGATGCTGAAGCACTCACAAGTACACTTATTAAGTCAGAGAAATGAAAATGCACACTGGCTTTCTCCCAATGTTGACGAGGGTTGCAGAGGTAAAGGAGGCAAATGCTTTCAAAATGCTAAGCTGTACATGAAAGGAAAATGAAACTGCATTTCTAGTGTTTCTTAATATACCATGAATTATCTTTGTTTGCAAATCAAAAATGTATTTTACAAATTTCAGAGGAAGTATATATAATTAGAAGACCAGTGAGATTAATTTGAATTTAAGAGTCACATTAAAGGATGATAAAAAAGTCTCAGGACATGAATTAGTCATTCATTAAAATCCGGCTCTGGGCATAGAGTAAGTAACTTATGGTATTTATCTGCTAATTTATTGCCCGTATGTTGAATATGAGAAAAAAATCAAAGGAAAACTATCAAGGTACTTACATTTACTTTTCTAATGAACCAGAAGACTCGCAATGAATATAGCATATGAAGCTTTTTAGATACATTATACATATCAGAAGGCTAATAGCACCGTGAAAATTATCAAGCAAGAGAAAAAAAAATGTAATTTCTTCAAAGTTCTGTGTGTGTAGGCAAACAGCATACTTAGTGTTAGACAAAGAGCTGTAGTAAAGCAAAGGTGAAGGGGAGATACTCAAAATATGTTTCTGTTTGGCTGGCATATTTGTGTTTTTTTTTTTTCATGTCATGCATTTAAATCCATGGAAGGAACACAGGCTGAGTGAGGAAGTCTGGACATTTAAAAATCCCGACTGATTTCCTTTGAAGTTCATTTGCAACCAATCAGTCTTTGAAAAGGTTTTCTTTTTTTTCTTACCAAACTGGAGCTTCATTCTTTTTTTTTTTTAAACATTTTTATTTATTTTATTACAAAGTCAGATACACAGAGAGGAGGAGAGACAGAGAGGAAGATCTTCCATCCGATGATTCACTCCCCAAGTGAGCCGCAACGGACCGGTGCGCGCTGATCCGAAGCCGGGAACCAGGAACCTCTTCCGGGTCTCCCACGCGGGTGCAGTGTCCCAATACATTGAGCCATCCTCGACTGCTTTCCCAGGCCACAAGCAGGGAGCTGGATGGGAAGTGGAGCTGCCGGGATTAGAACTGGCGCCCATATGGGATCCCGGGGCGTTCAAGGCGAGGACTTTAGCCGCTAGGCCACGCCGCTGGGCCCTGGAGCTTCATTCTTTTTTCCTTTTTTATTTATATACTAGTGCGTGGGTATGTAAAAAAAGTTTGATTTCATGTACTTTGAAGTCAGCATATATACGATAAAATATAAAGTGAAAATGCACCAATGTATAAAGAGTAACCTAATTGTTTTAAATATAGTGCTTAATTGGGAGACGCTGTTTATGGGTTGGATTGTTCTGTTTCATTAAAACATATATTTCCATGATGCAAAATAGTCATGTTTTAATAGTCATACTGTTTTTCTTTACTTGCTCTAAAATCAGACTGTTTATTTTTGCTATGGATAAGATTTACACAATTAAGCCTATTGTATACCTGGGATCAGATCTGGCAGTATTTTCTACATTAAATCAAAAACAGTATTACTGTGGTTCAAAGAAATGATTTCCAACTCACTTAATTGTGTTCAAACTGCAAACAACTGCATATCCCGTGTCCATGGATTTGCAAATATGAATCAGGGGCTCTTTCTGTATAACCATCTGTGTATTGCTTTTGTCTGTTAGATTTTGTAATACAGATAATAAAGGCAAATCCTCTTTTCAAAATCAAAAATAGATCTTTGGAACATGAAGCTATCTACATGACACACAATGGCATTATTTCCTCACAACTAAATAAATTTGAAATAGTGGTGATAACAGTAATTACTGGGTTTCCAAGAAAAGAATCTATGATTGGTTCTCAATGAAAAGATCATATTAAAACACCAAATAATGTAATTGCAAATGAAAACTTATAGCAGAGCTACTAAAGTCATTGAAAATATTACCAGCTCAGCAATCTTCACATTACTTTTGTATCACCAAAGAGAGAAAATGTAAAAGGATTCTGCATGCATCCTGGTAATTATTAGGTTAAGAGGTGATTGAGAGAGAGTTTTAGTTTAGGCAAAGGGTTTTTTTGGTTTTTTAATTGGGCAGAGAGTCTGATGAACTGCATCCTGGCAGGAGACAGCCCGGGACCACTCCACATGGCAGAGTGGCCGCTGGCGGAAAATGGCTGCCCAGGGTATGCAGCACTGGGTCTTTATCCTGCTTTTCTGTAGAACCTCGACCCAAGTATCTCTATCTGAAATGTAAACTCCAGGTGCTGTTAAGCACTTACAGATCACTCTCTTACTAAAATTTCAGATGCTCTTTATCAGTGAGACTTCCAGTCTGTAGGCCACTTAATTTCACCATTGACTTTCATTCTGCCCAGCTCATTAAGATGTTTCTGTTCTTGCTTCAGTTGAGATCTATGTATCTTTGATACTACTGATAATATAGCTTGAATATATGCATAACAGGGAAACATTGCATTTGCAGCAAATGTAATTTTTTAGATAATGTGAAGTTCACTTGTACTGAAAGAAACATACTACAAGAATGTCATAAATTTTTCCATATTATTTGACTCAGCACTACAGTGCCTATCATAATTTTTGATTGGTAAATAGTTAATAAAATCTTACTGAAGAAACTCTTTCATGAAGATAAATTCTTTCTTAATGATGAAAGTCTAGTGGCAGAAAAAAAAGCAGTTTGTATTGTCATAGAAAATGCTGAGGTCAAGGTATTTAGTTAATAAAATTCTTCCTCTTTTTATCTTCAACAAATGGCAGGCCACAGAAATGATAGAGGTACCATATACTGCATTGATCTGAAAAATTAAGCAAAAGATCCATGGACTTTTTGCAGCATAACATCTGATAGTAAAAGTAACAATCTCATAGTCTGTGAAACACATTCTCAGCAAACATGACGTGTAGAGACACTACCTGGTCTTGTTTTCTATAAGAACCTAGTGAACTTCCTTGGCTTGTGAAAGGATTGGATTTGATTATTTTTAGGGCACTTTTGAGTTCTAAATTTCTGTTCTATTGAGATGAGATTTAGGTTTTTTATACACTTAGTTTTTACTTAGTCTTTAAAAATAAAAATACTGTCTTGCCAAAAAAAAAAAAAATCTGTAGCAGCATTTTAGGATTGCTGTACATAAAACTATATATCCAAATGCAAAAATGTTGATTCTTCTTACTTCCATCTTTTCAGATTTCAGAAAGCTCATGCCATATTATTCATTTAGTTTTGTGAGACTAAGCATTTAGAATTGGAAACTATTGTTAATTTTTGTCTTAAATTCGGTGCTATAATATTTTATGCTATATTTTTATCAAATTAAAACAATGCAAGTGTATTTCATATCTTGACACCTTCTATGTCAGAATATTTTTAATGTATTTTGAAAATGATGATGATCATTCCACTTCACGACTCTTGAATGAGGATTAACATTATTACCAACATGTGGCACACTTCAGCTATTTCTTTCAGATTTATAAAATAACATACAAAAAATATTAATATAAAATAAAATAACATACAAAAAACCTAATCCTTAATCAAGAGTGATTGCAAGCAATATTTAATTCAGTCTTATTATATAAGTACATTGAAATTAAATTTATGAAAGTCAGTAACCAGAGCAAAATATTAAATGTCACATACAGCTAATTAAATGTAGTAATCTTGATGTAACTCTTTAACTGTCTTTTCCCCATCTGTCAAATAAAGGGCTTAGAGTAGATAATTTGAAATAAAAATATTTTGTGACTCTATGAAGAAAGAGGATAATTAATGAATTATGAGGGATTTCATAATTCATTATCAGAGTATAGTATTATCAGAGCAGAAAAGAGTTAGGACTGTCAAGCAGGATGTAGAGCTTAGATAAACTCTTGTCTTTCCCACTCACTCCAACGAGCATTTGCCAGACCTCCATCAGGATGACTTAACCAGTCCCTGTGTTCACCGCAGGAGGGTGCTGCCAACAAGCACTGTGGAATCAGTAGAGGCATGTTGATCAATCCACAGCAGTCTACCAGGAATAAATCTAGGGGAAAATGCCTGTTTCATGTTCCTACCAGCCTCTGCTCTTCTGTTTCCTTGGCTGAGCACAAACTGGAGGCAGGTGGCAAGGGAGCTGGTCAGTGACTTGACTTGAGGCCTGGAGCAAGGTGAGAGTAAAGAAGGAGAATGAACGCATGAATAGAATTCACCACAGCAACTGACAGATCTTTACACTGAGTTTCGGGAAAAGGCTTACACAGGCGCACAAAGGCATTATTTATTTTCTTCTTTGTTTTCATCTACTTGAAACACAGAGTGAGAGAGTGAAACATCTTCTAAAAGCTGATTCATTTCCAAATGCCTGCAGCAGTCAGAGTTTGTGTTGGGGTGAAGACAGGTGCCAGGAGCTTCATCAGTGCCTCCCAAGCACCTGAGTTGTAGTCTACAACCTCCCAGACACATGAGCTGGAAACTGAACCAGAAACACAGTAGTTTACACTCAGACCAGCATGTGAGCATCCCAGATGATGGCTTAACCCCTAATGCCAATCCCCAACAAAGTTCTTATTCCAACAAAATAAAATCGACAAATCATTCATGAAAAACTGGCTAGATTACATAAAAAGAGTAGATAGAGATTAAACAAAACTACAACACCTGAAACAAGAATAAGCAAAAATCCTTAAAAAAATAAAAAGGATATGGTCAGTGAAATCACTATGTCTAAATGCTCTATATTGTTAGATGTTCATATGAACTGAAAGAGCAATAAGCGATTTGCATAGATCGGGGAACACAGAAAACAGAGATTACATCCAAGTGAGAACAATTAAAAAGCACCAAGGATTATAAAGAGTTAATACTTTGTAAATAAGTGGTATTTATCTAATTAGATTTTCTAAAAAGATTAGAATAATTAAGACCTAATTTTCGAAAATAAAGTAGAATATCACAGATTCTGAAGAAAATAATGTGAGCCCCCAGATTAAAAGCACAATATTAATAAAGTTAAAACACTACCATAATTTTGTTTTAATTTTGAATTTTGAATTATGTGGTACAATTTCATACAGGCTGGGATTCCCCGCTTTAAACTCCCACCCCCGACAGATTTTCCCCATTTTACTACAATGATGTAGTCCTTCATAAGGAATCATAATATTATCAGTCTCTTATTTAAGTGTACCCCGACATTGTTGGTACAGACAATGTCAGACAGTCCAGCATCCCATTGTCTACACATGTCCAACATACCATAATACTTAATGAAATCTAATGATTTCATAAAGCTTGCATGAGAAAATCTATAATGCATAACTATTAAGAGAAATGCCAAAGCTCCTAAACAGAAGGAACATACCTGTATTTTATTTCTGTCATTACAATATTGTTTCACAAGAAACTGACATAAACCTGTGACTTTAAAACATGTGTTCACTTAATTTACCTGATGATGAATTGTTGAGATTTTTTTTTCTTCTGGGTCACCGTGAATTCACTGGAATGCTTGGAGGAGGGCTGACTCTAATCCAGGCATTCACAAACCTGGAAATCCAGAGGCTGTGAATCAGGATGCTTTAGCTCTGCTCTAGGAGTTGTTCAGATGTGTTTATTGGGCTGGAGTGAGCAAATTCTCACATCAAAGGGAAGGAAGCTAAAAGGAAAAAAAGGAAAGTGTAAGTGCTTTTCAACCCTCTGTGCCAAGTGTACTAAATCACATTAAGTTAAGAAATTTACATGGGTTGTAAACTACACTTGCACTCTTGAGAGGAACTCAAAGTCAGAGGAAAAAGGGTGGGGCTGCAGGGAGAAGTAAGAGTGGGGACCAATCATGTAAGCATTGTGCCATAGTCATAATTCTGGGCAGGAGATCTCAAAGTATAAACAAAAAAGAATGTGTACTCTTTTGCCGAAGTTGGTGATATTCCTGGGCAATGTTTTTTTTTAAATTATTTATTATTTAACTTCATTAATTACATTGTATTATGTGACACAGTTTCATAGGTACTTGGATTCTCCCCACCCCTCCCCAAACCCTCCCACCATGGTGGATTCCTCCACCTTGTTGCATAACCACAGCTCAAGTTCAGTTGAGATTCCCCCATTGCAAGCGTATACCAAACACAGAGTCCAGCATCTTATTGTCCAGTCAAGTTCAACGGCTTCTTGGGTATACCCTCTCTGGTCTGAAGACAGAGCCAGCAGAGTATCATCCCAGTCAATTGAAAGCTCCAACATACCATCAGCAAAAATTTACATCATTATGGAATTAATTGACATAGTAATGAGTAACCAATATGTTAAAAGTAAATGCGAGTTCCCAGCCACCTTCTGTGACCACCTCACCTATACTTCAATTTTAGTTTATACACAACATATAACATTCAAAACATAACATGTTATACATAAGATCATATCATCTTAAATTAAGGCAAACATGTGGTATTTAACCTTTTGGGATTGGCTCATTTCCCTTAGCATTATGGTTTCCAGTTTGGCCCATTTGGCCACAAAGAACTGCATTTTGTTTTTTTTAGTAGCTGAGTAGTATTCCTTGGAGTAGATGAACCATAGCTTTCTTATCCAATCCTCTGTTGATGGGCATTTTGGTTGCTTCCATGTTTTTGCAATTACTGATTGTGCTGCTATGAGCATAGGAGTGCATGTTGGTTTCTCATAAAACAAGTGTTCTGGATATATTCCTAGGAGTGCTATTGCTGGATCATACGGTATGTTGAATTTGAGTTGTTTGAATATTCTCCATACTGATTGCCATAGAGGCTGTACCAGCCTGCAGCCCCACCAGCAGTGGAGTAGGGATCCCTTTTCCCCGCAACCTCGCCAACAAGTGTTGTTGGTGCTTTTATTCATGTGGGCCAGTCTTACTGGCGTTAGGTGGTACCTCATTGATGTTTTAATTTGGATTTCCCTTATTGCCAGGGAACTTGAGCATTTTTTCATATGTTTATTTGCCATTTGGGTTTGTTCCTTTGTGAAGTGTTTGCCCATTTCCCGTGCCCATTTCTTGAGTGGCTTGTTTGTTTTGACATTTTGGTTGTTTTGTAGCTCTTTGTATATTCAGACCTGGAATCAGCCATTTCATCAACTAATCCTGAGAATGATGCTAAGAAATTTTTATGTTCCCATCTCATATCTATCAAGCATTTAAGATTTAAGTGTACATGTAACTTTTAATGTCATAATATCACCAAGATGCTCAACAAATCTTTAACGAATCAAAATCAAATAGAACATATCAATGCATAAAATCAATGTCAAGATTTTTTAAGTAAAATAAATCCTTTTCTAGCAATATTAACTGAAGCGGGGAAAGTCCAAATTATCAATAGGAATAAAAGGCAATGTAACTACAGATACAGTAAGGTTTTTAAAAATATTTTAAGTAAAAGATAAAAGGAGTATTTGGAAATTAAAAAAAATGATAGTTTTCCAGAAAAGTAGACAAATGGCTATTTTCTGCATGAAATTGAAAAGTGCATTACCACAACCATTACCCATAAATAAAAATTTTGGCTTTGTTTCCCTCACCAAAAAACACATTTGTCTCATAACAATAATAAAAGAAATCTGAATAATTTTATAGGAAACTTTTCTCAAAACTTCAAAGGAAATAACTTGTGATCTTAAATG